>NC_072410.2:68715000-69340000 GCF_028858775.2 Pan troglodytes | reverse complement strand
ATACAAGAATCTAAGCAGCTGGAATTGTCTTCTGTTGTCCTCGCATTACATTTCAATATGTGTGCATATATACATTATTTTCTTAAATCTAAGAATCCATCAAATATAAGAGGCCCTGTTATTTTATACACAATTAAGAAATTCCTAAATGTTGCCATTTAAACTACAACATGATATTGTTCGAGAGCAGCAAGCCCAGTTTCAGTGATATTGAAATTTTAGGGGGGAAAATGTCTTACAATTAGTGAATGATTATATATACATTTCAGTGGAATATATTAAAACATTCTATGGAACTATATCAAGTAAATTTATTTACTACACATTGCCAAAACCAAGACCTAAAGGGCATATTCTTTGTTTTCTAAATATTATTACCTTATATTTCATGTGAGCTTTAATACTACAAGATGGGAGAATATCATCTTTTTTTTTTTTTTTTTTTTTTTGAGTCGAAGTCTTCCTCTGTTGCCCAGGCTGGAGTGCAGTGGCGCGATCTTGGCTCACTGCAACCTCTGCCTCCTGGGTTGACGCCATTCTCCTCCCTCAGCCTACCGAGTAGCTGGGACTACAGGCGCCCGCCACCACGCCCAGGTAATTTTTTTTTTTTTTTTAATTTTTAGTAGAGATGGGGTTTCACCGTGTTAGCCAGGATGGTCTCCATCTCCTGACCTCATGATCTGCCCGCTTCGACCTCTCAAAGTGCTGGGATTATAGGCGTGAGCCACTGCGCCCAGCCAAGAATATCATCTTTTAAGTCAACCAATTTACCAGGTATTCAAGATACGGGATTTCCTACAATGAGCCAACAATAACTTCTCACATCCTGAAATATCTTAAAGTATAGAAAAGATTTCTGTGCCAAGTCTTACTGCCCCAAGAGGCATAAAATGAAGATAATACACCAGCTTCACAGACTTATTGTGAGGAATAAACAAAATAATGAAGAGAGATAGCATGATGACGTGAAAAGAATATGAAGTTTGCAGTTTAAGGGGTAAATTCTGGCTATGCCACTGAATAGCTCTTGGTACATGAACAATTAAACTCTCTGAGCCTCAATTTTGATATCTCTAAAATCGGCTTAATAATTCTTTGTTTGGAATTTCTTACATTTTAGCTGCAAATAATCTTACCTTGTTAGACCAATTAGTCCATGAAATTAAAATATGATTACTGTAAAGATAAGGGCAAGCAGATGAATATTACCAAAATTTGTCATTGATGGGTTGGTCTTTAAGAGTTCCAATGGACACTACTGGATTGTCCGACCAGCTGCATTTCTCTGGAGATTATCACAACTTTCAAAAGAGGGGACTCTTGGCAGATATATTTCCACTCAATGACCTTCCACTGCTCATAATTGTTTATTTCAAGGGCAAATACCTGACTCAGTGTGGATGAATCACTGCATTTAAACCCCTCAAATTTGGAATTTCAAATTAAAATTACAATGACTTGATGATAGTAGAATCACCAACATGGCAGGAATCTGGAGTAAAAATCTGTAGATGCCTGTTGAAATGTTACGTGGCTTTTACAAGATTTATCACTATTGTTAATATAATTTTTTGTCTTAAGATAGTGGTGGTATTGGTTTAACTTAAGTGCATTAATGAAGAACTTAATACAATTGGAAATGAGCCAAGGCAAAATAATCCCGTTTTATATGTACCAAAAACAAATGTATCATGTTATGTACCATGAACAAAAAGATCAGCAAAGAATAAATACATAGTCACAACAGGAGCAAAAGATAGGTACACACACTATAAAAAGACCAAATCCTTAATTCCTCCAACTCATTCAGAAGATATCAAGAACAATATTACCTCATAAGTTTTTATTAGAATTAAAGAAAACAATATGTAGAAAGCATTTTATTAACCAAAATAAAACAAAAACAAGAACCCTAAAGACTCCACCAAAAAAACTGTTAGGACTAATAAACAAATTCAGTAAAGTTGCAAGATACAATATCAACATACAATCAGTACTGTTTCCCAAATCAAAACTACAATGAGGGATCATCTCACCCCAGTTAAAGTGGCCTACATACAAAAGACAGGCAATAACAAATGCTGAAGAGGATGTAGAGAAAAGGGAACCCTCATACACAGTTGGTAGAAATGTAAATTAGCACAACCACTATGGAGAACAGGTTGAAGGTTTCCTCAAAAAACTAAAAACAGAGTTACTGTATGACACAGCAATCCCACGACCAGGTATATACCCCCAAAAAAGGAAATTAGTATATCGAAGACATGTCTGCACACCCATGCTCCTTGCAGCACTGTTGACAATAGCTGAGATTTGGAAGCAACATATGTGTCCATCAACGGATGAATGAATAAAGAAAATGTGGTACATATAAACAACAGAGTTGTATTCAGCCATAATAAAGAATGAGACCCTGTCACTTATAACAACATGGATGGAAGTGAAGGTCATTATGTTAAGTGAAATAAGCCAAGGACAGAAAGATAAACATCACATGTACTCATTTATTTCTGGGATCTAAAAATCAAAACAATTGAAATCCTGGAGATAGAGAGTACATGGATGGTTACCAGAGACTGGGAAAGGTAGTGGGAGGGTGGTAGGAAGGTGGGAATGGTTAATAGCCACAAAAAAATATATAGTTAGAAAGAATGAATAAGATCTAGTATTTGATAACACAACAGGGTGACTATAGTCAATAATAATTTAATTGTACATTTAAAGATAACTACAAGAGTGTAAGTGGATTGTAACACAAAAAATAAATGCTTGATCGGATGGGTACCCCTTTTTACATGATGTGATTATTATACATTGCATGCCTGCTTCAAAACATCTCATATACCCCATAAATATATATACCTTATACCCACAAAAATTAAAATAATTTTTTAAAAATCTGTAGTCTATACACTAACAATAAACTATCAAAAATATAATTAAGAAAACAATCTCATTTCCAATAGTTACGAGAAAAATAAAATACTTAGGTATAAATTTAACCAAGGAAGTGAAAGACCTGTACACTGAAACTATAAAACACTGATGAAAGAAATTGAATAAGACATAACTAAATGGAAAGATATCCCACATTTATGGATTGAAAAAAATATATATTGTTAAAATGTCCATACTATTCAAAGCAGTCTACAGATTCAATACAATCTCTATCAAAATTCAAATGACTTTTTTATAGAAATAGAAAAAAAAACTTCCAGGCCACAAAAGACCCTGAATAGACAAAGCAATCTTGAGCAAAAAGAACAAAGCTGGAGGCATCATACGACCTGCCTTTAAAATATACCACAAAGTTATAGTAACCAAAACAGCATGCTAATGGCATTAAAAACTGACATCTAGACCAATGGAACAGAATAGAGAGCCAAGAAATAAATTCACGTATTTACAAACCAATTCATTTTCAGCAAAAGTGCTAAGAACACACAATGAGGAAGAAACAGTCGCTTTAGTAAGTGGTGCTGGGAAAACTGGATATCCATAAGCAGAAGAGTAAAATTAGATCCTATCTCACACCATCTACAAAAATCAATTCAAAATGGATTAAAGACTTAAGCATAAGACCTGAAACTATAAAACTACTAGAAGAAAAACTAGGGGAAATCTCTATGACATTGGTCTGTGCAATTTTTTTTATATGACAACAAAAGCACAGGGAACAAAAACAAAAATAGACAAATGGGATTATATCAAACTAAATACCTTCTGCACAGCCAAGGAAACAATCAACAAAATAAAGAAACAGCCTATGAGACAGGGGAAAATACCTGCACACCATATATCTGATAAGGAGTTAGTATCCAAAATATGTATGGAACTCAAACAACTCAACAGCAAGAAAACAAATAACTCAATTAAAAAATGGACAATGGAGCTAAATAGACATTTCTCAAAAAAAGACACAGAATGGCTAACAGGTATATGAAAAAGTGCTCAACATCACTAATCATCCGGGAAATGCAAATCAAAACCACAGTGAGATATCAGCTCACACCTGTTAGGATGGCTAGACTAGATAAAAGATAAGTTTTGGCAAGTATGTTGAGAAAAGGGAATTCTCACACAGGGTTGATGGGAATGCAAGTTAATACAACCATTGTGGAAAATTGTATGGAGGTCCCTCAAAAAATTAAAAATGGAACTACAATATGATCCATTACTGGATATATGTACAAAGAAAATGAAATCAGTATGTTGAAGAAATATCTGCATTCCCATGTTCATTGCAGTATTATTCACAGAATTAAAGATATAGAATCAACCTAAGTGTCCATCAATGGATGAATGAAGAAAATGTGATATTTATAAAATGTGACATACACCGTATATGAATACTACACTATTCAGCTTTTAAAAAGTAAGAAATCTTGGCCAGGCGTGGTGGTTCACGCCTGTAATCCCAGCACTTTGGGAGGCCGAGGTGGGGCGATCATGAGGTCAAGAGATCGAGACCATCCTGGCTAACATGGCAAAACCCTGTCTCTACTAAAAATACAAAAAATTAGCCGGGCGTGGTGGCAGGCGCCTGTAGTCCCAACTACTTGGGAGGCTGAGGCAGGAGAATGGCATGAACCCGGGAGGCAGAGCTTACAGTGAACCGAGATCGCGCCACTGTACTACAGCCTGGAGCGAGATTCCGTCAACGTGGATGAACCTGGAGGACATTATACTAAGTGAAATAATCCAGGCACAGAAAGACAAATACCTCATGATCTCATTTATATGTGGAGTCTTAAAAAGTTAAAACTCATAAAGCAGAGAGCAAAATGTTGGTTAGCATGTGCTAGGAGAATGAGGTGTGAGGAAGACTGGGTAATGTTGGTCAAAGGATATAAAACTTTAGTTAGATAAGAGGAATAAATTTAAGAGATCTATCGTAAAACATGGTGACTATAGTTAATAACAATGTATTGTACTATTGAAAATCACTAAGAGAGTAAATTATAAGTGTTCTCACCAGAAAAAAAAATAAGTGAGGTAATGCATATGTTAATTAGCTTGACTTGCATTTCATAATGTATACATATTCAAAACATCGTGTTGTGCATTTTAAATATATACAAATTTTATTTGTCAATTTAAATAATTAATAATTTTTTAATATTCTGAATATGGTGGTTACTTCTTTCATAGTTGTATACAATATGTTAAGAAAACCTCCTAAAAACAACGCCATCATTTTATAACCTTCTACTATTGTATAAAAATGGCCAAGAAAAAGAGTAGCAGAAATGTTTAGCTTTAGACAAAGAATATAAATGTAAATATTAAGTCTTTATTAAGCTCTTACTACGTATCAGGCACTCTACCAAGCATGTACCTAAAGAAGTACTCTGTTCCCTTGTGCATGGTAGCATGACTGACACGCAGTTAAGAGCTTAAAAATCTTCCATATTTGGTCCTGCTTATAGAACTTACAGCCTTAGAACACATAGCATGCAATTACAGCACAGAATAATAGATGATAATACATGAGCACAATGGGAGCAAAAATAAGGAGCATGTAATTCCATCTTTTAGGCACCATGGATAATTTTCCAAAATAAAGATGATGCTTCTTCAGAGACATGAAGGACTTAGGATTGTTGGCCTAGCTTAGGGTCAAAAAGAAACATCTAGGAAAATACACTCTCACCAGCCTACTGGGTTCATTAACACCTTTTACTGTCTCTCCCCATTTTCTCACACAGGATATTAACCTCCGGCAAAGTCCTTCCAGTCTGGCATATTTCCAAGCATTTTCTCTCACTTGTGTTCATAATAAATACATGAAGTCTACTCCCTCTTGTATATTATAAAATGGACTGTTTTCCCTTTTACTTTCAAACTAACAGATCTACCTTTCCCTTTCTACCTTCTTCCTTCTCCCTTCCTTCTCTCTCCCTCCCTCCCTCCTTCTCTCTCATACACACACACACACACACACACACACACACACACACACACACACACACACAGAGCCAGTCCTGAGAACAATCAGGACTCAGCCAAAGACAGCCCCTCCCCTCTAATGACTAAGGCTTTCTGACTGAGTCAGGTTCAGGTGTCTAGCTGCTGGCAAAAGGCTCCTCTGTCCTCTAATCAGTGTTGTCTATTTGCAGGCTGTGTAGAGCCTAAAAAAACAAAGTTCTGGCTGGGCATGGTGGATCACACCTGTAATCCCAGCGCTTTGGGAGGCCTAAGCAGGTAGACTGCTTGAGGTCAGGAGTTTGGAACCAACCTCGCCAACATGGTGAAACCCCGTTTCTACTAAAAATACAAAAAATCAGCCAGACATGGTGGTGCATGCCTGTAGTCCCAGCTACTTAGGAGGCTGAGGCAGGAGAATCGCTTGAGCACTGGAGGCAGAGGTTGCAGTGAGCCGAAATCGTGCCACTGCACTCGAGACTGGGTGACACAGTAAAACTCCATCTCAAAAACAAAATAGTTCTAGAAATTACTGCTTCTTCCACACCCACACACGCTCCCAAAAAGAAAGCATAAGCTCTATGAGGATAGAATTTTTTTTCTGTTTTGGCCACTGCTTTATCCCAAATGACTGGAACAGCGTCTGGCATGTACCATGCACTCAGAGAATACTGATGGAATGAATGAATGATGGGACCAATCCAACAGTTTCCCAGTCATGCCAAGATATGATTAAACCTGGCATGAGATCAAACTGGTACCCCTGTTACACTAAGATTCAAGGAACACATAAAAATAAAGAAGATGCAGCAAATTAAGAAATCTGTATTAGTCAGAGTTCTCTAGACAGACAGAACCACCAGACAGATGGACGGGTGGGTGGGTAGATAGATAGATAGACAGATAGATAAGAGATGGGATTTGTTAGGGGAATTGGCTCATGTACTCATGGAGGCTGAGAAGTCCCATGATAGGCTATCTGCAAGCTGGAGACCCCGGGATGCTGTCAGCATGGATCAGTGTAGTCCAAAGGCCTTAGAATGAGAGAAGCAGATGATGTAATTCTCATTCCAAGGCCAAAGGCCTGAGAACCCAGAAGCCTGCTGATATAAGTCCTGGAGTCCGAAGGCCTGGGAGCCTGGAGTTCTTGTCCAAGGACAGGAGAGGAATAGTGTATCCCAGCTCCAGCAGATAGATCAACATATTTACCTTTTCTCTGTTTTTGTTCTGTCTGTGCTCCCAACAGATTAGATGTACCCGCCCACACTGAAGGCAGATCTTCCCTGCCTAGTCCACTCAGACTCACATGCTAACCTCTTCTGGAAACACCCTCACAGACACACCCAAAAATAATCCTTCACCAGTCACCAGGTTTCTAGATATTATTGAATTCAGTCAAGTTAATATCTAAAATTAACCATCACAGTATCTGAATTCACAGAAAGACAGTCTTAATAAACATAAAATTACACTGCTGTTAATAAATAATCAGGCAAAAAATTTACAGTTTTCAAAAATGTGTGTTGGTTGATATATATATATTTTCATGTTATAAGGAAAATGACTATTTATGACTTAACAATGTTTAAAGGACTTGAATACATCATTCAACATTCTACTGTCTGGAGAATTAATTTGATTACATGTCTAAAGTGACTAACAAAGAGCTGTGAGTTAAGTTGATCCTGCTGTCTTGCTAAGTTATTATGGCAGAAAAGACCACTAACTGTGCTAAGAAGAAAATAAGTTCCAAGAGTCCTTTTCAATCCAAGAAATCAAAGCAATTAATATAATTCATACAAAGGACATAAAACACTAAAATCATGAAAAAGTAAAATTAAAATATATGAATAGGCCAGGCGAGGTGGCTTATGCCTTTAATCCCAACACTTTGGGAGGCTGAGGTGGGCAGATCACCTGAGGTCAGGAGTTCAAGACCAGCCTTGCCTATGTAGTGAAACCATGTCTCTACTAAAAATACAAAAGTTAGCCGGGTGTGGTGGCACATGCCTGTAATCTCAGCTACTCAGGAGGATGAGTCAGGAGAATCACTTGAACCCAGGAGGCTGATGTTGCAGTGAGCCAAGATCGTACCACTGGACTCCAGCCTGGGTGACAGAGTGTGACTGCGTCAAGAAACAAAGAGAAAGAGAGAGAGAGAGACAGAGAGACAGACAGAGACAAAGAGAGAGAAACAAAAAAGAAGAGTAGAGAGAAAGAAAGAAGAAAAGAAAAGAAGGGAAGGAGGTAAGGAAGGAAAAGAAAAGAAAGGAAGGAGAGAAAGAAAGGAAAGAAAGGAAAGGAAAGGAAGTAAAGAGAAAAGAAGAGAGCGAGAGAGAAAGAGAGAGAGAAACAGAGAAAGAGGAAAAGGAAAAGGAGATGAATAACTGCAAAGGATCAGGACTAATATTCCTGAGAGCTGTGACACATGTTATTGAATACCTTTCTTTATATCTCCTGTCATAGTGTTCCACAGAATTTGACTATTAGTATCCAATAGCTACTGATGCCTGTGAACTGAACCCCACAAGAGGCTGAGTGCTTCCTGCAAGAACAGCAAAACATCAAGTCAGCATGGGCTCTCAGAAAGTATGTATTAGATTTCATTTTACAACATTTTGAAGCTCCCCCAAACACCATGGCAAACACTACTCAAATTCTCCCAGTAATCCAGGTGTTCCAACACAAAATTTGTGCTGAACCCACCACACCACAGCTGTCTTTGTAACAGGTTTTTTGAGTCTTCCTGCTACTACTTGTCACAGCATGGCAAACTCCAAACATTCCCATCACCAAAATACATCCCAACATTGTAGAACAGTTAAGTCTTTCTCAAATACATCACAAACAATAATCCTATATGTCTATGTTTTTATAATACAAAACAATGACTTTGGTCAACAATTAAAAAACATTTACCAAGTTCAATAACAATAGAAGGAGTCCAGGACATGCCAGTCTCATATAAAAGGTGTTCTCACTGATAAAACTGAGAACAAATAAGATGATAAATCATTTGCCCAAATACAAAGTCCAGCAATATTTTAAAATAAGCCTGAAATCTGAACCTCCTGAGAGGATCTTAAGGTAGCTCACCTGTCATAGCATTTCAGGAAAAGCTAAGAGATAAGGAGATTGCAGAGAAACAAATGAGAATGTGTGCTTTTATATAAAGTTAGACTCCCATGGGCTTTTGATAAAGTCCTTCAGATGAGTCAAATAGTTGGTATGTTACAGAAATTTGCAAATTAAGCATTGGTTTAAGAGATTAAAAGGTGTATCAGTAGTAAATGAACAAGTCACAGAGATAGCAAGTAAAATCAAAGACAAGGCAAGATGTTAAAAGTTGAAGGGTAGTTCTCCAAAAGAAACTAATTCATTTTGGTTAATTAGAAGTAGAAGAAATATTGTATTATGAGTAACGTTGAATATTTAGACAAATGTTTACACAAAATGTCAAGGAAGTAGGCATAATCTTTAGAATTGCACAGAGTCCCTATCTGCAGGACTTACAGCCTAACAAACCAAACCAAATGAGGTGGCAACTGACTTAGGGACAAGCAGGGTCACAGACTAACACGCCATACAGAAGTCCAGACTGATTAGTAATGATGAGTCTTTTCCAAATGTTCAGGGACTACAACAATAGTGAGGCTAATGCCAACATTTGGAAAACCATTCCCATGGGGCCCAGGTCTTTACTACAAATCATTAAGGCTGACTGCCAGAAACTTCCATTAATGAATAGAAAATTCATTCATGAAGGAGCAGGGAGGTTATCCCATAATCCATTCTTCTCTCCTTCCTTGATAATAAAATCCCCATTGAGCACATTTCTAAGACTCCCTTACAGCTAGATGAGGCCATGTAACTAAATTATGGTCAATGGGCTATGATACGATAAAAATAAATATTTGGTCTTTACGCCCAGTTCCACAGAGCTCCTTAAAACTCTTGGAATTTCTTTAGTGATGGGGGTATCTTTTGTTATTCATAAGGAGACCCTTTCAACCACATCTGAGTTTATGCTAATGAGGTGACTTAGATGGGGTGCGCAGGGGGTGGAAGGGGGGTAGAAGGGGGGTGGCCTGCAGGTAGTCTCAGATAGAGCTGGTCACAAGGAAGACCAAACTTGTTATTAGAGGGTTGGAACTTTCAGTACCTCTGAGGAGGAGAAGGGGGGACCTGAAGATTGAGCTCTATAAAAACTCTTGAAGAATGAGATTGGGAAGCTTCCTGGTTGGTAAACACATCCGCATGAGGAGAGGTTGCTCCATTAGGACAGAGGCTCCTGCACTTGGAACCAGACCTCACCCCATGTACCTCTTTATCTGGCTGTTCACTTCTATCCTTTATAGTAAACAAATACACACAAGCAAAGTGTTTTTCCAAGTTCTGTGAGTTGCTAAAACAAATTATCAAAACTGAGAGGCGTTGTGAGAATTCCCAAATTTGAAGTCAGTGGAGCAGAACTGTTGGCAGCCTGGGCACATCGTATGTGGCTGGCATCTGAAGTAGGAACGGTCTTGTGGGACAGAGCCCTTTAACTTGTGGAATTGCACACAGGTAAAAAATGACAGGATTGAGTTGAATTGCTGGTCATCCAGTTGGTGCCAGATAATTGATATGGAAAGATACCACATATTTGGTGTCAGAAAGAACTTCATAAAAGCATTATTTGAATTCTATAGGAAGTATCCTTATAGTCAGGAGGCATATCCTCTCTCCTTCCTTCTTCTTTCTGATAGTAGGAAAGCAAACTGATGTCTGGAGCTCCAGAAGTCATCATGGATACTGTCCTTAGGAATGAAAATGACACATGACAGAGCCACAGGATGGAGGGAACCTGGGATCATAAATTATTAATACAAGCTGCCATATAAGTTCTGGACTGCCTATCCCCAGACTGTATGTGAGATGGAAAGAATCCTTTATCTTGCTTAAGCCAGCACACTTATAGGTTTCTCACACACATTGCCAATTCTAAACCCTAATCATATGACAAACACTAAAATGAAAGCTTTAAGATCCTAACATGGAACTTTTTTACTAACCATGCCATGGTCCAAACATTTGGCATAGGAAAAATGTCTATGACAGAATTCACATTGGAAGAAAAAAAAAGAGAGGAATACATTTAATCTACCTGAAACAAGAGTATGCTTTGATTTGGTTTTGTTTTTGTTTCTTAAAATATTGACCCATTGTTTGCATGCCTCCATTCTAGTCGATTGGCCTGGAGAATCTCTACAGGCCAATTCTCTCTTGGCCTTCAATTTACTGTTACAGAAATCAAGAGAACAGAATTTAACCAGCAGTATAAAAGGATCATTGCAAAACACTGGTTCACACATTTTCAATAGCTCGTATCTTAAATATCTGTTGTTCTTAAGGCAATGCCTAATACCAGCGAGATTTCAGAGCTCAAGTAAATTTATCAATATTAATAATTATACTTAACATTTATTGAGTGATAACTAAGTTTAACTGTGATAAATGTTTCACTTCCATTTTCTTGTTTAATTCTCAAAACAACCTGGTGAAATAGAAGATGTTATTATTTCCAGATAGAGAAGCAGAAAATGAGAACTGAAATGTAAACAAATTAAGGCATTTGTCTATATGATATAGCTAATAAGTTTTATCACCTGGCTGTGAATTCCAGGCAGTTTCACTCCACAGACCACAGTATCCATTATGTTATACTACCTCCCAGTCAGGGCTAAACATCATATGATCAGGTTTTAAGTAGCAACTGTCCTTGTGAGTTTTAGGGCTATTTTAAGGACCAACCTCATTTTCTAGACAAAGCTTTTTGTAAAAATGTGGTCTTTGGAGTACTGGTGATCCCAAGCAGTCCACACACAATTCATTTCAGAGACGAAAACAATGGAACAATGTTGTTCATATTCTTTTAATAAATTTCATAATGTGGACTAAAGATAACTATAAAGTGTTTTACATTTCTGTCACTAAAAGATAGTCTAATTCTCTTGCCTTTGAAGCCAACCTGGTCTTAGTAACTTATTTGATAAATAGAATATAAAAGTGGCTTTCTGGGGCCTCCTAGGCTATGTTATAAAAAGTCCTGAAGCTCCCACCTGGGTCTCTTAGGACCATTGCTCTTGGATCCCTAAACTAGTGTGTTAGAAATCCACCTACCCTGTTTTACACACCCGTAGGAAAGACCTTAAAACTACCCTGGAGAGAGCGGGGGCCACCAGCTGATCCTAGTTTTCCAGTCATTCCTACAAAATCAGTGGGCACGTGAGCAAAGCACCTTGGAATCTCTGGCTTAGCCCAGCCTTCATCACTGAATACCATTAACACCAGCCAATGCCATGTGGAGCAGAAAAATCAAACGGCCAAGCCTTGCCCCCAAAGCTCAACCCACAGAACTGTGAAATATAGCTTGATGGTGTTGTTTTAAGCCACTGAGTACTGGGATAGTTTGTCATGTAACAATACGTAACCAGAAGAATAAGATTATTTATGATTTTCACACAACCCCTTTGAGATTCTTACTAATCATTAAATCTGCAAAGGTCATATAAGTGCTCTGAAGACAATATTGGTCAGTTTATTTTGGCTCATATTTGTTGACAGCATGCAGTCTGAGCCAATGGATTCATATTTCTATGTAATTGTTTACAGTTGTTAAATTTATACTTCCGTGTGTACTGTAGTCTATCATTATGCCACCAATCCCTCCAAATGAAATAACGGCTCTAATATTGTGCACGGATAGAAAAAAAAGTCCAAAACTATAATGTAAAAAGTACAGCCCAGAAGGATGTCATAAACATAGTTAAACCTGACTCCAGAAAGACTACAGAAAGTGAATCTGTACATGCTCATCCAAGTGAATCTGCAAATGTGAGAATTTAGTATAAACAGTCAAAACAGTAGAGAATACAAAGTACAATGATAATTATCTGAAAATTGGGTTTTCCTAGACTGATGATTTATTCCCCTGTTCGCTGTCTGTAATAAAAACGTCAAAGAGTAACATACAACCATTTTAGCCATTTTCAAACAAAGCACGATGACCTTTCTGGCAAACCAATGAAGTTTGTCCAGAACAAGAACTAAATGATTGTATTTGTCATGGTGCTTGGTTTAAAGCAACTGTAAGTGACTCTATGTATAATAAGCAAAATGGGAATGTGTTTAAAGGACAATTCAGAGTTTATACAGAATCAGTCCAAGGCTGAAGAACCAGGCTTAAAAATGGGTAGAATCAAAAGCATATCTGAGGGTCTGCATTAGAAGCCAAGGCTGGAACAATACCCTCCTTCTGCCTGAGCTAAAAACTTGAGGGTAAATTACCAAATTATTAGGGAAAAATCTGAGTTGCAGATGTCATAGACAGAAGAGGCTTCCTCAGTTAGATTTATACCCCTCTTATGCCTCAGCTAGACAGACAGAGGCAAGACCATTATTCTAAGGCAGGAGCCTTTCTGCAGACAGACGGATGTGAAGAAGAGAAGATGAGGCTGAACTGAGCATCCCCATTTCCTTCTTTCAAATTCACAGATGATATGGTCTTCTTCCCAACAGGCATGAGAATAAGCTCAGTGGAACAAGAAAGACCAGGAAGGTTTCTCCACAACAAAGTAACGTGGGACTGAGTGTTTTGTTACAAAGGTCACACTACAGAAGAGTCTGGGTGCTTGCCAATGCTGCCACAACCCTGCCATGAGTCTTTTTTAACTTTTAACTTCAGAGGTACATGTCCAGGTTTGTTACGGAGGTAAACGTGTGTCATGGGGGTTTGTTGTACAGATTATTTTGTCACCCAGGTATTAAGCCTAGTACCTATTATTTTTCCTGATCCTCTCCCTCCTCCCACCACCCACCTTCCAAAAGGCCCCAGTGTCTGTTGTTCCTCTCTATGTGTCCATGTGTTCTCATCATTTAGTTCCCACTTATAAGTGAGAACATGTGATATCTGGTTTTCTGTTCCTGCATTAGTTTGCTAAGGATAATGGCCTCCAGCTCCATCCAGGTGCCTGCAAAGGACATGATCTCATTCTTTTTTATGGCTGAATAATATTCCATCGTATATATGTACCACATTTTCTTCATCCAGTCTATCATTGGTGGGCATTTATGTCGATTCTATGTCTTTACTATTGTGAATAGTGTTGCAATTAACATACATATGCATATGTATTTATAACAGAATAATTTATATTCCTTTGTATATATACCCAATAATAGGATTGCTGAGTCAAATGGTATTTCTGTCTTTATGTCTTTGAGGAATTCCTACACTGTCTTCCTGCCATGAAACTTACCTTCACATCTTGACATCATGTGAGGGGGGGCACCATAAGAAGCCCTAGACTCTGAGGCCATCTCTTCTCACCTGGACTCTCACACCCATACAGCTCTGTACACTGCCCGAAATAGAACAGCCACCCCACCCACACTAAAACTCCCAAACATCAGAGTAATCATCTGCCATCAGTGAATACCTATTATAGCTCTTCTCTCTAAACATTCTCTTCACCTTTTTGCTCCAAGCAAAACTTTGCTATCTCCTAATGATCTAATTTAGTGGTCACTATTTTTCCAAACTCAAATATATGGGGCTTGCCATTTCAGAAAACCTTTATAAATCCTTTTAGAAACTCATGCCATCAAATATGAACACTGTTGATCCTTCATTGTTGCAGTTAACTACAGACCTGAGTCACTCTCCCTCATTCCCAGAATATTTTAGCTCCTGATTTTCACTCTCTACCACTACTCTTTATAATTCTTATTTCAGTATTCACCTAAGTTGTGCTTCTAATACTATTCTGCCCTCTAAGTTCATTGACCTATTTCCAGTATTCTTGTCCTCTACCCACCTTAGTCACCTACTCTCTGATTATATCTTGATCCTTGTCATACTCATAACTGAACATCCTTTATGATCTCAGTTGTAAAATCCCACAGTGTAACCAGCTTCCCTTATCAATCCACTTCACTCCCCCAAGGACCCAAACTATTTGTTCGAGACAACAATCCATTGATCCTACTACCTTCTCACTGTCCATCACCTCTCTAAGTCTCCATTTTACTCCTAAATTGGCTTAGATTCCATGGCCTGTCATTATACAGGTTGAGTATCCCTTATCCAAAGTGCCCGGGACTAGAAGTGCTTTGGATTTGAGACACAAGTCTAAACACAAATTCATTATGTTTCATATGTACCTTGTACACATCAACTGAAGGCAATTTTATACAGTATTTTTAATAACTTTGTGCATGAAACAAATGTTTGACTACATTTTGACTATGACCCATCATATGAGGACAGGTGTGGAATTTTCCACTTGTGGCATCATGTCAGTGCTTTAAAAAGTTTCAGATTTGGGAGAATTTTGGATTTTGGTTTTTTGAATTGGAAATGTTTAACCTGTATCACTCTTTGTATATACCCTCTATGTCCATACCCTTCTCTTTCATCCAATAAGACTGGCAAATCCCAACCCTAGTTAAATCTAGCTCCCTGTCCTCCTCATCCCTGCCTGAAAAGTTGCATGTGCCTTAAGAAGAAACATACAATTAGGTTGACCAGATTCATCCTGAATTCATTACTACAAATGCTCAGTGGGCCTCCCTATTGCCTAACAGTCCCGCTGTGTTTCCCTAGTCATTTCTCTTTCCCACTTCTTTCCCTTAAAACTCTAATGCTTTCTTCCTTCTATTGACGGCCTTGGTGCCTCAATAAGAAAAGTAGAATTAAAAGTTACTTAGGTTTTCATGACCAAACATACCATCCTATCTGCACCAGACCCACATTTTTGACTTTCTTTTCGGTTATAAAGGATGATGCCTTCATCAGTAAAACATGATGTAGTATCCTTCATATTAAAAAAAACAAAAGATCTCCTTTCATCCAATCCTCTACAACCATTTCTCTATTTCTCTCTTCCCCTTTACAGAAAAATCCCTTGAAAGTACCAACTATATTTGCTGTTTCCAGTCTTTTCTTGTACCCACCACAAATAAGCCATTATTGATTCACTCCAAAATAACTACACCTATGAAAGCCACCAATGACCTCCACCTTGCCTGATACATTGGTCAGTTCTAGGCTCTCATCATATTTGACCTATTAACATGATTTAACACCAATGATAACATCCTACTTCTTTCTGCACTCTTTCATCCTACTTTTTTCCTCTCTATTCCAGGATATGACTCTCTCCACACTTCTTCTCTTTACTCTGTCCTCACTCAGTCCCTAGGTAAATCATGTAGTCCCATGGGTTTAAATGCTATTCATGTGCTACAGACTTCTCCTATCCTAGCCCTGACCTCTCAACTGAATATCAAGCACATTTTCCAAGTCCCTATTTGACATTTGGGTTTGGAAGTCCGACTGGGTTCTCAAACCTTAACATATGCAAAACTGGATGTTTTGATTCAACCTTACAGAATAAAATCTTCTTCTCACCCACCTACCTTCTTCTGTTTCTCAGACAAAAACCTTGGAGTCATATTAGATTCTCTTATCTAACACCCCACATCCAATCAATCATCCAATACTTCTGCCTGAGCTTTTGAAATATATCCAGAATCTAATCACTTCTCAACACTTCCACTACTAACTACCATTGAATAGTTCTCAAAGTATAAACCTCAGACCAGCAGCATCAGCATCACATGCAAATTTGTTAGAAATGTACATTCTTTGGCCCCACCAGACTTACTGAATCAAAACTCAGGATGCAGATCAGCAATCTATGTTTAACAAGCCTTCCAGATGATTCTGAAACTAAAGTTTGAGAACCACTGCCATAGGCTACACCACCATCAACTTTAAGCCAGACTGCCCAATAGACTTCTAAGGCACCACCTTGCTTCCACCTTTGCCTCCTGTATACTATTCTTCAAACAACAGCTAGAATGCTTTTTAAAATGTAAATCAGTTTATGTGACTCCTCCCCTCATCTTTCAAAACGTCCCACTAACCGTTGAAGCAAAATACAAACTCCTTACCATGGTTCACAAAACTTTACATAATCTGACCCACCATTGGCTCTCTGACCTTATCTCCTATCCTGGCCTCTCCATTTATCCTGCCCCACAGCTTTCCCATAAACAAGTCAATCACAGACCCATTTAGACTCTTTGTTCTGATTATTTCCTTTGCTTATCACACCCTTCCAATATATGAATATCCCAGTCTTTCTTTTTTTTTTTTTCATCATTTAGAAACAACATTTCTTTTTTTTTTTTTTTTTTTTTTTAATTGATCATTCTTGGGTGTTTCTCGCAGAGGGGGATTTGGCAGGGTCATAGGACAATAGTGGAGGGAAGGTCAGCAGATAAACAAGTGAACAAAGGTCTCTGGTTTTCCTAGGCAGAGGACCCTGTGGCCTTCCGCAGTGTTTGTGTCCCTGGGTACTTGAGATTAGGGAGTGGTGATGACCCTTAAGGAGCATGCTGCCTTCAAGCATCTGTTTAACAAAGCACATGTTGCACCGCCCTTAATCCATTTAACCCTGAGTGGACACAGCACATGTTTCAGAGAGCACAGGGTTGGGGGTAAGGTCATATAGATCAACAGCATCCCAAGGCAGAAGAACTTTTCTTAGTACAGAACAAAATGAAGTCTCCTATGTCCACTTCTTTCTACACAGACACAGCAACAATCTGATTTCTCTATCTTTTCCCCACATTTCCCCCTTTTCTATGCGACAAAACCGCCATCGTCATCATGGCCCGTTCTCAATGAGCTCTTGGGTACACCTCCCAGACGGGGTGGCAGCCGGGCAGAGGGGCTCCTCACTTCCCAGAAGGGGCGGGCGGGCAGAGGCGCCCCCCACCTCCCGGACGGGGCAGCGGCCGGGCGGAGGCGCCCCCCTCCTCCCTCCCGGACCGGGCGGCTGGCCGGGCGGGGGCTGCCCCGCACCTCCCTCCCGGACGGTGCGGAGCAGTCTTTCATCTGTTTTAGTTCTCTGCACAAATACCACTTACAAGAGACTTTCCCTGTCCACCATGTCTAGAAAGCTATCTTCCAGCAGTTACTCTAATGCCCTTATTTTTCCTCATAGCATTTATCCCCATCTGACATATAATATGTTCATTTACTTTTCCATTATTTGTATCATCCTACTAGAATGTAAAATTCAGGATGATAGGACATTGTTTTGTTTATTGCTATATTCTCAGTGCCTAGAACAGTATTTAGTATAACAAATGTTTTTGGATACATGCAAGAATATGGTTCACAAAATATTCAAAGTCCTAATAGATAGCAACTGATTAATTGACCTAAGTCATGTACCTGCTCCTAAGTATGCCAGTGGGGTGTATAAAAGTATCTGATCCTTCCGGGTTTCTTGGGGGAAGGTACAACACTGTGTACCCCCAAGTCTATATAAAATAGGAGAACCTCCAAAAGGGGCAGCAGCTCTTAATTACAAGAGGAGGAGTGCTTATGGATGTGGACAGCTAAAAGCAACAAATGGCTACTACAAAAAAAATGTGCTCCAATAAGAAATGGTAAACAAGGTAAAGACAAAAAATAGACCAAAGATATTAGACTCTAGAGATATTATTCAAAGATGTGCTCCATGGAGCAAATGCATGTATCAGTCACACCATTGTCAAGCAGCTTTTAAAAGCATCCCAAAAGTTAGTGAAAAATACTGTACATGGAAAAAGGGTAGAATATCAACATTATTAAGTAATCTATGAAAATATCCCACAATATAATCATATATGGCAGACTAAATAATGACCCTCAAATGTATTCAAGTCCTAATCCCTGGAATCTGTGAATGCAGCCTTATATTGCAAAAGGGCCTTTGCAGATGTGATTAATTAATGCTTTTGAGATGGGGAGATTACGCTGAATTATCTGGGTGGGCCCTGAATGTCATCACATGTGCTCTTCAGAGAGGGCGGCAAAGGGAGATTTGATACAGAAGAAGGAAATGCGACTTTGAAGCAAAATGCTAGACTGCTGCCTTTGAAAATGGAGGAAGGGGCCACCAGCCAAGGAATGCAAGGCATGAGCTCTAGAAGCTGGAAAAAGCAAACAAATTGATTCTCCCAGAGAGCTCTGGAAAGAGGCAACTCCTTGGTGACACCTTAATTTGGGCCCAGTAAAACTGATTTTGGAATTCTGACCACTGTAAAAGAATCAATCTGTGCTAGCTTAAGCTACAAAGTTTGCAGTAATTTGTTAAAGCAGCTGTAGGAAATTATGCCATACAAACAATGAGGGACACAATTACTGTCGCACAAGTGTTCCAGTAGACATTTGAATTTGAGTTGAATAAAATCGCTGATGCTCAGAGTGTGAATCTGTTATCGACATAGATGTTATTCTTATACAAGGGAGATACACCAAGTACCTTTTTGCTTTAATGCTGAAAAATCTATGAGTTGCAACATAGATGGAGAAAAAATACATTGGGACCAGAACTGATCAACATCATCTATGGAATATACAGCAAAGAAGAACATTACTAAGAGAATTTAAAAGTTTCTCCTGAATGACATGGCCCTTTCAAAGACAAGTTTCAGTCAACTGCTCTTAATTCGGTATTAAAGTAAATAGGATAGATACAAACACAAATTGAAGCCACTGAGCATATCACATTTGAGTGGACTATACAAAGAAATGAGCATGAATACATGCCTGTTGATCAACACTGGTTTATGCTGACTGTTAAGTGGAAAGGTACTCATATGCATTTTTAAAATTAAAGATAAAAATATTTATTTATGACAAAACTAGATAAAAATAATTATATTATTTTATATGACTTCATTAAGTAGTATATTTCAGTAATACATTCAAAATATTTCATAGCCAGAACCTAAGTATTCTAAAATAGTATGATTTTTTTTTTGAAATATAGAGGATAAAACTAGGCTTTCTTTAAAAGGATCAAACCAATATAAATAACTCAATCTAAGATAATTTTGTATTTTTCCTAATAGTTACTTTTTTCACTACTGAGGAAAATAGATAATGATGAACTATTGCATGTATTTTTAAGTGTCACCAAATGTTTCAATAGAATGTGAAATTTTACAAAGCTGAATAAAACCAGACTGAATATCATCCACCATTATTTCTAAGAAGTATTCAGTCTGTTTTCAAGGGTAATATGCTCATTGAAATACTCAAGCATTTGACCAAAAGCTGAAGTCTTTGCTGAAAGATCTCTATATAATTTGAAATGAATATTCCAACCAAAAAGTTCAACTGTCTCACAATGCCACCATATGACAGTTGCCTGTTTCAATGATCTATAATAGTTGATGTTTTCTAATATAGAAGCACAGAAGGAATAAGAGAAAAAAATAGATATGAGATGTGATCTATGGCTTCAGGTAGCTATAATTTAATTATATACATATTATTCAAAGACTAAAATGATATTGGTACAGTGAGTAGCTAGTTCAGCAGAAGCAGGGCAGGACAGTGCTGTCTCCCTCCCCCAACACACACACCAGGAATGCCAGGCAATCATCAAGACATCATCAGGTAGTTGTTAACTGTCTTGCTAAAATAATAATTAGTCCCAGCTGGCACCACGGAAAGGCAGCTCTCGATAAATAAAAAACACCTCAAACATGATCAGCAGCCTCCCAGTAAGAACTCAGGAGTTGGGCGACTGGGCTCAAGCATGCACATTAACAGGCAAAATGGTGATGTTTAACTGTGTATGACATTCCAAAATGAAGAGAAGAACACCTCAAGTGAGCATGTGTACAACTCTAGTAAACCTGCTATCAGACCACTGCACAGGCAGATGCCCACCTCAAGGGAAGAATCAGGGAAGAAAAGACACAAGACCCCAAAGCATGCCAATCTATAAAACCCCAAGTCAGTCAAACTGTGCGCTTGATCTCTCAAGTCACCCGCTTGGCCCTCTTCCAAGTGTGCTATACTTCCTTTCATTCCTGCTCTAAAGCTTTTTAATAAACTTTCACTCCTGCTCTAAAACTTCCCTCAGTCTCTCCTTCTGCCTTGTGCCCCTCAGTCAAATTCTTTCTTCTGAGGAGGCAAGAATTGAAGTTGCTGCAGACCCATGTGGATTTGCTGCTGGTAACAATATCATCCCACTAATTGAATAAAGTAAAAATGCTTTAACTGTATAAATTTCATGCTTGCATTTTTACTCTATAAACTTGTTTATCTAAAATTGATAATCTGTTTGTATATTTAAAAACATACAAACATAATCCCAGCACTTTGGGAGGCTGAGGCAGGCAGATCACGAGGTCAAGAGATCGAGACCGTCCTGCCTAACACGGTGAAACCCTGCCTCTACTAAAAATACAAAAAATTAACCAGGTGTGGTGGTGGGTGCCTGTAGTCCCAGCTACTCAGGAGGCTGACGCAGGAGAATGGTGTGAACCTGGGAGGCGGAGCTTGCAGTGAGCCGAGATTGCATCACTGCACTCCAGCCTGGGCAACAGAGCGAGACTCCGTCCCAAAAAAAAAAAAAAAAATATATATATATATATATATATACACACACACACACACATATATTAAAACATATAAAATTATATTGTATATTTAAAATATACAAAAATATATCATATATTTAAAATATACAAAAATATATTTTAAAATATACAAAAAAGTATGCTCACACAGAGAGGTTACTTTCCAAAAAAAAAAAATGAACACCTGGAGAACATTGAATACTTGTAGATTTCAGAATCTTTCATTTCTCTCCTATTTTCCTTACTGTTTCTCATGGTATCTTGCCATCTATTCTGAGATGTTAGTTCCCTAACTTCTCATTCATTTGAAGTGCCAGCTGGTTACTTGCCCAGCTCGGTCCTTTGTTCTTTTAATTCTAGATTGTCTTCCTCTCATATTTTCCAAAAAATAATCATAAAAATATTTCTAGTCCCACATGCCTTTCTAGAACTTTGCCACTCCCTGTCAAGAGGTATAGTCTATTTCTCCTCTCCTTGAACCTAGGTTTAATTTTATGACTGTCTCATTGAATAAAATGTATTATAAGTGATGCTGTATAACTTCCAAGACTAAGTCACAAAAGATTATTTGGTTTCCACCTGTCTCTTGCTTTTGTGATGCTTGCTGTTAGAACTCAGCCACCAATCTCTGAGGAAGTTTCAACTAGCCCATACAGAAAAACTATATAAAGAGACCCACATAGAGAGGATCTGAGACATCTTTCAATAGTTATCATCAAACACTAGACATGTTAAGTGAGCAAGACTTTAGATCAGGGTATCCAATCTTTTGGCTTTTCTGAGCCACATTGGAAGAAGAACAATTGTCTTGGGCCACACATAGAATACACCAACACTAACAACAGCTGATAAGCTAAAGAAAAAAAAATCACAAAAACCCCTCATATTTAAATTAAGAAAGTTTATGAGTTTGTGTTGGGCTGCATTCAAAGCCATCCTGGGCTGCATGCAGCCCACAGGTTGGACAAGCTTGCTTTAGATGATCTCAGCCCCTTACCTTTGAGATGCCCCAGACAACATAAAGTGCACCAGATATGAGCTATCTCCACTGAGCCTTGCCTAAACTGCAGTTTCATGAGCAAAATAAATATTGTCAGTGTCTTAAGTCACTGAATTCAGAGGTTGTTGGTTATACTAGCAGTTCTCAACCTTTTTGGCATTAGGGATAGGTTTCACCGAAGACAATTTTTCCATGTACCAGGAGGAGGAGTGCAGATGGTGTGGGGATGAAACTGTTCCACCTCAGATCATCAGGCATTGGATTCTCATAAGGAGCGCCCAACCGAGATCCCTCGCATGCACTGTTAATAGGGTTCGTGCTCCTATGAGAATTTAATGCTGCCACTGATCTGACAGAAGGCAGAGCTCAGGCGGTAATGCTCACTCACCAGCTGCTCACCTTCTGCTGTGCAGCCGGTTCCTAACAGGCAACAAATCATACTGGTCCACGGCCCGGGAGTTGGAGACCCCTGGGTTATACAGCCATAGTATCTGGAACACAGCCAAGAGGTAACTTGAACTAAGCCTTGGAAACAAGAAACTAAGTACTACTGTGGTATTATGACATATATATGTATCTCATTTTATATATACGTAGCCTTTCATTCATGGTTCCTGGTTCATAACTCTCATAGCCCTTGTTATAATGTTAGAGTGCTTTAGGCCTCAAGAGAAGGCCTCAGAAAACAGAATCTCTGTCTCTTTCTTTCTCTCTGACCTTCTCCTGCCCTCTTTTCACCTGCTCCTTTTTCTCCCCAAGGTTTAACCAAGCACCAAGTTTATTTACCTTTTGAAGGGATATAGTTCAGGAAATGTAGCAGAAAAATAATTGGCATTTTCATCAAAAAGTATTCTAAAAACCTAGGTACAGCTTCTAGACTCCAGTCCTAGATGGACACAGTTAGTTGCAAGAGATAATGTTTACATGGGTGGACCAGCTGCACAAAGAATATCTGCTAACTATGTTCTTCATTGTTTTTTTGTACAGTCCTAAGTCATGTAGCCTAGCAGGGTCTGTGTGTGAATTTAACATTCCGCCAGTTGAGGGGAAGTCCATAAATCAGGTGCTGTACATTAAGCAATGATAACAAAGTCCTGATACTGTTAACATTTCAAATCTGTATCAACTTGGTATAATTTCAGAAACAGTGTTGCAAGGAGTTAAGGTCGCCTTCCAAGACGTTCTTGGATGTGGAAAAAAAATGATCCAGACTATTGTTAACACATTCACCCACACTCACACGGTAAAACCTTCTCCAACATAAAGCAAATAAATAAAACAATAATTGCATATGTGATTTAAAAATCACAAATCTCAAACTAAAAAACTCAGATAGAAACAGACAAAAAATAGGAAGGTGTGACAAAAGAGATGATCAAACACCAGAAAGAAACCGAAGAAAAAGATAAAATCAGCTCAAAACTAAAAAACATTATTTAAAAGGCGAGGAGCAGTGGCTTACACCTGTAACCCCAGCACTTTGGGAAGCCAGTGTGGGCGAATCACTTGAGCCCAGAAGTTCCAGACTAGCCTGGCCAAGATGGTGGAACCCAGTATTAGCCGGGTGCGATGGCACGTGCCTGTAGTCTCAGCTACTCAGGAGGCTGAGGTGGAAGAATTGCTTGAGCCCACGAGGTACAGGTTGTAGTGAGCCAAGATCATGTCACTGCACCCCAGCCTGGCTGACATAGCAAGACTCTGTCTCAAAAACTACAAAACGCCCAAGGGAGAATAGATTAAAAATTGAAGGTATGGTAAGGGATACAGGGGATAAAAATAAAAGGAACCTTAGAAAACAAAATGACATAAACATAGAGGCAAAAAAGTATCTGAGAGAAAGAGATAAATATAGAAGAAAGGCAAAACGATACAACATACTACAAATTAGGTCTCCCTATGAAGAAAAACAAAGGGATAGAACAGAGTATTTTAAATTATATCCAAAGAAACCTTCCCAGAAATAAAAGGCATGAATCAATTTAGTAAGAGTTCACCACATACTTGAGAAAATGAATAAGGGTGGTCAACTTTACGACATATTATAAAGCAACTATTAGACTTTAAATATGAATTTTTTAATCCTCTAAACTTCTTAGTAAAATGATTATGTCACCTACAAATTTTTTTAAAGACCATGTTGCCAGCAGCATATATGTATATTTTTAAAGCTAATGATGTAGCAATATTTTTTAAATGCAAGAAAAGACAGTGTGATTCAAGCATTTTATATCAAATCAAGCTGTCCAACTGTAAAACTAAACATACAATACCATCCAACCACAGTATTACTGGGGACACTTCTGTAAAACAATTAATGAAGAACACTTACAACATTTAATTGTAACTGTAATACCAAAACAAAGGCATAATACAGGAAGAAGAATGCCATGTAAATGGTATCTGTACAGGAAAAGGAGAAATAACAAAGTCTAACAGTAAAAGAAAGAAGTAGAACGAGCTAACTATTTCCAATTGAGTGATAGGGGGTAGTAGAAGGAAATGATTTAAGAAGGCAAACCAATTAGTAGAATCGTAAAGAGGAAAAGGGTCTAAAAGCAATACAAAAATATTAATATAAAGAAAAGTAGTATATAAAAACTACATACCTTCCTAAATACCAAAAACTTATAAAAAAATTCAAAAATTGAAAAACTAATTAAATAATACATAGAATACTATGACAGAGGTAAGGCTCAAGATAGCAATCATATCAATAAATGTAAATTCTCTACTCTCCTATTTAAAGATTTTAGAATGGCTAACAAAAATCCAGCACTATTCTGTGCATAAAAAACACCCCAAACAATATGATTTTGCAAAGCTAAAACTTAAGAATGGATAAAGATATACTTGGCAAATGGAAAAAATAAGAAAACAGAGGTTGTGGTCTTAATATTAAACAAAGAAAGTCCAATTCTGGCCCCAAAACAATTAATGAGACACAGAAAGACATTTTATAATGCTAAAGGCCATAGTCCACAATGAAAACATAAAAAGAGTATGTGTGAATATATATACCAAATAAGCAACATAAATGCAAGAAGACAGAAATAGACTGATAAATAAAAGACTCTAACACCATAGTCATGTTATAAGAAGTTTAAGGGGAAAAAAATGATTAATAACGTATGATTTGTGAAGCTTTCTTTGCACCCAGTAACAAAGAATGCATCCTCTTTGCAAACATGTATAAACATTAAATTACATGCCATAAAACAAAACATATATTTTATCTGGTGACCATGAAATAAAAATAAAAATTAATCATAAAAATTGTTTTTAAAGCAGTCTTTTCATCTGGAAATTCAGAAGCTTTTTATTAAACAATGCTTAGGTCAGCAGGAAAATTCAAATCGCAATTGTAGAATTTCTATAATCTATGGAAAACAAAAGCAGTGATCAGATGAAAATTCATAGCCTTAGATACTTATAACAATAAAAATGGAAAAATAAAAATGCACAAATTAAATTACCAACTCAAAACAGCTAGTCAAACAAAAAAAAATTAGATATTAATGAGGTTAAAAAAAAACTATTTTAAAAAATTCAATAAAATAAGTGACCAGAAAACTTAATTTAAAAAGTAAAGCATAGATGGAGGAAATGTTTAAATGATGGCAAAAGGGAAAACTACCTTTAAACATAAAGAATTTCTTTTAATCACAAAATCTACTTTGAACAACTCTAAATCAAATTAATTTGAAAACCTAAATGAAATGGGTAATTCCTTTAAAAATGACAACCTACCTCTTTGAACTTAGTGCAAATAAAAAGTTTAAAGAAAACAGCACTCTCAGGATATATCAAAAGAGAATACAGAACTGAAACAATAAATAGGCAAATCATGATAGAAGATTATAACACATTTATTTGAGAATAGAACAGGCTGACAAAGTATCAGTAAGAATACAGTTTACTTGAGCAATATTATTAAAATTGAGCTAATGAACAAATGAGCAATCCACTCCAAATATGTCAAACATGCATTCTTTTTGTGCACACCTGGAATGTGTTTGGAAATTGACTACACAAGGACCAATAAAGGAGTCTCAAAAATGTTAAAGGATTAAAATCTACATTAACATTTTAAACCACAGTGCACTAATTTGAAAATACAATAACAAGAAGATAATTAGACATTCCTGTGTTTTGAAACTTAAAAAACAGGTTAAAGAAGAAATAACAGAAAATAGAAAATATTCAGAAAGGAATACAACAAGAAGCTGCCTAATAGAATTTTTGGATATTTCTAAAGCAGTAATCAGAGAGAAAATGTCTTAAATACATATATTTGTTTAAAAAAAGGATAAAAGTCAATGAACTAAGCATCCATCTTAAAAAGTTACAAAAAATAAAATATACCCAAAGATACTGGAAAATAAAGAGAAATAAGTGGCAATTAATTAAATAGAAAATAAAATAGTATAGAGGAAAAAAAGCTGAAAGTTCTGTGAAGAGATTGCTAAGACTGACAAGCATCTGGCAAGGTCAATCAAATAAAAGAAAAATAATATATGGAATGAAAAGGGAGACATACTACAGATGCTGCAGGCATATAAAATGAAGTAAAATAATTTTATTAACGACTACACTGAAAATTTAAACAAAATGGACTAATTCCCATAAAAAATCACTTGCCAAAGTTAACTCAATAAGGAATGGAAAATCTAAACAGCCTTAAAACATAAGTATTAAAAAAATTGAATGAGAAATATAAAATGTTTTCATGAAGACAACTTTAGGCTCAGGGAGGTTTACCAGCAAATTCAACCAGCATGGAAGATACAACAAATTTTAAGCTTTCACAAACTGTTCCAGGGGAAACACTCCCCTACTCACTTTACCAATTAAAATAATTTTTATGCCAAATCCAACAAGAACAATGCAAAACGGACTATCACAGGCCTATTTAAATTAACACAGGTGCAAAATCCTGAACCAAATATTAGCAAAACTAATTCAGCAATATATAAAGAAGATAATATATCCTAACCAAGTTAGGTTTATCCCAGGAAATGTAAGGTTGGTTTAATAAGAAAAAGATAAATTAACAGATTAAAGAAAAAAAATCATATAATTATCTCAATTGGTACAGAACAACTATTTGATAAAAATTAAGCGTCAATTGTGTATTAGTCCGACTGAGTAAGAAAGGAGGTTTAATTGACTCACTTCTGAAAGGCTGGGGAGGCCTCAGGAAACCTACAATCATGGCGGAAGGCAAAGGAGAAACAGACACTTTCTTCACGAGGCGGCAGGAGAGAGAAAAGAGCGGCGGAGAAACTTCCAAACACTTTACAACCATCAGTTCTCGTGAGAACTCACTCACTATTAGGAGAGCAGCATGGGGGAAACTACCCCCATAATCCAATCATCTCCCTCCCTCCACACCTGGGGACTACAAATCAAGATGAGATTTAAATGGGGACACAGAGTCAAACCATATCAAATTGATAATTTAAAAAAAAATTAGTCTAATTTCCTAGCAAGGAACTTCCTTAACCTGATCATGGATATCTGCAATGACAAAACTACAGAAAACATTGAATGGTGAAATGCTAAGGCTGTTCCTTTAACATCAAGAAAGTGCTCCATTCTCTTCCCAAGAAGAGAAACTGCTCGTCTTTCTCTGTACTTTCTCCATTACTGATTTCACCCAATCACATGCCATATTACTGTAAGTAAACAATAATACAATGTATATCTGTAATCCAGATTCCTCCCCAGGCTTCCATACTGATATATCAAACTACTTACTAGAAATACACTTGGATGTCCGTTTTAGTGTGTCCGAAATGTGACTTCAGTCTCCCCATCACTGCTACCACCACCCACTAACAACAGACCTGCTCCACCTGCAGTCTACAGAATCAGGCCGCTTCTCCTCACCTCAATTACTACCACCTGGGTCCACACCAACAGCCTCTCTCTGTATTGCAATAGCCTCTTAATTGGTCTCCTTGCTTCTGGCATTGCCTCTCAACAGTAATCGAGAGAATCGAGAGGACAAAGTGATCCTAGGACAATGTCAGTCAGAGCATGTCCTATGGCTCCCCATTACATTCAGAATAAAAACCAAAGGAAATTTTATTCCACCAGGCCCTGCACGATATTTACCCCTTTCTCCCAGAATACACCTTCAACTTCATCTCCTACCATTCTATCCACTTGTTCACTCTGCTACAAGCACATTAGCCTCCTTACTGTTTCTTAAAAATACCTGGCATGCTTCCGTCTTGGGGCTTTTCACGTCTGGTTTCCTCTGCCTGGATGCCTTTCCCTAAATACTCAAATGTGTCACTTCTCAAACGTTTGCTTAAATATCATTCAAGTAAGGCCTATCCTGACCTCGCTAAGATTTCAACAAGGTCCCCAATACTCTGTATGATTTTTTCCAAGCTACTATAAAAATGTATTTATATGCAACGGTTATTCTGTTCTTCATCAGAATGTTAGTTTTATAAAGAGAAGTATTTTTTTGTTCTCTTGTTTAGAGGCATATTTACAGTTCCTAGAACTTTATCCAGCACAAAATAGGCACACAGTAAATATTTACAAAATCAATACATGAATGAGTATGCAAAGCAAAGGTGCTTTTGATTACGTACAAAAATTGTTTCACCTAAAATTCTGAGTCGAGGTTTTTAAATCTCTGATAATCCTTGCTAGTCATTTCAGTACATTTCTGACATCTGCAGTGCATCCCAAAAATCAGGCTAATAGAATACTGAAGGTAATAAATTTCTGTATTGATTTCAAGACTTTTAAAAATTGAGTTCAACACTAAATCCATGTGTCATAAGATAAATGAAAATTATGTTAAAAAATAAAAAATTTTAAAAATGGCTGGACACAGTGGCTCACAGCTGTAATCCCAGCCCTTTGGGAGGCTGAGGCGGGCAGATCACTTGAGGTCAGGAGTTCGAGACCAGCCTGGACAACATGGTGAAACCCCATCTCTGCCTAAAAATAAAAATTAGCTGGGTGTAGCACGAGACTGTAGTCCCAGCTACTCAGGAGGCTTAGGTGGGAGAATTGCTTGAAACCCAGTGGGCAGAGACTGCAGTGAGCTGAGATTGCCCCACTGCACTCCAACCTGGGTGACAGAGTGAGACCTTGTCTCAAAAAAAAAAAAAAAGAAAGAAAAGAAAAATTAAAAAGCATTCTAGGCAAACCTTACAGTTATTGCTCTATGTATTCCTTTCTATTTCTATTATTTATGGGTTGGGAAAAAAAATTTTCTAAGACATGACGTGCTCTAAAATCTAGTGTTCTATAGAATTCCCCTTAGCAGAGATTAAATCCTCTTTTCTCATTAGAAGTAATATTTCATTGTTTAATGTTATGGGATGTTTTATTGAGTTATTTATGAACAGTGAAATGCATAGAGTTTAACTGGATAGTTTAGGAAGTTTTTAAAAATATAAACATATGTGTAACCCAAATCCCTATCAAAGTACAGAACTCTTCAACCCAAAAAATTCCTTAGTATACCCTTCCACTGAACCGCTGCTGCAGTTCTGATTTCTTACACCAATGGCTAGCTTTGCCTGTTCTAGCATGTATTCTTCTATGTCTGTATTTCGACACTTACCATGTTTTCGAAATTCATCCACGCCATTGCTTGTGTCAGTAGTATATTCATTTTTATTAGTCAGTGGAATTCACTGAATATTCCACGATTATTTTACCTGTTCTCCTATTGGTAGATTTTCTTTCTACTTTGGGGCTATTTTGAATAAAGCTACTTCGTGCATTCTTTCTTTTTTAATAGCTTTATTAAAATAAAAGTGACACACCATACATTTCATCCATTTAACGGGGAATTTGCACCCAGTGTGCAATCCAGTGGTTTTCAGCATATTCAGAGGTGTGCAATCATCACTACAATCAAGTTTAGAGCATTTCACTCTTCCAGAAGAAACCTCATACCTATTAGCAGTCACTTCCCATTCCCTTCCCCAATACCTCCACCAAATTCCCACTGCCCCGGGTCCTTGTAATCACTAACCTACTTTCTGTCTCTATAGCTTTACCTATTTTGGATACCTAATATACATGTAATCATAAAATATGTAATCTTTTGTGACTGGTTTATTTCACTTAGCAAAATGTTTTCAAGCTTCCCCCATGTTATAGCATGTATCAGTACTTCATTCCTTTTTGTGATCATGTAATATTCCATTATCTGGATATAACACATTTTATTTGTCTATTCATCCTCAAATATAGAATATTTTGTGCTCCAAGTTTTGACAATTCTGAATAAAGCTGCTATTAACAATTGCCTACAAGGTTTTCTTTTTAAAAAATTTTTTTTAAATTTTTTATTTCCATAGGTTATTGGGGAACAGGTGGTGTTTAGTCACATGAGTAAGTTGTTTTGTGGTGATTTGTGAGATTTTGGTGCACCCATCACCCAAGCAGTATACAACTTTTTCTGTGGAACTATCTTCTTATTTCTCTTGAAAAGATACCTAAAAGCAGAACTACTAGGTCATATGGTAACCCTATGTTTAACATTTTTGGGAACCACCAGACTCTTTTCCAAAGTGGCTGCACCATTTCACATTCCCACCAGCGATGTAAAATGGTACCAATTTATCCATAATCTTGTTATTGTCTGTCTTTTTTATTATAGCCACCCTATTGGGCATGAAATTGTATCTTATCATGCTTTTCATTTGCACTTTCCCTAATGACTAATGATATTGAGCATCTTTTCATGTCTGTTAGCCATGTGCACATGGTCTTTGAAAATATATCTATTCAGATCCTTTGCCCACTTTTAATTGGGTTACTTACGTTTTCATTATTGTTTTGTAAGAGTTCTTTATACATTCTGTACAAAAATCCCACATCAAATATATGATTTGGAAATTGCATAGTCTATGGGTTGTCTTTTTACCTTAATAGCATTTAAGCAAAAAAGCTATTAATTGTGGTGAATCCAATTTATCTATATTATTGTTGTTGCTTGTACTTTTGGTGTCATAACTAAGAAACCATTTCCTAACTGAAGCTTATAAATATTTACTCCTCTTTTCATCTAAAGGTTTTATCCTTTTGATCCTTACATTTAGGCTGGTGAGCCATTTTGAGTTAATTTTTGTGTATGGGCTGAGGCAGCCAATTAAATTCTTCTGCCTGTGGATATCTCGTTTCCCAGAATCACTTAATACGATTCTTTCCCCCATTGAATGATTTGGGTACCTTTGTTGAAATTAGTTGACTAAAAATGTAAGGGTTTATTTCGGGACTCTCAATTCTATTCTGTTAATCTATGTGCCCATAATTATTCTAGTATCACACTATGTTGATTACTATAACTTTACAGTAAGTGTTGAAATCATGAAACATGAGTACTCCAACTTTGTTCTTCTTTTTCAAGATTGCTTTGGCTATTCTGGGTCCCTTAAGTCTCCATACAAATTTGGATTATCTTGTCAATTTCTGTCCCCCAAAACAGCAGCTGGGATTTGATTAGGTTCCATTGAATCTGCAGAAGAATATTGCCATTTTATAAAATTTAAGTCTTCCAGTTTTTTTTACCATGGATGTCTTTCTATTTATTTGGATCTCTTAAAATTCCTTTCAACAATGTGTGGTAGTATTTAAAGTATAAGTCTTAAACTTCTTTTGTTAAATTTATTCGTAAGCATTTCATTCCATTTCATAGTATTGTAAACAGAATATTTTCATTTCATTTTCAGATTGTTCATTGCCAGTACATAAAAATACGGTTGATTTTTGCATCTTGATCTTTTAGCTCACAACCTTGCTAAACTTGTTTATTAGTTCTAATAGTTTTTTAGTGAGGTTTTTAGTATACTCTGTCTATAATATCATATCATCTGCAAACAAATAGTCTTATTTCTTCCTTTCCAATATGGATATTAGGTGCATTTTGTTTGCACAAGTCTATTTCTAGGGATATACTTTTGTTTTTCTTAAGTACTTAAAAGTGGATTGCTAGGGCATAGGGTGTCGTTAACTTTATAAGAGGCTGCTAAACTAGTTTCCAAAATGTGTTCTATTTTGTTTTGTTTTCATTTTATACCTACAATGTATAAGAGTTCTTGTTGCTCCACATACTCCCCAACATTTGGCATTGTCTTTTATGCTGCTGTTAGCCATCTCAACATTAGTGTGCATCAGTGTGTGGTGATATATCATAGTGATTTTAGTTTAGATTTCTCTGATGATCAATAATGCTAAACACTTTTCCATGGACTAATTGGCCATTTGCTTAGCTTTCTTGGTGAGGTGTCTATTTAAATCTTTCATCTATTTTTTGGGAGGATTGGAAATATTCTTGTTATTAAATTATAAATTGTTTATGTAATCAAAATAAAAAATTTTTTCAGGCCGCGTGCAGTGGCTCACACCTGTAATCCCAGCACTTTGGAAGGCCCAGGCGGGGGGATCAGAAGGTCAAGAGATCAAGACCATCCTGGCTAACACGGTGAAACCCCGTCTCTACTAAAAATACAAAAAATTAGCCGGGCGTGGTGGCAGGTGCCTGCAGTCCCAGCTACTCGGGAGGCTGAGGCAGGAGAATGGCGTGAACCCCAGAAACGGAGCTTGCAGTGAGCCAAGACCGTGCCACTGCACTCCGGCCTGGGTGACAGAGTGAGTCTCTGTCTTAAAAAAAAAAAAAAAAAAATTATTTTTCACATTTCTATATTGTGGATACTTTATGTTAATCTGTGGCTTTCGTGTACATTTCCTTAATGATGTCTTTTGATGAGCAAAACTTTTCAATGTTGATAAAGTCCAATTTATTACTTGTATCTTGTAAGGTTAGTGCTTTCTGAGTTCTGTCAAGAAAACTTCTAGGTCATCAAACATTCTTCCATGTTTTATTTTATAACCCTTATAGCTTTGCACTTCATGTTTAGGTTTATGATTCATATCACATTAATTCTTATAAATGGTATGATATAGGAATTGTGGTGTTTTTTTCCATACGGATATCCAGTTCTTCCCTATTTGTTGAAAAATTGTCCTTTCCTCCACTGAATTAATTTGGTGGCTTCGTCAAAAGTCATTATAGCACAAATTCAAGATTCTCTGTTTGTCATTGGAACAGATTTCAGTAATATATTTGTTTTTATAACAATACCATCTTGCTTATTATAACTTTCTAATAATCTAAAATAAAGTAGTGAAAATACTCAAACTTTGGTGTTTTGTTTCTCTTAGTCTTTTAAAAAATTATATTTTTAATTGACACATAATTGTACACATTTATGGGGTACACTGTGACGTTTTGATACATTTATACATTCTGTAATGATCAAATCAAGGTAATTAGCATAACCACCACCCCAAAAACTTGTCATTTCTTTGTGGTAAAAACATTCAAAACCTTCTCTTTAACTATTTTGAAATATACAGTATATTTTCATTGTATTGTCACCTTACTATGCAAAAGAACATCAGAATTTATTTCTCCTATGTAACTCTAACTTTATACTCATTGACCAACCTCTTGCCATCCTCCTTCCCCTTCTCTCAAAAAACAAATAATCTGATTTTTTTCAATGGGCGAAAGATCTAAATAGACATTTTTTTTTAAAACTTTTATTTTAAGTAAGGTAAACTCGTGTCATGTGGGTTTGTTGTACAGATTATTTCATTGCCCAGGTATTAAGTCCAGTACACAATAGTTACTTTTCCTGATCCCCTCCCTCCTCTCATTTTCAACCCTCCACTAGGTCCCAGTGTCTGTTGTTTCCCTCTATGTGTCCATGTGTTCTCATCATTTAGCTCTCAATTACAAATGAAAACACGCAGTATTTGCTTTTCTATTCCTGCATTAGTTTGCTAAGGATAAAGGCCTCCAGCTCCATCCCTTTGCAGGGACATGATCTCATTCTTTTTTATGGCTGCGTGTCATTCTACGGTATATATGTACCACATTTTCTTTATCCAGTCTACCATTGATGGGCAGTTAGGTTGATTCCATGTCTTTGCTACTGTGAATAGTGCTGCAATGAACATTTGTGTGCATGTGTCTTTATGACAGAACAGTTTATATTCCTTTGGGTATATAAGATACTGCCAAACTAGTTTCCACATTTTGGAAACTGATTCAGCTTTGGAACTTGTTATTGATCTGCTTAAGGATTACACATTTTGGAAATTAGTTTGGCAGCAGCTTATATACCCAAAGGATTATTGGGTCAAATCGTAGTTCTGTTTTTAGGGCTTTGAGGAATCGCCACCCAGCTTTCCACAATGGTTGAACTAGTTTACATCCTACCAACAGTGTATAAGTATTCCTTTTTCTCCACAACCTCACCAGAACCTATTATTTTTTTACTTTTATTAATAACCATTCTGGCTGGTGTGAGATGGTGTATCATTGTTGTTTTGATTTGCATTTCTCTAATGATCAGTGATGTTAAGCTTTTTTTCATATGCTTGTTGACCACATGTGTGTTTCCTTTTGAAAATGTCTCTTATGTACTTTGCCCACTTTCTAATGGGGTTGGGTTTTTTGCTTATAAATTGGTTTAAGTTCCTTATAAATGCTAGACATTAGAATTTTGTCAGATGCATAGTTTGCAAAAGTTTTCTCCCATTCTGTAGGTAGTCTGTTTATTTTGTTGATAGTTTCTTTAGCCATGCAGAGCTCTTAGTTTAATTAGACGCCATTTGTCAATTTTTGCTTTTGTTGCAATTACTTTTGGTGTCTTCCTCATGAAATCTGTTTGTTCCTATGTCCAGGATGGTATTGCATAGGTTGTCTTCCAGGGTTTTCATAGTTTTGGGTTTTACATTTAAGTCTTTAATCCATCTCTAGTTAACTTTTTATATGGTATAAGAAAGAGATCCAGTTCCAATTTTCTGCATACGGCTAGCCAGTTGTCTCAGTACCACTTACTGAACAGGAAGTCCATTCCCCATTGCTTGTTTTTGTCAGCTTTGTTGAAGATCAGGTGATTGTAGGTGCATGGCCCTATTTCTGGGCCCTCTATTCTGTTCCACTGGTCTATGTGTCTGTTTTTGTACCAGTACCATGCTGTTTTGATTACTATAGCCACGTAGTACAGTTTGAAGTTGGGTAGTATGATGCCTCCAGCTCTGTTATTTTTGCTTATAATTGCCTTGGCTAGGCTGGGCGTGGTGACTCACGCCTGTAATCCCAGCACTTTGGGGGGCCAAGGCAGTTGGATCACAAGGTCAGGAGATCAAGACCATCCTGGCAAACACGGTGAAACCCCATCTCTACTAAAAATACAAAAAAATTAGTCGGGCATGGTGGTGGGTGCTTGTAGTCCCAGCTACTCAGGAGGCCGAGGCAGGAGAGTGGTGTGAACCCAGGAGGCGGAGCTTGCAGTGAGCCGAGATCACACCACTGCACTCCAGCCTGGGAGATAGAGTGAGACTACATCTCAAAAAAAAGAAAAAAGAAAAGAAAGAAAGAAAGAAAGAAAAAAGAAAGAAAAAAAGAATTGCCTTGGCTATTTGGGCTCTTTTATGTTTCATATGAATTTTAGAATACTTTTTTCTAGTTCTGTGAAGAATGTCATTGGCTGTTTGATAGGAATCTATAAATTGATTTGGGCAGAATGGCCATTTTAACAATATTGATTCTTCCTATCCACAAGCATGAAATCTTTTTCCATGCATTTGTGTCGTCTCTGATTTCTTTAAGCATGGTTTTGTAGTTCTCCTTGTAGAGATCTTTTACCTTACTGGTTAGTTGTATTCCTAGGTATTTTATTCTTCTTGTGGCAATTGTGAATAGGACCGCATTTCTGATTTGGCTTTCAGCTTGACTGTTGTTGGTGTACAGGAATGCTAGTGATTTTTGTACATTGACTTTGTATACTGAGAGTTTGCTGAAGTTTTTTATCAGCTTAAGGAGCTTTTGGACCAATATTATGAGGCTTTCTAGATATAAAATTACGTCATCTGCAAACAGGGACAGTTTAACTTCCTCTCTTCCTATTTCCTTTCCTTTATTTCTTTATCTTGCCTCATTGTTCTGGCCAGGACTTTCATTACTATGTTGAATAGAAGTGGTAAGAGAGGACATCCTTGTCTTATGTAGGTTTTCAAGGAGAATGCTTTCAGCTTTTGGCCATTCAGTATGTTGCCGGCTGTCGGTTTGTCATAGATGGCTCTTAGTATTTTGAGGTATGTTCTTTCAATACCTAGTTTATTGAGATGGTTTATTTTTAATATGAAGTGGTGTTCAATTTTATCAAAAGCCTTTTCTGCATCTATTGAAATAATCATGCGGTTTTTGTCTTTAGTGCTGTTTACATGATGAATCACATTTATTATTGTGTATGTTGAACCAACCTTGCATCCCAGGGATAAAATCTACTTGATTGTGGTGGACAAACTTTGTAATGTGCTGTTGGATTCCATTTGCCAGTACTTTGCTGAGGATTTTTGCATCTATGTTCATTGAGGATATTGGCCTAGAGTTTTATTTTTTTTATTGCGCCAGGTTTTGGTATCAAGATGATGCTGGCCTCATAGAACGAGTTAGAAGTCCCTCCTCAATTTTTTTGAATAGTCTCAGTAGGAATAGTACCAGATCTTCCTTGTAAATCTAGTAGAATTTGACTACAAATCTGTCTGGTCCTGAGATTTTAGGGGGTGGCAGGCTGTTTATTACAGATTCAGTTTCAGAGCTTGTTATTGGTCTTTTCAGGGGTTCATTTTCTTCCTGGCTCAGTCTTGGGAGGATGCGGGAACATTTCTTAAAATAAGACATAGAAATAATCTACAGGGATATGAAAAAAATACACAGCATCACTCATCATCAGGGAAAGGCAAATCAAAACCAAACGGAATATCACCTTACCCCAGTTAGAATTACTGTTACAAGACAAAACAATGAATGCTGGCGAGGATGTCAGTGAGAAAGTAAATTAGTATAGCCATTATAAACAACGTTATGGTGATTCCTCAAAAAATTAAAAATAGAACTACCACATATATATCCTAAAGAAAGGAAATCAGTTTATTGAAGAGCTATCTGCACTACAATGTTTATTTCAGCACCATTCACAAGCCAAAATATGGGATTGTCTATCAATGAACAAATGGATTTTTTAAATGTGGTATATACCCATTGGAATATTATTCAGCCATAAGAAGAATGAAATCCTGTCATTTTCAGCAACATTAATGGAACTGGAAATCATTACGTTAAGTGAAAGAAGCTAGACACAGAAAGACTAAGATTGCATGTCCTCACTCATTGTGAGAGCTAAAAATCTGGATGTCATGCAGGTAGAGAGTGGAATGGTGGTTACTGGAGGCTGAGAATGGAAGGGGGAAATGGAAGATGAAGAGAAGTTGGTTAATGGATACAAAAATATAGCTAGATAGAAGAAATAAGTTCTAATATTTGATAGTACAATAGCCAGACTATAGTAAACAATAATTTATTGCATATTTCAAAATAGCTAGAAGAGAAGAATTGTAATGTTCCCCACACAAAGAAAAAATAAATGTTTCAGGTGATTAATATCCTATTACCCTTATTTGATCATTACACATTGTATACATACACCAAATCATAAGTTCCCCAAAAATATGTACGACTATTATATATCAGTAAAAAATAGAACTGCTACATGATCCAACAACCCACCACTGAGGATATATTCAAAGGAAATAAAATCAGTATGTAAAAGAGATATCTGCACTCCCATATTTATTGCAGCACTGTTCACAATAGCCAAGATATGGAATCAACCTAAGTGTCTATCAACAGATGAATGGAATTTTAAAATGTGGTACATATACATAATGAAATGCTATTCAGCTATAAAAAGATTCACAAAAAATATATATTCCTCCCTCTACTAGAATGTTACAAAATAAAATAAAAGGCTTTTATTTGCAACAACATGGATGAACCTAGAAGACATTATATTAAGTAAAATAAGCCAAGCACAAATGGACAAATAGAGCATGATCTCACTCATATGTGGAATCAGAAAAAGTTGATCTGATAGAAAGAGAGTAGAATTACGATTCTTAAACTTTGTTTTCTTAAAATAGTTTTAGATATTCTAGTTTTGTGCATTTAGAAATAAATTTTAGAATTGATTTGTCCGTCTGAACAACAACACATCTGCTGAGATTTTGATTGAGAATGCATTAAATCTAGAAATTAGTTTGTAGATAATTAACATCTTAACACTATAGATTTTTTCCACACCATAAATATGGTGTAACTTTCTACTTATTTAGATATTTATCTCAAAATTTCATTTTGATATTTACCTCAAAAATTCATAGATTTTATTGTAAAGGCTTTGTACATCTTTAATTTATCCCTAAGTATTACATTTTTATTGCTATTGTAAATGGAATTAGTGTTTATTTCTTTTTCATTTGTGAAACTTATATTCTAGTAGAGTAAGAAATAAGAAAACCATAGCAATATAAATACAATTTAATGTTGTCTATTTTATTTTTTTAGCTCACTTTTTCTGTGAATAGAGACAATTTTACTTCCTTCTTTCCAATCTTGATGCCTCTTCTATATTTTGCTTTTTGTATTGGCTGCAACCTTCAATAAATATGGAATCAAAATGATGAGATCACACATCCTTGCTTTTTTCCTGAACTTAGGGGAAATCTTTTGGTCTTCAGTAAGTATAATACTAGCCATAAGATTTTCATAGGTGTGCTTCATTAAGTTTCCTTCTATTCCTACTTTTCAGTGTGTGTGTGTATGTTTTTCTTATGAATTGGTGTTGAACTTTGTCAAGTGATTTTCTTTTGTGAATCTATCAGATGATCACATGATTTTACTCCTACAGTCTTTCAATGTGGTAAATTTTATTAATTAGTTTTTGAATATTAAACCAATCTTGCATTCATTAGATTAAACCCTCTTGGTCAGGATGCATTATCCACTCAATGTGCTAATATATGGTGAGTTTTTGCATATATAAATGAGAAAATGGGTTTGTAATTTTCCTGTCTTGTAATGTTCTCTTCTATTATTGGTAGATACTAGGGCTAAGTTGATCTCTCAAAATGTGTTCTTCTTTTCTAATTTCTATTTTTCTATTTTCTGTAGGACTCTGTATAATTTTAATATGATTTCTTTCCTAAAGGCCTGGAAGATTCAGTGCAGATTTTTAATTCCTTGATAAGTTACTGCTGTTGGTACTCCACTTCCCTGTGCCATAATAAAAAAAGTGACCCCAGGTAAAAATTGGACTCATCTTATGGGATTATATTCTCTCAGGGCTCAAAGTCCTGCACTGCCTTTGAAACAGTTGTTTCAGAGATTTTTGTCCAATTTTATAATTGTTGATAGTGGTAGGGCTAGGTTTAGCAGTAGAGCACTTTGTCACAGCCAGTAGTAGATACTCATCAGGATGTTTGAATTTTTATTAAATTTTTTAAATAATTAATATAATCTCATAGTTTAAAATTGTCAAATGATAAAGGACGCCCAATCCAATAGTCAAGTTTGTTCAGCATCTATGTCAATCTTCTATACTGCATAGAATAGAAAACTTAGGAGCATTTAAACACACTCTTGAAGCTTGGGTTCCAGATATGAATTAGATTCTGCCAATCCCATATACTGTTATGAAAATTGCATTTGGAACTAGGACATGTGGAGAGAGATACCATGGGAATTTTCTTGATGGGAATGGTAGTAGCTGATTTCTAGATTGTAAAACGAAGGTAAGGTATTCCTGTGGCAAACAGTTGCACTCTCAGTTTCTGATCTCTGTTTTGAAACCAAATTGGTATGATTCTGGAACCAGAGTGGAGTCTAAAGTTATCTAATTCCCAATTTCCCGAGAGTCCAAGACATAATATTTCCCTCAGGTGCTCTCCTGGGAGTTTCACCTGGAAGCCTAGTCTAGAGTTTATCTGTATTTTTTAAATGTTGATTATCTGCAGAAAGCCCAAGATAATAGCCTGATTTCCCCTCAGGTTGTTCTTCCACATCTTGTTCCTGTGCTGTATGTCTGAAATAAGTAAAGAATATAATAAATCAGGTAAGAAATATTGATTTGCCTCTAATTTTACAAAAATTGCTGAGGACTATCATTTCATATGCCTGATTTGTCAAGTTCATGACATAGAAAAAAATGTAAGAATTATGACAAGTCTAGGTCCTTGAGACCTCTCCCAAACTTACAAATGAGTTTAATATTCTAAAGTAAATTGATATGGCTATTATCAAGTGATAGTATGTTTCATCTCTGCATTCACAGAACACCATCCTTACAGGAAAGGTGGTTTTACTGCAATGACAAAAAGATCACCTGTTTCTGTTTCTATTATACTAAACCACCTCACAGATCAGATTAGGGGAAAAAAGTGAGTCCATTCTTTTTTAATTGGTATATCATAATTGTACATATTTTGGGGGTACATGTTATATTTGATACAGGTATGCAGGGTATAATGATCAAATCAGGGTAACTGGAATATCTATCACCTCAAACATTTATCTTTGTGTTAGGAACATTGCAATTCTTCTCTTCTAGCTGTTTTGAAAAATATAATAAATGGTGGTTAACTACAGTCTCCCTACTGTACTATAAAATACTAGAACTTATTTATTCTATCTAACATATTTTTGTACCCATTAACCACATTCTCTTCATCGCCCACTCCCCTCTACCCTTCTCCAGCCTCTGGTAGCCACCAATCTACTCTCTATCTGCATGAGATCCACTTCTTCAGCTCCCACATTTAATGAGAACATGCAGTATTTGTTTTACTGTGCCTGGTTATTTTACTTAACATAATGATTTTCAGTTCCATCCGTGTTGCTGCAAATCACAGGACTTTATTATTTTAATGGCTGAATAATATTCCATTGTGTGTATATAACACATTTTTCAAATCCACTCATTTGTTGACAGACATTTCGACATCTTGGCCATTGTGAGTAGTGTTGCAATAAACATGGGAATGCAGATAGCTCTTTGATATACTGTTTTCCCTTCCTTTGGATATATAACCAGCAGTGAGAATGCTGGATCATATGGTAGTTTTATTTTTTGTTTTCTGAAGAGCTGCCATGTTTTCTATAGTGACTGTCCTACTTTACATTCCCACCAACAGTGTATAAATGTTCTTTCTTGTCACCCTTGCCAGCATTATTTTTTGTCTTTTTAATAATACCCATTTAACTAGGGTGAGATAATATCTCAATGTGGTCTTGATTTGCATTCCCCTGGTGATTAGTGATGTTGAGCATTTTTTCATATACCTTTTGGCCATTTGTATGTCTTCTTTTCAGAAATGTTTATTCAGGTCTTTTGCCTGTATTTAAATTAGATTTTTGTTGTTATTGTTGTTGTTATTGACTTGTTTGAGTTCTTTATTCTGGTTATTAAGCCCTTGTTAAATGAACAATTTGCAAATATTTTGTCTCATTCTGTAGGTTTTATTTTCACTTTGTTAATTATTTCCTTTGTTGTACAGAAGCTTTTTAGCTTGATGTAATCCCATTCGTCTATTTTTTTTTCTTTTGTTGCCTGTGCTTTTGAGGTCCTACCTAAAAAATCTTTATCCAGACCATGTCCTATGGCATTTCCCCTGTGTTTTCTTCTAGTAATTTCATAGTTTCAAGTCTTAAATTTAAGTCTTTAATCCATTTTGATTTGATGTTGGTATATGGTGAGAGACAGGGGTCTGGTTTTACCCTTCTGCATATGGACATCCAGTTTTCCCAGTACAATTTATTAAAGTTCATGTTCTTTCCCCGATGTATGTTCTTAGTGCCATTGTTGAAAATGAGTTGACTGTAGATGCATGGCTTTATTTCTGGGTTCTTTAATCTGTTTCATTGGTCTATATATCTGTTTTTATGCCAGTACCATGCTGTTTTGGTTACTATAGCTCTGTAGTACAATCTGGAGTCAGCTGTAATGTGATTCCTTTAGTTTTGTTCTTTCTGGTCAGGATGGCTTTGGCTATTCTGACTCTTCTGGTGGTTCTATGTAAGTTTCAGGATTATTTTTTCTATTTATGTGAAGAATGTCATTGGTATTTCAACAGGGGTTGCATTGAGTCTGTAGACTGCATCCGTGGGATGAATCCCACTTGATCACAGTGAATGATTTTTTTAATGTGTCGTTGAATTTTGTTTGCTGGCATTTTGTGGAGGATTTCTGCACCTATGTTCATCAGGGATTTTGCCTGTTGTTTTCCTTTTTGGTTGTATCTTTGTCTGGTTTTGGTAATAAGGTCAATTTGTTAATGTATAAAAATTCTTGTACTATCCATATCATCTCCATATTGCAGGAGCAGTTAAGAGGAAATAAAGTATTTTAATGAGTAAATTTTCTAAAATTTCTGACAACGGCAGTTTACCTTGGTCTGAAGATTAGATTTATACAAATTTAATGACCTAAAGAGCCACACCAAATCGGAAACCTGAATTTTACTCAAACAATAGAGTAGGCCTAAGAAATCTTTTGCATCTACCCTAAAAATCCTTCCATTACAGTTGCCCAATAATAATAGCACTTCACACTGTCAAGCTCTTATAAATATTTCTTGGTCTTATTATTAATAGGCCAAATCTGCCTTTGCAAAGAGTCACACCCATCCAAGTCCCAAACTTTAACCTGGATACTGAGACCCCAAATCAAGGGGCATGTATTAAAAAGTCTCATTTAATCCTTTTAGAATTAAACCACACCAAGTGTTCTTAACAATTCACATTGCCATAATTTGCCATAGAGAGGAACTTGGAAACTGACATCCCACTGCAAAAGAAGTTTCTGTACCAGTTTACGACCTAGTGTACAGATGCTTTCTTTTCATCATAAAGTGAATATAGTAATACTAACACTTGTCAAAGCTCATCTACAACTTACTTCAATGGGAATCTTATCTCTTCATGGAAAGCCAGCACTTTAAAGAGGTACACTGTGAACTTCACCTTTGGTAAATGATTGATATCTTTTCATAACACTCTGGTTCTTTAGGATTAAGATGGTGTTTACAATTGAGTAAAAAACAGATGAAAGAAATGTGAAAAACCACCTAGTAATGCAGGCCAAACACACTGTGTATGAGATGGGCCAAGCAACGCTGAATTAATCTTGTCAGTTAAATATTTAATGTGCTTGATTATATGTATATTTGTTGTCCATTTGTAGTTTCAGTCATGATCTTCCCCGTTACTCTGTTTTGTAGTATCTCTCCTAAGAAGTCCCAGCCTCGCCCTGACTCCAAATAACTTAGATTCCTAAACACAGTGGATGGCTAGTTGGACCTGACTGAGCTGGCTCAGAACAAATATTGTATTTTCAGATCATATCACTGCCCAAAGTGTTATCCTGCCCACCTTATCATTAAAGTCACTATAAGACTTCATTAATATCCCATTATTAAGTTGAGTATCCTTCTCAGGATGTTCCAAAGTGGACCTTCAGTAAAGCAAGCCGCTCACTAACCTAGAACACATCTGTTACTTCAAAAATAGATCAATTAATCAATAACAACATGCAGATCCAAATTAGTATCAAATTATTGTTAATCTTTATCAAAATATATTAGATCCTAACAAAATTCAGTCAAATAAATAACTTGAAGTAAATTAGTAACATCTCTAGTGTATTCTTCTCAACTCTGCTCATAATTAAAAGGGAATAAAAATGTAGCAATGTCTTCTGCAACCTGACCAGACCACTATCCCACTTAGAAAATGGATGGATTTGTGCCTGGGGCCCAGCCAATGGAGATCAAGGCATGCATCTCCTCTGCATTCCAGTCAGACTGCTCATCTCATCTTGGTCCAAATTCATCTGGATTACCTACATATATTTTTTCAAAATAAGTCCCCCATTCATATATTCAAACCGAGACTCACTCTTATAATAAGCTCCCCCAATTGAGAATCTGATAATAGCAGTACACATACATATGTTGATAGATTGCTTTGATTTCTACTTCACATGTAAAGGAGCTCTTATATAAAATAAATTTCATGTAATAGGTAATATCATATTTACATTTTGCCAGATTGAAAAGTTATAGGGTCTGCATGATCTAAATTCTGAGCCTCTGTCATTGTTCAAATGTCAAAACCATAAAAGTAGAGCTGATAATTGGGATAACTGGGAAAAAATACCCCTAAAAATGTACTTACTTCATGCAGTTGACCTCAGTATTTTGCATGAAAACTTTATGCATCCAACATCTCTTTGAAATCCTCACACCAGAAAAGTATCTCTGGTTTAAAAAATAATAATATGAACGTTTCAGTGTTGTATTCTGGAGAGACTAAATGAAAAAGTCTCTGAACCAGGGGACAATGAGTATAGACAGCTGAGGTCTCTTCCTGAAAATTCAGTAAATAATCACAAGTCTGAATTTGGTACAGTAAACACTACACTTCCCTGACCCCTGTGAATCCAAGATTCATACTACCTCAGAAAGGAGGTTGAGGAGTCTTCTCCGGGGAAATTGACTAAAGTAAAAGAAAAGAGATTGAGATTAAAATGTGAAGATCTCCTAAAAAAATAGCCTGCTTACCCTGCCCTACCCCATTCATAAGAAGTATCTGATCCTTCCCAAGCATTGAGACTTCTTCCCAAATGCACACTTCTCAAACATTCAGCCTTCAATCCTACATATAAGTGGAGACAAAGATCATGAGACCATTTGAGGCACACCTCTCACATAAAGCAGAGACCAAAGAAAAACAAAGCAAAAGAAAACAAAAAATAAGAATGTGGATGACACAGAAATAATGAAGGCAGAAGAATGAACCTTTTTGCAATCTACAATTGTTACAGCCAAAAAGGAAAGAACAAAATGTTATCAAATGAGAAAAACACCGAGAAAGAAGATTCAGAGACATACAGACAGAAAGTCCTGAAAATTTTCAAAAAACATGATGAAAGATAATTACAAAAACAAATAAGAAAAGTTTAATATTACACTGAGAAAATCTCCAATAAAGCAGAATATGAGGACAAAGTGTTTAGAAATAATAAAGAAAATATGGGAGTAGGATGATCTTGCAAAGCGGTTCAACCTTTGAATAGAAGTTTTACAGAAAGAATAGGAAAAAAACAGGGGACAAATTTGTCAAATAATTCAAGAAAATTTCCAGAACATAAAGTCATGAATTTACAGATTGGAAGGACCCACAGCATAACCAAAAAAACATGATTTTAAAAGACCTATATATTAGGGCATGTAGTCATGAAATATCAAGACACCAGGAATAAAGAATATTAGTTTCTAGAGATAAGTTAAAGGATGCATACAGATGATTAGAAACTGTAATGGCAGAAGTTTCAGCAACAACACTGGATGCTAGAAGACAATAGAAAAATAACTCCAAATTATGAGGAAAAAAAATTCCCAATCTATTTCTATCCCAAATCAAACTATTAAATGTGAGCAAAAATAAAAACATTTATAATTATGAAAGCTTCTCAAGAATACATTTTCTCTACTTCTTGAGAAGCTGTTGAAGAACATATTGCACCCAAAAATGTAAAATAAAGCAATAAATGTAAAAACATAAGATCCAGGAAATAAGAAATCTGACTCAGAGTCTAGGCAAAGAAGGTTTCTAGAATAATGATGAATGGCAATGATGTATAGAAAGCCTAGAGATAGCTCCATGAAGAATGTATTCAAGAAAAAGTTATAACTAATAGATTTTCTGATGTATCTAATCATACTAAAGGTATTTTTATATATACATAAATATTTACATTTATTTACATATTAGACCTTTGTCTCATTCCATGTTAGTATATGCAGACTGACTTAATTTTCTTCATTTTTAATTGACTTGTAACAGTTGTACATATTTATGGGGTTCAGAGTGATATTTTGATACATATATATGTATATGTATATATAAAATATGTAATGATTAAATCAGGATGATTAATATAGTCGTCACCTCAAATATTTACCATATCTTTGTGTTGAGAACATTCAGAATTCTCTCTTCTTCTGTTTGAAAATATACAACAAATTATTGTTAACTATAGTCACCGTACAGTGCTATAGAAAACAAGAACTCATTCCATATATATAAAGAAATATTTATATGTGTCACACACACACACACACACATATTCCTCCTATATATAGTCCCCATATATGGGAGGAATATATGTACACGTAACTGTAATTTTGTATCACTTAACCAACAGTATTTCTACATCCTCTCCCTGGGCCCTAATAACCATACTTCTGTTTTCTACTTTAATGAGCTTCACTTTTTTAGGTCCTACATATAAGTGAGAACATGCAGTCTTTATCTTTCTGTGCCTGACACTTAACAGAATGTACTCCAAGATATTCATGTTGCTGAGAATGACAGAATTTTGTTTTGTTTTATGGCTGAACAGTATTTCATTAGGTATACGTACCACATTTCCTTTATCCATTCATCTGTTGATGAACACTTAGGTTGATTCATATTTTGACTACTGTGAATAGTGTTGCAGTGAATATGTGAGAACAGATATCTCTTCAATATACTGATTTGCTTTTATTTGAATAAATGCCAGTAGTGGGATTGCTAGATCATATGACATTTCTATTTTTAATTTTTAAGGAACCTCCATACTGTTTTCCATAATGACTATCCTACTGTACATTCCCACTAACACTGTATGAGCATTCCACTTTCTCTGCATCCTTGCCAGTATTTGCTATTTTTTGTCTTTTTAAAAATAACCATTCTGAGACATAGGGATTAAGATGGTGGATGGGAAGCAGGACTGGCTTGCAGCTCTCAGGCTTGGACAGACAGAGCAGCGGGTAGAAAATCACATCATGAATTTTGCTCCAAGAACTACTGCAGGAACATATCAGAAAAGCTGAGAGAATCCACCGACACTTTGAAGGAACTGGATTGCCACTGCAGGCTCCCTGACATGCTGAAAAACTCTGAGTCTGCTTACTTTCTCAGCAGGGAGGCTGGTGGTCTGAAGTGAGTTCTCAGCGATGGTCACTGGCTGCCTGGAAATAGGCTTGGTACTGTTGAGGGGGACATAGAGGGAGTGAGATCGGCCTTTGGGACTGCAGGCTGTGTGGGAGCAGGGTGAGTCCTGTGACTGCTGGCTTTCCCTCACTTCCCTGGTGACCTGTATGACTCAGCAGAGGCAGCCATAATCCCCTTGGGAATGTAACTCCATTGGCCTGGGAACCACACCCCTGTCCCCCACAGCAGCTGCAGCAAGCCCTGCCCAAGGAGAGTCTGAGCTCAGACATGCCAATCTAATAGTTGTTTTTTGTTTTTTTTTTTTACAGAGATTTATGGCAGGATTAGTTCCAATCATTTCTGTTTCAATGCAAGGCAGTTGTTGAAAGTCTAAGTCTAGTTGGCCCCTGAAATAGCACATAACGTTTTTGGGTGGTGAAGATGAGATACCTTTAACAATAAAGCTCCTCTCACAATAGAGAAATGGCCACATGGTCATTAAAAATTATACTATGTCAACAGAATAAAACGCAAAACTATGTCTACCCTATAATTACATCATCGAAAGATTACATATGGGAGTGTAAAAGGCTGCAAATTATTTTTAAAATACAAATATGTTAATCTATTAGTCAATAAAATATATTTTAAATTTTGTTACTATTTTTATAATAGTGTTCAGACAATACATATTTCTTTCCAAAAAAATAGACAAACAATAACAGTAGTATAAACACTCTCGAGTATTAAGTTGCACAACTCTTGATAAAAGAATTCAGCAAAGTTTCCAGATACAAAATTAATATACACAAATCAGTAGTTCTTCAATACACCAACAATGACCAACCTGAGAATCAAATTAAGAACTCAACCCCTTTTACAATAGCTGCAAAAAAAAAAAAAAAATACTTAGGAATATACCTAAGCAAGGAGGTGAAAGACCTCTACAGGAAAACTACTAAATACTGCTTAAAGAAATCATATATGACACAAAGAGATGGAAATACATCCCATGCTCATGAATGGGTAGAATCAATATTGTAAAAATGACCATACTGCCCAAAGCAATCTACAAATTCAACACAATTCCCATCAAAATATCACCATCATTCTTCACAGAATTAAAAAAAAAAAAACTAAAATTCATATGGAACCAAAAAAGAGCCTGCAGAGTCAAAGCAAGACTAAGCAAAAGGAACAAATCTGGAGGCATCACATTACCTGATTTCAAACTATACTATAAGGCCATAGTCACCAAAACAGCATGGTACTGCTATAAAAATAGGCACATAGACCAATAGAACCGAATAGAGAAGCCAGAAATAAACCCAAATACTTACAGCCCCCTGGTCTTTGACAAAGCAAACTAAAATGTAAAATGGGGAAAGGACACCCTTTTCAACAAATGGTGCTGAAGTAATTGGCTAGCCATACGTAGGAGAATGAAACTGGATCCTCATCTTTTACCTTACAACTTAAGATGGATTAAAATCAACTCAAGATGGATTAAAGACTTAAATCTAAGACCTGAAACTATAAAAATTCCAGAAGATAACATTGGAAAGCCCTTCTAGACTTTGGCTTAGTCAAGGATTTCATGACCAAGAACCCAAAAGCAAATGCAACAAAAACAAAGATAAATTCCTGGGACTTAAACTAAAGAGCTTTTGCACAGCAAAAGGAATAGTCAGCAGAGTAAACATACAACCCATAGAGTGGGAAAAAAATCTTCACAATCTATACATCTGACAAAGCACTAATATCCAGAACCTACAATGAACTCAAACAAATCAACAAGAAAAAAAAAAACAGTCCAATCAGAAAGTGGGCTAAGGACATGAATAGACAATTCTCAAAAGAAGATATACAAATGGGCAACAAACATATGAAAAAATGCTCAACATCACTAATGATCAGGGAAATGCAAATTAAAACCACAATGCAGTACCACCTTACTCCTGCTAGAATGGCCATAATCAAAAAATCAAAAAATAGTAGATGTTAGAGTGGATGCAGTGAACAAGAAACACTTCTACACTGCTAGTGGGAATGTGAACTAGTACAACCACTATAGAAAAGAGTGTGGAGATTCCTTGAAGAACTAAAAGCAGAACTACCATTTGATCCAGCAACCCCACTACTGGGTATCTACCCAGAGGAAAAGAAGTCATTATACGAAAAAGATACTTGCACATGCATGTTTATGGCAGTACAATTCACAATTGGAAAAATGTGGAACCAACCCAAATGCCCATCAGTCAATGAGTGGATAAAGAAACTGTGGTATATATGTACTGTGGAATACTACTTAGCCATAAAAAGGAATGAATTAATGGCATTCGCAGCAACCTGGATGAGATTGGAGACTATTATTCTAAGTGAAGTAACTCAGGAATGGAAAACCAACATCGTAGGTTCTCACACATAAGTGGGAGCAAAGCTATGAGGATGCAAAGGCATAAGAATGACACAATGGATTTTGGGGACACAGGGTGAAAGAGTGGGAAGGGGGTGAGGGATAAAAGACTACAAATAGGGTACAGTGTATACTGCTCGGTGATGAGTACACCAAAATCTCACAAATCACCACTAAAGAACTTATATAACCAAACACTACTTGTTCCCAAATAACTTTTGGAAATAAAAAAATTAAATTAAATTAAAAATTAAAAAATCACACAACTCTGATATAATGCATCAAATTACTGCGTTGAGCCATATTGAAAGGCTTGAAGTTAGCCTGTTCCGGGAATTCATATGCTTTTATTCTATACTGAAGCAAACAAAGAATTCTTGAAAATCAAAGGCCCTGAATATGTGTTACAAGTTTCTCACAGCACTTGCTTCATCTAAGTCTAAGAAACGCAATAAATAGTCAGAATTCTGTGAACATATGTACAAATTTTATAAATTAGATCAACAGCTTAATGAGGGCACCATTTTTTAAATTGAAAACATGTACTGCCTTAGGACTATAACATTCAAGCTCAACAATAGCTTATAAAGCAATGATCTACAGAAAAGAAATGACTTCCCATAATTGGGCAGTTTTTATTACAGGAATCAAAAAGCTTTATAATTACTCTACACATGTGCCTTAACTAATGATATTGATCACAAGACTCACCTTAAACTCTTTGTTTACAGTTACATCTTCTTTCTTAATTATGTCTCATTCACAGTTCCTGAGTCTTTTGCTGTGCATAACCTTCAAGGTCCAAAAGTAAAATATTGAATATTGAGTCACTAAGTCATCTTGTTGTAAAGAATTCATGATTGCATTATTAACAACTACTATTATTGACAGTGTGTGAGGTACTCTATCAAGCATGTTACATAAACTTCATGACAACACCATGAGATAGCTTATTCCCCCCATATTATATAAACATGATATACATGAAAAGTAAACCTCAGAAAAATTCAATAATTCACCCAAGGACAAATAGGTAGTAAATGGCAAAATCAGGATGTAAACCAAGTATAATTCTAATTTAATTACATTCTATCACCTCTACTAGCAAGACCTCCTATCTTGTCAAGATGATAAAATCAATATATTCTGCATAGACAAACAGATGAGGAAATCAGTTCACCCATGATTCCATTATATGACCTCTACCAATAAGTAGAATAATATTAATTTTTGCTTGCCTACAATAATTCCACATTACACCTGTGATTCCTACATAATTGTTAGGTGTGCCTTCTTTCACTCTCAGAAGTGTCTCAGTTAGGGCAACAAAGTTAATGGTCATCCTACTCATAAGGATCATTGTTAATGTGTCAATAAATGGGAGTAGCCACGTAGAAATTGATTTCACAATGGTGTTGCAAAGCTATGTGTGGGGTATTCTGTCTGTTTCATGTAACAAGGCACAGCAGAAATCCTGACTCTCCTGATGAAAAAAATATATATGTATAGTACATAAAAATAGTTTTACAATCTTCCTTCATGAATTATTAACCTGACAAGAAAATAAGGAATACTTTGAAGAACCTAGAAAAATAAGACAAATAACTAAAGTTGGTTTTTCCCTTGAGGACATAGGCCAAACTGGGTGAACTTGGGTTTTCATAGCATCACAGAAAACAGAAGACAGGAGACAAAGTGCAGGATCTGTCCAAATAGGAAATTTAATAGATTACAACATTCTCAAAAAGCCAAGGCAACATATGGCTTCACTTAACATTGATTAGAAATAAACCTACTCCACAACGGAATGTAACAAAAACCTAAAAGAAACTTGGTGCTGAATACTTTTTACCACAAAGTAGTCTTCCCATGGGTTTACAACCTGAATTTATGCTACCTTAACTTACAGTGATCACAGGAGTAGAAAAATGTTAGAAATAGTGCAAATCTTCTTTGTAGAAATCCATCTCCAAAAAGAAATCTCAAAAGACAAAGGTAAAGCTCTAAAAAATATGAGCTCAAACCCAAAAGTCATAAAAAATGCAAGGAAACAAGGAATCTTGAGGGAAAGACAACAGAAACAACAGCGCAGTTTCAAAATTCGTTTATATCATAACTATCAAACATAGAATATGAAATATAAGTATGTTTTTAAATGATGAAAAATATGAATAAATATAAAAAGATGAAGACAATGACCAGTAAATTTAAGAAAAAAATTAACTTCTAGCAATGACAAACAATAGTTACTGAGCAGAAGATATTTGCACTCACCATCAACAAAGAATTCATATATGGAATACATAGAGAAGTCCTACGAATCATTGAGAAAAAGAAAGACTTAAAAATGTAGACAAAAGTCTTGGACATGCCCTTCATGAAAAAATGAATACAAACAGGCAATAGGCATGTGAAAAGGCACTAGGCCTCAGTAATCAGTGAAACACTATTTTTTTCTTTTTTTTATTATTATTATACTTTAAGTTTTAGGGTACATGTGCACAACGTACAGGTTAGTTACATATGTATACATTTGCCATGCTGGTGCGCTGCACCCATTAACTTGTCATCTAGCATTAGGTATATCTCCCAATGCTATCCCTCCCCTCTCCCCCCACCCCACAACAGTCCCCAGAGTGTGATGTTCCCCTTCCTGTGGCCATGTGTTCTCATTGTTCAATTCCCACCTATGAGTGAGAATACACGGTGTTTGGTTTTTTGTTCTTGCGATAGTTTACTGAGAATGATGATTTCCAATTTCATCCATGTCCCTACAAAGGACATGAACTCATCATTTTTTATGGCTGCATAGTATTCCATGGTGTATATATGCCACATTTTCTTAATCCAGTCTATCATTGTTGGACATTTGGGTTGGTTCCAAGTCTTTGCTATTGTGAATAGTGCCGCAATAAACATATGTGTGCATGTGTCTTTATAGCAGCATGATTTATAGTCCTTTGGGTATATACCCAGTAATGGGATGGCTGGGTCAAATGGTATTTCAAGTTCTAGATCCCTGAGGAATCGCCACACTGACTTCCACAATGGTTGAACTAGTTCAACCATTGTGAAACACTGTTAAAACCCGAAGGAGTTGCCACTACATACTCACTGGACTGAAAAAAATAAATTCATGCCTGGAAAAGTAAGCATTTATTGGAGAGAATATGGAGGCCTAGAAACACTCAAACACTGCTTGTGGAAACGTAACTTGATAGAACTATGTAGGAAAAAAGTGTTGCTATCTACTAAATAGATGTCTACCAGTTGTTTCACTCATAGTATAGAAAACTATGTATTTCCGAGCCCAGAAGTGATAAATAAGAAGTTTAGCACAACATTTTTCAGAACAACCCCATCCTATAAACAACCCGAACGTCAGTCATAAATAAAAAAGATATTTTCTTTATCATATTCATGCATAAGAATGTTATAGAGCAATAAAACTTAACAAACTAGAGCTACCTACAATCATACAGATGATTTTTACAAACATAAACTTGAGCTCTTTAAAAAAATGGAAATACAAAAGAATATAAACAGAATGACTCCATTTCTATAAAGTTCAAAACCAGGCAAAACTACATTCTCTTCTTTGGAGAGAAATGAAAATAAAACTATAGGAAAAACAAAATAAATACAAATTTAGGATTGAGGCTGCCTCTGGGAAGAAGATAGGCTTCAAGGAGAGTGCACACAGGACTTTAAAGGTAATGCTAATATTCTTCTTAAAATATGTGGTACACACATAGGTGTTCATTATTCTTTATGCCTAACTCATGTTGTGTAAATGTTACTTTGTTTCTGAGAGGTGACAACGTGCTAGCAGCTCTCGCTTGCTCTCGGCACCTCCTCGGCCTTGGCGTCCACTCTGGCCGCACTTGAGGAGCTCTTCAGCCCACCGCTGCACTGTGGGAGCCCCTCTCTGGGCTTGCCGAGGCTGGAGCCGGCTCCCTCTGCTTGCGTGGAGGTGTGGAGGGAGAGGCGCGGGTGGGAACCAGGGCTGTGCGCTCGCAGGCCAGTGCGAGTTCTGGGTGTGCATGGTCTCTGCAGGCTCCGCACTCAGAGCAGCCAGCCAGCACCGCTGGCCCTGGGCAGTGAAGGGCTCAGCACCCAGGGCAGCAGCTGCAGAGGGGGTGCTGGGTCCTCCAGCACTGCTGGTCCACCTGCACCACACTTGAATTCTCGACAGGCCTCAGCCGCCTCCCCATGGGGCAAGGCTTGGGAACTGCAGCCCGCCATGCCTGAACCCCCTTGCAGTGGGCTCCCACGTGGCCCCGAGCCTCCCCAACAGGCACCGCCCCCTGCTCCACGGTGCCCAGTCCCATCGACCACCCAAGAGCTGAGGAGTGCAGTCACACGGCATGGGACTGGCAGGCAGCTCTGTCCATGGCCCTGGCAGGGGATCCACTAGGCAAAACCAGCTTGGCTTCTGAGTCGGGTGGGAACTTGGAGAACTTTTATGTCTAGTTGGAGGATTGTGTAGGGAACTTGGAGCACTTTTATGTCTAGCTGGAGGATTGTATATGCACCAATCAGCACTCTGTGTCTAGATCGGGGTTCATGGATGCACCAATCAGCACTCTGTGTCTAGCTAATCTGGTGGGGGCTTGGAGAACTTTTACGTCTAGCTAGAGGATTGTAAATACACCAATCAGCACTCTGTGTCTAGCTCAGGGATTGTAAACGCACCAATCAGCACCCTATCAAAACGGACCAATCAGCTCTCTGTAAAATGGGCCAATCAGCAGGATGTGGGTGGGGTCAGATAAGGGAATAAAAGCAGGCTGCCTGAGGCAGCAGCAGCACCTTGCTAGCGTCCTCTTCCACACTGTGGAAGCTTTGTTCTTTCACTCTTTGCAATAAATCTTGCTGCGGCTCGCTCTTTGGGTCCGCAGTGCCTTTATGAGCTATAACACTCACTGCAAAGGTCTGCAGGCTCACTCCTGAGGCCAGCGAGACCAGCAACCCACCGGGAAGAATGAACAACTCCAGACTGGAAGAACGAACAACTCCAAACACGCCAGCTTAAGAGCTGTAACACTCACCACGAAGGTCTGCACCTTCACTCCTGAAGCCAGCAAGACCACGAACCCACCAGAAGGAAGAAACTCTGAACACATCCGAACATCAGAAAGAACAAACTCCGGACACACCATCTTTAAGACCTGTAACGCTCACCGCGAGGGTGCGTGGCTTCATTCTTGAAGTCAGTGAGACCAAGAACCCACCAATTTTGGACACATTTCTACTCAATATTTCATTTAATAAAGAAACTTTGCCGGGTGTGGTGGGTCACACCTGTAATCCCAGCACTATGGGAGGCCGAGATGGGGGGATCACCTGAGGTCGGGAGTTTGAGACCAGACTGACCAACATGGAGAAGCCCCGTTTCTAATAAAAATACAAAAATTAGCCGGGTGTGGTGGCACATGCCTGTAATCCCAGCTACTCAGGAGGCTGAGGCAGGAGAATCCCTTGAACCAGGGAGGCGGAGGTTGCAGTGAACAGAGATCGCGCCATTGCACTCCAGCCTGGGCAACAAGAGTGAAACTCCATTTCAAAAAAAAAAAAACAAAAAAAAACTTTGATGACTTTTTGAGGTTGAAAAATTGTGACGGAACATACATGTATGATATTCATCACAAATTTGCCAGCATACCACCTTTACATGGAAAATGACCAAGAAGCATAAGTCAAAAACCCTTGAATTTATTATACAAAGGTGAAGGCAGAATATCTGCTACTCGTAGTAACTTACTTCTGACAAAGGATTCAGTATTTCTAGTTCCAAAGATCTGGACTGGTTATTTTCACTTCATAGTTTAAAAGATAATGTCATCTCTGATGGTTTTTCTGTATTACATCCTGAGGAGTTTGGGAGTTTTTAAGAGAGTTTTTAACCAAGGTGATTAAATTATGCCTCATCACTAGACAATTACAAAATATAGTGTGAACTGCTAAGAATCCTGGGAAACATGATTTAAGGATTGGCCAAAGAGGTTCACTAGTTTCTTGTTGTTTAACTTGGCAATGAGCGTTTACGAAGTCTATCTTGCTGAGACAGCACTAGATTAAGGAATCCTTGAAGTCTCAGTTCACACAGTGTTCTCTGTTTTCTCAAACCCTAGCACAATGCCTGGGATGTGTTTAATAAACACTTCTTGAATAAATAAGTAAATAACGAGTAAATGTAAGACTTCCTTTCTTCCTTTTATCATGTCTATCCAGACATTGTAAAGAAATCAGAACCTGGAAATACTTTGTCAAAAAAAAATTATTCTTAAAATGCATATAGGAAAAAAAGGGAGGGCTCCATCTATCTTTACAAGTTTTTTGATATAAATTATTTTCCTGCATAATTTACTGTTTTCTAAAGTCCAAGGCTATGAATAAAAAAGCATTATCAATCGATGTGCAGAGTGAAGACAACCTTATAAACTGAGAGACTGACATTCCTTCTGCTATGAACTAATATCTGAACCATAAGGAGTAAATCCTCTAGAACTACACTGTAATGATTTTTCAACTGCATTGCTTTGGGATTCACAAAGTCTCAAAGTGAAGGCAGAAGTTGGTGTCTCTATTGCCACTGCTCAAATGAAACAACAATCTAGTATAACACAAAGATGTTATCAGTTTTATTGAGAGAATTCACACACTAAAAAATTCATCCATTTAAAGTGTATGAATCAGTGGTTTTTGTATATATACAGAGTTGGGCCACCATAACCACAATCTAAATTTAGAGTATTATTTTTATTTTAAGATTAATCCATTTTGTATCTTCTATCAGTAATTCTTCTTATTATGGCTATGTAATTTTTTCATCATATAGATATACCCTGTTTTGTTTATCTACTCATAAAATGCTGGACAATTTGGTTGATTTCACTTTATGTCTACTATGAATAATAATAAAAACATTTTTATATTTGTTTCTTTGTACACATATTTTTTCTTTTCTCTTGAGAATGTACCTAGGAGTAGAATTACTAGATCATAGGTTAAATCTACGTTTAACAGTTTCAAGAACTGACAGGCTGTTTTCCATTTTCCATTTTCAACAGCAATGAAGAGGGTTCCAATTTCTCCATATGTCTGCTAACACTTGGGTTTTTTTTTTTTTTTTTTTGCCTTTTTGATTATAACCTCCTGGTGAATATAAAGTGGTGTCTCAAGGTTTTGATTTGCATTTTCCTAATGATTAATGATGTTGAACACCTTATCATGTGCTTATAAGCCATTTGTATTTTTGGTGAAAAATAGCTATTTGTATTATTTACCACGTTTTTAACTGGATTGTCTTTTCACCATTGAGTTACAGTTATTGATATATTCTGCATAAAAGTCTCTTATCAGATATATCTTTGAAAATATATTCTCCCATTCTGTGGGTCTTCTTTTCACTTTCTTGATTATGTACTTGTAGCCCAAAATGTTTAATTGGAGGTAGGAAATTTAAATTTTTTCCTCTGTTACTTGTGCTTTTGGTGTCATATCTTGAAAAACCATTGCTTAACCCAAGATCATAAAAATTTACTGCTACATTTTTATTGAAAAGTTTTATAGGTTTAGCTCTTATATTTAAGACTCTGATCCACTGAAGTTAATTTTTTCTAGGGTATGAGGTAGAGATCCAACTTTATTCTTTTGCATACAGATATTCACTTGTCTGACACTATTTCTTAGATAGATAATTATTTCTCCATTAATTGTTTTGAAATCAGGGAGTGTGAGTCCTCTAGTAGCTTTTCCTTTTCAAGATTTTTTGGCTACTCTGGGTGTCTTGCATACCATATGAATTTTAGGATCAACTTGGCAATATCTGCAAAAAAAGCCAATATTTTGATAGAGATTACATTGAATGTGTAGGTCAATTTTGGGATTATTTACCATGTTGACATTAAGTGTACCAACTCATGAACAAGGGATATCTTTCCATTTATTCAGATCTTTTAAAATGTATTCCAACAATGTTTTGTAGTTTTTGTATATAAGTCCTGCCATTATATTGTTAAATTTTTCCCAAGTATTTTATTATTTTTGATGCTATTATAAATGGAATTGGTTACTTAATTTTTTCAGATTCTTTGTCAATAGTATGTGAAAATAAAATTAATTTTATTAATTTTATTGATATTATATTCTGCAACTTTATTGAACTTGTTAATTAGTTTGACAGTTTCTTAGTGGGTTCCCCAGGATTTTCTATATACAAAATCATGTCATTTGTAAACAGAAATAGTTTTACTTCTTCTTTTCCAATATAGATGCCTTTTATTTCCTTTGTTGCCAAACGTCCTGGCTAGAACCTACAGTACAGTATTGAATAGAGGTGATGAGCACAAGTGTTTTTGTCTCCTTCCTTATCCTAATGGGGAAGACCTTCAGGCTTTCAACATTATGTATGATGTTAACTGCAGGTTTTCTCAGATGTCCTTTATCAGATGTTTTCCATATCTAGTTTATTGTTTTGGGGAAGACCTTCAGGCTTTCAACATTATGTATGATGTTAACTGTAGGTTTTCCCAGATGTCCTTTATCAGATGCTTTCTATATCTAGTTTATTGTTTTTAATAAAGAAAGGATACTGTTTTCTCAACTGTTCTTTTTTATATATTGAGATGATCATGTACATTTCATCCTTTATTCTGTTTATGTGGTGATTTTCTTATGTTAAACCAACCTTGAATTCCTGGACTAAATCCTGCTTGGTCTTAGTATACAATCCTTTTAAATTTCCACTTAGGCTCTTATACACCCCAGCTGAAATTCAGCCACAAGCAGAATGAAATTGCCAAAGGACTGCTACTTTTTTCAGTAATGCCTTGGAGGTAGGACATTTTTACTAAGCTGAGGTTTCAGTCAGATCAAATAGCTATAGTATCCAGGAACAGAGATTTTCTCTAAAGTTGCATATTTTGGACAAAATATTTACTGTGCTTTGGAGCAAGAACATTTATTGGAGCTCCAAAAATTGTCAGTCCTCCATGGTTTCAAGAGTACCGGCAACTACCATGCCACTAAGCTGGGAAAGAGGGGATAACAATAGTGTCAAGGTAAAACATGAAAGACCCTACTGGGTTTTTTTTTTTTTTTTTGATATTCAGTGCATTGTTTTCCTTTTCAGTTTGTTCTGTGCCTTTGGTTAATTTCTAGAGTTCTGAAATGGTTGGCTTTAGTTTTGCTAGTATTTTCTTTGTTTTTAAGGGAAAGCAAGTTCAACAAGGTCCACACTCCACCAGTTTGGAAGATGATCTCCACCCATATACTGTTGCCTGACTTCAGAGAATAGTGTATGTACAACAGGATATGATAGTTGTTTTGTTTCCTTGTAGTGGCTTTGCATAATTTATTATAGAAATTCAAAGTAGATGTAGACAGGGCCATTTTTTATTAATTCAGTCAACAAATATTTATAAAGTATCTACTAAATACCAATGAATAAGACCATATATACACCCTTAACAAGGGTAAAGTCTGGAAAGAGAAGAGAAACCAGCTCTTGTTGAGCATATACAAGTTGCCACTACTATGCTAGGTATATTACTATCTTAGCAGGAAAAGAGAAGATAAGTAGAATCTTCATCTAAAGGTCAAAACTTTAGGTTGAGTCCTGAAGAATGAGTAGGAAATTATCAGCTAGACCTAGGGCAGAGAATATTTCTAGGTAGAGAGAACACTGACTTCAGATAATGAAAGATTATGTTTCAGTAAGGATTATTATTGAAGGTCTGATAATTCCTGCCTATTTAGTGTAACTCAACCCAACACAATTTGGAGTAAACTTCAAAAACAAAAAACAAAGTAAGAAATCTATACTTAACCAAGATTTTAACACTGATACAAAAAAACAGATAACTAAACAAAGATAAAACAAAAATAACTTTGTCATTATTATGTAAACCTAAGAGTTTTATAACAATTAGGAGATGGTTGGCTCTATTAGTTGTGCTGTATTGTCACAGTCAACTTCAGGGTCTGTAGGTGTAAGTTCCTGTTTATTTCTGCCAAGTCAAAAACTAAATTAAAGTAGATTAAATTCTTTACGAAATTATTAGATCCAATTTTGTTTGAAAAATAATGTGGGAGGAATAAAAATAAGAAAATCAGCTTGGTTTTGACCTGCCATCACACACAGTCAGAGCTGCTCTGATTAATGAAGACATTACCCGATTGGAAGAGCAGGTGAAAGAAACTCTTGACCTCACAGAGCTGGAATAAGTTCATGTGGGAGTTGAAAAGAAGATTTTAAAATATCAAATGTATCTTTGCCATCAGCTCTCATGGCATGGTATGCACCTCCAGAAAGAAAAATGGATCCTGTAAAGTGGAGTTTGGACCAAAGCTGCCTTTGGTAAAAACAAATTAGAATACGTCTTTCACAAGACTTGAAATTCATTTTGCAGTATTTTCAAGTGCTACCAGTGCTACCACCCTCTCACTTCAAATGCATGAAACCAATTCCAAATAAAAAGGGTTTTGAGGCATGCCAGTGGCTGGTACTAAACAATGCTATATTGTAATTATATATAAGACAAATAATAACTTAGCTCGGGAGGAAAGTCCAAAGACGAATTACCTACTGTGCCAGTTGAATTGTTTCTGTGATAAGTGACAAAAGCTATAACAATATGGGTCTTAAAGGATAAGGGCATTTACTACATCACTGAACAAGAATCTGGAAAGAGGTTGGTCCAGAGTTGGGTTAATTTGGGACTAAATAACATAATCAAGGGCTTGAAGTACTCTCTCTTTGTACTTAGTCATTCTCAGAGTGTTGCTTTCATTAGAAAATTTGTTTCATCATGATCACAAGATGACTGCCATTGCTCTAAGAATCAATCCAATGAATTACCAGGTCCAAAGTCTGGTAGGTCAGCTACTTTACAAGTCTCTAACGGGGGAGAAGCCCGTAGCCACAGTATGTGACCACACAGGTTGTACACCTCACAACTCCAGAGGAGCAATCACACAACCCACAATGAGTATGGCAACCTACAGAGATGACCAAACACAGCAGTCCTAAGATATCCTTTTCAAGAATCCACCAGAATAAATCTCCCCAGGGTTGGAGACTGTGTCCTGTATTTATGCCTTTTGCTGATGAGCCTGGGAAACCAAGTTTCTTGCATGTTCAGTCTCTCTTGTGGAAGGCAGGCTCAGCCAAGCACACTCTGCCAGGAAATAAGGGAGAAAGAAAATGCTGCTGGCCATGTAGTCTATGCATCTGCCTTTTACTTGCCTGTGATTTAGTCCTAATATGACCACTCATTGGTTATGGCAAATACCCATGCTTCCAATTATCCCTATTGAAATATAATATTTCATTCTTTTTCTTTAGTTTCATTATTATTGAATTCAAATTAAAAATGTTGAACACTTAGTCAGAATGAAAATATATATAAGCAACTTAGTAAGATACAGCAAAAGCCACAAAAGTATACATGGCTTTTGACCTGTAATACTACCTCAGAAAAATCAATCCAAGAAATACTTTAATATATGTGATCAAATTATATATAATAAACACACACACACGTGTGTGTGTGTGTGTGTGTGTGTGTGTGTGTGTATTAGTCCATTCTCATGCTGCTATGAAAAAATACCCAAGACTGGGTAATTTATAAACCAAAGAGGGTTAACTGACTCACAATTCTGCATGGCTGGGGAGACCACATGAAAATTACAGTCTTGGCGGAAGGGGAAGTAAACACACCCTTCTTCACATGGCAGCAGGAGAGAGAAGTGCTGAGCAAAGGCGGAAAAGTGCCTTATAAAACCATCAGATCTCATGAGAATTTACTCACTATCATGCGAACTGTATGGGGGTAACCACCCCCTTGATTCAATTACCTCCCCTCCCTCAACATGTGGGGATTATGGTAACTACTATTCAAGGTGAGATTTGGGTGGGGACACAGCCAAACCATATCAATGTGCAAGAAAATGTTAATAACGAATTTTAGTGTTGAACACTAAATAAGCACCTTTGAGGACATTTGGATTGTATATAGAAGTAATTTTGTTATTTCGATATTATCAAATAACTCAATGCACTCTTTAGAATTATCAGATAATACATATTTGTTGAATGGCAACAACATAGAAAATAGGAGTGAACAAATATAGACCCTACCCTGATGAGACTGGCGATTTATTAGGCAGGCACAACTTTCATGGTGTGATCTCAATTTAGAACAAATTACCAAAGTCTGGCCTAAGAAACTGAAGGACTCCTTTTAGAGAGACAGAGATTAAAGCTGAATATTGAGAATGAAAAAGAAACTCAGTCAAAGCCCTTGGAGATAGGAACTAATATCAAATTTCAGCAACAACATCTTACTTTTCTATAATGCTGTACAGTTTATGAAATGCATCTCCCTAGTAAAGGAGACCTTGTAATCTCCATTTTATAAGAAATGACAGTTCAGAGGAGTAAAGTAACTTACCTAGTTTCTATACAACCAGTAAATAGATAAAAATTAGACTCAAACATGTATCTAAAGGAAGGAGTTCAAGACCAGAAACCAGGAAATAAGGTGACATACATAAGCTCCAATGCAAACAATCTTTTTTTTTGGTAGCCACGTATTTTATTTTCTTGGTGTAATTATCAGTCTTTTAGGGGGAAAAAAGATCCTTGACTTAACTCTGACTTCTGACAACTAAACACATAAAAACATAATTAACAATAAAAGGGCACAATAGGTGCCAGAAGATTGGAACACTTGGGTGTTCAAGGCAAGATCTGTTTCTTCCTAATCTTATTTGTTCTTAATGCTGTCATTGACAGGAGTTTAGGATTTATCATTTTCCTTTCAAAGAACAGAACTCTGATGCATGTGCTGACTTGTCCCACCTCAAGTCATCTAGCAGTTGGAAAAATAGAACCCGCTGCATTTCAATACAGGACCATTTTTTCATAATAGAAGATTTTGCCATATTAATAAGTCATCCTAAGGGCTATCTTCCCTTGATCTAGAGGTCATATTTTACAAGAGAAAAATATGTTTGGGGTTTCTGAGTAACAGCTTTTGCTCCAGGCAGATCTAACCAACCAGTTCCTTGGAAGCATCTGTTATTTTTCTTTTACATGGTGAAATACTACATCCTGGGTTGAAGTATAGCACATGTTGGATTAAAAAAAAATGAGAGACAATTACCATATATTTTATAAACATCTACAATAATATTTAATTATTTGGGGCTAAATAAATTCTGTTATACTATTAAACCTGAGGATATCTGTATTTGGGTGGAAGTTGGAGACAGAAATACATAGCAATTGGTCACTTTAATTTTCACAAATTGGTTTTCAGTTTTTCTAACATAATAATTCCAATGCTTGCTTATTTTTTCTTTAGAGGATATCTGAAAATAACATAATTTCTTCTATAATTTCAAGTCGTTTTCTTTTTTAAAACCATAATTCTGTGTAGTATCTAGGGCATGGTAGCTCATGCCTGTAATCCCAGCACTTTGGGAAGCCAAGGCAGGTGGATCACGAGGTCAGGAGTTCGAGACCAGCCTGGTCAATATGGTGAAACCCCATCTCTACTAAAAATACAAAAATTAGCTGGGTGTGGTGGTGGGCACCTGTAGTCCCAGCTACTTGGGAGGCTGAGGCAGAAGAATCGCTTGAACCTGGGAGGCAGAAGTTACCATGAGCTGAGACCACACCACTGCACTCCAGCCTGGGTGATATAGCAAGACTCTGTCTCAAAAAAAAAAAATTAGAGGCTCTGTTTTTCCTAACATGCCATTAAACCACCTTTCAATTGTCACTCTTAAGTCAAAAGTACTCCTAAATGTCAATCCACAAAATTTGACAATTCACTCCATTATTCAGATTGTTCTTAAAGTGATCAACAGTGGGCTCTGTGAAACAACACACATTTCTCTCATTAAAAAAAAAAAACTAATAATCTCAGACACTAATTTTTTACAGAAAATATTTTCATTCCTGCTGCTATGTAATTTCAACCACAGCCACTCCCAAGTATTTAAACTCAAAGGACATGCTGAAAGGAACTGTATTAATTAAAGTACATTATCAACCCTATCTACTCCTCCCCTAGATTACTAATTTGGTCCTACTTCCAAGGACAGAGCAAAGTGGTAATTGGTAGCTTTTCCAGGACTTAATGAGCACATAAACTTAAACAACCATGACAACCATTCCCACTTCGTAAAACATAATTTTTATGACTGCCATTCAAGTTTGCCCAGCCCTCAGCGTGGTTTCCAGATTTACTTAACAGAGGATGATAACAATCATGCCGAGTTATAGACTACCAAATATTAAGCCGCAAATCCATGCTTTTTTCTTAGGAGACCTTAAAACCATGGCTCTATGTATAGATTTCCGGCATGGACTACATGGCATAGGATCCTCAACTCATCTAAAAGAGCATGAATTTCAATTCAGGGTTTGTTTTTTGTTTTTTGTGTTGCTTGTTCTAAGCAAGAGAGAGATGTAAATCAGATGCGCTGCTGACCATGGTGTTAGAGTATTGGTGAGGATCTGCAATCCACAGGCAGTACAAAGGGTTAGTAGACCTTTCAGTAACAGGAAATCAGAGGAGAAAATTGGAGCAAACGAGCCCAACAAGCATGTTAGTTTATTTCATCTTTCAGGGAAGAACTTTTAGAGGTACTTTTCTGCTAATTTATGCTCTAAAGCTGACATTCCCATTTCTCTTCCCACCTGCCCCTGTTCTAAACAAGTAATCTATCATTTTAAACATAATGCTGCGTTAAAAAAAAATTAAGGAAGTCCCCAATATCTTAAAATAACTCTAACAGTGGCAATTGTCTGATTTTGAAAGGCCTTACTGTACATTATTCTGTGTCACTTAATAGTTACATTGCTGTTTTGGTAACAAGGATTTTCAGAGATATAATGGCTTTTTCAAAAATCTCCTCATTTCTCTGAGCCTCCTGAAGAGGATGTACATTTCTCGATGCCTTTTCCTCATGCCCCATTAGGAAACGAATGGCTTCTGTGGATCCCACTCAGTTTACAACTCAACTTTCTCTTTTTTTATTTTTGTAATTTTTTTGTTTTCATTTTTTGGCTTAAAACAACGGAAATTTATTGTCATAGTTCAGGAGGTCAGAAGTCTGAAATCAAGGTATCCATAGGGTTGGCTCCTACTTTGGGGCTCAGAGGGAGAGTCTGCTCAACACCTCTGGCCTAGATATGGTGGTTGCCAGCAATCCTTGGTGTATTTTGGCTTGTGGCAGCATGATTCCAATCTTCCTCCACTGTCCCTACAGCATTCTTCTGTGGGTCTCTATCTCTGTGGAACTCACCTTTCAATAGCAATGCAAGATTTATTTGGTTTCTACCTGAATACAAGATTTCAGAACTTACTGATGATGTACTCACATGTAGAAGACCTAGTAGTAAAGAGAAGTTCTTGAAATTTGACCAAGAATGACCACAGATCCTGTTTTTAACCATGCTGGTTCCATGGGTACTCAGATCTGAAATCTTCAATGTCTTAATAAATGAATATTTCCTATACATCTACCAATTGAGTCCTATGAATAGACATATAGAAATTAAAGTCAGATATCTCAAAGTTAAGTTTGTTTTAACTTGGACCACTGACCTTCCTTTCTATACTGATAACCAGAGTAATATTTTCAAATGAGAGATAATTTAAAATGGCAAGAAAAACAAAAAGCTGTAAAAGAAATTAATGGTCTACATATAAAGCAAACTAAAATGTATGATTTTTTTAGCAGGGGTTGCAGTATTTTTTTAAAAGGACATAGAGAATCCATTTGTCCTTGATACTAGCAACATCTCCTCTTGAGTGGCATGGGTTAGTGTTTATAGATTACATTTTCTTAAAAGCCCAAACATACTAGATTTTGAAGTAAACAACACTTATATAATTATAATATTGTAAAACCTGCTTATTGAATTTTTGTTTTTAGAATCAATCTGTAGGATAAAGCATAGCAAACTTAATAATAATCATATTTGAAAAAAACTACACACATCTACACCGCTAATGCCATACATGAAAATAAACTCCAGGAAAGGACAGCGTATTTGAGATTTAAAGGATATTATTTGTAAAATTAAAAATAAGTGGTAGGCTGATACCAACCATGGTTAGAACTTCCCTAAATCAAGAAAACTGATAATTGACTAGAAAAGATGGGTAAAGTTTATGAAAGGATAATATATCAAAGAAATAAAAAAAGAGAAAGATTCTCAAACTCATTGGTAATCATGGAAAGGCAAATTAAGTCAACAATAATACATCATTTCTGTCCTATCAGATCAACAAAAATTAAAGTGACTAATAAAATCTCATTTACTATCAGTAGGCATGCAAATTGATAATTTCTTCTCAGAACAATATGGCATTACCTACCACAACTTAAAATGTTCATATCCTTGACCCTTTGTTTCTACATGTGATAATCTGTTCCTTAATATTACTCAACCCAGTAACAAAGATGCAAATAAAATATTGTCACTGAACATTCAGTGAACAGGAAAAATTAGAAACAACTATCTTTTAACAGCTGAGTGCCTATATTATGGTGCATTTATTTATATGCATTAACTGAAAGAAATATTTCTGATATATTGCCTGAACAAAAACAAGTATCAGTGCAATGTACATGGCTGTATGTTTCTATTAAAAAAAAAAAACAACAACAACAACAAAAAAACAGTGAACTGGCTTGGCACACTGACTCATGCCTGTAATCCCAGCACTTTGGGAGGCTGAGGAGGATCACTTGAGACCAGAAGTTCAAGACCAGCCCAGGCACCATGGCAAGACCCTATCACTACAAAGAAATTGTTTTCATTAGACTTATATCGTAGTGCATGCCTATAATCCAAGCTACTCAAGGCTGAGCCAGGAAGATCACTTGAGCCCAGGAGTTCAGGGTTACAGTGAACTATGATCATGCCATTGCACTCTAGCCTGGGCAACAGAGCAAAACCCTAATTTAAAAAACAGTGAATAAACATCTATATGTATTTTCTAACATGGAAATGGTTGCAAGCACTATTAATCAGTAAAAAGTATAAGCCATGATGAATTTTTTTCCTTTTAAAGGTATATAAAAATTCTAGGTCACTAAGGAAGACAGAAGAAAGAATCGTAATTTTTAACAAGAATATATCAATTATTTTCTGTGAATTATTTTTTGCATAATAAGTAAAAGACAAAAGGAATCTATTACATATCAATATAGACTGGCAATAAAGCCATCCTAAAAAATAAGTAAAATGAACCAAGAACATGGGTGAAGGAGGAAATAACCAACCTGAACCACAGGGCCTCACCTCTCCATTTCCATGCCAGCACTACTTAGCTGGGTTAAGGGTTGCCATCCTGCTGTTTCCAACATTCTAGGTTGAAAGTTTAAAATGTAAAGAATCAAATCTTGCAGAAGTGAATTTCTCCTACTTAAATTCATCAAAAGAAATGGTTATCCCTTTGAATTTGTCACTCTTCTTTATAAAATTTGATTCACTTGGCAATAAAATCCTGAATCAAGGGAAGACTAAAATGAAGCAGAATGTATCATTTAATGAGAAAATAAAGGTGAGAATCCTGCCTCAATCCAAAGATATCAACTATTAACCAATAAGGAGATGACACTAAAACACTAAACTACCAGAAGAAAATACTACAGTAAAAAGTACAGTAGCCAAAATAGTACATTCGTCAAATGGTTAAAGTAAAAGGGTATACAATTTTATTAATTAATTTTTGAGCTTGGACTAGACTTTTTTGAATACTTTGTCCATATGCATTTGATAAAGAACAGGCTAATGATATCCTGTTAGAGTAGAGTGGGGCACACATCTAATCAGAATAATTCATCATTGTGATTTTCCCAAGTTTCATATAGCCCAGGATATATCAAGGAATTATAAACAAATGAGAAAACCTTTAATTGACAGTTTTTAAAACAATGTCCAACTATGTCTTACCTGCAAAATGTCTACGAATTAATGACTTAAAGAATTATATTTCATAAGTGTATAATTAATGATAAGTCCTGCAGCAGCCACAGAGGCCAGATGACTGAAAACTCAGAAAATTTAGTTTTTATTTTAGTTAGGATGGCTAACTTGAGTTCTACTGAAGTTATGGCCAGGGAAAAAGTTTTTTCTGTATTTGATTTAAGTTTAGCCTAATAAAAATGGCATTTTATCCAGATTTAGACACAGAATATATCATAGAGACAGAACTTATTGTCTTGAAGACATCATCTGAACAAGTTTCCTGAATTAAGAAAAGTAAAGAGCTTTCATTCCCACTTTACAGATAAACTTGAATTTAAAGAAGAGATTACATGAAAAAAGTAGACTGACAACCTGATCTTCCTATAAGACCGCTGATACTTCCAGTCTACTGTGTTATGTATTCTTTTTCCAGATTTATTCTATGGTACCAGTGTGCATTGGCTGTACTATTTTTAGTTCTGGACAGAATTAATGGAATGTGTTAATAATGAGGAAGTGCATAAGGACAAGGCTGTAGTGCAATCTATTTGAATTAGTTAAGACAATCAGAATTTTCACTTTCCAGCCTTCCTTTCTAGTCTTCTCAAACCCCTGTACCTATAATTCACATAATTCATTCTAAGCATTTAGCTTTTGGGTATATTTCTCTTTTATCTTGGAATTTCATTTAAGAGAAATCTATAAACAATTAGAAGGAGACTACTTATTATAAAGACTAACATTTACTTTCTTTTCATCTGGTAGTGTGATGTATTTCTTCCTCTCCCTTTTAACTTTCTACTTTTGTTCTTATAAAGAATCTGCTTGCCTGGATACTTTGACTTTATGCTGCCCTATGAGAAAGGGCTTGTTTCTGTTGACAAGAGGATATATACAGAAATCTTAGAACATGTTTTGTTTTTTTCCGTTATGCTTTTCAAATTTATTATTATTTAAAAAAAAAAAAGGCCAGGCATGGTGCCTCACACCTATAATCCTAGCACTTTGGGAGGCCGACGCAGGTGGATCACGAGGTCAGGAGTTCGAGACCAGCCTGGCCAGCATTGTGAAACCCCATCTCCACCAAAAATACAAAAATTAGCTGGGCATGGTGGCAGGCGCCTGTAGTCCCAGCTACCTGGGAGGCTGAGGCAGGAGAATTGCTTGAACCCGGGAGGCAGAGGTTTCAGTGAGCCGAGATCACGCCATTGCATTCCAGCCTGGGTGACAAAGTGAGACTCTGTATCAAAAAAAAATAAAAAAATAAAAAAATAATTCTGGATAATTCCACATTGCTTAAATGCATAAAACTCTGAAGAAATTCAAAGGCGAAAAACAGATCCTACTTCATATCAGATCAATAAGAAACCATCTAGCTTTGGACTATAAAAAAGCACCTTGGGTTACCTCTTCTATCCTTTTCTTATAACAGCCTTCTTTACTTTTACTGCTTCATCTGACTGTATTACAGAAGTGACTTTAATCTGTGGCTTTGATTAAACAACAATGGCAGCCAGAAGCAATGATATAAGGTTTAAGAGACTGAAACTGCTGAAATATTGAGCACATTTATTGTGTGCTGAAATAGATCAGCATAGTGCAGATAAAGCTTAGGAGACATGTCCATCTCCACTACAGAATTGAATTTAATGAAACTTGCTTGCTCTTGAGTGATATTTACTTTTGCTTTGACAGCTCAAGTCCTGTCAGAAATACTGTTTCTCTGGGATAATGTTGTAGTGATCATTATCTAGCCATTGGAAATCTTTGGTTGCACAAAGAGTTTGTTGAAATGGGATCTAAACTTCATGTCCTTCAAATCACTGAAAGGTAAAGAAAAAAGGATAGCTAACAAATAATAATTAAGAATATCATTGGTTGGGCACGGTGGCTCACATCTGTAATCCCAGCACTTTGGGAGGCCAAGGTAGGAGGATTATTTGAGGCCAGGATTTCAAGACCAGCCTGGAACAACATAGCAAGACCCTGTTTCTACAAAAAATAAAAAGAATATTATGTGGTAGGAAGGCAGCAACAGGAGTAATTGATCCTGCTTTAGAGTGTGTGGGTTGAGATGGGAAAGGGAAAAAAAGAGTATTATCTTATATTTATATTCCATCATTAATTTTTCAGTATATTTCTATATCTATTATCCTTACCACAATCGCAAGATATGAGTAGATTAAGTATGACTATATATAATTCACAGAGTAGTCTAAGGGCACATGGATGGTGAAAGAAGTGATACAAAAACCCATCTCTAACTCCTAATTTTTTATTCTCCTCGCTTATTTTTTGTTGTTGTTGTTGTTGTTCCATGTATTTATTCCTATTTTGGTTCCCAAATTCTTTTTTCTCTTCTCTTGGATCCTATATTGCTATTTCCTATTTTGGTTCTCATATTCCTGTGGCCCAGTTCATACCATTTAGGGTTAAAGTACCTAATTCAATGCTTGAATTGAAAGCACTCAGTAAATACAAATGAGATTTAATTGAAGTATTTATACAATCAGCAAGATTCACTCACTTTTGCTTTTTGTCTGTTGTGTTTCTACAAGAATATCTCTAACTATTCCTTATTTCTGCCTGTTGTAGGTCTTTCATCTGAATCAGCAAGAAGATATACGCCTTTTTACAGAATACTCTGCACAGAGAAAATCCCAACCCTTCCTTCAAATACCATCTTTCAAAACATTTCTGAGAATGTCATCTCTTTTCCTTAGGCAATGGGAGTGCACTAAAATACACTCTTGATTTGTCCAAATAGCCTGGGGTAAGAATTTCCATAACAGACTCTCCACTGAATGTAGACAAAATTTTCCCCAAAGGGGACTCCAATTTTATCTGCCTTGGGAAATAGAAACTAAAGAGAGAAAGAGAAGGAAGATTTTCTAAAAATTTTCTGGATTCAGGAATTTAAGTGAAAGAAAGATGGTCTTGTCTACTCCAAGTCCCATTCAAACAATTGGATTTCCACTTGGAGTGGTTGTCTCTTTAAACAAAGGTGTTATTTTAACGAACACGAAAGGAAGCATTTTACTTCCTCTTACACTTGGAACTGAAAACATTTTGTTGAGGAGAGCAGAAGAGGTAACATGTCACTGAAACTGAAATATAAGCATACTTACATAGAAATTGGGAATTTACATTGCAATTGAGTTCATTATCTTCTTTGATTTAACATTTACTGACTTTTTTAAAGGAATCCGAATACTCTTCAGACATCAGACACTTAGAGAAGCAGTCCTCACATTGCATCAAAACCTACCAGATTTTAAAGATTCAGCCTTTTGGATCATTTAAAGTGGTAGGGGTGATTGGTTGCAAATCCTCATCTATACTTTAACAGCACTTTAAAATTTCAGTTACTTTAAACCATACCTTTGCTAATTCCAATCAAGTTACATTGAACCACTGTAGCCACTACATTGACCATGGCATCAAAGACAGGAAGTAATTACAGCTTTTTAAATAATATCTTCTAATCTATGCTCTTACTAAGTTTACAGTTCATTCCAATACTTTTAGCATTGGCAGAAAGCTCTCACAGGCTTTTCCCTCTTATCACCCTCAGTTTTCCTTCTACTCTTTACATATTCTTATTGAAATATTTTAGTTGCCAAGAGTATCCCCATTAGTGAAGACCTTAATAAAATTAATTATAACTGGTAACTTGAATAAAAGTCTTTTTTTAGAAAAAAAAAAAGGTAACATTTTCTATTTTATGCTGAATTTAAAGAAATCTGCTTCTGTAACAGTATTTCAGGTTTCTGGCAGCTCATCCTCCAATTACATTTAAAATTTAAAGGAATAAATATTCATCTTTAATGAGAAAGCATGAAAGCACTTATGTGTAATCAAAAAGGAATTCATTTGTAAATTTGAAACTTTTTTAACAGAAAGAAAAAACCTAACAAAGAAGCTTTGACCTGTAAAGAAACATTCAATCTTTTACAACTATTCTCTAAAAATGCACATACTGCATTCAATGTAGAGCTCAAACATGCCCCAAGCACAGAACTGAGAATACTAATCTAACTTGAAACTATAGAGTTTAAGGAAGAAGTTTTACATTTTCTGCTAGAAAATTCAGTCTGGGGATCAAGAGAACCGGGTTTTTAATCCCTACCCTGCTACAAATCTCTGACTTTGGGCAAGGCACTTCACTGGCTTGAAGGGTGGTAGACATTCTGTTATATTAGGCTGCTTCCAGCCCTATCATTCTAATATTCATAAATTATAATGGATGTCCAATTGTCTTTGGTTCTCCTAATAAAGCTACCCAGGTCAGATAAGTAATGTTTTGCTGAAAGGCAGTCAATCCATGAAAAGTATCTAGAGCTTTAAAGTAGGAAACACATATTTAGTACTTTATGTTTCATTTGAGTTTTTACCAAATTGGTCAATTTTTTTATTCAACATGCATTACTCCAGGTAATCTGCTGAGGGTACAAAGTTGAATAAAACCCAGTTCCTGCTCTTGACAGTTTCATGGTCTATTGTAGGGAAATAAGGGTGAAAACACATCATAGCAACAATGTGATAAGTGCTATAACCAAGGTATGAACCAGGAACAAAGATAAAATTCTTTTTGTGCCCAAAGATGACAGGATTACATACGATTAAAAGTGTGCTTTCTAGATACAAAATCATGTCATCTGCAAACAGGGATAGTTTGACTTCCTCCCTTCCTATTTGCATGCCTTTTATTTCTTTCTCTTGCCTGATTGCTCTGCCCAAGACTCCCAATACTACACTAAATAGGAGTGGTAAGAGAGGACATCCTCGTCTTATGCCAGTTTTCAGGAGAAATGCTTCCAGCTTTTGCCCATTCAGTATGATGTTGACTGTGGGTTTGCCATACATGGCTCTTATTATTTTGAGGTATATTCCATCAATACCTAGTTCATTGAGAGTTTTTAACATGAAGGGGTGAATTTTACCTAGAAAACCCCACAGTCTCGGCCCAAAATCTCCTTAAGCTGATAAACACCTTCAGCAAATAATCAGAATATAAAATCAATGTACAAAAATCACTAGCATTCCTATACACCAGCAACAGCCAAACTGAGAGCCAAATCAAGAACACAATCCCATTCACAACTGCCACAAAGAAGAATAAAATACTTAGGGGTACAGCTAACCAGAGAGGCGAAAGATCTCTACAAGGAGAACTACAAAACATTGCTCTAAGAAATCATAGATGACAGAAACAAATGGAAAAACATTCTATGCTCATGGATAGGATGAATAAATGTCATTAAGATGGCCATAATCCCCAAAGCAATTTATAGATTAGGTAAAAAAGGGCAAAGGACATGAACAGACATCTTTCAAAATAAGACATATATGCAACCAACAAGCATATGAAAAAAAGATCAACATCACTAATCATTAAAGAAATGCAAATCAAAACCACAATGAGATACCATCTCACACAATGCTTTGCCTATCAAACTACCTATGACATTCTTCAGAGAACTAGAAAAAAACTGTTTTAAAATGAATATGAAACCAAAAAAGAGCCCAATAGCCAAGACAATTCTAAGCAAAAAGAACAAAGCTGGAGGCATCACATTGTCTGACTTTAGACTTCAAACTATACTACAGGGCTACAATAACCAAAACAGCATGGTACTGGTGCAAAAACAGACACATAGACCAATGGAACAGAATAGAGAGCTCAGAAATAGGGCCTTGCACCTACAACCATCTGATCTTTGACAAAGCTAACAAAAATAAGCAATGAGAAAAAGACTCGATATTCAACAAATGGTGCTGAGATAACTGGTTTATTATATGCAGCAAATTGAAACTGGACCCCTTCCTTATACCATATATAAAAATCAAATCATGACAGATTAAAGACTAAAATGTAAAACCCAAAATAATAAAAACCCTGGAAGACAACCTAGGCAGTACCATTCTGGACATAAGAATAGGCAAAGATCTCATGATGAAAACACCAAAACCAATTGCAGCAAAAGCAAAAATTAACAAATGAGATCTAATTACACTTAAGACTTCCTGCAAAGCAAAGGAAACTATCAACAGAGTAGACAGACAACCTACAGAATGGAAGAAAAATTTGGCAAACCGTGGATCCAACAAAGGTCTAATATCCAGCATCTATATGGAACTTAAACAAATTTACAGGAAAAAATAAACAAGCCCATTTAAAAAGGGTAAAGGACATGAACAGACACCTTTCAAAATAAGACATACATGCAACCAAAAAGCATATGAAAAAAAAGATCAACATCACTGATAATTAGAGAAATGCAAATCAAAACCACAATGAGATACCATCTCACACCAGTCAGAATAGCTAGTATTAAAAAGTCAAAAAATAACAGATGCTGGCAAGGTTGCAGAGAAAAAGGAATGCTTATACACTGTTGGTGGGAGTGTAAATTAGTTCAACCATTGTGGAAAGCAGTATTATGATGCCTCAAAGAGCTAAAAGCAGAACTACCATTCAACCCAGCAATCCCATTACTGGGTATATACCCAAAGGAATATAAATCATTCTATTATAAACAGACATGCACATGTATGTTCACTCCAGCACTATTCCCAATAGCAAAGACATAGAATCAACCTAAAAGCCCATCAGTGACAGACTGGATAAAGAAAATATTGTACATACACACCATAGAATACTATGCAGCCATAAAAAAGAATGACATCATGTCCTTTGCAGGAACATGAATGAAGCTGGAGGCCATTCTCCTTAGCAAACTAACAGAGGAACAGAAAACCAAATATCACATGTTCTCCCTTACAAGTGGGAGATAAATAAGGAAAACATATGGACACATAGAAGGGAACAACACACACTGGGGCCTACTGGAGGGTGGAGAGTTGGATGAGGAAGAGGATTAGGAAAAATAACTAATGGGTACTAGGCTTAATACCTGGGTGACGACATAATCTATATAACAAACCCCAGGGATACAAGTTTACCTGTGTAGCAAACCTGCACATGTACCCCTGAACTTAAAAGCTTTTTAAAAAAGTGTGGACTCTATAGCCAGACAGCCTGGGTTCATATCACGACTCCACCCTTTATAAGCTGGGTGATCTTGGACTTTCATTTAAGCTCTCTGTGGCTGTTTTTTCTTCTTTAAAATGGTGCTAATATAGTACCCATCTCATAGAGTAATTGTAAGTATTAAATGAATTAAAATATGCAAGAGTGCTTAGAACAGTACCTTGTTCACAGTAAGCACTATGTGTTATCACTATTTTTTGAAAAATGATTAGATGTTGGCTAGGAAGAAAAAAAAATGAAGGGCTATTGGGGCATAGAGAGCAGTATATATAAACTGGGTGTTTATATAAAGAAAAAAGAATGGCATGTTTATAAAAATATTAATGAGTTCACTGTGGCCAGAATAATGGAGAAATAATGGAGAAATGGGGAAAGAAGGCACTGGTTGGAGGGTAAGGGTCATTCCATGAAGGCTTTATGCCACATTTAAACATTTGAAACAATTGACAATTTAAGGACTAAAACTATTATGTGACATCTCTTGAGAGGTCTTGTGGGTACAGGTCCCAAAAATTCAGGTGTTAAAAGTAGGAATTTTTTTAGTCTACAATTTAAACTGGAGGTAGGTAAAAATTTCAATAATGTGTACTGATAAGTACATGATTAGGTCGGTAGTCTTAATTATCTCAAATAATAAAACCCAAATGGTTAACTTTGTATTTTAGTATCTTTGTACTTCCCCCAAGCTTCTATTTCAAATTTCAAGAAACAAAACTGTGGACAATAGACATACTCTCTGCTTATTTGCACCAATATTTTACTCATACACTAACTGTATTTTTCAATTCAAATTTTCAAATTTTCTCCAAGTTTCTTTCTTCTTCTTCTTATTTTTTATTTTATTTTATTTTATTTTTTATTTTTTGAGAGGAATCTCACTCACTCTGTTGCCCAGGCTGGAGTGCAGTGGTGTGATCTCAGCTTACTGCAACCTCTGCCTCCTGAGTCAAGCAATTCTTCTGCCTCAGCCTCCCGAGTTGCTGGGATTATAGGTGTGCACCACCATGCCCTCTAATTTTTGTACTTTTAGTAGAGACGAAGTTTCACCATTTGGCCAGGCTGGTCTCAAACTCCTGACCTCAGTGTTCTGCCCTCCTCAGCCTCCCAAAGTACTGGGATTACAGGCATGAGCCACTAAGCCCAGCCTGTCTAAATTTCTTTCTATGGAAGCATAAAAGTTGGCTACAGAAATATATAGCTTAATATATCAGGAAGCTGTCAAAATGACCATGGGAAGAATTTAAATAATGATCCAGATATAGACATTAAGAACTGTGGTTTTGTGAATAGAATTGTGAGATTCATTCTCTATGTGCTGGTTGTCATCTTATTAATATTCCAAATTTAAGGTAGGACTAGCTCACATTCTATTTTATCTCATTTTTACATAGTCAAGAAAGAAAAGCACGGTAGGTCTGTCTAAAACTCATGAAATATTCTAAGAATTCTTTTGACTCATCTAAAAGATCTTCGAGCCATAAATAATAATTAACCCTATTTGGAAGGTAGTTAAACACAAAATCAAAACTCCTGAGGGAAAAGAATAAAAGTCAAATCTCTGATCAGATGTTCTAAAATCTGAAAGCCAAGAAGAAAGATAGTGCAGGTAAATTATCTTGAATATTTGAGATGGTGCTACCTAGTTGGTAAAAATTGGGACTCTTTTAGCAGGCTGCAAAGGAGTCCTAAAAGAAACTTCTATCTGAAAATAGGTGTTACAACTTTGTATGAAATCTTTATGGATATTTGCAGTCATTTGGAAAATCTAGATGAGATTTGCTCCCCTTCACTATGTTCTCCGCCAGTGAACAGGATCTTGTTTTCAAATGGCCTCCATGAAACCTCTTTCATTAGATTTTTTGCAAATTTTCTTAATTTGCTAATATTTTTAATAGTAGACTTGATAGAAAACTACTGGGTTCTCATTATGTTCTTTTGGTTGAAGTGTATGAAGAAAGTCTCTCCTTACACAAATGTGAAGTTGGAGAAGGGAGGTGTATTTTAATAGTCTTTTCAAATAACTGTGGATATTACTTTTTACTCCTATATCTTTAGGGCTTCCCAGTTCCCCCACTTTCTTTCTGTGCCCTAAGTAAAAATCACAGAGTATCTTGACAGCTCTGTGACCCAGCCAGCTGCAGATATTTTCCCAGCAGGCTTGAACCCAAACCAGGGCCTTGAACATTCCCAAGCAGTGATAACAGTATCTAGCTTGTCCAAAACACTGAAAGAAACTGGCTCCAGCCCTGAGCCAAATTCTTTAACCCCTCATATAAATTCCATGCCCTGACCCCCTCACTGTCCACAGGTGGAACACCCTTTTCTCTCACTGTCCATCTCAAGGATTGCTACAGCACTCTATAAGGAAGTTCCCCTAATAAATGCTTTGAACTGATCACCCTGGCATTTAGTGTTTCTTTCTTTGGAATCCCAACTGACCACATCTGGGGTTGGTTTGGGGTACTCCCTTGTGGGAACTTCCCTGCCTCTGCCTTTGGGGCAATTCCAGGCATGGGTTCAGTGGGACAAAACAATATAGGACAAAACAATATCCAAACTCGACAAGTGGTAGTTTCTCCATTTAGTTGCAATGCGCAGTTTGGAACCACTATCAATGAACTTTTCATACTCTTACATTTAAATCATGTATATTTTGATGCATGGTTTTGTAATATCATGCTTTGGTCATTTGGAAAACATTAGTTTACTGAGTTACATAGATCTTCCAAATGTTGATGCCTTTTACCAAATACTATTTAAAAATCACATTCATTTATATTACCACAAATCTCATCAAAAGAATCTTTAACTACTGGGGAACTGTCACAGTGGCAAATACAAGTTTTCCAAAATTCTAATAGTTAATAGAAATCTTAAATTTTATCACTGGCAATACTTGCTGTGAATTGTTTATTGTTGAAAAAACAGACTCACTTCATTCATTTTCACAAAAATGGCTGTTGACCAAATGTACAAATCTGCATGACCACAGTTTATCTGTAATTGTTTCAAGTAAAAGTGATGTTTTATAAATAAGTGGCTAGTTCAGCTTGCAACTAAAGCAATCACACAAATGCTTTTTCTCAGGACAACTATCGTACACTGACATACAACAGGAGGGCTTTATGCGCACCTTTCATTTTTAATGCAAGGTACTAAAAAGACATGTACTCAAGGATCAAAATTTAATGAAACAAATATTTTGCTGCTTCATCAAGGACAGTCACTTTTCCTTTCAATTACATGTGTGTATGGCGGTAATGAATACAGTTTGATGCCACAGGCTTGATTTATGCTAAGGCACCAGCAGTTTTACCATTGCACCATCAGTGCAAACATCAGTACAGCAAAAATGGCAAATAACATGTTAATATTATAATGAGAATAGTCTTGACCTCACAAACCTTTTGAAAGAGCTTGAGAGACCCCAAAGGGTCTGCAGACTCCAATTTAAAAACAGCTGCCCTGGCCCTCTGTTCTTCAAATGATTCACCTGACCTCCAATCTCCCCTAGTTTTCTTCAGCATCTCTTCTGTCTACTTACAAAGCCCATCAAGCCTAAAGTTGAAAAAAAAAAAAAACTGCAGCCAATACTAGCTTTCTCTGCAGCCCGAAATCTGACTAATAGTTGACTTCACCCCACTCTAATTGCTAGCAAGTAGATCATCAGACTAACCAATAAATAAGTGGCCAGGACTACTTTGATCCATAACACACACACTTGCAGAAAGCACAAAGCTAAACCATACAAACAAAATAATTAAAGTGTATATGTTTGGGGACCACAGAGCTCTATGTCATCTCACTAGTAAATTAGCACTAATCTTTGGAAGATATCCTTTTCTTGTCTGAACTACTGCAGTCTGTTACTGAACAGGGAGGAGTGATGAAAGAAGTGCTTGAGGAGCCCCAGATGACCTGTCACACAGCAGCTGGGATGCTATCTTCACTTGAGGCTTATGACATCCCTGTTGCTACAGGCATCCATTTGGTTGGAAGTGCCAAATCTCTTTTTAACTGAACAGTGACTACAAGTGTTTCTTTACCTCCAGCAAATACATAGTATTTTGTACCCCCTTCTTCTTACAGCTACCCCTGCCCACTAGAATGCATGCCCCTTCAAAGAGGGATTTTTGAGCAGTAATGAGTTCAACAAATATTTATTAAAATACTAAAAAATGTTGACAAAGAATGTTTACTAAGTGTTAAGGGGTGAATTGTACCCCTCAAAATGTTGACAAAGAATGTTTACTAAGTGTTAAGGGGTGAACTGCCCCTCAGAAAGATATACTGAAGTCCTAAACCCCAGTGCCTTACAATGTGACCTTTATCTGCAAATAGGGTATTTGTAGATGTAATCAGATTAAGACCTTGAGGTCTTGCCCATTTTCAACTCATCTAACTGGCACAGAATAATCTTAAAACTTGAAATAGGTTAAGGTGATCCTACATTACTGGTACCCAGAGTCAACTGACAGGTGTTTTCTAGCAGAAGACAGTATAATTCAAGGTCTCCAAACAACACACTCTTAGAGAATTCAGCAATGTAAAAAATAATAGCATGTTTTAGACAGGAGATAAAAAGGCTTAAACAGATTTAATGAATCTGCATTTTCCTCGAAGACGGTAAAAATATTTGTGAGCATAAAAAGTCCGAAGTCAATGGTGAATTTCTAGCCAAAGAAGTAGGGCAAGGAAAAAAATTGTAAGAATTAGAAATAAAACTAGTATTACTCATAAATTATAAAAGTATGTGTGTGTTCCAAAGAAATCTACAAAGAATATTCAATTTTATATGTGAATTTTAAAAGGTGACTGGATACAAAATCAATATATAAAAACCAATTATAGATATACAAATGAGCAAGCATATCAAAAGATGTTAAGTATCACTGTCACCAGAGAAATACAAATTAAAACCACAGTGAGATATTGCTCATTAGGATAACTACTATCAAAGAAACAGAAAATAACAAGTATTGACAAGGATGCAGAAAAATTAGAATCACTGTGCACCGTTGAGGGTGTCATAAAATGATGTAACCTTTATAAAAAAACGTAGAGGTGTTTCTCAAAAAATTAAAAATAAAACTGCTATATTACTCAGCAAGTCCACTTTTGGATATATATCCAAAATAATTGAAAGCAGGATCTCAAGGAGATATCTGCACACCCATGTTCGTAGCAGCACTATTCACAATAGCAAAGAGGTGGAAGTAACCCAATGTCCATTGATGGATAAGTACATAAACAAAATGTGGCCTATGCATACAGTGCATTAACCTTAAAAAGGAAAAAATTTCTGACACACGCTACAACATGCATGAACCTTGAGGAAATTATGCCAAGTGAAATAAACCAGTCACAAAAAGACAAATACAGTGTGATTGCACTTGTCTGATATATCTAAAGTGGTCAAATTCATAGAAACAGAAAATATGAGTGGTTATCAGAGCCTCGGAGGAGAGAGGAAAAAGGGAGCTATTTTTTAATGGGTAGAAAGTTTCAGATTTGTAAGATAAAGTTCCAGAGATCTGTTTTACAGCTATGTATATATACTTATCACTACTGAACTGTATACTTAAAAATGATTAAAACACTGAATTTTATGTCGTACTTTTAGCATAATAAAAAATCAATTATATTTCTATATATCAGCCACATAGAGGATGATGCCCAATGTATGTTTCCATTTACATAAAGTATAAAAATAGGCAAAAGCAATCTGAAATTCTTAAGAATATATACCTAGTAAAAGTATAAAGAAAAGTGAAAACATCATTATCATAAAAGTCAGAATCCAGGTTACCTTTAGTGTGGAGAGAGGGGTTGTGATCAGGAAAGGACAGAAAGTTACCTTCTGTGTGCTAGCAATGCTCTATTCATCAGACTTTGTGGTGGTGACAGAGAAGAGAAGGAGACAGGTACATTTGCATTATATCAATATGTGAAGGGTAAATCTATGTTTTGTGCATTTTTGTGTGTTATTTTTTACAACAAAAAAACTAAAAAGAAAGAAACCAAGGCCCTGAAACATTCTAAGTTTTCTGTATTTGCATAACTTTTAGGTGGCAAAGATGGAAAACTTAGGTTCATTTTTGTAGCTACTTGTATAAATAAACCTTGACCCATGTTCATTCAAGTCTGAAAGCATTAGACTAGAGAAGACCACAATGACATATAAGTAAAGGCAATCCAAAAGGCAGTCCACAGAAGCCAAACAACAGTTCAGTTCAACAAGCATTTGCTGAACCTGTAAAATGCTCCAGACCCTATATTAGATACTGAAAATAGAAAAATAAATAAGACATGTTCCCAGCACTGAAGAGTTTTATAATATGGTAAGTGAGACAGACATTATCAATCCATCATTGTGATAGAATATAGTCAGAGTTATGACAAAAGTATGACATGGAAGCAAACGAGGTTTGGGGGGTATATTTGAGTGAGAAAGAGATAGGACTGTGAGAGTTGCAAGGACTCCTGTGATTCAAAGTTAGAATGAATGAGTTGAAAATAGGAAAGAGTTACAAGGGTATTTTAGGCAAAGACAATATCAGCAGAGCTATGCATAGGGAAAAACGTTAGTATAATGCGTACTGCGGAATCATGAAGTATGAGGCAGGAAGTGATGAAGATGAAGCTAGAAGTAAGCAGAGGCCTCATATGCCAAGCTAACGAGCTTTGCGCATTTAAAATGATATATTTCTCCCTGCCATCTAACAGGTTACAAACTTGCAGGGAACAGGTAACATCACGCCAACAACTAGCTATGAGGCCTTGGATATCTCATTTCCACTGTCAGGGCCCAGATTGTTTATTTATTTGTTAAGGGAGAGCTTGAATTTGATGGCCTCCAAGATCAATCACGTCTCGATCTGATTCTAAAGTTTTATGAACCAGTGTTAGGCCTGGTAATAAGCCGGTCATTAAAATATTTTTCCCTGTTTTAAAAAAATGAATAAAGAGATCTATTTTATATATCTCATAGGAAAATTGAAAGACTCAAACAAGGAATCACAAGTGGTATGTATATAAATAGCCTTATTAATTAGAAAGAGTACTAAATGCAAATCAAAACTATGTAATGTTGAAAATGCCTCAGAAGTAGTGACAATATTTTGGGGGCTCTCTTAGTCTATGCCAGATACTTTACCTATATTCTGTTACTTACACTTCAATAACCTCAAAAATGCCCTTATTGTCATCATTTTGAACATGAAGAATCCAAGGTTTGGTATATTAAACAACTTACCCAAACTCCATGCCAAGGAGGTGGCAGAACCAGTGTCACACATTTTATCTGCCCTAAACCTCATTCTCTCCTTAGGTTTCAAATACATTAGTATCTCCATATAAGTAAATGAAAAGGACATGCTATTTTTTGAGCACTCATGCACTAAATTTATATAATGTTCAATATTTTCTTTCTCAATTCTACATAATGTTTTTGATTCACTTTAAATGCTTAGAAAAATAGGAAATACAACAAAGATAGCTTTTAGCAACTGAATTACTGTTTATCCAGAAATTAGCTGCTCAGAATAAGTGAAATTGTATTTACAACTGCCAAGATTATACCCAAAATGCTTTTAAGAAGCCCAAAATGCTTTTAATCAGTCACTCTAAATTTATTCATGTGTTGAAATAAGCACTGAAACACCAACAGGAAAAAAGGAGTATACCAAGATTAAATTCAGAGGCTTCTTAAAATAACAATCGACAAGGCAGTCACAGACACTAACTAGTCCTGGTTTCTTTGGGATTATTTCCAAGAAAGGAAAATAAAGATCCCGAGGCCTAGGTTGCTGCTATTGAACAGAAAAGCAAATAATCAAACAATTAAGACAATTCCAGTGATTATTCACAGGAGATGTGACTACTTGATTTGGCTGTTGGCTATTTCTCCCTTTAGATTTTTCTTCCTTATGAAGGGGAACATCACACACCGGGGCCTGTTGTGGTGTGGGGGGAGGGGGGAGGGATAGCATTAGGAGATATACCTAATGTTAAATGACGAGTTAATGGGTGCAGCACACCAACATGGCACATGTATATATATATGTAACAAACCTGCACATTGTGCACATGTACCCTAAAACTTTAAGTATAATTTTAAAAAAAGATTTTTCTTCCTTATAAGAAAACCCTTAAAAAAGTAGTTTTCCCCAAATCTGACACAATCATTTAATTCTATGTTGAGCCTTTTAGGTTTCTAACCAGCTAAAGGCACCTGATGAGCATGACAGCAGGAAGAACAGTCAACACAGGAGCAACAGCCACAAGACAAGAAATGCATTATAGTGGTTCAAATCTTAATCTAGCAGTGCTTCTCAAACTTGAGTGTGCATCATAATCTCCTGCAGAGCTTGTTAAAGGGCAGGTTGCTGGACCTCACCCCCAGAGCTTCTAGTTCAGTTATGTCAGGAATGGGGTCCAAGAATGTGCATTTATGTTACTTTCACTGGCAATGCACTCTGAGAACCACATCTATGCTTAGTTTTGGAAGTGAAACTCTATGTGCAACCTGTGACCAATAAATAGCCTCATTGTTTATAAAGGACTATCCTTCCTGTGTGGAGTTAACAGTTCAAAACAGGCCTATTTAGTTATTTGCTAAATATAGGTCTAATCAAACATTAACTGAAGATAAGATTAATTGGTAGGGCTATGCTTACTCAGAATTATAAATTTGAATTTTTGCTACATATAATTTTTAAAATTATAGCATTTATTGAGAAACTGCTATATGGCAAGAACTGTGTTACGTATTTTTTTATATACAGTATTTCATTTAATTTTCATGAAAAAAATCTATGATATAAATGCCACTATTATTGTATTTCCCAGTTTATAATAATAAAACATGCTTAGGAAGATTAATCCACTTGCCCAAGTTCACACTTTTAATAAATGATGGAGGCAAGCTTCAATTCAGGCAGTCTGACACCAGAATTGGAGCTCTATTGCTTTATACGCTATGACCTCCCGAGTAAAAAACACTGTGACTGTCAGAAATGAAAACTATAATCGCAAACTCCAGATCCAAAATGTGGATAAACAATTTATGAGATGAGCATTGGTATAGGACCACACAGGACACCAGGGCTTCTGTACCACAAGAATGTGTTATAGTTAGGTCACTACAAATTTTTAAAAAGAGAGCTTGGTATACAGAAAATCAATAGAGTTGATTTGGCTATCTCTAGGTTAGGTTTCTTTGCAAAGTTTTCTCCATTTTCCTGAAATATAAAATTCAATGTTGAATGAAACTCAACTGTGAGAGTAAAATGTGCCTGGAAATGAGAGTTAGGAAATGTTCAAAGGGCATAAATAGCTCACTCGTTTTCAAGATATCATAGAACCTGCAGTATTTCAAAGGAAAAGGCAGGGTCCCAGCAGGTGGATATAGCACACAGACATGGCATCCAGGGATAGACAAAATCAGGAGTTACTGCACCAGATGGATATCGTCAGGGAGATGTATCCACACCCATCATGTCTGGGTTTTGGCTAGAGAAGAACAGAGTAGCAGGTCTAAAACTAGAACTCTTGTCTTAGGAAACAAAATGCATAGAGATGGGATAAACCTCAACTCGGGAACAAGGGATGGAAATATAAATCTATCCGGGGAACCCTCCCCCGATAATTCAATGTTATTTCATATAGGTTCTTTTCTATTTCCCTAAGTGTCAGCCGGTCTGAGAAATAAAGGGAAAGACCACAAAAGAGAGAAATTTTAAAGCTGGGTGTCCGGGGGAGACATCACATGACGGCAGGATCCGTGATGCCCCCCAAGCTGCAAAACCAGCAAGTTTTTATTAGTGATTTTCAAAGGGGAGGGAGTGTATGAATAGGGTGTGGATCACAGAGATCACATGCCTCACAAGGTAATACAATATTACAAAGCAAATGGAGGCAGGGCGAGATCACAGGACCACAGGACCGAGGCGAAATTAAAATTGCTAATGAAGTTTCGGGCATGCATTGTCATTGATAACATCTTATCAGGAGACAGGGTTTCAGAGCAGACAACCGGTCTGACCAAAATTTATTAGGCAGAAATTTCCTCGTCCTAATAAGCCTGGGAGTGGTATGGGAGACCTGGGCTTGTTTCATCCCTTATCTTCAATCATAAAAGACAGACTTTCCTACAGTGGCCATTTTAGAGACCTCCCCCGAGGAACGCATTCTCTTTCTCAGGGCTGTTCCTTGCTGAGAAAAATAATTCAGTGATATTTCTCCTATTTGCTTTTGAAAGAAGAGAAATATGGCTCTGTTCCGCCAGGCTCACAGGCAGCCAGACCTAATGGTTATGTCCCTTATTCCCTGAACATCGCTGTTATCCTGTTCTTTTTTCAAGGTGCCCAGATTTCATATTGTTTAAACACACATGCTTACGAACAATTTGTGCAGTTAACACAATCATCACAGGGTCCTGAGGCGACATACATCCTCAGCTTATGAAGATGATGGGATTAAGAGATTAAAGTAAAGACAGGCATAGGAAATCACAAGACTATTGATTGGGGAAGTGATAAATGTCCATGAAATCTTCACAATTTATGTTCAGAGATTGCAGTAAAGACAGGTGTAAGAAATTATAAAAGTATTAATTTGGGGAACTAATAAATGTCCATGACATCTTCACAATTTATGTTCTTCTGCCAAGGCTTCAGCTCGTCCCTCCATTTGGGGTCCCTGACTTCCCGCAACATAAATCATAACAAGAGGGACTGAATGAAAATAAATTAAGATTCATAGATATCTACCTGAGAACTTATTGGCCAGCGCTAAAGTTTTTAACTGGGGTTAGGGGAAACAAGTTAGAGTTGAAATTTGCCAGAATAGAAAGACAAAACAAAATCAATTAAATAGATTTCATACTATCAACTTGCAAGAGAACTGTAGGACTGAACTTTCAGGCTTATCTGTGGAAATTCAGAAGTTGGCAGATGATGCAGAGATGATGCAGGTGGTGACACTGTAAGCTTCCAAGAAAAACGGTAAAAAGAATCACAAATAATCCAGAACCTTCTATGGAATTGGAGTACGAAAGGATTGCTGGGGCAATAAGTGTATTTGAAGGTTATGGGACACTAAACTGAATTCACCTTCCAAATCTCCCAAATTTGAGATGAAATCTTCTCCAAACCCCACTGAATTGAGAGAGCAATATATCAAAGAAGGCAATTACAAAAAAAAAAAAAACAAAAAAAAAAAACAGACTTTCAAGGATTTTGAATTCTTAGAAGTAAACTCCTTATCTTGGCTTTGGAATTAGAATGAAAGTGGGCTCCTTTATTATTTCTAGAGATAAAGCTATGGAAACACATTTTTTTAAAAAAGCATTTCAATGATTTCTATGATTCAACAATTTGAATGAGCTCATTCAAAAACCCTGTCATGTCAAAATGATTGAGACTCACAAATCCACGTTTCTAGCCAGAGCCAGCTTTGTAGTTTGTAGTAAACAGAAATAAATCACCCAGGTTTTTTAATACTTCAATTTATATACCAGTTCCTAATTTAAAATAAATAAATAAAAGAAATTTGGTCTTTAAAGAGTATAAGAATTTCAATCCAATGATCTTTGTCATAGTTAAGAGCATATATGAATAGCCTACACATGTGATTTAAAGTGTGACAAAATCTTTTGGTAGAATTACATAAAACTGCTGACCAACTCGAGATTTTCTGACATCAGGAGATGTAAGATGATTCTGTAAAAAGCCTGATCAATATGCAACCATCAATGATGGAGTATGTCATCTAATTGTTCCTGTAAGATTTGAGAAACCAGAAGCTTAAATGGCCTCAAGAGCCCAATTTATAAGTTACATTATTGAGACTCAGGCAGATTATCTACCTTGCTTATTAGGAGACCATACAAGTTTAATTGGAGCTATTTATATTGGGTTATTCAGAGTCTTAAGGCATTAAACAATATAACACTATTCTCATATAATATCCACATAAATGACTAGACCTAGGAAAGTCTAAGTATAGTAATAAGATAATCAGCTGGATAGCACAACCTGAGATTCTAAACAGTGCTTCTCCGGAATCACCTAGAGGTCTTTTTCTTCTGGGAAGATAGAATAGACATACTTTTCCCTATTTCTTCTGCCATGTGCAGGTAAAATTCCAGATATTATACATCAAACACAGGTAAACTCTGAAAAGTAAAGAGAAAAAGGGAAGAAGCTTAGGACCCAAACAACATACTAGAAAGTTTCCTGGGTTTTCACTTTTTCTCATATTTCACAGACCTGGAACTGACTACCCAGAAATATCAATAGGCACAAACCAAAAAATACATATAAACATAGAAACAAGCAAAAACCCACAACAAAAGCCTACTCTATTAACCAAAGAATCAAGAGAAAGAGACAATCTAGGGAGATTTTTTTTTTTAAATTCTAGAAAATAACCACTCTACTACAGCCAAATACAACAGAAATAAACTATGGCCCTAATCCCAACCACATCAGCAAAGACCAAGTGGAGAGAGCCTAGACTTCAATCCTCATGAGGCTATGATGAAGGACCCTCCAACATTACAACTGGGATAATGAAAGTGAAGGCCAAGCAGGAAGCCTAGACGTTCATCCTCACCAGGCTGTAACAGGGTGCCCCAACCACCACCAAACCTTCCTGTTTCCCAGGGTACAATCAAAGAAAACCAAGGAGAAGGTCAAGATTTTCATCCCCTCCAGGTAGTAAGAAGCACTCTCCTCCTGCAATGTTGGTGGTAATCACATAGAATCCCACTCACACCCAAAAAGAACAGAGTTCCCTCAAGTGAGTGCCAGTGGAGGCCAAATGGAATGGCTGGCTGGATGACTTCTTCACTCAACAATAATAAGACAGTGCGCTCCTTCCCCGTTAGAAAAATGTTAGACACCAGCTGAAACAGATTATTTAAATAAAATCCAGAATCTCATAACAAATACCCAAAATGTACAAGATTAAATTGAATATCACTCATTATACCAACAACCAAGAAGATCTTAAATCAAATTTTTTTTAAAAAAGAATCCTAACACCAATATGAAAGAAAAGTTAGAATTATCTGAAAAAGATTTTAAAGCAACCATCATAAAAATGCTTCAATGAGCAATTATAAACATATTTGAAACAAATGAAAGTCTCAGCAAGCAAACAGAACAAAGAAACAAGCTATAAAAAACACCTGAAAATTTTAGAACTGAAAAATACAATCAAAAATAAAAAATATCAATGGATAGGCTCAATAGCAAATGGTGAGGGCAAAAGAAAATATCAATAAGCTAGAAGATAGATTAATAAAGATTACTTAATTTGAACAGAGAGAAAATAGACTTAAAAAGTGAACAAAGCCTCAGAGACCTGTGAGACTATACCGAAATATGTAGCATTCATTTTTATCAGAGTTCCAGAAGAAGAGGAGAGGTAAGGCGGGATTGAAAAAGTACTTGAAGAAATGAAACTTCTCAAATTTGGCAAACATAAGCCTACTGGAACAGAAATTTAAAAAAATTAAAGACTGTATAAGCAAAAACTCAGTTGTATATAAGAAAAGCCAATTCCCCCTAAAGTAGAGAAAGGGCTGGAGTCCTTTAAAATTAACTGCCTGTTTTTCTGTGGCTACTGAGCCTTATCTCTCCCTTTCCCAGGCATTGTAAAGACCCTGTTTCTCTAGCTGTGCAGCTGTAAGGTCACTAGATAGATAAAATCAAGTCATAAAACATATTTCCTTAAAAAGTAAAAAATAATGTAATGCATGTCTCAATTAAACTACTGTCTTTGTTTCTCACTTCTGTAATACGCTTCCCCCTGCACAGATCTCCCCCAGCCCACAAAATGCTTAAAAAGTAGCTTGACTCTTTGTTCGGGGCTCAGTCCTTTGGATGTTAACCTGACTGGGTCGGTGCACCTAAATGATTAAATAATTCCTCCTCAACTCCTCGGTCTCTCTGATTCCTTCATTATCCCACAGCACTACAGATTCAAGAAGATTAATTCAAGAAATTGAACTTCAAACAGAATAAAGTTAAAGAAATCCACACCAGGACACATCTTGGTGAAGGTTTTGAAAACTAAAGACAAAAAAAAAAAAAAAAAAAAAAAGCTTTAAAAGAAGTGAGAAACAAAAATTTACCTAAAAGAGAAAAACAATGAAATTAATAGTATATTTCTCACAGAAATCATGTAGGCCAGAGGAAATGGTAGATTTTTCAAGTACTGAAAGAAAATAACTGCCAAGTCAGAATTCCGTACACAGCAAAAATTTCCTTTGGAAATGAAGGGTAAATTAAGACATTCTCAGATGAAGGAAGACTAAGAATTTGTTGGTAGCAGACCTATCCTAAAAGAAAGACTAAAGGAAGTTCTCTAAACAGGTAGAAAACCAGAAGGGAATCTTTGAGTATCAGTGTGTAGAGAGAATAATGGCCCACAGAGTTGAGAGACACAGATGATTATTGCCAGGCCTTGAAACCAAATGGTGTTTGTCCTTCTGGATTTCAAGATTGCTTGTGGCTCTGGTTCCTTTTCCCCTTCCATTTTCTCCCTTTTTTAACAGGAATTTCTATAATTGGTATCAAATGCATGCCCCACCTTTGTATTTTGGAGGCAGATAACTTGTTTCCTAGTTTCACAGGTCCACATATAGAGAGAAATTTCTACAAAATGAATCACACTTAGAGTCTCATTCATACCTGATTGAAATGATTTAGATGGTGAGGTTTGGGGCTTCTGAGCTGATGAGATTTAGATGACAATTTGAACTTTGGATAGATTATTCGATAGGTTGAGACTTTGGGGGATGCTAGGGTGGGATGAATATATTTTGGATATGGATAGACATAAATCATCATGGGGGCCAGAGAAGGAACTGTGGCAGATAGAATAATGACCCCTTCCCCAAAAAAAGATATCCACATGCTAATCCCTGAAACCAGTAAATATGTTACCTTATATGACAGCAAGGATTTTGTATACGTGATTAAGTTAAGAATTTTGAAACAGGGAGATTATCTTGGATTAGTGAGTTGTGCTGGTTATAATCACAGCATATTAATAAGAGGAAAGCATCAAGGTCAGAGTCATATAAGAAGATGTGACAATGGAAGTAAAGCGTTAGAGAAAGAGGTTTAAAGATGTTATGATTCTCGCTTTGAAGATTAAGAAATGGTCATAAGACAGGAAATGCAAGTGGCCTCTAAAAGCTGAGAAACATAACATATTCTTCCCAGGAGCCTTCAGAAAAAAACACAGCCCTGCCAATACCTCAGTTTTCAACGCAATAAATTTATTTCAGACTTTTGGCCTGTAGAGCTATAAGATAATAAAATTGTGCTATTTTATTCCAGTAAGTTTGTGAAGGTTTATTACAACGATAGAAAATTAAAGCAATGGTAAGCAAAATTCAGTGTAAACACAATTAAATTTCCTTCTCTTCTTGAGTGCTAAATTATGTTTGATGGTTGAAACAAAATTTATAACACTATCTGCTGTGCTCCTAAATATCTGAAAGGAAATATTTAGAATACAATTAAATTCTAAACAAGGGGAAATTATGTAAAGGGCAGTAAAGGCAGTACAGCTTCTGTATGAACTGATAAAATGGTGGCACCAGTAGACTCTGATAAATTTATATTAATTTTATATAAATATAAAATTATAAAAACACAAACTACCACAACTATCAGTCTATATATACATATATATATATTTATGCCCAGAGCAACCACAAAAATAGTTATATAAAGAGATATATAACTCAAAAACTCTATAGATAAACCAAAGTGAAATTCTAAAAAAAATGTTCAAGCAACCACATGAAGACATGTAAAGGAAAAGAGAGAAGCCAAAAATAAAGAACAGTCTGAAAACAAAAATTAAAACAGCATAATTAAATCCTAATGTATCAATAATTACATTAAATGTAAATAGTCTAAATATACCAATTAATAGGGATTGACAAAGTAGGTAAAACAAAAATAAACCCACTATATGCTATGGATTTCTGTGGAAATTCACTTCAAATTTAATTACATAGACAGGTCAAAAGTGAAAGAATGGAAAAAGATGTACCATTAACCAAAGGTAAGCATGAATGGCTATATTAATATAAGATAAAGTAGACCTTAAAGCACAGAAAATTACTTAAGACAGAGTGAGATATTACATAATAAAAATGTCAAGCCATCAAGAAAACATAGCAATCTTAAATTTAAGTATGTATCAAACAAGACAGCTGTAAAACACGTGAAATAAAAACTGACAGAACCAAAAGGAAAAGCACACAAATCCACAGTTTTAGTTGGAGATAACATCCGTCTCTCAGCATCTGAAAGAATAGCTAGACAGAAAATTAGCAAGGATATAGATCTCAACAACACCATCAACCAATGGAATCTAATCAACATTTATAGATCACTCCACCCAACAAAAGCAGAAAACACTTATTTTCTAATGACCATGGCCCGTAAGCCATATACTGGGCCATAAAACAAACTTTAACATATTTTTAAAAATTGAAATTATGCAAATTGTGTTGACTGGTGCAATAAAATCAAATGAAAAATGAACAAAAGAAAGATAACAGAAAAAGCGTGAAACACGTGAAAACTAAACAGCACATTTATAAATAATTCATAAGTAAAAAAGAAGTCTCAAAGAAACTGAAAAAATACATTGAACTGAATGAAAATGAAAATATAACATATCAAAGTTTGTTAAAGCAGTATTGACAGCCAAATTAATAAACTAAGTGCATATAGTAGAAAACAAAAAAGTCTCAAATCCGTAACTTAAGAGCCTGAAAACAGAAAAGAAAAGTAAAATAAACCCAAAGTAAACAGGAAGGAAAATATAATAAAGATAAAGATAAGGGCAGAAATCAATTAAATTGGAAACAGAATATCAATAGAAAAAGAAAAATAGTTTATTTCTTGAAAAGAACTGTAAAATTGGTAAACCTCTAGCAATAATGACAAAGAAAAAAAAGAGAAAACACAAATTTCCAGTATCAGAAATGAAATAGGGTATCACTACAGACCCTGCAGACATCCAGACATCAAAAAGAATCTCTAAGGGAATTAAGGGAACACTACAAACAATAATATGTGCATAAATTTTGCAACTTAGATGAAATGAACGAATTCCTTTAAAAACACAACCTACCACGACATACCCAATATGAAAGAGACCATTTGAATAACCCTGTAACTTTTGAGGGAATTGAATTCATAATCCAAATATTTACAAAAAAGGAATCTCCATGCCCAGATGTTTTCACCAGAAAATTCTACCAAATGTTTAAGAAAGATTCTACACAATCTCTTTCAGAACCTAGAAGAGATATTAACACTTCCCAATTTATCTTAGGAAGTTAGCATTACCCTTTTATCAAAATCAAACGAAGACAATACCCAAAAAAGAAAACTTCAGACCAATATCCCTCATAGATTTAGATGCCAAAACTCTTAACATAACACTGGCAAATATAATGTAGCAAAATATAAAAAGAATTAGATATTATAACCAAGTGGAGTTTATACCAGGGATGCAAGGCTGACTCAATATGTGAAAACTAATCGATATAATCTGCCATATAAACAAGCTATAGACAAAAAAATCACAATGATCATATCAACCAATGAAGAAAAATTATTACAGAAAATTCACTATCCATTTATAATAAAAACTAAAAAATAGGAGTAGAGGGGAACCTCATTTCCCTAGGAGAGAGGAAGAGCATTTACAACAAACATTATCCTTAATGGTGCAAGACTGACTGCTTTCTTTCCAAGATGAAGAACAATGTAAGAATGTCTGCTCTCACCACTCTTCTTCACTGTAGTATTGGAAGTTCTAACCATTATATTAAGTCAAAGAAAAGGAAATAAAAGGTGAACAGATTGGAAATAAATAAAATTGTTCATATTTGCAAATGACATGATTGTCCATACAGAGAATTCCAAGGAATCTACTAAACATTAAAAATGTCCTGACATTAATGAGTTCAGGAAGATCACAGGATACAGAATAATCATACAAAACTCAATTGCTTGTATACATACTAGCAATGAACACATGGAAAAGGAAATTTAAAATATAATGCCACTCACAGTCACTAAAAATAATAAATACTTAGGTATAAATCTAACTAAACATGTACAGGACTTGTATGCTGGAAAGTACTAAACGCTGATGAAAGAACTAAAATAAATGTAAATAAATAGAAAGATATAATATATTCATGGACGGAGAGACTGAGCATCATAAAGATGTCCATTTTCCCAAAATTGAGGTGTAGATATAAGGCAATTCCTCTAAAAATCTCAGCAAGATTTTTTTTGTAAATATAGATAATATTATTCTAAAATTTATACGGAAAGGCAAAGGAACTAGAATGGCTAAAACAATTTGGAAAAGGAGATTAAAGTGGGAGGAATCCATTTACCGGCAAGATTTATTATATAGCTACAGTAATCATGACTGTGAGGTATTGTCAGAGAGTTAGACACATAGATCAATGGAGCAAAATAGAAAACCCAGAGACAGACCCATACAAATATATTCAACTGATTGTTGACAAAGGTGCAAAAGCAATTCAGTTGAAGAAATATATCCTTTTCAATAAATGGAGCTGGAGCAATTGGACATCTAGAAGAAGAAAAAAATTAATCTAAGTTTCATCCTATATATAAAAATTAATTCAAATGGATCACAGGCTTAATGAAAAAAGTACAACTATAAAACTTTTAGTAAAAACATATGAGAAAATGTTCAGGATCTAGTGCTAAGCAAAAGTTCTTAAATCTAACACCAAATGCAAAAGCTATTTTTTAAAAAGTTAATAAATTGAATTTCATCAAAATGGACAACATTTGCTCATAAAAGACACTGGGAACAGAATGAACGGAGAAGGTACAGTGTAGGAGAAAATATGTGCAAGCTACATATCTAAGAAAAGGCTGCTATTTACAATACATAAAGAACATTCAAAACATCCAATTAGAAAATGGGCAAAAGACAAGAAGAGGTATTTCACCAAAGGGGATATACAGTTGACAAACACATGACAAGAAACTCAACATCTACCCTAAGAGAAATGCAAACTAAAACCACAATGAAATGTCACTACATACTTCAGAATGGCTAAAATTAAAAGTTAGTAATAGCACCTTATGCTAGTAAGGATGTAAAGAACTGGATCACTTACACATTGCTGGTGAGAATGTAAAGCAGTACAAGCACTCTGGAAAAGTTTGGTAGTTTATTTTTTAAAACTAAATTTGCGACTACCATACTACCTAACAACTGCACTCCTGAGCATTCATATCAAAGAACACAGAGACCACCTCACGCTCATTAGGACAGCTACTGTCAAAAAAACAGAAAATAACAAGTGTTGGCAAGGATGTGGGGAAATTTGAACTCTTGTGAACTATCAGAAGAAATGTAACATGGTGGAAAAAACATAATGGTGGTTTCTCAAAAAAAATTAAAATGGAATTATATGATTTAGCAATTCTACTTCTGGGTATATAACCAAAACAAATGAAAATACTATCTCAAAGAAATATTTTACACCTATATTCATAATAACATTATTCGTAATAGCCAAAAGGTGAAAGCCAACCAAGTGTCCATTGACAGACAATGGATAAATATGTGGTGTATACATACCATAGAACATTATTCAGACTTTAAAGTAAGGAAATTCTGACACATGCTACAATATGAATGAACCTTAAGGACATTGTGCTAAGTGAAATCAGCCAGTCACAAAAGACAAATGCTGTATTATTCCACTCATATGAAATACTTAGAGGAGTCAAGTTCATAGAGACAAAAAGTAAAATGGTGGTTTCCAGGGGCTGGGGTAAGGGGAGAATCAGGAATTGTTTAATGGATATAGTTTCAGTTTTGCAAGATGAAAAGAGTTCCAGAAACGGGTTATACAACTATGTGAATGTACTGAGCACTACCGAAATGTATATTTAAAAATGGAGAAGATGGTAAATTTTATGTTATGTGTATCTTACCATAATTGTTTTAAATAAAAGAACATAGACCTCTACTGCTGTTTCCTCAGCTTTGGGAGTCCCCAGTGGCTCCACCACAACCTCTGTTGCCCTATGACCTGAAGATACTGGGAGATCTGCAGGGAAGAGACTGGGACACCCCACAAGCCAGGAAACGGTATGGGACAGACAGGATCAAAAGTCATCCCTCCACCCACCTAAAATAAATGCATATTTGACTGCTTTGTCTACTCTGTGTTTACTTTATCTTAAGTAAAAATGCAGATTCACTGAATGTGAGACAAATCAGTAATTGACTATTACTCTACCCTTTCTGTTTACATGTAAGATGTAGATTTAGTGAACACAGCTCAAAACCTCAAAAGAATGCAACTGCTTGCCCTTTTTATCTACTCTCCCACTTTTTTTTCTTTCCTCTTTCCCCTACTGCCCACTATTTCCCCTCTAAATACTGAAGTCCCCAGACCCTCTTTGGAAAAAGCATTAATCACAGATGTTCCTGTGGTTTGTTTCTTTTTCCTGGGCACCTCCTCAACCTCAGCAAAACAAACCTCTAAGTTGATTGTGGGGGGGATGGGAGAACATACAAAAAAATTAATGTTTGTACAAGAGCCAGAAGTAAACCTAAAGGGACGGAGGGACCTCTATCTGGTACTTTATTAAAAAGTCATTACCATTTCCTTGCACAATTATAAGAAAAATAAAATGCGAAGAGTTAGGGAAGGTGTTAAAAAGAGAAATTTTATAAAACTTCTCTTAAAATCTTTCAACATTTTTTAATGAAGCCATTTAGCCATAAAAAAAAGTGATATTAAAAAGTTGTATCCATGGTTAGAGTTAAGATGGTTTTATTAAATTCCTGTTCAAGACATTTTAATGATGATCTCTATAAATTCTTGATGGACACCATCAATGAGAAACTGTTCTTACTAGTAGGTGATTTAAAATAAATAAATAAATAAATAAAACCTTTTTATGCAACCATTCAAAAATTTACAACAGTTGAAATTATATTTAAGGAATTTGAGAGCTCTTCCATTGACAAATATAACTATTCAATTTCTTGTAATAACATGAAGACATTTTAAATCCAATTGAAATTTTCATATCAAGTATTTCAAAATAATGAGGAAGCCTTGATTTTTAGAATACATATATTTTAGAACAAAACCCTATAGCTAGCCTGGACATAAGTAAAAGGGCCCATCCATGGATGGACAGAAGTATCTGATATTTGACAAGAAAGAGCTTCTTCATTCCCATCTGGAGGTGCAGTCACAAGGAACCTCCATCTAGCCTGCCAGCCCCACCATCATCCCACTGGCATCACCTTAACCTACACCCTTGGCTGGTGCTCTTAAGACACCTAGAACATGAGATCATTCAGTAGTGCCCAGACTTCTTATGCATACTGAGCAGCAGAATGCCCTGCAACAGGCTGCTGGAGGAGATGAGGAGGGAGGCATGCCCTGGTACCGAAGCTAGGCCGGATAAGTACCTTTGCCATCCCCAGCACACATGGGGAGTGTGCTATCAGACACTGCTCCTGGCCACCCTCTAAGAAGCCTTAGATAAAACTGCTCCCTCCAGAGACAGCTACCTGGGAGTTCCAGTTACCCCAGCCTTCCTAAGGGCTTAGGGGACCATTATCTTAGCATGCCATGGCAAACCCTATAAGAAGCTCTAGGATAGGCAGAAAACACAATCATTTTAAATAAGTATGGCATGTAAGTTCATTTTTCTAGTAGATATTCAGATGTGCTAACATTCACTGCTTACAGAAGAACTTTTCAGTGTCTCACCTTTCTTATCTGAAATGTGACATGGCTCCAGACTTAAAGGACCCTTAGTTGCATGTTGTGAATATCAAATAAACTTCTGACCTGAAAAAGAAACACAGAAAGATCACCAAATAAAACTGTCATAACACAGCTGTCACTGACTCATTCATTCAAGTACCCCTTATTAAGCACCCCTTATGTGACAGGAAATATTTTAGACACTGAAAATAAACTACTAAACAAAACAGACAAAATGTCTTCCTTCAAAGAACTTACTTTTCACAGGGGAGAGGAATACATATTAAAAATATTAATGAAGAAGAAATTATATAGTATTATAAGGTATGTGCCACCAAAAAAAAAAAAAAAGAGGGATATAGAGTGCAGAAGTGGAAGAAAGTTTGGGAAGTTTGTGATTTTAAATACAACGGTCAGAAAACACCTTGCTGAGAAGGGGACGTTTGAGCAAAGATTTGAAACAGATGAGGAAACTGGCAACATGGATGTCTGAAAGGGAATCACTGAAGAAAATGGAACTGCAAGGCCCTGGGGAGAGCATGCGCGTTTTCAGGGAACAGAAAGGAAGCTGGTGAGACTGAGCAGAGTGGAAAAAGGGGAAGGCTGTGAGCAGAATGTTACATCTTCACTTGCGGTATGAGGGGTAGATTCTGTAGAGCCCGATAGGCCACGGGCTTCTATTCTACATGAAATGGGGAGCCACTGGAAGGTGTTAAGCAAAGGAGGAACATGAGTTAAGTTTCAACAAGATTACTCTTGTTAAAAGAGTGATTTTGTGTTGAGCATAGCCATAAGGAGGTGTGGTAGCATCAGGGAGTGAATTCAAAGGTGGCTGCAATAATACAGCTGAGTGGTAACAGTAGCTTGGACCACGAAAGCGTGTGGATGGCAAGAAGTGATCAGATTTTGGATGTGTTTCTTATCAAGAATTTCCTGTTGGATTGCATGTAGGACATGAGAGAAAAGAAAAGTCATGGGCAATTCCAAGGTATTTGACTTGAACAATTGAAAAGGAGTCATCATTTATTGAGATGTGGAACAGCTTTAGGATAAGAGAAAATCTGGAGATCAGTTTGGGAATGCTAAATTTTAGATACTTATTATTATCCAAATGGAGTTGTTGAGGAGGCACACAGATATATGTGTCCGGAGTTCAAGGGAGAGAAAGCAAAAAGAGATCTCTTGAAACCAAGAGAATCTTGCAAATAAAAGTTCATGTTTAGGAAAATGACCAAAACAGTAAGACAAAATGTCTAAACCCGAAAGGCCCAAGAATGGGTCCTGAAGAGAGTGATGTGGTATGAGGGGCTTTCCAATAACCCACCCTACAGTCTGAGAAGTTTTTCTAAAATGGAGGCCTGATTATGCTATCCCTCTGCTCAGGACTCTTGTACAGCCCCCAGGCTCTAAGAATGCAGTGCAAACTCCTTAGCATGACATGAACCCTCATCCTCTATCACCTGCTTAATGATTCATTCAGCCTCATTTTTTGCCACAACATTCCTCCCAACCCCTTGCCCCCACAAAAGCATTCTCCAAAGAGGCTGGCTGACATTTTAAAACTCAACACTTATAGCTATCTCTGATTTTTCCCTTCCCCACTCTCTTACCCAGACTAACCCCTATTGCTCTTTCAAGTTTCTGATAAGATATTGTCTCATTCCTTATTCTCATTGCCTTTTAACCCACTAGGTTATAAGCTCTGTGAAAGGCAATGTATTAGTTTTTTGTAGCTGCTGTAACAAATCACTACAAAATTGGTGGCTTACAACAGCAGAAATTTATTCTTTCTCAGTTTTGGAGACCAAAATTTGGCTGTTTTGGTGGGCTGAAATTGAGTTGTGGGAAGGGCCCCACTCCAAATGGAGGCTCTGGGGGAGAATCCTTTTTGTGGCCTTTTCCTTCTTCTGGAAGCTGTCCTGCCTCCGAGGCCCACGGCTCTGCACCTCCCCTTGCTTTATCATATTGCCTTCTTCCTCTTCTCTCACATTCCCTCTGCATCCCTCTCAGAAGGACACTGTGATTTCATTCAGGGCCCACCCAGATAATCCAGAATATTCTCCCCACATCAAGATCCTTAATTTCACCACATCTGCAAAGTCTCTTTTATTATATAGGGTAACATATTCACCGGTTCTGTGGATGAGGACTTGGATCATTATTTGTGGTCATTATTCAGCCTACTACAGTCAAGACTGGCTGTTCTATTCATCACAATATCCCCAGCAGCTAGTGCTGCATCGGCCATGTAAGAATCCAGTTAATAGTACTGAAGAACACATGAATGAATTTAGTGAGTTTTTATCACCTGAATGCCTCATTAATCTTCCTCATAGACACAACAAGAGATAAGTCATTACAGTAGTCACTCTTCTCCGTTTCACTTTCTGTGGTTTCAGCTACCCATGGACAACTTCAGTTTGGAAATATTAAATGGAAATTTTCAGAAATAAACAACTCACAAGTTTTAAACTGGGCATTTTCCTGAATAGCATGATAAAATCTTGCACCATTCTACTCCATCCCACCCAGAATATGAATCATCTCTGCCCAGCATATCCATGCTGTATATGCTACCTGCCTGTTAGTCACTCAGCAGTCATCTGAGTTTCCTTGTGATCACTAGATTACAAGAAAAAGGAGGGTGAGTATGGTGCATGAGATATTTTGAGGGAGACCATATTCACATAACTTTTATTACACTGTATTGTTACAATTGTTCTATTTTATTATTAGTTATTGTTGTTAGTCTCATACTGTGCCTAATTCCAAAGTAAATTTTATCATACATATGTATATATAGGAAAAAACATAGTATAGGGTTTGGCGGTATCCATGGTTCCAGGCATCCACTGGCGTCTTGGAACATATGAGTCACAAATAAGAGGGGGCTCCTGAATCTCTTATCAACTTATTTTTGATAAACAAAAAGAAGTTTTCATTTGATCAAACAGCTTTTTCTCCTAGTATCAGATTTGACAAAGTTTATTAAGCTAGGGAAAAAAAATCCTTGGTCAGGTTATTGAGATGAAATACAAAAAACAGCACTGGGGTTCTTATCAAACTTAAATCTTACTATAAACTTCTAATTGCCTCCCCAAAATGCAAATAATAAATCCTTTTGGGAAGACTATAGCTTGCCGTGAGAATGGTTAATAAGGGTTGGTGTGGGGGATTCAGTTACCAGGAATGAATGAGGTCCTGGGAGTCCAGGTCCCAAGGACACATGTGAGGTTTAATTTTCTCAGCTTTATCATCCCAAAATGCCCCCTTTCTGATTAAGGCCCAGTAATGTTCCCTTGCATAACATAGTTCATTTAAAAGTTTAAATTCATGAGAAAATGATATAAAGAAAATATAAAACATAGCTAAGTAATTTTAAAGAAAATGTGACTAAGGGCTACTCATGGTACATGACTATGGTACATGTCTACCCAGAATAAAAACATTTCCCATCTTCCCTTCCAGCTAAGGGCAGCCAGATGACGAGTTGCTGAAAAATGGAGTATAAATGGAAAGCTGTACGTAAAACTTCTAATAAGTGCCCTTAAAGGAAGAAGAATGATCTTTTTCTCCTACCTTTTTCCTTACTCCTGGCTAGAGAGTAGGCATGATGATTAGAGTTCAAGCAGCTATCTTGGAACATAAGGCATCAAATTAAGAATAACAGAGCATTAAGAGAGAAGAAACTGAATCCTGATAATCATGCAACTACCATAAAAATCCTGGATTCCCTACCTCTGGAGTCCTCTGTGTTGAACAGAAATATACTTCTACCTTATGTAAGCCACTGTTATTTTTATTTATCTGTTATGTGTAGCTGAATCTAATCCAAAGTGATTCAGAATGTGGATACCCGGAAGTGGGCACCTAAAAAATATCAAGTATTGGCTTCTAAGGTGTGGTGGGTAGTAGGTCACAACAAATTATTAGAGGGTGGAAATCTAGGAACCCTCTTTTCATGATGGCACAGTTCCCTCATAACATGGTGGCTGGTTTCTAAGAGAAAGCATCCTAGAAAGACAGGTAGAAGCTGCATCACCTTTTATGATGTTGCCTTGGAAGTCACTTGGTGCCATTCTGCCATACTCTTTTGTTGAGGCAGTCAAAAGGTGCAAGTTTCAAGGAGAGGAAACAGAGACTCTACTTCTTGATGGGGAAATAACTGCTTATTTTGTAAGAAGAACTCGTAGGATGGAAGATATTGTTACAGCCATCTTTAGCCAGGGGAAGGTCTATAACTGTCTATACTTCAGAATACAATTCCTGCCCTACTCCCCCCAACAAAACAGCAAAAATAATAAGTGATGTGAAACATTCCATGGGGCTTACTAACCATTGTCCTCAGAGATGTCCTTGCATGGAAATAGAAAAGAAAAAACTTTCCAGGAGCAAATCCAGAGCAACACAGGACAATGGATGAGGGAGTTCCTTCCAAAGAACAGAATCAGAGGTTTTTGGATGGCTAATCAAGGAACTTATCCCTCACATTCCTGCCTGCAGGGAATTTATAATTACTAAGGACCAGTGAATGATGGTTGTTTCCATTCTATCCATTTCTAAATGGGAGTTTTTATTGCAATTATCCTATTCCTTCTCCCCAATATAGTATGTTAGTTGTGTTTATGGCAATTTGTCTTTTAATTTACGCACTACCAGAACTTAAAAAGTCACACCCAAGCTTCATGGATAGGTTTGCCTAACTCTCAGAGATCCTGGACTTTGAACTACAATTAGTAAATTAATGGGATTCAGGGTTGCCTCCCTAAAAAGGAAGTGGGTGGCCAAAAATCCAAATTTGCCCCAAATGTTCATGTTCTCCTTTTTCCATAAGAATAGAGCCTTGCATTTTTAGCTAGGCACTTGGCCCCACAGAAAACTAACCATACCCCAGCATTCACTGGAGCTGGGAGTTGGCATGTAATTAAGTTCTGGAACATGGAAACATCATATGTAACTTCCAGGAAGTGTCCTTAAATAAAGAAGACATGCCCTTCCTCAATCCCTTCTCCTTGTTGCTAACTGGAAGACCAAAGTGAATTCAAGTGACCATCTTGGGCCATGAAGCAGACACACTATGCTGCTAGAGTAACAAAAAAAAAGAGGATTTCAGCTCCTTGATGACTGCTAAGCTTCCATACTAATCCTGGAATGTTTACTTCAAGATTCCTTTATATAAGATAAAAACAAACTTCTATTTGTTTAAGCTGTTATTTGGGATTCTTCTGTTTGCACACCAAATCCTAATTGATAGAGCATATAGTTGAATGGAGGAAGATGCTATAATGTCAAGTAGATTAAAATAAACGTTAGTCATATAACAACATCCTGCTTCACAAAAAAATTGAGTGACAAAAAGTGATTCAGAGATGTCATCTGTCACCACATGGCAGCCAAAGATAGCTTTCAAAATTTGAATTAGATCTCATTAATGCTCTAGTTTAAAATTAAAATCTCTATCTTATAATCCTTAAAATTAAAAATCTCTATCCTATAATTTCCCCTGGGATAAATCTCCTTAACCTAATATGATATTCCCTGTGTAATCTGGCCCCTTCTACCACTCCAATCTGACTTACTCCCAGAATCCTATCCCACTTTGAGATCTGCCCACACTGGCTTTTCAGTTCCTATTACTCAGAACCATAGCTGGGGGTATTAAATTATACAACTGGTCCCCTGAATACATTCTCCAAAATAGGTACCTATTTTAAAGTAAAATTTAGCATGACAACTATTAATATTATGGAGAATTAATGCAAGATCATGATATATGTAAACAGAAACCAAAAAGGTGGCTTTTCACGTTACCTCCCACACTACTGGCCTGGTTCATCCCTAGACTCACTCCAAAAATTTTAAAACCTAGCTCTGCCCTGAATCTTATTCACCATGTTCCCTCTAACATCATACTCTTCCATTATCTCTTCATCCAGATAATTTTTATTATTTTTCATATATCAAATATGCCTACCAAATTTCCCCATTATAGTTGCTCATGATGCCCATACATTGCTATTATTTCTTGAGGATATATCAGTTTCCTCATGGAAACATGTGCACTTGTTTCTGTGAATATTTACAAATACCAGTTTTCTCCCACTAGACTGTGAGTTCCATGAGTCAGAAAATATGTTGGTCTTAGTTCATCAATATATCCCTGGAATGCAATAATGTACCTAACATATTGTGGACTCTTAATAAATACCTGTTGAATGAATCATTGAGAAACCTAGGGCTGAGACCAAAAGAATTACAAAATTCATACATCAAAAGTAAAAGAAAGAGCTGGGGGAAAAGCAAGAAGTAATGATGGCATGAACATGGATGGTAAGTTTAGAGAAGGGCGGGTAATAAATGTGCTACAAAGCACTTATTCTAGGTGATGAGAGAAACAGAAAAGAGTACAAAGCATAGTGCCTACCCGTTGGAGGCATAGAGGCATAATAAGGCTTATGCAAAAAAAAAAAAAGTCAATTAACAATGAAAGGTAGAAAAAAATGTGAGGCCAAGGAACAATATGTCATAGTATTTCAATGTCAAGAAAAGTTAAAACAGACTGGAAAAAAATGAGGGACAATAATGATTTTTGAGAACTTGCTGTGTACCAAGGACTGTGTTAAGCACTTGAAAATAATTATTTTATGTAACTCTTATAATAACCCACAAGCAAGGTATTAATACCCTTAAAGATGAGACTGAAAAAGTTTAAATATGCCTAAGTAATAAAGCTTACCTGTGCAATGTCAAAATTTGAAACTTAGTGTTTCCAAATTTGAAATCGGTATACTAATCATCTATGTAGTAAAGATGAAAGTTCGGTTTATCGCTAAAGAATGCACAGAAGTTACACAGGCAGAGGGAATGTATGAATGATAATCAGGGAGAAAGCAGAGTTGACACAAGCCATAGAGGAAAGTCAAGGTATAATGAATAGCTTAGTCTAGTCATAGCTAGAGGGTTCCTATATTAGTAGAATCCAAGATGAAGTTGGGGACAGAATTTGGGTTAGACAGGAGAGCCAATTAACAGCAGACTAAGGTAAATTTGGCTTTTATCCTATAGGCAACAGGGAAGTTACTATAGGCCCCTGAGTTGGCAAATGGCAAAATGAAAATGATAGTCTATTTGGATTGGAGAAGGAAAAGAAAAGAAACAGATTTACACAGGAAAATTCAGCATACTTGAGATCAAAAACTATTAGGACTGAATATAATTATAGATTACTTAATGCCAGATCTCATTTGCAGATGAAACTGCAGCCCAATTTAGTAACTTCTCCAAAGGTGGTAGAATTGTTAGGACTGTAACTTGGTTTTCTGACTACTCTTTTCAATACGACATAGAAACAGATGAAAAAATTGAAGTCAAATAGAGAGAAACTAGAATCAAGACTAACTCCAAGATTTTAGGCCAGGATAACAGACCTAAAATATAATAAAGACATGACTGTCAGATAAAACATGATATTATTGTCAGCTAAAAAGTATTTGAGAATTAATCTTTGTGGCAGAGATTCTAAGAAGGCCCCCAGTGGTTTTCACCACTTGTTATTCATACCCTTATATAATCCCCTTCCCTGGAGGGTAGGCTGGCCTATCAACTTAGTTCTAACCAAAAGAATAAAGCAGCATTTTCATAATTAGATTACAAGAGACTATGACTTCTAACTTACTAGCAGAAGTTCTCTCTTGCTTGCTATGATGAAATCAAGCTGCCATATTGTGAGATGCACTATGGAGAGGTTTTCATGGCAAGCAATTGAAAGAAACCTTTGGCTGACAGTCAAACAATTGCAAAGCCCTCAGTTCAAAACCCTCAAGTACCTAACTCATGACAACACCATGTGAGCTCAGAAGCAAATCCTTCCCAGTCAAAACTTCGAATGAGACCCCAGCCCTGGCCAATAACTTGACTGCAGCCTTTTCAAGAGACCCCAAAGACAAGAACCCAGCTAAATGTTGCCCAAATTTCTGACCCACAAAAATGAGATAATAATTTTGTGTTGTTTTAAATGGCTAAGTTTATAATAATTTGTTATACAGCAATAGACAATAAGTAGAAGACTATTTGAAAGAAAAGGCTGTTTGGTTTGAGGTGACAGAAGAATCATATGAAGTTTCTGTAGAGCACCAGGGATGGAATCAAAGTTTTCGAAGACAATAAATTGGTAAGAAGTAGAAAACAGAGAGTAAGCTTAAGAACTTCAATCAAAACATATGGCAGTGAAAAAATTAAAATATGCATAATGGAAACGAAGAGGAAAAGTCTTTAGAAGAAGTTTAGGTAACAAAAATAGGATATTGTTTGGAAATAGGGTTTCTTTAAAGAAACTAAAATTTGTTCAAACATAAAAATTGCCATTAAGTGGGGAAAAAAGAGAATACATGATTAAAACCATTGTGCTGTGTGCAAAACCGGAAGCCTCAGTAAAAATTCAGCAGCCCAGGGGCCAGGCACAGTGGCTCACACCTATAATCCAAGCACTTTGGGAGGCCAAGGCAGGCAGATCAAAAGGTCAGGAGATCGAGACCATCCTGGCTAACTCAGTGAAACCCCATCTCTACTAAAAATACAAAAAATTAGCCAGGCGTGGTAGCAGGTGCCTGTAGTTCCAGCTACTAGGGAGGCTGAGGCAGGAGAATGGCATCAACCTGGGAGGCAGAGGTTGCAGTGAGCCAAGATTGCACCACTGCACTCCAGCCTGGGCGACAGACGGAGACTTTGTCTCAAAAACAAAAACAACACAAACAAAAAAAAATCAGCAGATCTGGAATTTTGCTCTCAGTGCCCATCTTTCACTTGCAGAACTATCTAATCAATAAACAGCACAACTCCATGGTCAAAGTACCCCTTGAAAATAATAAACTATGAGGGCATTATTTTATTTTAAAATGTTAACATCAGCAATTTGGCATCATATAACTAGGAACTTCCAAGATATTTTAAAGGGACTTTTTCATTTTACCTTCAATTTTTGTAATCTTGCTTTTAAAAAATTAAGTTGAATTTTCATTGAAATACTCCTTTCTTCATAAGAATAAATTTTAATATTCTGGAGGTTGCATATGAAATTGTATTTTCTCTTAGAGGAGAGAATTGCATTTAACTATTCTACTCTTATTCCACCTGGTAATTTTGATTTCAGCACAGAGGAAAATGACAAAATATAATTGACGTCCTAAGACATAGTATTTTAAAAAGCCATTTTCAGGCTTGGGTTCCAAGATGGCCAAATAGGAACAGCTCCAGTCTACAGTTCCCAGCACGAGCGATGCAGAAGACGGATGATTTCTGCATTTCCAACTGAGGTACAGGGTTCATCTCACTGGGGACTGTTGGACAGTGGGTGCAGTGCACCAAGCATGAGCTGAAGCAGGGTGAGGCATCGCCTCACCCAGGAAGCACAAGGGGTCAGGGAATTCCCTTTCCTAGCCAAGGAAAGGGGTGACAGATGGCACCTGGAAAATCAGGTAACTCCCACCCTAATACTGAGCTTTTCCGACAGTCTTAGCAAACAGCACACCAGGAGATTATATCCTGTGCATGGCTCAGAGGGTCCTACACCCGTGGAGCCTTGCTCATTGCTAGCACAGCAGTCTGAGATCAAACTGCAAGGCAGCAGTGAAGCTGGGGGAGCGGCGCCCGCCATTGCTGAGGCTTGAGCAGAAAAACAAAGCAGCCAGGAGGCTCGAACTAGCTGGAGCCCACCGCAGCTCAAGGAGGCCTGCCTGCCTCTGTAGACTCCACCTCTGGGGGCAGGGTATAGCCAAACAAAAGGCAGCAGAAACCTCTGCAGACTTAAATGTCCCTGTCTGACAGCTTCGAAGAGAGTAGTGGTTCTCCCAGCATGCAGCTTGAGATCTGAGAACGGACAGACTGCCTCATCAAGTGAGTCCCTGACCCCCAAGTAGCCTAACTGGTAGGCACCCCCCAGCAGGGGCAGACTGACACCTCACATGGCCAGGTACCCCTCTGAGACAAAACTTCCAGAGGAACGATCAGGCAGCAGCATTTGCTATTCACCAAAATTTGCTGTTCTGCAGCCTCTGCTGATGATACCCAGGCAAACAGGGTCTGGAGTGGACCTCTGGCAAACTCCAACAGACCTGCAGCTGAGGGTCCTGATTGTTAGAAGGAAAACTAACAAACAGAAAGGACATCCACCCCCAAACCCCATCTGTACGTCACCATCATCAAAGACCAAAGGTAGATAAAACCACGAAGATGGGGAAAAAACAGAGCAGAAAAACTGAAAATTCTAAAAATCAAGAGCGCTTCTCCTCCTCCAAAGGAACACAGCTCCTCACCAGCAACGAAACAAAGCTGGACAGAGAATGACGAGTTGAGAGAAGAAGGCTTCAGACGATCAAACTTCGCTGAGCTAAAGGAGGAAGTTCGAACCCAAGCCAAAGAAGTTAAAAACCTTGAAAAAAGATTAGATGAATGGCTAACTAGAATAACCAATGCAGAGAAGTCCTTAAAGGACCTGATGGAGCTGAAAATATGGCATGAGAACTACGTGACGAATGCACAAGTGTCAGTAGCTGATTCAATCAACCGGAAGAAAGGGTATCAGTGATGGAAGATGAAATGAATGAAATGAAGGGAGAGGAGAAGTTTAGAGAAAAAGGAATAAAAAGAAACGAACAAAGCCTCCAAGAAATATGGGACTATGTGAAAAGACCAAATCTACGTCTGACTGGTGTACCTGAAAGTGACGGGGAGAATGGAACCAAGTTGGAAAACACTCTGCAGGATATTATCCAGGAGAACTTCCCCAATCTAGCAAGGCAGGCCAATATTCAAATTCAGGAAATACAGAGAATGCCACAAAGGTACTCCTTGAGAAGAGCAACCCCAAGACACATAATTGTCAGATTCACCAAAGTTGAAATGAAGGAAAAAATGTTAAGGGCAGCCAGAGAGAAAGGTTGGGTTACCCACAAAGGGAAGCCCATCAGACTAACAGTGGATCTCTCGGCAGAAACTCTACAAGCCAGAAGAGAGTAGGGGACAATATTCAACATTTTTAATAAATGAATTTTCAACCCAGAATTTCATATCCAGCCAAACTAAGCTTCATAAGTGAAGGAGAAATAAAATACTTTACAGACAAGCAAATGCTGAGAGATTTTGTCACCACCAGGCCTGCCCTAAAAGAGCTCCTGAAGGAAGCACTAAACATGGAAAGGAACAACTGCTACCAGCCACTGCAAAATCATGCCAAATTATAAAGACCATGAAGGCTAGGAAGAAACTGCATCAACTAACGAGCAAAATAACCAGCTAACATCATAATGACAGGACCAAATTCACACATAACAATATTAACCTTAAATGTAAATGGGCTAAATGCTCCAGTTAAAAGACACAGACTGGCAAATTGGATAAAGAGTCAAGACCCATCAGTGTGCTGTATTCAGGAAACCCATCTCACGTGCAGAGACACACATAGGCTCAAAATAAAGGGATGGAGGAAGCTCTACTAAGCAAATGGAAAACAAAACTACTTTAAAGTTCATATGGAACCAAAAAAGAGCCCGCATTGACAAGTCAATCCTAAGCCAAAAGAACAAAGCTGGAGGCATCATGCTACCTGACTCCAAACTATACTCCAAGCCTACAGTAACCAAAACAACATGGTACTGGAACCAAAATAGAGATATAGACCAATGGAACAGAACAGAGCCCTCAGAAATAATGCCATACATCTACAATTATCTGATCTTTGATAAATCTGACAAAAACAAGAAACGGGGAAAGGATCCCGTATTTAATAAATGGTACTGGGAAAACTGGCTAGTCATACGTAGAAAGCTGAAACTGGATCACTTCCTTACACCTTACACGGGATGGATTAAAGACTTAAATCTTAGACCTAAAACCATAAAAACACTAGAAGAAAACCTAGGCAATACCATCAGGACATAGGCATGGGCAAGGTCTTCATGTCTAAAACACCAAAAGCAATGGCAACAAAAGCCAAAATTGACAAATGGGATCTAATTAAACTAAAGAGCTTCTGCACAGCAAAACAAACTACCATCAGAGTGAACAAGTAACCTACAGAATGGGAGAAAATTTTTGCAATCTACACATCTGACAAAGGGCTAATATCCAGAATCTACAATGAAGTCAAACGAATTTACAGGAAAAAAACAACCCCATCAATAAGTGGGCAAAGGATATGAACAGACACTTCTCAAAAGAGACATTTATGCAGCCAAAAGACACATGAAAAAATGCTCACCATCACTGGCCATCAGAGAAATGCAAATCAAAACCACAATGAGATACCATCTCACACCAGTTAGAATGGCGATCATTAAAAAGTCAGGAAACAACAGGTGCTGGAGAGGATGTCGAGAGATAGGAACACTTTTACACTGTTGGTGGGACTGTAAACTAGTTCAACCCTTGTGGAAGTCAGTGGGGCAATTCCTCAGGGATCTAGAACTAGAAATACCATTTGACCCAGCAATCCCATTACTGGGTATATACCCAAAGGATTATAAATCATGCTGCTATAAAGACACACGCACATGTATGTTTATTGCGGCACTATTCACAATAGCAAAGGCTTGGAACCAACCCAAATGTCCAACAATGATAGACTGGATTAAGAAAATGTGGCACATATACACCATGGAATACTATGGAGCCATAAAAAAGGATGAGTTCATGTCCTTTGTAGGGACATGGATGAACCGGGAAACCACCATTCTCAGCAAACTATCACAAGGACAAAAAACCAAACACTGCATGTTCTCACTCATAGGTGGCAATTGAACAGTGAGAACACTTGGACACAGGAAGGGGAACATCACACACTGGGGCCTGTTTTGGGGTGGGGAGAGGGAGGAGGGATAGCATTAGGAGACATACCTAATGTAAATGACGAGTTAATGGGTGCAGCACACCAACATGGCACATGTATACATATGTAACAAACCTGAAAGTTGTGCACATGTACCCTAAAACTTAAAGTATAATTTAAAAAAAAAAAAGGGAGTTTCTTTGCACAGGCTCTCTCTTTGCCTGCTGCCATCCATGTAAGACGTGACTTGCTCCTCCTTGCCTTCTGCCATGATTGTAAGGCCTCCCCAGCCAGGTGGAACTGTAAGTCCACTAAACCTCTTTTGTAAAAAAAAAAAAAAAAGATGCCATTTTCATTCCAATATACGGGTTTACAAGGTTTCTAGAGAGTCCACTTATTAACAGTATTTTAGTTCAGAGAAAGTAGAATTCTATTCTACACAAGCAGGCATGAAATAAACTGTGAACAACCACTTCCCACAAAACAACAAAAGGAATCTTGTTTATTTTTTCAGCTTCATTGAGGTATGATTGACAAATAAAAATTGGGTATATTCAAGGTGTGCAACATAATGATATGACTTATGTATACATTGTGAGATGATTACCACAATCATATTAATTGACACAGCCATCACCACACATAGCTATCATTTTGCAGTGGGGAGGAGGAGATGAGGATACTAAAGATCTACTCCCTTAGCAAATTTCAAGTAAATGATACTTTATTAACTTTAGTCACCATGTTGTATATTATACCCCCATTCATCTTATAACTGAAAGTTTGTACCCTTTGACTAACCAGATGAACTCTATTTCCCTGATCCCCCAGCCCTTGGCAACCAACAGTCTACTCTTTTTTCAGTGAGTTCAACTTTTTTAGATTTCACTTGTAAGTAAGATCATGTGGTATTGTCTTTCTGTGCCTGGCTTATTTCACTTAATGACATCACAAATGGCAGGACTTACCTTTGTATGTCTGAATAATATTCCATTGTTATATAACACATTTTCTTTATCCATTTATTGGTCAGCAGACACTTCGGTTATTTCTATATCTTGACTTTTATGAAGAATGCTGCAATAAAATGGAAATACAGATATCTCTTCAAGATCCTGATTTTATTTCCTTTGGGTATATACCCAGAATTAAGATTACTATATCATACAGTAGCTCTATTTTTAAATTTTTGAGGAACAACAATAGTTTGCCATAATGCTGTACCATTTTACATTCCCATCAACAGTGTGTAAAGGGTTCCCTTTTCCCCACGTGCTTGCCAATATTTGCTGTCTCTAGTCTTTTTTATAATAGCCATTTTAACAGATGGAAGGTGATAGCTTATTGTGGTATTGATTTGCATTTCCTTGGTAATTACTGACATTGAGCACCTGTTGCAATTGTATGTCTTCTTTCAAGAAATGTCTATTCAGATCCTTTGCCCCAGGTTGTTTTATTTGCTATTGAGTTGTGAGGAATATTTCTGCATTACAACCCCTTAGCAAAGGAGACAAGGGACACAACGCACAGAGAGATTATTTCCTAAATAATTTGCAGACATTTAGAAGAAGACATATTGAAGAAGACCAGCATGCTTCAGTTCCAGCAGGGCCTCTATACAGACAGGAGTTATGAACATGACCAGTACAATGACTACATCAGTTATGGACTGAATTTGTGTTTCCCAAAAATTCTATGTTGAAACCCTTATTCCTAATGAGATTATATTTATAGAAAGGGCCTTTAAAGGGGTAATGAAGGTTAAATCAGGTCATAAGGGTGAGGCCCTAATTCCAAAGGACTTGTGTCCTTATACAAAGAGGAAGACACCAGGGATGCATACGCAGAGGGAAAGCCATGTGAAGACACATTGAGAAGGCAGCTATCTGCAAGGCAAGGAGAGACAGACCTCAGGAGAAACCAAACTTATTGACACCCTGAACTTGGATTTCCAACCTCCATAACTGTAAGAAAATAAATTTCTGTTGTTTAAGCTACCCGGTTTGTGGTATTTTGTTATGGAGCCCTAACAAACTAATAGGACATCTATTTTGTTCATCTATTATCTCTCATAGTATCCAGCACAGGCATTCAGGAAAAATTTCAGTATAAAGGAATGAATCCCAATCAGGGGTAGCTACAGAGAGAGAGAAAGAAAACAGCTGGTGTAAACTCTCTATTAAAGATGTTACTTAAGAAACTACAGAGATGTTAAGAATTATCTACATTTACGGTAAGAAACTTAATGTATAAGGAAGCAACCTGGCCAATGCAGAAAATAAATGCTATGAAATGTCATAAGATTCAAACACTGATTTGTCCACACACAAAACCAGGACAAGGAAAGGTGACAGGCTAAACAAGACCAGAACTGAGACAACTCCCACTTTGTGGGGCTTTGTCAGTTTATGACATTACAAGGTTGCAATGTAGACATTAGAACCACAAAATATCGTTTTTGTCATTTATTATACATGAGATCACATCTATTTTTATGTAGCAGTAATATACATGGATGTATTTTATATGTGTACTTTGTATGTAATCATATGTCAGAGTATTGTTTTTCTCTATTTATCCTTTTGCTGACTTTAGAAAACCCAAAATTAACAAGCTTTTTAAATGTCATAGAAGAGAAGACAGCTGAACCAAGAGGATAGGACTGATAATGGTCTTCACGATTCTGGTGCTACTTAAAAAAAGGATACTCAAACAATCTTGCCCCTTCCTGGGACTCAGCATTCCATACACTGTCTTACAATGGATACAGGGTTAGAGCAGCTATTGTGATATTTTCAATCCTACCATAATTTTAGAAACATTATTAAACTTCAAGTCTGAAGATGCTTAAATGTATTAAAAAGCAACTGTTATCAGTCAGGGTTCTCCAGACACATAGAACAAATAGGATATATTTGGCAAATCTCAAATTTGTAGGACAGGCCAGCAGACTGGAATGCAGACAGGATTTTGTGTATTATAGTCTTGAGGCAGAATTCCTTTTTTTTTTTTTTAAAGGAAATCTTAGTTTTTGCTTTCAAAGCTTTCAACTGATTAGGTGAGGCCCACCCACATTACAGAGGATAACCTCTTTCACTTTTTTTGTTTTGTTTTTGTTCTCTTTTCAACTTTTATTTTGAGCTCAAGGGATACATGTGCAAGTTTGTTACAAAGGCAAATTGTGTTTCACAGGGATTTGGGGTACAGATAATTTTGTCACCCAGGTAATCTGCATAATACCTAATAAATATTATAGTTCCTCAATCCTTACCTACTCTCACTCTCTACCCTCAAATACGCTCCAGTGTCTGTTGTTCCCTTCTTTGTGCCCATGTGTAATCAATAGAATTTAGTTCACACTTACAAGCGAGAACATGCAGTATTTGATTTTCTGTTCCTGCATTAATTTGCTTTGGATAATGGCCTCCAGCTCCATCCATGTTGCTGCAAAGGCCATAATATTTTTTTAATAGCTGCATAGTATTTCATGGTATATATGTACCACACTCTCCTTATCCAGTCCATCACTGGTAGGCATCTAGACATGATTCTATGTCTTTGGTATTGTGAATAGCGTACATGTATCTTATGGTAGAATGATTTACATTCCTTTGAGTATATACCCAGTAATGAGATTGCTGGGTCAAATGCTAGTTCTGCTTTTGACTATTTGAGGAGTCACCATACTGCTTTCCGCAATGGCTGAACTAATTTACAGTCACACCAACAGTGTATAAGTGTTCCCTTTTCTCTGCAACTTTACCAGCATCTTTTATTTTTTGACTTTTTATTAATATCCATTCTGACTGTTATGAGATGGTATCTCATTGTGGTTTTGATTTGCATATCCCTAATGATAAGTCATATTGAGAATTCTTTCATATGTTTGTTGGCCACATCCATGTCTTCTTTTGAGAAGTGTTCACATCCTTTGCCCATTTTTAATGGGTTTTTTGCATATTGATTTCTGAGTTTCTTATAGGTTATCAATATTAGACCTTTATCAAATGCATGGTTTGCAAATATTTTATCATATTCTGTAGGTTGTCTGTTTATTAATTGTTTTGGGGTTTTTTTGTTTGCTTTTTTTTGTTTTGGGTTTTTTTGTTTGTTTTGTTTTTTTGCTGTGCAGAATCTCTTTAGTTTAACTAGGTCCCATTTGTCAATTGTTGCAATTGTTTTTTGTGACTTCATCATGAAATCTCTGCCAGTTCCTATTTCCAGAATGGTATTTTCTAAGTTTCTTATAGTTTTAGGTTTTACGTTTAAGTCTTTAATCCATCTTCAGTAAATTTTTATATATGGTAAAATTCAGGGATCCAGTTTCAATCTTCTGCATATGACAAGTCAGTTATCCCAGTACCATTTATTGAATAGGGAATCATTACCCCATTGCTTATTTTGTCAGATTTCTTGAAGATCAGATGGATGTAGGTGTGCAACTTTATTTCTAGGTTATCTAACCTGTTCCATTGGTCTACATGTCTGTTTTTGTATCAGTACTACGCTGTTTCAGTTACTGTAGCTTTGTAGTATAGCTTGAAATCAGGTAGTGATACCCGCAGCTTTTTTCTTTTTGTTTAGGATTGCTCTGACTGTATGGGCTCCTTTTCTGGTTCCAAATAAATTTTAGAATAATTTTTTTAATTCTGTGAAAAGTATCATTGGTAGATGGGAACAGCATTGAATCTATAAATTGCTTTGGTCAGTATGGCCAGTTAAACAGTATTGATTCTTCCTATCCATGAGCATGGAATATTTTTCCATTTGTTTGTGTTGCCTCTGATGCCTTTCAGCAGTGTTTTGTAATTCTCATTGCAGATATCTTTCACCTTCCTGGTTAACTGTATTGCTAGGTATTTTATTCCTTTGGTGGCTATTGAGAATGGAATTTCATTCTTGATTTAGCTCTCAGCTTGGACATTGTTAGTGTATAGAAATGCTACTCATTTTTGTACATCGATTTTGTATCCTGAAACCTTGCTGAACTTGTTCATAAGATCTAAGAGCCTTTGAGCAAAGATTATGGGGTTTTCTAGGTATAGTATCATATCATCTGCAAAGAAATAATTTGACTTTCTCTCTTCTTATTTGGATAGGATTTTTTTTTAATTTTGTGGTAACACATTTCCTTACCAATTGCTTCTCTGAAAGAGATCTTTTTCTTCTGCGTTTATGAAGCTTAGTTTGGCTGGATATGAAATTCTTGGTTGGAATTTCTTCTCTTGCCTGATTGCTCTGGCTAGGACTTCCAGCACTATGTTGAATAGGAGTGGTGACAGTGGGAATACTTGTCTTGTTCTGGTTCTCAAGTGGAATGCTTCTAGCTTTTGCCCATTTAGTATGATGTTAGCTGTGGGTTTGTAATAGATGGCTCTTATTATTTTATGATATGTACCTTTGATTCCAAGTTTTTTTAGAGTTTTAACATGAAAGGATATTGAATTTTATTGAAAGCCTTTTCTGTGTCTATTGAGATGATCATGTGGGTTTTGGTTTTGGTTCTGTTTATGAAATGGATCACATTTTTGATTTGTGTAAGATGAACCAACCTTGCATCCCAGATAAAGTCTACTTGATCATAGTGAATTAGCTTTTTGCTATGTTGCTAGATTTAGTTTGTTAGTATTTTGTTAAAGATTTTTATATGTCTGTTCATCAAGGATATTGACCTGAAGTTTTCTTTTTTCACTGTGGCTCTGCCAGGTTCTGTTATCAGAATTATTCTGGCCTCATAGAATGAGTTAGAGAGGAGACCCTCCTCAATGATTTTTTCGAAATAGTTTCAGTAGGATTGGTACCAGCTCTTCTTTATACATGTAGTAAAATTCGGTGGTGAATCTGTCTGCTACAGGGATTTTTCTGATTGGTAGGTTTTTTTGTTATTGATTCAGTTTCAGAACTCATTGTTGACCTGTTCAGGGTTTCAATTTCTTCCTGGTTCAATCTTGGGAGGTTGTATGTTTCCAGAAATGTATCTATTTCTTTTAGGTTTTCTAGTTTGTGTGCATAGAGGTGCTCATAATAGTTTCTGAGGGTTTTTGTACTTCTGTGGGGTCAGTGGTAATGCACCCTTTGTCATTTCTGATTGTGTTTATTTGGATCTTCTTTTTCTTTATTATTAGCCTAGCAAGCAGTCTGTCAATCGTACTTATTCTTTTGAAAAACCAACTTTTGGTTACCTTGATGTTTTATATGGTTTTTCTCATTTCCATTTAATTCAGTTCAGCTCTGATTTTTTTTATTTTCTTCTGCTACTTTTGATATTGGTTTCCTCTTCTTTTTCAAGTTCCTCTAGGTGTGATGTTAGGTTGTTAACTTGAGATCTTTCTAACTTTTTGATGTGGGTGTTTAGAGCTACAAACTTTCCTCTTAACACTGTTTTAGCTGTGTCCCAGAGATTCTGTTACATTGTATCTTTGTTTTCATTAATTTCAAAGATTTTCTTGATTCCTGCCTTAATTTCATTGTTTACCCAAAAGTCATTCAGGAACAGATGAATTTCCATTTTATTGTATGGTTTTGAGAAATGTTCTTGGTATTGATTTCTATTTTTATTGTGCTCCGGTCTGAGAGTGTGGTTGGTATTATTTCCATTTTTTAATTTGTTGAGAATTGCTTTATGGCTGAGCATGTGGTCAATTTTAGAGTGTGTTTCATGTGCAGATGAGAAGAATGTATACTCTGTTTTTGTTGGGTGGAGTGTTCTGCAGATGCCTGTTAGATCCATCTACAGATTCTTGGTCAAGAGTAAAGTTTAGGTCCTGAATATCTTCGTTAGCATTCTGCTTTGATCTGTCCAATATTGTTAGTGTGGTGTTGAAGTCTCCCACTACTATTGTGTTTATCTAAGTCTCTTCATAGGTCTCTAAGAGCTTATTTTATGAATCTGGGTGCTCCAGTGTTGGGTGCATACATACTTAGGATAGTTAAGTCTTCTTGTTGAATTAAACCCTTTATCATTATGTAATGCCCTTCTTTTTCCTTTTTTATCATTATTGGTTTAAAGTTGGTTTTGTTTAAAATAAGGATAGCAACTCCTGCTCTTTTTTGTTTTGTATTTGCTTGATAGATCTTTCTCCCTCCCTTTACTTTGAACCTGTGGGTGTCCTTGCATGTGAGCTGGGTCCCTTGAAGACAACATACATGGGTCTTGCTTCTTTATCCAATTTGTTACTCTATGACTTTTAAGTGAGGTGTTTAACCCATTTATGCTCAAGGTTAATATTGATATGTGCAGATTTGATCCTGCCATTATTTTGTTAGCTGGTTGTTATGTAGACTTGATTGTGTATTTGCTTTATGTTGTTGATGGTCTATGTACTTGAGTGTGTTTTCATGGTGGTCATTTCCATGTTTAGCACTCCCTTAAGGACCTCTTAGAAGGTAGATCTTGTGGTAACACATTTCTTTATCAATTGCTTCTCTGAAAGAGATCTTATTTCTTCTATGTCTATGAAGCTTAGTTTGGCTGGATATGAAATTCTTGGTTGGAATTTCTTTTCCTTAAGGATGCTGAATATAGGCCCTCAATCTCTTCGGGCTTGTAGTTTCTGCTGAAAGGTCTGCTGTTAGCCTGATGGGGTTCCCTTTGTAGGTGACCTGCCCCTCCTCTTGAGCTGCCTTTAATATTTTTTCTCTTTCACATTGACCTTGAAGAATCTGATGACTATTTGTCTTGGAGATGGTCCTCTTGTACTATATTTCACAGGGGTCCTCTAAATTTTTTGAATTTGTATGCTGACTCCTCTTGTGGGGTTGGGGAAATTTCTGTGAACAATATCCTCAAATATGTTTCCCAATTTTCTTGTTTTCTCTCCCTTTCAGATATGCCAATGAGTCATAGATTTGGACTCTTTACATAACACTATATTTTTCCAAGGTTTTTTTTTTCCTTGTCTGGGTTATCAGGTTGGTGCAAAAGTAATTGTGGTTTTTGCCATCAAATATGACAAAAGCCACAATCACTTTTGCATCAACCTGATAATTCAAAGAACTGGTCTTGAATCTCTGCGATTCTTTCCTCAGCTTGGTCTGTTCTGTTATTAATACTTCCTATTGTGTTATGAGATTCTTGTAGTCAGTTTTTCAGCTCTATCAGCTCAGTTTGGTTCTTTCTTAAAATGGCTATTTCATCTTTCATTTCCTGAATCATTTTACTGGATTCTTCAGGTTTTTTGGAATGGGTTTCCACTTTCTCCTGAATTTCAATGACCTTTGTTATCATCTAGATTTTGAATTCTGTCTGTCATTTCAGCCATTTCATTCTGGTTAAGAACAATGGCTTGGGAAATAATGTGGTCTTTTGGAGGTAAGGAGACACTAACTTTTAGAGTTGCCAGAATTCTTGTGCTGGTTCTTTCTCATCCATGTGGGCTGATGTGCCTTTAACTGTGGTGTAATTTGAGTACCGTCAGTTGACTTCATTTCTGGATGTTTTCAAAAGGCCGAGGCTTTGTGCAGGGTCTTTATTTGTGGCTGAATTCTTGTCCTTGGTTTCACAGGGGTCTATACTAGCAAAGTATTTTTGGTGTCAAAGTTTGGCCTGGGATCCAGTAGATGGAGCCTATGTGTAATGGCCAGTATGTAGGCTCTTGCTCAGCCACATTAGCTCCTCTGCATTAGCTCCTCTGCATTTCCTCATGATTGCAGCAGTGTTCTCTCTCAGTACTCTGAGAGTGTAGGGCTCCTCTTCAATTCAATGCTGGCTGCATATCCCAGCTTGGCATTCTCAGGCTGTGCACTGCAACCCTGGGGTAAACTCTGGCTTTTTGTTTTCTCCCCAGCTTGGGAGCTGCAGGGTAAGGGACCTTGGTAGTGTAAATGGCAGAGGGCCTTTCACTTGTCTCTTGGGACTTCATTTCACTTAACTTCTCTTAGAGAAATTAAGAGTTGCTGCCAATTGGAACAGTCAGCCCCAGGATGGGTAGCTGCATTGAGGGCCCAAGCCAGGAGGCCCTGCCTGGTGATGAACACGGGGATGAGGGGCTTGCAGGGAAGACAGAATGGCCTCTTCTCCCTAGGGCAGCTGTGGCAGGCTGGAGGTATGAGTAAAGCACTTAGGGTCTTTGTTCCTTCTCCAGTCCAAAGGCAGCAAGGGCAGTACCTCTGCAGTTGCAAAGGCAGAGGGACTTTCAGTAGCATCTGGGAGCCTCACCCTGGAGAAACAGAGCCACTGCCAATGGAAATGTTCATGCAGGGGTGGGGCAGCTCTGTGGGGGGCAGGGCTGCTTGGTGAAGAGTGGGAGGTAGAGGCTCACAGGGAAGAGAGACTGAGAGGCTGGGCTCCTCTCTCTATGGTGACTGTGTCATGCTCGAGGTGCCAGCAAAACATCCAGGCTCTTTGTTTCTTCTCCAGCCCAAGGACAGCAAGTGGTACTTCTGCAGCTCCAGTGGCAATAGGGTTTTGGGTTGTCTCTGGGATTTCTGTAAGAATTAAAGAGGAAAGAAACATGAAATGCAGCTCACCAGTCAAGACAGTTTTATTTTAGAGAAAACAAACCCGAGAGGAGCTTCTGGCCAAGTTAGGTCAGAGGCACACTCTCTTACAGACTAGGAGTTTTTAAGGATTCAGGGTGGGAGAGTTTATCAGAGGCTTGGATTGCTTCTGTGTCTCTTTGTTGTGCTTATCTGGGAGGGAGAGTTGTGTGTCTGTTCCCAAACATCTTTCTGCAACTGCAGGCATACCCCCGAGTCTGCTTTTAGCTTCCCTATCTTAGTGCACCTGAAGGGAAAGGAATGTGCTTATTAAGGCCCACTGTTTTACTGGGGCCCATTTTATGAGTGTAAATTTTGGCAGTTACCAAAGGGACTTTCCCCCCATCCCCCTCTGTGCCCAAGCTGTCTTATCTATGTTTTACTGTCTCCTCTTTCTGGCTGCTCATAGTTAGAAGAGAAGTGATTTCCTTGAAATGCATGAGGCTAGAAAGAGAGCTGGAACTTAAAGTGGCGTTGTTTGTCCAAGATGACGGTGCTCCTGCTCTGTCAGTTTCCTCCCCAGAGGAACATAAAGCCGCCACTGACTGATGTGCTCAGGTGGGGTAGGGTGGCTGTGTTGGAAGCCCAGGCAGGGAGGCCCTGCCCAGTGAGGAGTAGCAGCGGCAGGGACCTGCATAGGAAAGTCTGGCCACTTTTCTGTAAGGTAGCTGCACTATGCTGGAGACCAATAATGGTCCTTAAATTCTTCACTCCCTCCCAAGCCTGAGGACAGTAGGAGCAGGGACTGCAGCAGCAAAAATGATAGGCCTCTCTGTTACCTCTGGTAGCGCCATCCCAGAGAAATGCAAAGCCGCTACCTGTCTGAGTGCTCAGGCAGGGGTGGGGTGGCTGTGCTGAGGTCCCAGGCCAGCAGGTGATGTGTAGCAGAGGTGTAGCGGAGGCAAATCGGTCCACTCCTCAGCAGTCTGGATCCAGCCGCTATCCTCAGGAATGTGAGAGAGCCTAGCCTACCTTGTTGGTGGAGCTACTGCTGCTGGCCTGGAGTGCTCAGGGGTCCAAAGCCCTTGGGACTTTGCATGTGCCTGAGCTACGGCTCTGCCCAGAACCCACATAGCTCTCCATGTCAGTCAAAAGGCCCCAGGGGGAGGAGGTCAGGGGGATCTCCTGTGCCCACGGTAGCAAAGGTCTGTGGCAGAAATGTGGGCCCCTGGGGACTCTCACTCACCATTTCCCCATAGTGGGGAGCCTCCCTTGACTCAGCAGCAGTCCCAGGTAGGTGGCTTCCTGTCTTGCTCTTCTCTGTTCCCCATGGACCTTATTGCTTCCTTGATGAATCCCAGTGTGTCCTCCTGAACCATCTAGTTGAAGAGCTGGTGTCTACTGGCTGCTCTGTCTCCTCTCTGTGAGAGTGGTGCTCACTAGCTGCTTCTAGTCAGCCACATTGGTACTCACTCTCCTCTTTTACTTAAAGTCAACTGATTGTACATATTAATCACATCTACAAAATATTTTCACCACAACGTCTAGACCAGTGACTGATCAGGCAACTGGGCACCATAGACAAGTTAACACATAAAATTTAACCATTACAGCAAACAAAATAAACCCATGGAGGGTAGAGTTGCCAAGCTAACACCTACCCATGAAACCCTTAAATTTCTAACAAGTCATTGTGCAAATGCGATAGTAACCTTATCATCAGTGTCTATTATTCTATGAATATACAGTGCAGGTAGATGAGGCTTTACAGAAAAGTCTGCCATTATAAATACACTGGTATTCTGAAACACCACCATCTTCAGATGGACCAAGACTATAAGTGATAAAAGCATAGTAGTTCTTCAGATTAATGGATCTGAAATAATTTCCCTTGCAGTTTACTTAAAATATTTTATTGTTAATTAGGATAGAGAATGAAACTGCCTGCTAAACTCTGCTAAGAAATTTATGAACCTTTAAAAAGCATGGATGCATTTTTCACTAGGTTAAGTCAAACACTGGTAGCATTACAGCTTACATAAAATACAATCTGACACAGCTCTATGTCCTTATATCTACAGTTCTAAAAACCATATCCTTTGCCTATCAGTTTATATACCTTATATGATAATATCTGTCTCCTAATCAATTACTTTAAAAGGAGGAATAGTCTAACCTGATAATTTCAAGGATTTAAATATACTGATTCCACTCCTGATTAGTATGCTGCATGATCATTTGAGTTTCTCTTTAACCCAGTTTATCGCCCTAGGCTTATTGTTTTATCTTTATCTGCATCAGGTTGAATTTTTGGCCAAGTGCAGTGGCTCACGCCTGTAATCCCACCAGTTTGGGAGGCCGAGGCAGGCGGATCACCTGAGGTGGGGAGTTCGAGACCAGCCTGACCAACATGGAGAAACCCTGTCTCTACTAAAAATGTAAAATTAGCCAGGTGTGGTGGTGCATGCTGGTAATCCCAGCTACTTGGGAGAGTAATCCCAGCTACTCTCCTGAGGCAGGAGAATCGCTTGAAGCCAGGAGGCAGAGGTTGTGGTGAGCAGAGATTGTGCCATTGCACTCCAGCCTGGGCAGCAAGAGTGAAACTCCATCTCAAAAAAAAAAAAGGATATTTTCAGTTGCCATCTGAAAACAATGAAGAAAGTATGACTTTTGTGATCAGTTTGCCCTGTTTTCCCAAATTTGGTCTACAGATTTTCCATTGTTTTGAAATGATTTAGGACCTTATCCTTAGTTCTCCATTTAAAAAAAGGTAAGCAATGATCAACTTCAGTTTATTACTGATCCATTGATAACATCTTGTCAACTGAGGAGATTGTCATCTTATCACTTCATTCTATTATATGTCTATAATGAGTTGTTTTGTCTTCCAAAATGATATGTTTAAGTCCTAAATTTTAGTACCTGTGAATGTAACCTTATTTGGAAAGAGGGTCTTAGCAAATGTAATTAACATGAGGACATATTGGATTAGATTGGAACTTAAGTCTAATAACTGACATAAGAAAAATGAGATTTGGCAACACATAGACACACACACAGGGAAGAAAGGAAGATGGTGACAGAGATGATGCCACTACAAGCCAAGGAACACCAAAGATTGCCAGGAGCCATTATAAGCTAAGAAGAAACAAGGCAGGATTCTTCATCGGAGCCTTCAGAGAGAGCATGGCCCTGCTCAACCCTTGACTTTGGACATCTAGCCTGTAGAACTGTGCTGGGATAAATTTCTGTTAGTTTAAGCCACCAAGATTGGGTTGATTTGTTACAGCAGCCCTAGGAAACAAACATGTCATAAAATATTATTCCACATTCCTATGGATATACAGCTGTTCAAGTGGTCAGTTTGCCTCCATTTTGTTCAACCTACAACTGTGTGATGCCCATCATTTCTTCATAAGTCAATAGCAACATGCTAACACTAACAAACCTCTTTTCTCTTGCAAAATATTTTCTCTTTAGAGAAACACCATGTAGTGGTTTATTATGTTGTGCTGTTGTTGCTGTTATTGTTATTGTTACTATTAATATTAGTGTTGTTATTTTCATTTTACAGGTTGAGACACAGGAACACACAACTAATTAGGGGAGAGGAGAGGTTACCCATACCACCCCAAGAGAGAAATGTACTTAAGACAGAATTCCGTGTGCTGTGACTGAAATTAAGTTTTGAGACTAGCCAGTATATAGAATATGCTCAGAAAGTATGTTTAAATAAATTATACTAGCACCTTCCAATCTCAGATTCTGCCTACAGGCTGACAGTGCTGGACAAGATAGAGGCCACTGCAGGGCTAATAACATTGTATGAATTGCCTTCATATCATTTGTGGTCAGATAGTTAGTTCTATGTCTATATGCATAACCTAATAACTTTATATTTTAAATAAATTGATTTTAGGCCAGACACAGTTGTTCACACCTGTAATCCCAGCACTTTGGGCAGCAAAGAGGGAGGATAGCTTGAGGCCAGGAGTTCAAAACCAGCCTGGGCAACATAGTAAGACTCTGTCTCTGTGAAAAAAATTGAAAATTAGCTGGGCATGGGTGCATGCACCTGTATTTCCAGCTACTCGGGAGGCTGAGGCAGAAATATCACGTAAGTCCAGGAGGTCGAGGCTGCAGTGAACTATGATCATGTCACTGTACTCCAGCCTGGGCAACAGAGCAGGACCCCGTCTCTAACAAATTTTTTTAAATTTTATTTGGAGTGTCTACACTTCAATTCTTGGGGATATGAAAGGATAACATGTTCCTTATTCATAAACGTATATAACACATACACATTCTGTAAAAAGCTAACTTGCTTTCTTGGTTTTGCATACTTTGATCACCAGCATTTTGACCTTAATAATCAAGTAGTACCTACCTAGCTGTGGTATCTATTAATACAACCAAGGGCTTTATTTTAAAAAATCAAGTGTCATTGCAAATGACTGATGAGACACCCTGAAAAACAAAAATATTAAATTTGGAAGATACTGGAGAAGATATGGTCATGTGAGCACAGTTTTGTGTCAAAGATTTTTCAGTCTTCTGTAAGTATTTTTTATATAGGTTTATATGCAAACTACAGGATGTAAATAATTGGTCCTGAAACCAATCTTCAATTCCTTCTCACACAATGTGACCGACATCTGACCAGGATGGCCAAGAGGGTAGCCTCTCTTCTCTTCAGGTGTGCTCTGGCCCCACATGTCCATCCCATGCTGCTTAGGTGCTCTTTCATCTCTAAATGGTTTTCCATTTGGGCCTCCATTCTCGTTTTGCCGAGTACAGGTCCTTGCTTAGGCATTTGCTTTGTGTCTTCATAAAACAAAATTTAAACTGACCGATTCCTGTATAAAACTTTTTTTCCTTCTCCTACCATCAGCAATCACTACATCTGTGGTACCTTCAGTTAGTTCCCTTTCTAACCAGGACATTCAGCTGCCTGCTCTCTGCAGCAACCCATTGCAGCTGGAATGAAGATAAGAAAAGATTTTAAGCCCTGTGGAAGATAGCATTATTTGTTTGCAATTTATCCTTCTTCTCTGACCTTGCTATGGCTTCCTCAACACTAGGCATGGTCACTTGACTTGCTCTGGCCATTGGAACATGGGCAAAAATGATACATGCCACTTGCTTCCAAGCTGAGGGTTTAAGAGGCCTGGCAAGTTTCACCAGCCCCTTACACTCCTGTACCCACCATTAGAAGAGCATGCCTTAAGGAATCACTGGTTCCAGAATAAGGATGCTTTTAGACCAAATGTAAATACAACCTGCAGCCTAGAGCCAAGCTCAGCCAATCCCAGCTAAGCCCAACTGAGCACAGCAGGGTCCATCAGAACCACTGGACCTTTAGACCAGTGAGTGAGAAATAAGTGGGAGATGGAGGGAGTAACAGCATTATTACAGCAAAGCCTGAAAAAAAATCCCTTAGGATAAGACTTTCTGAATAGGGATCAAGCTGAAAACAGATCCTCACCGAGAAGTAAAATAAAGAAAATATTCTAGAAAAGTAACAACATTAAAACTACTGAAAGTGGTAGCTCTCAATCACTGTTTAATAACATCCTGCCTAAGTTATTTAAAATCCTATTTTCATTCACCTACAGATACAGATTATCAGATGGAAACTATAAAGCTCCATCTAATTTCTGTCCACAATTTCATCACAGAACACACCAACAAAAAGTGAGCTGATTTTCTACCAGCACTCTGATACACTATGGAAGAAAGCATCAAGGAACTAGAGGTGTCCAAGATAAAATGTGAAGCACAGAGATTAAACTGCCTTGGCCACATCCAGGGGCACAGCAGTTAACTTCCAGGGTTTTTTTTTTTTAACCTACGGTGGTTTTAGATATTGGCTGCTTTTTCACTGACCATGGTCTATTTTATGGTCTTTGATTTTTTGGTTTTTGTTTTGAGAGAATTACCCCTCCCCAATGGATCAGATGTGTGGGAATATAAATTGGGGGCCCTATCTCCCCTTGGCCAACCTCGAGAAAATGGATATCCTTTCCTAGAATGTGAATCATGAGCCATGTGGTGCAAACACTAAAAATTGCTGGAGAAAACTAATTTCAGAGCTCAGCCTGGGCAAAACTATGCAGACATTTCTGCCAGCAAGACTGTCTGGAGCTGCTTCATCCCTGATTGCTCCAAGCCTAATGCTCTAATTCTCTAATTCTGTGTGTTCACCCCCACCTTCTATGAAACTCCTCTTTATTGTAAATTAGCCAGAACTGACGTCTGTTGCTTACAGCCAAAGAATCCTGAGCGGCACCAGAAGAAAACATGAGAAGAGCTTTAAGGCATGTAGAAGAGAAAACAGGAGAGATGAAAGGAGAGTAATACCTCCTCTAGCTTGGTGTTCACTAAGACTAGATCAAAAATTGAAGCATCACTGAAAGTGATCAGCCCATGGGAAGATAAGTGTTATCACTCTTGAGAAGTTAGTTATCCAAACTCTCCTTGCAGAAAAAGAAGTCAGTGAATATATGTAAATATTATGCAGTTATTTGTGTTTTAGAATATAAAAGCCTTTAAATACATATAATATTGGTCAGCTCATCATTTGAACAGAACCTAATTAAGTCAAACATTTGTCTCGTGGACTACAGACCACAATTGCAGGTCTTTTCCTAAGACCTTGCAATGGCCATTTCAGGTTGGGTCCTGGTAACCCAGGGGCCTTCCCAGTGTGGAAAGTTGCACTACCAGGAAGTCCATGAGCCAACTGGACCTTCTGAGGATGCAAGAGAGACAACTGTCTTCTCCACAACTGGTTTATATCCTTTTAAAACTCTGCAATAAAATGTTGTAAGCTACACTTAGTTTTTCCTATATTTTAACATATCATTCAATCATGTTTAAGAATTTTAGTTATATCATGCTAAACTTTGTATTTTTCTCAAAAAGTATTTAATTTCAAATTTCCTAAATCTAGAATATTCATTTCTCTTCATTTTATCAACCCAGGTAGTTTCTCTGTTGTAATCCTTAATTTCTTTGCATTATAGAGACATTACAACAAAGCACTTTAAGAAGCCAAACCTTACCTACCATTTACAACAACCCTTAGTATATGAGAGACATCATTGTGCCCAGCTGAAATGAGCCACAGCCTGCCTGGTTTTCAAATGTGCTGCCGTCCCTCCAAACTGGCTCCCTTGTCATCAATCTCCACCTGCACAAACACTGCAAGCGCATCCTTAATTTTCTTGACTAACTTATCAGCAGCCCCATTAATATTCTAAATTATCCTATCTAGAAGACAAATTGCTTTACCATTTGTCTTCTTTAACTATTTTCTAGTCACAAAACCTGGTCTCTAGTTTCCTGCTATCAAGTTTTAGGGTATAATCTTTTTTTTCACTTTTCCTCCAAAACTGCGCTCTCCCAAATTTTCAAGGCAAATGATCACATGAAATCTGTACCTTTAGGCCCCTCTGAGCCTATATATTTTCTCAACAAGTATTTTTAGAGCTCCTACTACATGCCAGGAAATCTAAGAGATCCCCAAAATACAAAGTAAACAAAAATCTTTGCCCTTATAGAGCTTGCAATTCCAATACATAGAGACTGACATTAAACAACTCATTAAGTTGAACTGACAGTATGTGACATGGTGATAAGTGCTTAGAGAAATAATGCAGGGTAGAAAGACAGGGAATGATGAACAAAGGGGAGATTGCAGTTTTAAAAGGAATAGTCATTGAATGCTTCATTGAGAAAGTGACATTTTTGCCAAGTTCTGAAAAGGGTGAGGCAATCACCAACATAGTTTTATGGGGGAAGAACTTTTCCAGCAAATAGCACAAAATGTGCTAGAGCCCCAAAGTAGAAATATGCAGTTGTGTCAGCCAAGACTGCATCCCAATTTATCTGCTAGTACTATTTCTTCTTCTTCATTCTGTACCTCCCTCTGTTTAAAATCAGCTCTAATAAGAAAATCTCATTACACATCCTATTCCAATGTCCATCTCTTCTGCTAGGTCACCCCATCTTCACAAAGCTGGTGCATCCCAACCCCACACATTAACTACTGTATTAGACCATTCTCACACTGCTAATGAAGACATACCAGAGACTGGGTAATTTATAAAGGAAAGATGTTTAATTGGCTCACAGTTCCACATGGCTAGAGAGGCTTCACAATCATGGCAGAAGGCAAAGGAGGAGCAAAGTCATGTCTTATGTGGTAGCAGGCAAAGAGAGTTTGTGCAGGGGAACTCCCATCTATAAACCCATGAGATCTTGTGAGACTTATTCACTACCATGAGAACAGTATAGGGGAAACTACCCCCATGATTCAATTATCTCCACCTGAACCCACCCTTGACACATGGAGATTATTACAATGCAAAGTGAGATTTGGGTGGGGATACAGCCCAACCATATCAACTACAGATACTTCCCCCACCCTTGAGTTAAACTTCTACTTCGTAGAGCCTAATATAGTTTGGATCTGTGTCCCGGCCCAACTCTCATGTCAAATTGTAATCCCCCCTGTTGGAGGTGGGACCTAGTGGGAGGTAACTAGATCATGGAGGCAGATTTCTCATGATGGTTTCCTACCATCCCCTTGGTGCTGTTCTCATGAGCTATGGTCATTTAAAAGTGGGTAGCACCTCACCCCTCTCTCTCTTGCTCCTGCTCCAGCCATGTGAAGTGCCAACTCTCCCTTCACCTTCCGCCATGACTGTAAGTTTCCTGAGACTGCCCCAGAAACCAAGCAGATGCCAGCATCATGCTTTCTATGCATCCTGTGGAACTGTGAGCCAATTAAACTTTTTTCCTTTATAAATTACCCAGTCTTCGGTATTTCTTTATACCAGCGCAAGAATGGCCTAACACAGAGCCTATTGTCATCCTCAGCTGGATATCTCACAACCACTTCACAAACAAGATGTCCAAAAATGTCATCATCTTTCTTACCAAGCCTGTTTCTCTTCCTGTCCCCACTGTCTCAGTCACCCAAGTTGGAAACCTTTGATATATCCATGGCTCCTTCCACTTCCTTCCGTCCTACATCCAGTCTGTTACATAACATTAAGACAATCTTTCTTTTATAAATGTGGTACTTATAAATCTTGAGGACAAGCATGATTCTAACTCACACGGTCTTAGCAAATGTTGTTGGCCTCATTATGCCTGCCGGATGTCATGGAAGCAGGTTGGAATCTGCCTCCAGTCTGACTCAGAAAAGGTGACACTGCAGAGATATTATCAACAAAGCCCTGCCCATATCATTACACCTATCTCTTCCCAATTAAATGAAAACACACATACCACCACCTCTACCACCATAACTCATCCATTATAAACACTTCGTCTTTAATAATAACATCTTTGCATGGGTTCTTATCTCTTGAGATTTATGAAGTACATTACCAATAACTTAGGCTATAAAATTTAAGAAAACCTCAGCCATTCACAGATTTTCAAGAACACATTTAGTCTTCCAGCATGGCTAAATCTAAAAACTCAATTTACATGGATCATATATAACAGATAAGGGAAAAATGTGTATTTTCCTCACCAATAACCTAATCACAGGGGTTAGAACTCATCTGACACCTCAGTAAAAGCAATGCTCCAGACGATCTCTCCTTTGACATTACAGAGGCCTATTATGAGAAGTAAAGAAGGATTTATGGACATTTCCCCCGATGGAAAGAATCCAAAGGAAAAGGGAAAAGCAGGTATGAACCTCTTCATCAGTATTCTTCCTGATTCAGTTTGAATTTTGGTCATTCCCACTATTTGCACAATACAGACCATCATCAGGAACATGGACCTTGATTGCACTGACTTGGTCTAAATTCTGTCTCCACCACTTACCAATTTTGGGGTGGGAAATTTCCCCCTTAGGATCCTATGCTGGACTGGATGTATGATTTATAGACACTTTGGCAAAAATTTGGAATTTGTTTCAAGACCTGATGTTGACTTAGCAATAAAAGTCTCACTTTGATTTCTAGGTCACCCTCTATAACTTTTAAAGCAATTATCTGTACGTAGTCTCATTTAATCTTCATAAACACTCCACGAAACATGAAAAACAAACAGCAGGGCCAGAATATGAGATATAGGGAGGTAATTGAGAATTTGCTTACATAAAAACCAAAGTATCCTTGCTTAGATGTTCTCTAGAGTCATAAAATAGTCTCATTTTACAGATAAAAATCCTGAGACCCAGGGAAGTTAAAAGGTGTGCCAATTTCACACAGTGTGTTATTATAATCCTGATTAACAAATGAAGAAACTGAGGCATGAAAGGTAGAAAGAGTACTTAATGGCAAAGGCAGACATTGAGTCCTTAACTCTAAGTCTTGAACTTTTTCCATTTCTACATGCTACCTTTAAGTCAAAGTTTGAACTGCCCATCTGAGAGCCACCAGAGCGGCCTAAAACTCCTCTAACCTGTCATAGAAATTCGATTTCCTTCCATAAAGCAGTTACTTAGGAAAGTCTTATTTAAAAACATCACCCAGCTATAAATGAAAACCTTCCCAACAGGGACAAAATGGAACATCTGCCTTCCTTTTGCTTAATAGAACACTGCAGAGCTGCTCTCTGCTTGGATAAATGCTATTTGGGTTTTCTTGATTTCTGAATGAGTTCTTAGTATCGCTCTCTTGAGCTCTCTCTCTCTTAGTATTTTCATTGTCTTCTTGCCCAGAATTTTATATGTAATCATCTGTTCCACCATTGGCTTTTCTGAAACCAATCTTCCTTGTCTTTTGTAATTATGTAAAGCTGTTCTCTTTGCAGGCCACACACTGTAGATATCTAAAACCTGGAGAGAAAACACCCTAATTGTAATTATAATGGATTTCAAATTCCTATTATTCATGTTGGAGAGAAAACATGCAGTGAGGTTTCATTACTCATTTTCTTTAAAACTCAGGAAAAAATAAAACAAACTTATTTTTGTTAGAGCGTAGTCTTTAAAAAAAATCCTTAATTACTTCTATGGAATTTTAAAAAAACACAATTCTATTTTTATGTCTACCTTTCTGAGTTAAAGAAAATTGAGGTCTTTTAGTCAGACCACGCAAATGTAAGTATAACCAACCATAGCTATACCCAAAATCAACCAATTGACCTAATTCCCCTGGGTCAGACCAAACTTCAAAACCAGCAATCATTTTGAAATTCTCAACCCCAGGAGTAGCAGGACTACTAACTGTTGATTATTATGCAGATCTTGCACTAATCTAATTAAGTAAAATGGAAATCCAATTTCAAGCATTGTTGTACACATTTGCATATGACACAAGTAGTCAAAAATTTGTCTGAAGTTAAATGAAGCACATGTGCAGCCCCCTTCTCAATTTGAATTCAGCTTTTCCACACAGTCCCATTTTAAAATACTGCATTCTCAACTTCTGCAAGCCACTCATGGCCCAAATGCCATTGTTAATAACTGCTTGCATTAGTGTTGCCATCTCTCCTAGTGAGCATTAGCAACAAGGAGCGGGCACAATTCAAGCCTGTTTTTCTGAAAGGATCTTCTGGGAATTTCTCAGGAAAAGGAGAAGCAAATAGATGTGCTACTTGCTGCCAATTCAGTTCCTCTTAGACATTAGGAGGATGTGGGCAGTAGAGGATTAAAAAAAATACTCATAACTTACATACCAAAAAAATTCTAATCTGAATTGAACCCTCAAAAATACAAGACTTTTTTTTCTTTGAAAAGAAAGGGATGTATTAAAAATGGAACAACAACAAGAAGCCTGAAAGAGCCAGCCTCAGAATACCCTTGTCCCCTGAAAATTCTCACAGAAGAATTGCCAACCAGTTGTCAATCATTCCAGTGCAATGGAAGAGTCAGTGTCGATGTAGTCAGTACCCTGTCTCCTCCATCTGATGCTTTAGCCCAGTGTGAACCCAGGCAGGACAGGTGGGAAAGCCAAGTCCCCACTGCAGCACCAGGTTTTCTCATACTCCTGGGGAATGACTCAGTGTTCCTTCTATTCCTCCCAATTTGACGATAAAAATGTTCTTGTTAAAGAGCATGTGTCTAGAACAGAGTGGGAAAGTGTTACACTCATATTCTATCTGTATGTATTTTGTGATTTGGCAATAGCATCTAACAAAACAAAATAAAGTATAAGAGTGAATTAAATGTGTAAGGAGAGAGAATAATGGGAGCAGACACAATAAACAGCAAGCATTTATAAAGAGCCACCACGCCAGGAAAAAAATTGATTGCTTTTGTACTAGAAGAGAATCCCAAATGAAGGGCTGGAGATACACATTAGCACTGGAGGTTAAGCATTTGACACAGTACCTCAAATGATAATGAATTAATTCAGAGGAACTATGGGATAAGAACCACTAGCCAGGCTTAGTGGACATTTGACTCTGTTTTCAGCACTGTTCAAGGCGCACGGTTTACAAATGAATGACATGGTCTGTTTGCCCTTGAATAATTCACAGCCAGTGGACCAGAAGAGTCCAGGAAACCAGAAAGACTCGGATGATCCCTTTGCCTCAGGGTCAAAATCTAGATTGCAAAGGTTGGTAAAAGCTCAAAAATTATCCTGCAAAGTGTCTTTTTTACCTTCTCTCTTGCTTATAAATCACGATAACTTGTAAACATCAGATATTGAGAGACCTCCTGTGGAGAAATCTTTACCAGATCACCCATTACCACAGACTGGACTTGGGGCTTAGGCATTTTAATACAATTGACTTTTAATTTTGGGACACAATAGTTCAACCTTCTAGCAAATATTTTTGAAGACATCAGCTAACAACATAGAAATAATTTTTAAAAATCCCAACTGATTCCATCCTTCATTTTAATATATATGTGACTGTCTCTAGGATATTTTTCTCCCTACCCATAAAATAAGTGTGGTATGATACAGACCTGCCTTACTTACCTCACTAAGCTTGAAAGGCTCAGATAATTATAATTTGTGAAAGATTTGTAAGCAGTAAGTTACCATGTTAATGTCAGCATCCATCATTATGTTCACGGAAGCCAAGGTTGCTGAACTACTGGACGCAGTTGTAATTTACAGGCCCACAGAGAGGATGTATGTGAGAAAGAACTACAGAAAGCTCAAACAAAAAGGATTATCTGCATCACACACTTAGCAGACCAATGGCACAAGACAGCACAGTGGACAAAAATCAAGACCGCTGGGATGTTGTCCTACCTCTACAATCAGAAGTGCCATTTGGAGAGAGGCAAATGATGTATGGTTCATGCCTCACTAAACATCTCTCAGTGTGTTTTGAGTTCTTCCCATGATAAGCCTACTACATGTAAAAGATATAATTTTCCTCAAATAGTCCACAATATTCAGCTTCAGAATGTGGATTTTTGCCATGAAATCAAAAGCATCCATGGGAGATTTCGTGGGCTTAAATAAATGAGTGTTCACTGTTTAGGATGTTGAGTAAATCATTTCAGATCCTTTTGAAAAGGCTCACTTCGCAATACAAGGTTTTTTCAACTCAAAGTTCTATAGTCTATAATGTCCTATTTGCTATAATCCTTTGTACCGACCAACTGAATGCATTTGTGCTTGTTTGGAAGAATCCAGGAGCTCATTATGCCATCAGAGTGACTAAAGGAATATAAATGAATCCTTAGCCCTTTTCAACACTTTGTAGTCCATCAGAAATTAGAAACTTAGGGCTGGGAGCAGTGACTCATGCCTGTAATCCCAGTACTTGGGGAGGCTTTGGCAGGAGAGTCATTTGAGGTCAGGAGTTTAAGACCAGCCTGGGCAACACAGCAAAATGCTGTCTTTACAGAAAATTTTAAAAATTAGCCAGGCATGATGGGGCACACCTATAGCCCAGCTACTTAGAAGGCTGAGGCCAGAGGATCACTTGAGCCCAGGAGTTCAAGGCTGCAGTGACATATGATCATGCCATGGCACTTCAGTCTGGGTGACAGAGAGAGACCTGTCTCCAAAAAAAAAAGAAAGAAAAGAAAAGAAAAATAAATTAGAAACATAAACATAAAATTAGAAACAAACAGAACTACAGTGCAAAACTTTCTTGCATAACCTGAGATGGGCATAAAATATTTTTACTATGTCAACAAATAATGTAGAGCAACTATATAACAGTCAGGGTTCAAGGCAAGAAACAAAAAATACTCAACATTTCAAAAGAAGGAAATCTAATAAGGAATTAGGTATTCTCTAAATCAGTGAAAAAGGCAGTCAGGGAGTTGCCACTGATTAGATTTTTTTAATCAAAGTTACACCCCCTTGGCTGTGCTCCAAAGGTTACTGAACTACTGCTGTGATCACCTGTTGTCCCACACCCACAAGCTGGTGGCCAGAGATTGGAATTTGGCACAAGGATATGGAAAATACTTTCATTCTTAGGGGTTGGCTTGCAGCTGACACTCTTGAGGAAAGCTGTCCTCCACCTCCCTTCCAATCTCATGCATATACACCCTACTGGCCCAGCAAAAAGCACCTCATCACCCAAGCTTAAAAGCAGTTTGAGAAATGTAGTCTTTAGCCTCCCAGACCTTTTATGGTGATAAAAAGAAGGTAGAAGTGAATGCTGAGTGTAATCAACTATATTTAGCCTAGCGTGTTATATGCAAAGCAGTATTCCAAGCATTTTGAAAGATTAAAAGATAGATAAGACAGGAACTTTTCTCTTAGGGAACATTTATTCTAAGAAGACAAGAGATATATGTGAAGAGTTAAACATCAGCAAAAGAGAATTATTAGTATTCAACCCAACATAAAAGTAGTTATGAGACTGAATATAAAGTTTCATGGATATGTCAAGTAGTAAGAAAGTTAGTTGGCTTTGTGCTGGGTAAGACACAAACTATTGGATGCTCTTTATTAACTCCTAAATCTTTTCAGTATATAAAGGATTGAGTGGATATTTAAAACTCCTCCAGGGTCAAGGCAGACTCACAACTTCAACTATTAATAGCACTCACTACCTAACTCTCAAACTAAGTGAAAGTTTCAGCAGCAATTGATTGTGCAAGTACATTCTATGATGGAGAATGGGAGAGTGGTCTCAAAGGCAGGAGTCAAGATAAAACATCTAACAGAGGCCTTGGGAGACATAAACCATAGAAATGTAAGGGACTAACACCAAGCCCATTGACCACGGTAGGCAACAGCTAGAGGGCCCATAAGCTAAGGCCCTATGAGCCTATAAGGTCAAAATATTTATCAAGGCTTTGCTTCTAGATGGGAAATCACAGAGATGTTTTCCAGTTGGTGATTTTCTCAGTTCTAGTTTGAGTCTGTGCTTTGTTCAAGATGTCTGTGGGCAGAGATTCCCTAGTGGCCTGTCTGCAAAGGTACTCAAGCCAACCCATAATTAAGTCTTAGCAGGTTGCACAAATGAAATAGGTAATGAAGAGACGGAAAAGAGGAATGATACTATAAGCAGGAGGCTATGGCTGTTGTGCCACGGCTTATTGTAAGCTCTAAGTGACATGTGACAATTCTATCATCTGTGTAAACAAAATTACATTATTTGGAGCACCATAAAATTTCCTCTAGTTCTAAGTAGTCATTCCTTGGTTGGAAGAAATCATAATAATTTCTGAATCAATATCCTGTAGTATGTATATTTCTATTTCAGAACCACACATATTAGAAGAAGAATTTTGACCTGTAGGCAAATCTTGGTTTTCAGAATTTCTTTCTTCCAGAACCATTCCTTTTAAATCTTGGCCCAGTTTTTAAAAATCAACCGGTATTAACAAATAAGAAATAAGTGTCCAGGATAATCCCATCAATGCTTTTGGTTGTATGACAAAGTAACTTTGAAGCAAAACCAATATAAATAAAAGATCTTGAAAGGAGCTTGACTAATTTGGCGTATCTAAGTACAATTCAATTCCACAAATGTTTTCTGAGTTCCTACAGTGCACCAAGCAATGGGGACACAGAAATGTGCAACACACAGCTCCAACCTTTAAAGAGACCACTTCTGTAGGGAATACATGCAAAAAAAAAAAAAAAAGAAAAGAAAAGAAAAGAAATTACATTTTGGTGACACAAGTGCTATATTGGGCAAATGCAGTCTACACTTTTAAGTAAAGACAGCATTATAAATTTAGTGGATTCTTCCCAAAAGGAGAGAAGGCAGTAACACATTGAGGAGTTGTCACAGACTGTGCTTCCCTGGAAACTCATTCTGAGGTGGCCATATATTAAATAAATGGCCTACTGAGAAACGCTCTTGGAGAGAGTGAAGGAAACAGAACTGGGAAAAAGGTAAAGTTGAAGTGTGAGACAATTGCAAGAGAGACCTCAGCTTATCCCAGAAGGAGCTCTGAAGCTAGGGGTTCCTTCAGAGATGCCCTGTATTGAGGCAAGGGGACCAAGCCTTTGTTACTCTGACATCTATCAGTCACTGGAAGGAGGCATCCCCAAAGGAGGGGGCAATCCTGTAGTGAGGCAACCCCTCCAGCAGAGGGCAATTCCTGCGGAGGGACACATTTGTGAGAATCTAGCAGTGAACACTCACAGAAGCTGGGGAAGTGAGTGTCCAGGCAATATACCACAGCATTCACCGCAGGTATGAAAGCCCACTTCCAACACGGCATTTGTTGGGCTCATGAACAGGTCTCTTTATTTCTCCATGATACGCTTGGCAGCTGGATAAGCCACCATGTTGGCAAAAGTCCTGGATCCTCCATTAATAGAGCATTTATTTGGGCCCCACATTTCCAAGAGCCAACCTCATTTCCACACTACAGGCCTTTCTACCAAATGGACGCTTTGGCCTGATGACAAGTTCAGAAAGGAGATTGGTCCAAGAGATTCACCATCCCTGAAGTGAAAACAGTTCCTCCAAATGTGAAAGATCTGTCACTACTATGGACTTTATCAGAGAATTAGTAACAATAATGAGAAAATAGTGTGACTAATTTTGAAGATAAATACACCAGAAATTTTATATCCAAAGCAGCGCTACTCTGTTCAAAGTGGTCAGTTTTCGACAATTTGTACGTGATACTGTTTTGAAAACTGCTCTTTGGGAAATAATTTCAAAGCCAATGACACATTTATGGAAGACATATGATAATGTAGTGGAGAGAATTTAGGGCCTAGGTAAAAATGGGTTTGAATTCTCACATTTACCACATATTAGCTATTTTTTCCTTGGCCAATTTATTTAACCTTTGTATCTTTTTTTTATCCTACAAAATTGAAATAACAACTGGATGGGCCTATTGTGAGAATTAAATAAGCATACATATATAAGATTCTGAAATATAATAGAAGCCCAGAAAATGTTATTTACTATTTTATTCCTCATTTCCTTTTCTTTTCTTTTCTTAGTCAATAAGAAGTATCAAAAAAAGGTAACATACCTTAAGCATGAGGTCTGTCCTTTTTTTAAAATATTTTTTAGTTTGGAATAGTTTTATATTTACAAAATAATTGCAAAAATAGTACAGAGAATTTCCATATAACTCATACCCAATTTCCTCTATCATTAATATCTTACATTTGTATGATGCATTTGTTACATTAATGAACCAAACGTTGTTATTGACTAAAGTTCATAGTTTATTCAGATTTTCTCACTTTTCTTCAATATCCTTTTTATGTTCCAAGTTTTTTTAAATAGCCAAACATCATTTGAAGTAAAATGTAGTAAATAAGGAAAATGACAGAATGTATTTTTTAAAAGGAGTTATCAACATAAATAAGTGAGGAAGTCCTCTATCATTTATAAAGTGACATTTACAGCCATTTCTAAAGGAGGCTTCCAAAAATGTTTCCAGCCTCAGCAGCGTCTCTGGGATTGAAGTTGGTTCCCAAGCTAACAATCCTAGAGAATCGCATGTGTCAGGTATATAGGATTGCTTTACAAACAAGCTTAGCATGTTAGATTCTAAGCAACCTTTGTAATCATTCTCACCTTCGCCCCCTACTAATATAAATACCCTTTCAAATCCAAGCAAAAATTGCACTTGGACAAAAAAAAGTCACCAAAACTTATTTTAGGAGATTAAAATCTCAAGAAATATCCTTTATTTGGACTTGTGATATAAACCCTGATATTTCACAGATAGAATACCCCAGGGAAGGGCATCTCTACTCTATAGTAAATGAATTTGTTTTATTTTTAATAGAATAAATTCATTAAAAATATATCCTAAAACTTATTCATAGTGATGGTTACATCCTGAGAGACTTATTCATGAGTATTTGGTCCGAGGTTATAGTAGCCTGTGGGTTTCATTGGAACTTTGTGGAGTTGTTTTGACTTAGTAACAACACATCCCTCATGCTGGGACCATGTTTTGAAAACCATTCTCACAGGTCTTCATTTGGCCCTTGCATAGTTAATGTGGCCTCAATACAGAATATGCATGCTACTGGCCTAGGGAAGAAGTATTCAAATCACTCAAGCATGTTATAGCTAAGGATTAACAAAATCTCCCTCTATACTCCAGAGTAATTAAAATATGCAGCTGTGGACAGAGCTGAGAATTGGGAATGCACCTGAACTTTTATGAAGACTCATTAAACAATTAAAGATAATCCTGAGCAAAACATACTTCTGTGTTTATTCCCTTGGTTTTTGCATGAAAACAGCAATGTTTGCTTGCCCCATGCAAAAGCGAATATGACGGACTTCCGCCTTTTACTTTTATAGTCAAGAATGCGTAACTTCTTTGGGATAGACACTGCCTTCAAATGACAAGTTCTGTGCTTCCATGTTCTAGAAATACAATATCTCTCAGCCTACAGAGCTATTAAAATCTGCTAGCAAACCTCAGGGAAGCAGAAAACATACACCTCTCTTGTTTTATTTTCAACAGAAGTTAAATGATAATTCTGAATGCTTTCGTGAGAGGAAAAAAATCTCCTAACATCTACACTCAAACCTCTTACGTTGTCTTTTATGGCATGTTGCAAACAAGGCTAATGCCACCTCTACAATATGCATGTTACATTGTTTTCTGACCAAAACTTCATGTTCAACCCAGATCACATAGCACAGCGGTCCCCAACCGCCAGGCCACAGACTGGTCCAAGTCCTTGGCCTGTTAGGAACTGGGCTGCACGGCAGGAGATGAGCAGCAGGCAAGCCAGCACTGCCACCTGAGCTCCCCCTCCTATCAGATCAGTGGCAGCATCAGATTCTCATAGGAGCAGGAACCCTATTGTGAACTGCACATGCAAGGGTTGCACACTCCTTATGAGAATCTAATGCCTGAGGGTCTGAGATGAAACAGTTTCATCCGGGTCCCTGGTGCCAAAAAGGTTGGGGATTGCTGATATAAACAGATGTGTTGATGTAGCCGACACTTATTTGAAGGAAAGAGAGGTGAGACACTGTTGTCTCTCTTAACCTTGATGCTCTGATCATTTCTTTCCAGCTCGTCTCAAGAATTATAAATCCAACAAGGGAAGAGACAGTAGTTAAAGAGAAATCACAGCGAAAAAGAGATGTAAATGGACAGATGCTATTAATCCAGAACACCACTGAGAGAACAATTTCCAAATTTCAACTATTTTTAGTAAGAAAGAAGCATTTCCCTTTGATACACTGGAATAGAGAATAGGGTGCACTTTACTTTTTCTCTGTTGCCACCTGCATGTATGGATACATCTCAATGGCCACACGCAGGAGGATAGAGTGTGTGCTTATGGGCCCTATTCATAGAGTCTGTAATTCTTTAAAAAGAGAAATAGTTACTTCACTTAGCACAGTGTCTTCAAGTTTCATCCCTGTTGTCACATATTGCAGGATTTCCTTTTTATGGCTACATAATACACTGATATGTGTATAAGCCACATTTTCTTTATTCACTTACCCATTGATGGATATTTATATCGTCTCTACATCTTGCCTATTGTGAATATTGCTGCAATGAATATGAGAGTGCTAGTATCTCCCCTAGATCCTAATTTCAATTCTTTTGGATAAATACCCAGAAAGCAGGGTTGCTGAATCACAAGGTAGTCTAATTTTGATTTTTTGAGAATCTCCATGCTGTTTTCCATAATGACTGTACCACTTTGCATTCCCACCCACAGTGTACAAGGGTTCCCTTTTCTCCACATCCTCCCCAACATTTGTTATCTTTTTTATATATAATAGCCATCCTAATAGATATGTGGTGATATCTCATTTTGGTTTTAATTTGCATTTCCCTGATGATTAATGACTTTTTCACATACTTGTTGGCTGCTGAGGCTCAGAAAATGATACCCCAAAGTGAAGACCTCAGAAGCAGCTTCAGAAGCAAAATCCTTTTCTGACCTCCTCCTGTCTCTCAGCCTCATTCTCTCCCAAGGCTAGCCTTAAAAACTAGAATCCCTCTTCTCTCCAGGTGGGTCATAGACACCAGAACCCCTTTTCCCCAAAGCCAACATAAAACCTAAAAATACTACTCTAACTTTCTCCCCACCTTTCTCTGTAAGAACAGACATAAATAAATTATCTGACCTACCTTGACTGTAGGTCATAAGACTCCCATTCCAGAGAGTGTCCTCCCCCAGACCTGGAAATTTAAAATGCTGCATAGAGCAGCCAAGGAGAATCTGGACACAGGCCTCGCTTGGTTTTCCCCAGCCCCCCAAATCAGTCTATTACTATTATTAGATCATACTCCTTTTTGTCCAATCACATTTCTACATGACAGTCTCTACTTCATCAAACCTAAGCATAAAATCGGATAGCCTCCCCTGTATCTTTGGGTCTTCATTCTGAAAGATTCTGTGTCACAAAGAAACTTGATCAAATAAACTTCCTACGCTTTTCTCTTGTTAACATGTCTTTTGATATGGGGTGTTGGCTGTGACCCTTATGATGGGGAGGCAATGGATCATACTTTTTCTGTCGATACATAATCATTTGTATGTCCTCTTTGGAGAAATGTCTAGTCAAGTATGTAGCCCATTGTTTTATTGTATTATTAGGTGTTTTTGTTGCTAAGTGAAATAAGCCAGTCACAGAAGAATAAATACTACATGCTTCTACTTATATAAGAAATGTAAAGTGGGCCGGGCACGTTGGCTCACACCTGAAATCCCAGCACTTTGGCAGGCCAAGGCGGGCAGATCACCTGAGGTCAGGAGTTTGAGATCAGCCTGGCCAGTATGGCGAAACCCCGTCTCTACTAAAACTACAAAAATTAGCCAGATGTGGTAGTGCCTGCCTGTAATTCCAGCTACTCCGGAGGCTGACACAGGAGAATCTCTTGAACCCGGGAGTTTGCAGTGAGCAGAAATTGCGCTACTGCACTCCAGCCTGGGTGACAGAGAGAGATTCTGTCAAAAAAAAAAAAAAAAAAGAAGATTTGTAAAATGGTCAAACTCATAAAATGGTGGCTGCCAGAGGCTGAGGACACAGGGAGGGAGAAATGGGAAACTGCCAATCAGTGGGTATATACCTTCAGTTATATGACATTAGTAAGTCCCAGAGATCTGCTGTAAAACATCGTGCCTGTAGATAAAAATATTGTATTGCATATTTAAAATCTGTTAAGAGGAAAGATCTCATGTTTAAATGTTCTTATCACAATAAAATGGAAAATATATTTTTAAATATAAAAACAAAAAACAAAAAACAGAGGAACAGAGTGAGTCTGCTTTACCACTACTGAATGAGAAAGATGATGAGCAGGGACAGTAGGGAGAGCTGACTAAGAAGCAGTGTGGGCAGGGCCCATGTAAGTTCTGCAGGCTGAGTCACATTTTCAGATCTTATTTAAAGATCTTATTTAAATAATTTGTAAGACTCTCCTGGTTGTTTCTGATGCCTATAACTAAGTCTTAAATGACTAGCATAAAAGCAGTATTTAGTAGAGCTGGTATCTCAGGGAGAAAAGTCACCATCTGCCCAGAAAAAAAGGAAATAAGGAGACTCAGCTCACAAGGACAGATTTCTTTCAAAGGTCAGCTACAGCGTTGCAAGCAGAACTTGTTTGCCATACCCATTATCTATATTGAGGGAGTGTGGCTTTGGCCATATTTGTATGATTAAGGAGCTAATGAATCACCTTGCAATAGCTGACCTTCGAATTAGAACTGCTTGATAGTTCCTGTCAGAGTCAGTGGTTTGCAAAAAGCAGCTGCTTATAAGTAGTCAACGTAATAAGCTATGTTTACTAGGAGCTTGGACCAGAATGCATTAAAAAAAAACAACAACAACTTTAGTTGTCGAATTCTCAAATAGTTATAATATTTGTAACTTATTTATAAGTGGAGATTTTAATTTATAGAGTATTTCCCCAACATATTTTCTTATAAGATTCCATACTTAATAGCAACTTCAATTATTTTTCAACTGCGTCATCTTAAAGTTCTTTCCAGCATAAGAAACTTTGGCATTGTATTCATAATAGGAGAGACTTTAAAATATGATGCCATAAACACTTTGGCACCATAGCTCCTTACTGACATAATTTAAATGGACTGTAAATATTTAAAAATCCAATATTCATCTCTCAGTATTAAACTAAATTTAAAACTAGAAAGGAGAACAAGTTTCCAGTCAAAACTGGCCGCTTCATTTTTCATATTCATAAAAATGAGAGATACAAGTTTTGCTCCACGGAAATGCAACAGTAGACTATTGTTCTGAGACTAGGCTCAAATCACCTCTAATTCTAGCCAGGCAATTTCCATAACATCACACAGCTTCAGGTGCCTCATCAGTGAAATGAAGTTAACATCTTTCTTATAGAGTTGTTTCAAGGATTGGATGGCAAATTGTATGTGAAAGAATCTAGCAAATGAGTATTCATTTGACAAATATTTTTAAATCTACATCTATCTACTCTTAACTTTTCAACATGCAAGGACAAACAGAAGCCACAAAATTTCTTTCAACCTAGAGAAGGGCAGCCTCTTGATTTCAATACCTTTCATGTCTTGAATCTGTTCTTCACATCTTCTGAATCCCACACAACATCCACTGGCACAAATCACTTTATTAAACATTGCTGCTTTTTGTAGAGCTGAGATATCCACTTAATATCAAAGAAAGACAAAAGGTGTTTTAGGAGCTAAAACAGAAACTTCCAAGAACAGCAAATGTGACTTACTGGTCTTTAAAGCACTGACACACGTAGAAAGTGCTCTGAGACCTTTGCTGTGAAAAGAAATATCTAATCAGCCGCTCTGAACCTCATCTTGAAAGTTAATAATACCCCCTTCACAATGCTATTGGAAAGACCAAATGAGAGAATATGAAAATGTCTGCAGCAGTAGCTGGCCTGTATGTGGCATGTTATTTGAATCACTGACTTGAATCTCAAGCATTCTCCATATAGCTGGCAAGCTAATAAAAACAGCCTTCCTCAAAATTGTTTACAAATCAAAATGTGTCTATTATGTATTAAAAGTATTAATATGGGTGATTTATACTATATTCAGGCTTTCATATATGTATATAATCATTACCTTAAGCAATCTATGTAGCTGACGTATATAAATTCTCTCTGAAAACTTCCTACCTGCCATGAATTTGACCTACCATTTTGCGACCAAGACAAGGCCTGATTCTGAATCACCAGCTACCTACACACACCATTAAGAACCACTTTATTAAGACATAAACTGCTAATGCTTCATCATATTCTATATTCAGGACATAACCTTCACTGCTTTCATAGAGTGAAAAAGAATAAAAACAGACCTGACAATTGAGAACAGTCAGTTTTGGGCAGCCTCGTCTCTTTTAAACAAATGTCTTGGGATTCATTCCTCATTTTATGAAATTGCTGTGATGTTTAATGTTACTCTCACATTGCTTCTTGGAATATGTCTAAGTCATATAACTTTCACTATTGTCTGGTCTTCAAATTATTTGTATCTGTCTACACTGATGCTTCATTGGCTCAGCCCAAAACCAATCCCACTTGAAGTTAGTTTCCTGTATGCAGGGTTAAAATTCAAAACAGTTAACACCCAGTATGGTGCAGGGCAGCAACCAGTTAGAGAGGACCTTGACCCAAGCACCTGAGCTGGGTTTGGCGACCACCCTGCTCTGCTTCCTGTTGTTCAGCTCTGGGGAGGTGGACAGGGGAAAGGTCTCAATGGCTGATGAGTGATGGACATTCCTCAAGAAGCTCAAGACAGTAACTATTTACCAACAAATACTGACATCTTTTGATATCTAACAACCAATAAGGCTATACCAGTGCCTCCTTCCAAATATGCACCCTAAAAATATGGAAAATCAGAGAAATAAAAGACGCCAGCATGTAAGAAGCTGCCTAAAATTCTCATCATTAAAAGACAATTTTAAGGACAGAATTACGGGAGTCTTGAAATCTCTATCTAAATGCAAATTACCTGAGAGTGAAACCCCAGAAGGCATGATAAGATCTATTATCAAATTGAAACCTATTAGTTGAAGATGCAACCAAGGGACACTGTGACAAGCAGGGCAGAACCCTGGGAGACTAGGGGAAAGGCTGGCCTAGAAGTTTGCGGAGCTGAAGGAAACAAGGAAGACTGGAGGATTCTGGGATAGCGCAGAGTTTAAGAGCACAGACAATATATTTGATATCACTCGCCTGACTCACATACTCCTTCTTGCCAAAGGGTTTGTGAAGGTTGAGCTATCAAAACTCAACCACAGTCCACAGGCTGATGGCATGTCTGGTTTGGGTTTTCCCCCATTATTCTGAGTAAAGATAAGTAAGCAAATTAATTCAATGCTGCCAAACTTTCTCCAACCCTTTTTAAAAGACATGTTGATCAACAGTTATTTAAAGGAAGGACTTTTAACAGCCAAAATCTCTTACAGAAATTTATATTTCCTTGTAAGCAATCCATCATGCCATCTGTTTTAAAGATGTTTAAACAAGTGGCCCAACTGAACTCTTGTGAAATAACTACAAATAGATAGAAAAAAAAAGATGAATGGCCAATAGCCCAGCCTTTCAGAGCCATATAAATGAATCACTACTAACAAAAATCGGACTAGATGGTTTCATAACTCACCTTCTGACTTGAACTTACTGCACATTCACACGGGGAACAGAAAAGTAAAAGGACCTCTGTAATTCAATAAAGCTTGTGAGCATTTTGATCTTTGCAAATACGTATCTGACAACCAAAATAATTTTATTGTAGAATCACTGAACAAGGTTTTGCATGCCAGTAGGACAGTATGTAAGCTAATTAAATTCCATCCTATTGGAAAATGTGTTCTCCATTGCCTTTCAATGCATTTGATTTTAACATTGTATTACAAATTATTTAATATTGATTATTTTTCTAATGGAAGTATCAATCCTACTGTGTACGTGTCATTATTTTTCCCCAACTGAAAAATGTAAAATCTCAGAACTATATGTCACCTAACACCAATACATATGTGGATGTGAATATGGTCCCTCTCTTTAGAAGGCTCTGGAGGTATATGCATGTTGGGGGAATGAGATGTCAGAGCAACTACCAGAAAAAAATTAAGAAATCAAACACAAAATATTCTTTTAATACAGTTATAATGTGCTTTTTCTTCTATTTCAGTTCTATTTCAGTTTATTTCAGTTTATTTTCTCATGTCAATGACTTGTAAAAGGACCCAATTATATCATTTCAGAAAAAATGATTGCTGGTGAGTGGGGAAGAAAAGGTCAGAGAAGCCTAAGAATTAATATTCAAGAAGCAGAAAAACAGTTTTTAAAAAGCAGCCGGGAATCTTCTGATCTTCTGATAATTCTGGACAGAACACAGAGAAAAGCTGAATGCTGCAGAGATTTGGAGATCAGCACATGAGCAGCCAGCCATTGGAGACTGGACCATCACACTAAACAGATTTATTTGGAAGGCTGGATGATGGGGTGAAGAAGGTATATATAAAAAGACAAGAAGAATCAGGTTTCTTGCACATACGCACTCCTAAATTCTGATGAAAGAAAAATGTTGACAAACCCATATAGTAAAGCTTGGCTTTTTGGGTTCAAATCCAGCTGAGAAAGTTACTTAAACTTCCTTCATATGTAAAATGGGACTAAGGAGAGGATCTACCTTTCAGGATTGTTGTAAGGATTAACAGAGTAAATATTGGTACGTGCTTATACATGAGCTATATAAATTTTATTAAATTTTATTAATTAATAAAATAGAGATTTGTATATGTAAATAGAGATCAATTAATTTCATGTGACCCATTCACGTGAATACCTAGAACATTCCACAAGCCATATGCCTTCACTTAGCCCTGACTACAATTTAATATGGGAGTCCCAAAGATTGAAAGTTACAGTCTTCTGAATCCCAACACACTCCCCCATCCATCCCTCTGACAATGGGGGAACAGCTATGCCTAACCTCCAACCCCTCAAGGAAGTAACAGTTAAGCAGGAAGTGTGATTAAATTAAGGTCCTGCCAGTACTTCCACGTGCTTATTTTCAGAATGGTTTAATTAAAGTTTCTGACATGAAGAGAGCTATTTCTGCTCATCTATTCAGCATTGGTTATGGAGACAGAAAAAACTGAAATAGGCTGTTTCAGTCAATTTATAACACTATAGTTGTACAATCAAGCTGGAAGCGTACAAAGAAAGTTAGTCTATATAATTTTTCCTCTTATAGAGGTATTCATTAGAGAACAAATTGAGGTCTCAGAAAGAATAATGTTCAGACAAACCAGAGGAGAATGTAGTAGTTTCAAAATGTTCAGTGTGAACTCAGCATCCAAAATTTTAATAGTGCCCCTATTTTACTAGCAATTCATTCCAAAAAGCTACAGAATGGTCAAACTGAACTAATAACATGATTCATTAATTACTAGTTATTATTGCTGATATTATGCTTAAGTATTCCTATAGGCTATAAACATAAATGCATTATTTTTAATAATTAAAATGGCAGAAACCAGGTAATTATCTGAAAATGATTTGGACGCTTCAGTTCTTATATCCTTACTGGGAAATGGATATATATCCTTACTGGGAAATGGATATATATCCTTACTGGGAAATGGATATATATCCTTACTGGGAAATGGATGCCATAGATCAGAAAAAAAAAAATGTCTAGGAACCATTCATGCTTGCTAAAAGGAGAGTAAATATGCACTCCAGTTTTTCTCTCCATTCTTAGAGAATGCAGTCAGGTCACAGAGTTTGAACATCTCTTCCTGCAGCCTGAAGCCAGAGATGGCTACAGAAGTATTTACTCAGTCTACAATGTGCCAATTCCATTTGTCAGCTGGCCTGAGCAGGTGAACGATGGCGGGACTTGTCAGTCACCTAGAGGGTAGCAGCTGCTCTAGGCTCTGAAGAGGCCCGAGGAGGGAAGGGCAGCCTCATGTTGTGTGCCAGGAAGCAGCGTCTTCCTGCCCACATGGATCTGTATTCAGCCTCCACGCACTTGGGCCAGGATATTGGGCACCATCCATTATGCTGGTGATCACAGAAGTCTCCAGCTTCCTGGGGTGCTAAGGTGAGGAATGCTTAATTGCACTGCAAAATAGCTTTTGCAGGAGCAGATGTAGCCTTTCACATTCTAGTGACTTTGGCGAGTGGGTGGGAAAAAGAGGGGAGAAGAGAAGGAACTGAAAAGGAGGAGGAAATAGAGGGGCAGGAGAGCAAAGATACAAAGCCTACTAGAATTTTGTCTCCCTTTTCACCTGTCTCTATCACACACAAATGGTGTCTGGAAAACAAAGAAATGGCCAGCATGCAGGGATGTGGTTGTCACTTGAACAAATGCTTTTTACCAGAATTCAGTCACAGAACGAAGATAGTATACACCTTTTAATATTTTACAGTTTTATTGCGGTATAACTGACATGCTGTAAAATACACATATTTAAAATGCACAATTTGATAAGTTTTTTATATATATATAGACACAAACCATGAAACCATGCCGACAATCAAGATATGAGCATATCCATCACTCCCAAAAGTGTCCTCAGGCCCCACTGTAATCCCCCATTCCCTCCCTGCCCCCTTTTCAGGCAAATATGATCTGCTCCAGTCACTAGAGATTAACTTACACTTACTAGAATTTCACATAAATGGAATTGTATACACTCTTTGTTTGTGTGGCTTCGAAGGTGGCATATACTTCTTAAATCAAGCTATCACATCTACTCTCTCTCTTGCCCGTCATACCCTCTTCATCTTTCTCTCTTTTTTAACCTTTAAAGAGTTTTGAATTTTAACATTCACCATCCAATAGAAAAGGTATTTTTGACCCATTCACACATACCAGAACTTCACATAGACCATGTGTTATAATTGATTTGATGTCCTGATAAGGCAAATCTAAATGTCACCTGTCTGAAACAGCTTGAAGACCTCCTTCTCAAAGAGGAATCACAGTGGTCCCTGGTGAGAACAGCAGAGTATGCTATCTCAGGAGATGAATGAAAGGGGCTATCCCATGCTGGAAACCACCTATTTAAAATACCTATCTCAATCCATCTTGGAAAAATTTTAAACATGGTGCCTGTGATTTTACCATTAGAGCTTCATTTCCTTGGACCTTAGAAGATCCCATTTACTAAAAATGCACATAGATTTTCAGATCACTGTGCCTTGAACTTTTCAGTCAGTTAAACCTCAATGAGACTATCATGAAAAGACAAATGGAAAGAAAGCACAGGCAAGAGATAAGGAGACTCTGTTAAAGGAAGTTAGAGAACTACTGCCTAGCCTGGTTCCACAGCTGGCTCTAGCAGCCATCTTTGAAATCTGGTGCTAGCATTTGAATTTGCTAATTGGGATTGTTCTACAGCTGGCTGGCCCAGGCGAGTAAGCCTGAACCCTGATCCCCACATGAAATACCACTGGATGTCAGAAATATCTATTGCAGCTTTCAGTTCTTCTACAGCAATAAAGTCACCTCACCTGAACTGATCATAACTTTAGAGAAGGAAAGTAACCCAACTCTGAAGAAAATATTTATCATGAAACCTAAATGAAAGAATCCCAACAAGTGTATCTAATTCAGGGGAACACCATGCAGACACAGAAATTCTTGCCACCGCCAGAACCAATGCGTTGAACATTACTGTTTTGACTCTTAAAAAGTCATTATTCAGAAAAATCACCATACTCCCAAAGACAAACATCCATGCCAAAATAAGGTGGGTGAAAGAAAAATCAAATTAGAAAGGATGGAGAGAGGAGATATAAGAGGACAGCTTTGTAGCCTCAGAAATGAGAGCAGCAGGATGGCCTCGGGTGAGTTGTGTTCCATCTCAGGATGTCAGTTTCCACTTCTGTGGAATGACAGCATCAGACTACAAAGCCCTTCCTTCCTTTGAAGTTCTAATATTCAGCAAGGCACAAGGAGAGGCAGGAAAGGGGAAAGAAACGAGGATGATAGCATCAAAAAGATTCCAACTGACCACTACATATTTGTGTCCTCTTTTATTTTTATTAAAAATCCCTAAGGACCTAATCAAGCCCAAAGCAGAGGACAGCCAGATTAAAAAGCATAAATGGGGCCTCAATCCAAATAAGTCACAGACAAGTCATTCTGGACCCAGGCTCTTAGCCATCCACCAAGAAATTTAAGAAAATAGCTTCAAGAGCAGAGCTGCTTTTAAACCCACACCTCCACTCCAAACAGCCAAGACTCCATCTGATCCTTCCCTTTGCAGCGAGGGATTGCAGCTGTAAACCTGCCAGCACTCTGGCATTGCTGGCATTTAGACTGCAAGGTCACTGGCCTGTTAAACACATTCTGCAGTCTCAGTGAAAACAAGGCAAACCATAGGAGTCGGTGTGTCACAGGAGCACCTGGGGTTGGACGCCAGGGTCATGCTTTCTCTAACACCCTGACACTTTGCTGCTGGCAGTTAAAAACAGCAATGTTTTATGGGTTGGAGAATTTTCTTTACTTTTATTCTTAATTTTTAAGCCATAAAATTGACTATCCTTACAAGAATTTTTAGAATGAAAATAAACATAGCTCAAATGGGTAAAGAGGTGATAAGGGAATATCTTAGCTGCTCAAAAGCAATGGTTTTCAACCTTTAGCGCACTTCAAGATCATTTAGAGGGCTTGTTGGACCCCCACCCTCAGAGCATCGAATTCAGTAGGACTAGGGTGGGGCCCAAGAATTTCCAAACTGATGCTGCTGGTCTTTGAGAATGAGTGTTCTGAAAAACTTATTTTCTTTGGCTTGGATAAATCAGATCCTAGAAGCACCACCACCAATAATAATAGTTAACATGTATTGAGGGCTTACTCCATGGTAGACACTAAATGCTAAATGATTTACTTATATGAATCTTCTTTTAATCCTTACACCAGCCCTTTGATGTATTGTTTGTTATTATTCATATTTTACAAGTGAGGAAACTGAGGCAGTAGGCGATTATGAAGAGAATGGCAGATAAGACTGCCAACTCCCATATGATCTATGAGGAAACTGTGGGAGCAGGTATGGTAACAAATGGTTGTGTACGTGGGATCTGAAAACGACAACTGACTGAGCAGAAGGTGAAAGACACAATGGAAAATAGCATTTCATGAGGAAAATGCTTGGGTTTTCACAGGCAATGAACTCAATAGATTCAACACCACAGCATGGCTACCCAAAAAGCCATAATAATCTCTAACTCCATTCTCAGTATCTAGGACAGGAATTTCAAAGTCTATAGCCTGCAGAGGCCACATAGGTGACACTGCTGTTACTGCAGCCACTGCTGTTGGTTTTAATAATATTATCATCATAATCAGACAACTTCCCATGTAGCCCTCTTAAGGTTTTGGTTTTGTTTTATTTTTATTTTTACTTTTATTTCTCTTCTCTCACACTCCATGTACTTCAGAGCCTAGAGTTAAGTACATGGACCAGAGTAATGCTAGTGACTTAGTACAATAGAAGTTACTTTCTTGGTCATGTGGAGCCAACCTGGTGGTAAAGAGTAACAGATATTCAGGGATCCAAGATCCTTTCATTTAGCAACTCATCAACCCCCTGGGCCTGTCATGCCAGACCCCTATTAACTTCAGTAGGGGTGGCATCAGGTTCAAGAGGCTGGAGAAGAGACTCAGAGCCAGCAAACGAGACAGAGTTTATTAAGTGAAACTTACATACAGAGCAGTCCAGTCATAGCACGCTGGGCAGAAAAATCTTCACCTCTTGCAAAAACCATGAAGGTTATATAGCATTTTCACTTAGCACCCTTCCCTAAAAACGTCCACCTGGCAACCATCATGTAACCCAAAACAAAGGGCCTTAATCCTCTATAGATACACCAGGGCTTCAGATGTTCCTCATAGATGGGGAATGAGTCTCCAAGTTGGCCACTCCCAGATTCCTTAGTCCAGAACTCTGAATACACAAACAGATGCATATACAGACAGGATCATTCTCAGGGTATGCTTAAGTTATTGCTATCAGGAGCATCCACCATACAGTCCACTCCAGCATACCTTTGAACAGCCCTCACATTCTTATCACACCAATTCTTCCACGATGTCCCTGGGGCTAGGTATGCGGAGGAGTATTCCGGCCAAACGCCACAGCAGCAATACAAACAAGTACGGAAGTGACCCCAGGCACTCAAGTTAGCTGCTCGGATGCACCACAGCAGGCCTGCAGTAGAGCAGAGGAGCAACCCTCCACAGGCCCAACAGAGTGCTTTGTTATGCCCTCGTCTGCACCAAGTCAGCAAAGAGCTTTGCTGCACACGACCTAAGGGCGGAGGATGAGATGGTCAGTGGTATATTAGTCCGTTTTCACGCTGCTAATAAAGACATAACCCGAGACTGGGCAATTTACAAAAGAAAGAGGTTTAATTGGACTTAAGTTCCACATGGCTGGGGAGGCCTCATAATCATGGCGGAAGGCAAGAAGGAGCAAGTGCCTACTCCTCTTACATGGAATGGAAGCAGGCAAAGAGAGCTTGTGCAGAGAAATTCCATTTTTTAAAATAATCAGATCTCACGGGACCCATTCATTATCACAAGAACAGCAAGGGAAAGACCTGCCCCCATGATTTAGTCATCTCCCACCAGGTCCCTCCCACAACATTTGGGAATTATGGGAGCTACAAGATGAGATTTGGGTGGGGACACAGAGCCAAACCATATCAAGTGGGTACAAGAAAGGGCAAGTCATGACCATTTAACAGGACACAAAAGGTTGTGTCATTCTGAGAGTACACCACACCTGGCAGCGGCCTGGTGCCTGGTTTACAATACCAAATGGATTGGCCCCCTCTGTGATGCACTGCAGGAGGCTAGAGTAAGACAATGGAGGTATTACAGTGTTCTATAATGAGAGGATGATTGTCCCCTTACAAAAAGGAAGACTGGGAATCATTATTTTAGAAATACAAAGGGGAGTAGGATGTAAAATAGGCATAACCTGTACATCCTGTTCTAGGCCCTTCCCCCTTGGAGCAGATAAATAGAACCATCAGATGCTGATTTGCCACTTCCAGGCCCATGAAATGATGTACTCCCCAGTGGGTAAATCCTGTGGCAAGGACAATAGAGATTACCCTGAGTCCCAGGTTGGGGCAAAGGCATAGTGTCCCTTACACTATCTACCTGGATCCTGATGGTGCTATCAGGTCCTGTATCAGGAGAGAACATGGGCTGGGGTGATGAGAATGTTCATGTTCATTCAGCCTGCATTTGGCTGTTGCTAAGTGCTGTGTCCACAGAGCCGGACAGTGCATCCCTTACTGGAGTTGTTGCTTCAACAGTCCATTCATCCATTTAGTCAACCCTGCTGGTGTAGGGTTGTAGGGCAGGTGGAAATACCAGTGGTTATCCAGGATCTCCAGTAAAGTGTGAGCACTGGTCACTGTTGATATTAATAGGGATCCCATAGGCTGCACACAACGCTCTAGTCCCTGTTTGGTGGTTTTCTGGGTGGCATGCTTGCTGGCATATGCCTGCAATAGCAGGTGTCCACACAAGTCAAGGCAAAGTAGCAGCCATCAAATAGAGGCACCAGGTTCAAGATGCTGAAGAGACCCAAAGACAGCAAATGAGACATAGGGTCTATTGAGGGGAACTTAATATTCAGAGCAGTCCAGTGGTGGCAGAATGGGCAGGAGAACCGCCACCACTTGCAAAAAGCATGCAGTTTATATAGCATTTTCACTTATCACTATCCCCCTAACAACATCCACCTGGCAACCTTCATCTAATCCAAAGCAAAGGGCCTCGATCCCCTGTACAGCCTGTGTTTTACAGGATGGAAGAAAGTTCAGATGTTCCTCATAGATAAAGAATAAATCTCTGGATTGGCCACTCCCAGATTCCTTTGCTCAGAACTCTAAATACCCATGCAGGTGTGTCTGCCCTACAGGGTCATTCTCATGGTAATCCTTAAGTAGTTACTGCTATCAAGTGCATCTCCCATATAGAGCCTGGAAGTCCTCCAGTGATCCTCTGCATCCATCCAGCAGACAAGAGAAGAGAAAGAATGGAGCATTTCCCATAAATGGTTTTTAAGGGGCAGGCCTGAAATTGCTGGGCATCACTGCCATCCCCATTCTACTGTCTAGACCATATCACAGGACCACACTTAACATGATGATGTAGTCTGTGTGCCCAGGAAGAAGCAGCAATGGTATTGTGCTTCTGGACTGGTATCTGGACTGTGTTTGCCACAGGACATGGCTTTCCAAATCATTCGTCATCCTTCTTCCTTCAAAAATCCCAACACACTTGAAGATCCAAACTTCAGATTTTCTTAATACCCCTACGGACCTCCCAGGACCTCCCCCTTCATCCACCAATAGATTTAGCACCTAGTTTACTGTTTTTCCTCTTTAATTCTACACTGGGTCACAACCTTGATGACTTTGATATCTACCTGGATGAGCAATTCAGCATCTTGGCCTCTGTGCTGTTTGACCTCCTCATCTCTAGCAAGCTTTTTTCTCCATTTCACCTCTACCCCCAACTTTATAACAATACCTAAACCACTTCCAAAAATTTCAGCATTCTACTTGCTGACCACCATAATTTATCCATTTGGCACACTTGAACTATTATTTCCATTTCAAGATTTTTTTGACTTCATCAAAACCACCAACGCATTGACCCCAACAATGTTTGCCACCTGCCTCCCGCTCATGTCCTCTCTCTTTTGCTCACCTAGCTAAGGGTCTGAATAATCACTGCCTTAAAAACACCACTAATTACCTAACCCCCATCCATTATATGCCATCCATTTTACTCACTTGTGAAAACTCCAAATCAAATTAAACTTTACCAGCTGCCTATGCCATGCTTATACTTAAACAGCTGAACATTGTTTCTCACAAATATTCCAGTACAACATCCTCTGGGAAAATGGTTGAGTTATATTTCCCACCCCTTTGAAATTAGGCTAAAGCAGGAGTTGGCAAACTATGGCCCAAAAGACTAATACAGCTTGGTTCCAATTTGTGTAAAGTTTTATTGGAAAACAACCCCCTTATTAGTTAACAAATCATCTATGGCTGCTTTCACGCTAGAACAGCAGAGTGAAAGTGGTGACCGGGCCTGTATGTCCCACAAAGTATAAAATATTTACTCCACAGCCCATAATAGGAAAAAGTTTACCAATGCCTCAAACTATCATGCTCAGTGTCACCTAAGTTTTAATGGCCATAAAAAGTGTCATGCATTTTATTAAAGGGTGGTGATTGTTAAATGCTCGATTTAAGTTATAATCTTCAATTGTCTGCAAAAATAATTGATAAGTTATTTAAATAATTGTGGCCCATGATATCACAATATAATTTGACTGCTATCATCTGAATGTTTGTGTCCCCCCAATATTTATATGTTGAAATCCTAACCCTCAAGGTGATGGATGGTATTAGGAGAGGGTGTCTTTGGGTGGTGCTATGATCTGAATGTTTGTCCCCTCTGAAACTCATGTTAAAATTTAATCTCTGTTATGATTTGAATATGATTTGTTTGTCCCCACAAAAAACTCATGTCAAAATTTGATCTCCAATCTAGCATGTTGGGAGGTATTTCAGTGATGTTGAAGAATCCCTCATGCGTGGCTTGGTGCCATTGTCACAATAGTGATTCTTGCCCTGGTGAGACTGAAATAATTATCTTGGGAATAAACTAGCTCTCTCAAGAGTGGATTGTTATAAAGCAATGGCATCCCTCAGGTTTTGTCTCTTCACACACGTCTGCTTCCCCTTTGGCTTTCCACCATGATGTGAGGCAGCATGAAAGCCCTCACCAGAAGCCAAGCACGTGCCACCACCATGCTTTTTGTACTTCCCAGCCCACAGAACTGTGAACTAGATAAACCCCTTTTCTGTACAAATTACCCAGTCTCAGGTATTCTGTTATGGCAACACCAATCAGACTCAGACAAACCCCAATATAGCAGTGTTAAGAGATGGGGACTTTAAGAGGTGATTGGGCAGTCATTAAGGCAGAGTCATTCATGGATTAATGAGTATCACAAAAGTGAGCTAGTTATCACAAAAATGTGTCTGTTATAAAAGCCAGTTTGGTCCCCTCTCATGGGCTCTCTCACCACGTGATGCCCTCCACCATGTTTTGATGCAGTAAGAAGGCCCTCATCAGATGAGCCGCTTGACCGTGAACTTCCCAGCCACCAGAACTGTAAGAAATACATTTCTTTTATTTAAAAATTACTTAATCTCAGGCATTCAGTTATAGAAACAGAAAATAGACTAAGAAAGAGGGTGATTAGATCATGAGGGCACAGCAATCATGAGTAGAACTAGTGCCCTTATAAAAGAAGTCCCAGAAAGCTCCTATATTAGTCTGTTTTCACATTGCTATAAAGAGCTGCCTGAGACTGGGTAATCTACAAAGAAAATAGGTTTAATTGACTCACAGTTCTGCATAGCTAGGGAGGCCTCAGGAAACTTACAATCATGGCAGAAGGCACCTCTTCACAGGGCAGCAGGAGAGAGAAGAAGTGAGCAAGAGAGGAACTACCAAACACTTATAAAACCATCAGATCTCATGAGAACTCACTATCATGAGAACAGCTTGGGGAGAAAACTGTCCCCATGATCCAATTACCTTCCACCAGTTCTCTCCCTCAACACCTGGGGATTATAATTCAAGATGAGATTTGAGTGGGGACACAAAGCCTAACCATATCAGCTCCCTTGCCCCTTCTACCATGTAATGTTACAATGAGAAGATGGCCATCTATAAGGAAGTGGGCCTTCTCACCAGTCAGCGAATCTCCCAGTGCCTTGATCTTGAACTTCCCAGCCTTCAGAACTGTGAGAAATAAATTTCCATTGTGCATTAGCCACCTAGTCTGTGGTATTTTTGTTATTGCAACCCAAAAGCACTAAGACAATGACTGAGATATAAATGACTACTTATGCTAATTGGCATTGACTTTTCCTTATAGTACTTTAAATCATCATCCCATCAGAACTTACAACAGTTTTATAATGAGGATGAGGCAGATATTACTGATTATTTTAATGATAGGGGAGATGAAAACTGAGGTATGGAGGTTAAATGACAACTAATCAAATAACTACACCTGAGCTGAGACTACAACTCTAGTTTCCTACCCCTAGCCAGCCAATGCTGTCTCATTCAGCTTTGCTGCCTCTCCCAGGAAAATAGTGTCTGGTACTCATGGAAATACTGATTCCTCTGTCCCCATCATCACTAGAGGACTCTGCACCCAGGAAATGCCGACTTCCAACCAGAGATCAGCATGCTGACTCCTGGCACCATGCCCAAGGTCTGGTAAATGTGGTAGATGGCACACACAAAATGTCAGGGTGTAGACATTACAACACCCAGGTTGAACAAATCACTGCCTTCTTTAAATAGACTTTCTGTAAATTATTAAAATGAAGGTAAATAGTCAGTTTTCTGACTGTTTTCTTTCTCAGCCTGGCTTTGTGAGTTCTTATCACACATTCTCATACATCTTCCTCCAAAACAGGATGAAAGCTGACCTTTCGGTATATTTATTTCTCATCTAGTAAAACTTCAGCTAAAGCCTCCTAATTGCTTTGAAATTGAGACTAGTACTGGGATTATGTGACTATGTTTAACAGACATAGATCTTCTGCTGGGAGGTAAAGAAAATGACCATGCATGACTTCCATAGGTCATTTCACCACAGCTAAACGTGGCTTCAGGGTCAGCCAGCCAACCTCACTGAACACATATCTTGCTTCGTACTCTTCTGGAATGAATAGTGCTCATGGTTCTTCCCCAGTCCACAATAAATATGGACTCATCCAGCCAGATGTGATGCTCTGCGTCTTTCAGCTCACTGATCCAAACCCAGCATTCATGCACATCACATGCATCTGAGACACTCCAGGGAGAGTCGCTGCCTGTGTAAATCAACACACAGATAATTCTTAGCCTTATGTCACATTTCCATCATGGTAAATGCATGATCTAAGCACAGCTTCCACCAGCCAGCCACGGATCTCCCAAGTGGTCTTCCTCAGCCTTTGCCCTGTACTCCTTCTCCTTAAGCCCCAATCCCTTCATCATTAACACTGACCTACCCTTTAGGATATAGCAGAGATGCTAAATTAATCTAGAAAGTAAGCTCCCCAAGGATGTGCTAGATCATCACTCCCCTGTGTCCCTAAAGCAACTGGGAAAGGAACTGCCATAGGCTAAATTTCTACTCCCTCCTCCCCGCAAAATTTATTTGTTGATATCCCCAGTGTGATGTTATTTTGAGCTAGGGTCTTTGGGAGGTAATTAGGTCATAAGGATAGAACCGTCATGAATAAAATTTGTGCCTTTTAAATGAGGCCCCAAAGAGATCCCTCACCCCTCCTACCATGTGAGATTATAGAGGGAAAAAGACCTTCTATGAATCAGGAAGCAAGCCCCTACCATACCCTGAATTTGCCAGTGCCCTGATCTTGGCCTTCTCAGCCTCCAGAACTGTGAGAAATAAATTTCTGTTGTTTATAAACTACCCATCTTATTATATTTTGTTATTGCAGCCTGAAAATAAGAATTAAATATTAATTTCCTACTGCAAATTGCAGTAGATTTTCAGTAAGCCCTGATTCCAAATCAAAGTCAAACTAGGCTAACTACATGAACACTGTATTTTACCTCTTTTCTTGTCTGTATCCTTCCATCTAGTATATTCTAAGCTTCTTAATCCTAAGCACAAGGACTGTGTCTTATTTTTAGTACTATCTCCAGCCCCTAGCTCAAGCACCAACACTTAAGGAGCACTCAATACCAGATGAATGAATTTTGTTAGATTGCAGAGGGTCTGGAATCTGTATTGTCTTTGTGCAATTGCAGCTGAAGGTCATACACTATACAACCAAAATGCACCAGTAGATAATGGAGATTTTGCCTAGATCAATCATCCTGGCCAAAGGTCCAACTTACAGTAATACTTTCATTCTAATTAAAAGGCTAATAGCTGCTGCAATCAAACTTACAAATATTCTACCCAGGTATGTGTTGACAACTTTTCAGTACACATTTTGCAATGTATGATTTTTTTTTTCTTTTGAATGCAGGAAATAGCTGAAAACAGAGTACTTTTTATACTGCAGAGCTGGATTTTCACTCACCTAGACTGGCTGTCCACAGTCGTGCTACTAGGCAATTCTAATTGTTGTTCTCATGTGAAACCAATGAGGATAGAGGCATCATGATAGTGAGTGCCAGGCCAAGTCACAAAGCAGCCTGGTAGTCTGCACACGAAAATAAGAATTCCTATTGGTGTAAAATGTTGCTGCACTGAAAGGCACTCCATTTCTGAGATGTTCTTTATAGACATCATTGCCAGGACACTACCTTTGTCCTTGAAAAAGTGTTTTTTTCCAGGAGCACCACTTCATGCTGAGCTACATGAAAAAGCTGAGGTATCAGCTTCAAATATACCTTATAAATAAGCATATGTTATAAATGACTATTACAATGTAAGCCACCGATTCAACATTAATAATAATGCATAAATGAGACCCAGAGGCAGACACACAAGCTAGACTGTCCCTTATAAAAGGCAGGCACACATTTATATTTTTCATTATTCATTTTTAAAGTAAGATTCCCAATCTTCTTTAGCATACAGTTTATAGTAAATCAAATGAGAAAAGAGAAAAGAATTACTGTACACATTGTCAAAATCCTTTATAAGATGCAGGAGAAGGCTTCTGTCTGCTTGTTTTTATTATTGTTATTCCTAGTCTACTTTAATAAGAAAGGTTTCATTCTGATCTAATTCAAAAGCTACATTGCACCTTCTCTTTCCACATCCTCACCCATCTCTTTGATGACTAGGAGTTAGAAAACATGCTAGGAAAAAGCTCTTTAAATAATCAGAGTGTTACTTATTATTTCAAGTAGTTAACAGGTTCTTTAAATGAAACTGGTCATTTTTAATTCTCTTGACACTTTCAGAAAACTATCATTCAGGGCAAAATGTCACCAGTTTTATTATCAACACTAAATATTTCTGTGATGCTATGGGAAAACAAAATGCTAGAAATGAATATTTCTGGAAATATTTCACAAGCATATCTTACATACATTATAGACAAAACTCCTTCTGGGTCATGCTTCTTGTGATAAATTAGTGGTGTCTTGTGCAAAAGCATGTGCATTGAAGACAGGCTGGTAGAATAATCTGCATGGAACTTTTAATCAAATCTTACACAAAACCAGGGCTCCAAATAAGAGAGGCAGCTCTGTTTCAATTAGTACTTCAACCTCAGAAAACACTAGCAGAAAACTGCATAATCAAAAAAAGAAATTTTAAGGCCTTTCCCAATTCAAAAAAAAAAAAAAGAAGAAGAAGAAATGGGTAATTAAGGATTAAAAATACCCTGAAATCTTAATGTGGCAGTATAAACATGCCTTATGATACCATGGCAACATTCTCTCTTTTTTAATGAAATTGATTAATTAGTCTGTGAGCTTGCAAAATGTCAGAGCAAAAGGATTCAGAATGCTTCTCTTCACAGCTAAGGTCTTTCTTGTCTCTTTCTTCCTGAGCTTGTCAATCAGAAACACTAGAGGTCAATCTATGGAAGAAATCTCAAACTGCAGCTTTGTTTTAAATGCATGAGAAATATGGAGGCTTCCATAGTTTGCATTCCAAATCAGCTCAGAAGATCCAGAGATGAGAATCTCTTGGATACATAAGGCTCAAACTAAACACAACCCCATTTGACTGGAGGGAGAATGGAAGAAGAGAACTAGGGAAGTTGTTTTGCAAATCGAGCCAGCTGGAAACAAAGTTGTGTACGTGTATCTGCGTGTATGATATAGCTATGAAGGAAAGAGACCATTTCCACAATTCATACATGGAAATATCACATGATAGTCATATCTCATACATATATACAAAGTTAAGTAGATTTAAATATATTAGCATGTTTTTACATATGTTATAGATCTCTAGGAGTTACTAAGCAGAGGCACAAAATGAAATGTTAGCCTTTGCTATTTGTTCAGGACAAAGGAGGTCATATTCTATTTTGGAAGCAGAAGCAAAGACTATATTTACTGCAAGAATGAGCCTAGTCAGAGTGAATTGCGTAGCCAGATTGCTAGTCACCTTTGTCTTATGTTAGTACTACTGTCCTACTTGCATAAAAAGACCCCTCCACACACACCTCCCTACTGCATGGAGGCCAGAAATTTCTACCACTAGAACAGGATTACTCAATGTCAGCACTATTAGCATTCTAGTACAGATAAATCTTTGTTGTTGGAGCCTGTTCTGTACATTTTAGGATGTTTAGCACCTTTGCTGGCCTCTACCCTCTAGATGCCAGTAGCATACCCCAGTTGTGACAACCAAATTATCTGCAGACACTGCAATGTCCCAGATTCTTAGAAGGAGGGGAAAATTACCCTCAGTAGCGAAACACTGCACTAGAATAATCAGTGAGTAAGAAAAGAAAAAAAGGAGAGCACTATGTCTTTTGAAAATAAATGAAGATCACCTAAATGAGGACACACAGAGGTTACTTATTCAGGGCTTGCGATAGCAAGGGAGTCAGCTACCATCACTTGTGATTGGCAGAGATTCAAAGGTAGGCAGCGGAGTAGAAAGGCTTTATATGATCTATCAATCAGATATGCTCTGGTTGGAGGTTGTTGGCATGGCAAGGCTGGAGGCAGGACACCTTAAGTGACTGGTTTGGGATGCATGTTTGGCTTTCTCTGGTTGGCCCTGAGATGGGAGCAGGGACAAAATAAAAATAGGGAAGCTCAAAGTCATTGAATAAGTGGTTTTCACCTTTGTGTTCCCAGTACCCACTGCAGTTCCTGGAGGCATTTGTACTAGTTTCCTTTTGCGGCTGTAAAAAGTTACCACAAACTTAGTGGGTTAAAACAATACAACTTCATTATCTTACAGTTCTGTAAATTAGAACTCTAGTATGTGTCCTAGGGGGCTACAGTCAAAGTGTCAGGACTGCACTCTTTTCTGGAGAGTCTAGGCATGAATCCATTGTCTTTCCTTTTCCAGCTTCTAGAAGCTGCTTGCATTCTTGGCTCATGGTCCCATTTTCCAGCTCCAAAGCTAGCGACTTTAAATTCAGTAGTTGGCATCTCTCTCTAAGTCTCTTCTGCCTCCCTCTTCTAATTTTAGGAATCCTTGCGATTACATTGGGCCCGCCCAGATAACCCAAGATAATCTCCCCAAAATCAGCTCTGTAGTAACCTTAACTTATTGATTTATTAATTAATAAATTAATTATAAATTGATTTCATCTGAAGCCTTAATTTCCCTTTGCCATCCAGCATAAAATATCTACTACAAGCTCCAGGGATTAGGACATGAACATCTTTGAGGGTAATTATTCTTCCTACTACCGCACTAAATAAGCAAAGTGTAGTCCCTGGACCAGCACCATTAGCATCACCCAGAAACTTGTTGGAAATGCAAATTCCACGGCCTCATCCTAGATTTGCTAATCTATAATCTCTGTGGGTAGATCCCAGCAACCTGTGTTTTAACAAGTGCTCCAAGTCTCATGCTCAAGAAACATTGATCTATACTCCATATCCATTCTACCCACTCCAAAAGTATATGGTCTATATATGAAGCCTTTTGATATCGCCACAATTAAATTCTTAGAAATACACTCTTTACCGAGTAATTACAGAGTAATCTTTCCAAAATGTGATTTCTAATCTAATAGAGGATATCACTCCTTTACTAATAATCCTTAAATGCATGTGATGGTTAATTTTATTTGTCACCTTGACTGAGTTAAGGGATGCCAGAGAGCTAGTAAAACATTATTTCTAGGTGTGTCTGTGAAGGTGTTTTCAGAAGAGATTAGCATTTGATGATGATTAGCATTTGATGATTAGCATTTTCTATGTAACTATATATATTCCATTGGTTCTGTTTCTCTGGTGAACCCCTAGGTAATCCACTGCAGAGATACCGATGACTTCATGGGCTTCCTATCATAGGATGGCATGGAGAGGAGAATAGGGAGGTGGCCCAGTGGGAAGCAGCTGTGGAATTTTAAGTCAGGACTCTACCACAGAAATTTTCAGGTTGTGAGTGTGTAATGAGTGATTTTATGTGTCAGCTTGACTGAGCCCCAGGGTGCCTTGATATTTAGTTCTACATAATTTCTGGGTGTGTCTATGAGGGTGCTTTTGTATGCAATTGACTTCTGAATCAAAAGACTGAGTAAAGCAGATGGCCCTCCCCAATCTCTAGAAGGTCTGAAGAGATAAAAGGCTTAGTAAGAAAGAATTCCTTCTCTCTACCTGACTGTCTTCAAACTGGGACATTGGTCTCCTGCCTCCAGACTTGAACGGGAAACTATACCATCAGGTCTGCTGGTTCTCAAGCCCTTAGACTCTGACTGGAACTACACCATCAGCTCTCCTGGGTCTCCAGCTTGCTGATTGTGGATCTTAGGACTTCTCAGCCTCCATATTTCATGAGCCAATTCGTTATAGTAGATAGATTATAGATAGGTAGGTAGGTAGGGAGAGAGAGAGAGGATAGATTCTATTCTGTTTCTCTGGAGAATCCAGACTATTAATTAACGCAGGATGGCAACCAATTATAGGAGCACTTAGCAATTTATTGAGTGCAGCTACTATTGTTTTTCATAAAATAGAGTTTTCATAAAGTGTTAAAAATAAATAAAGTGCACAGCACATAGAAAGGGTTAAGTATTATCTGGTGAATCTTCAGTTTCTGTGATTCATATCCATATAGGTGTACAGTTTGACATCAAGTACTTTTCTTCCTATAAATCAGTGTCAGGCCAGTCACGGTGGCTCATGCCTGTAATCCCAGCACTTTGGGAGGCAGAGGCATGTGGATCACTTGATGTGAGGAGTTCAAGACCAGCCTGGCCAACATGGTGAAACCCCATCTCTACTAAAAATACAAAAATTAGCTGGGCGTGGTGGTAGGCACCTGTAATCCCAGATACACAGGCGGCTGAGCCAAGAGAATCTCTTGAACCCAGGAGTCGGAGGTTGCAGTGAGGCAAGATCGTGCCATTGCACTCCAGCCTGGGCAACGAGAGTGAAACTCCATCTCAAAAAAAAAAAAAAGAAGAAGAAAAGGAGAGAAGGAGAAGGGAGAAGGGACAAGGGGAAGAAGAAGAAGAAAGAAGAAAGAAGAAGAAGAAGAAGAAGACATCAGGCAGGGTCAATACAGCTTGAAAAACCCTGCTCAAGGAGATGTTGGACTGGTGCTGGACACTTCTCCTGGACCACCCTGTATCTCTTCCCCTGGAAGTGATTCCATCCTGAAACGATGGCCTATTTTGCACAGCACAATTAGTACTTGGCACATCCAACTATCACATGATCCACTGTGATTTTTGCATATGTCTTAACTTCTCAATCACACTCTAGGTTCTCTGTGAACCAGGACAGGCTTCATTCTGCTTCACAACTTCCTCCAAGCTTGGCCCACTGTCTGACACATAAAGTAGATTGTTAATGAATGTTGGTTAGTTGGCTGAATTTAACAAACCATCAAGTTTATTAAGAGAATCAGGTGAAATGTTTAGATGGGAAAAAAACCAATGGCCTCTCAAAAACAGTCCAAATGCCAGATGTCCCCTTGAAAATGACAACCGAATAGCAGTCCAAACAAGTGCATTAAGCCATCACTAGCAAGAGACAATGCAGCTGCGACCCTGCATTAATAAAGACAGCAGAAACCAAGACAACCTGTTTTCACTCTGCTTGGAAATCTATGCTCTTCCCCAGCCATCAAAACTGAGTGAGAAATTGCAGTGGATACAATCAGCTCTTATTTATTATCAACATTTCACAGCAGCAAGCATTAATAATACATCTTATGCTTACAAAGCTTTTGTTTTCAGCTTTCCCTGATACTGAGCCAGCAAGATTTGAGAATGTCTATGGAATCCAGCCTTTGTTGGTAAAAGAAGAATTTCAAAGAGAGGGGAAAAAAATCAAAATATAAAGCTATCTAAATAGTCAACATGCAATTATTCAATTATGCTACTTTATGATATATCTGACATAAGTCATTATAATAAAGCCAGAAACAAATGCCACACATAAAACAAGAACCACCAAAATAAGTCCTCGGTATAAACAGAGCTTCCTGCCTCAATGCATAATTTATACTGTCTATAAAACCAACACCAGGGAACTGCTAATTTAATTACTTTGTATCGAACACTTAATTAGAGTAAGCCAAGGTTTAGGACTAGCTTGACAGCTGTTTTCATTACATCTAATTAATCTGTGGCATTTGGTTCTTTTTCTCTTGCTGTATTAGTCAGCTCAGGCTGCCATAACAAAATACCAGTTTGGATGTCTTAAACAATAGAAATTTATTTTCTCACCATTCTGGAGGCTGGGAAGTCTAAGATCAAGCTTCCAGCAAGGCCCACTTTTTGGTGAGGGCACTCTTGCTGGCTTGTGGATGGTTGCCTTCTCACTATGTTCTCACATGGCCCTTCCTTGGTGTGTGCACACAGAGAATGAGAGAGATTGAAAGAGACGGAGAGACGAGATGGAGGTCTCTGGTGTCTCCACCCTTATAACCTCAGTTAACATTAATTAACTTCCTTAGAGGTCCCATCTCCAAATACAGTCATCCTGGGTGTTAGGGCTTCAACACATGAATTTGAGGGTAACACAAATATTCAGTCCGTACACTCATCTTGCATAGACTGTAAAGATTATTTGGTTTTGTTTGCTCTGAGGAATCAGTTCCACCAGACGATATCATGTCCATGTTATACTCCCTTAATTTTCCCTCACTCCAACCATTTATGTGCCAACAGTAGAAAGTGGTGCCTGCTCAAGGATACTTCATCTGTCTACCATGGACTCATCAACCCTACCCAGGAACAACCATGTTGGCCCAGCATCTCCCCCACAAAGTTTTCCCCAACAGCCCCAACCTTCATAAAGGAATTCATTCATTTATTCACCTATCAGCACACATTTACTAAGTCACTTACACCAGGCACTGCACAAGACAATAGAGTTACAGTGTCAAAGAAGCCCCAGTCCTTGCCACCAAGGAGTTCCCAGCCCAGTGGAGAACACAGAAAGGAAACATTAAGGATTCAGAAGAAACTCAACCTTAATATTTGCAGGCCTCAGGCTGAGGGTAAAAATAGGGGCCTGCATATTATATATTAGAATGTCTAAATTATATAATTCAAGCTAGCAAGCAGTTACATAAAATATGTTCTTTCCTACAATCTTAATAAATATAATTTCAAAATTACCTGGAAGACAGATTCCAATTTAGAACTAGCAGAACAGAAAAAAAAAATGCATCCTGTGGCTTACTGCCTTCTCTTCCTTCCCCCAGCTCCAGGCTGCCTGGCAAGGGGTCTGGCACACACATGTGGACACCTTCACATGTCCAAGCTCTATCCACAGCCCCTGCAAATAGCTGTCCCTTGATGGATCAAATAAAAAGACCTACAAATGTTCTGGAAATAGACTCAGGGCAGAGGGTTTTGGAGCCTGGGTTTGAAGTGTGTTCAAGGATTGGGGCACCCATCAAGAGGGACATTACAAAAACAACAGAGCAGGGCCCTCTAAAGCAGTGCTTGGCAAATACCTGCATGAGCACCACCTAGAGACTGCGTTAGAACATGGATTCCTGAACTCCACCCCCAGAGATGAGGCTTCGGCGGGTCTGGGGTGCAGCCCAAGAATTTTCATTTCTAACAGTTCTCACAAGATGTCTATCAGTGGACCACACAATGAATAGCCTGATGCACAGGACCCAGGACACGGCTCTGTTAAGTCAAGTCTAATGGTGGCACTGATTTAGTGAGATATGTGCTACCAAAAAACTATGCAGAGTGCTAGCTGTAGCCACAGTAAGTGTATATACACTTACATATATACAAGTATACACTGAGAGCCAACTTTGTGCCAAGTACTATATTGGCTGCCTCATTCATTCACCAAAGAATTATCGAACAAGAAACTATGAATGTGGAAGAACTATACACCAAAAAAGGCCCATCTTATTGTATGTACATTTAATTTTTTTAATGTAAAAATGCTTAAAATAAAAAGCAAAAAAAAATCAATCTGTTCTAGAGATTTCCACTTTTTTGCAGGGGGGTCCTGTTTATAGTATCATACATGATCAAACTGCGCTAGAATGTTCACACCTGTTACTGCAAATTCAAATCCCAGGAAAGACTTCTCCTGGGAATTTACTTTAGGTCAGGGTTGGGGTGCCTGGTACAAGGCTGCACCCACAGCTGGGCAGGTTCAGCCACACAGGAGCCTTTCCCCAGACCATGAAAGTTCCACTTCCAACAGCAGAGTAGCTCGTATCAGAATGTTACTCCTGCTACCAATTATCAACTCTCGTCAAAATATTTTAAAAACTTGGAGGCACTAGAAAACAATCTACTGTGTGCCAGATACAAGTCTAGGCATGAATACACTTCAGCGGGAAAAGAAAAAGTTCATGGCTTCTTTAATATATATGCCTGTAGCATACATCCACAATTCTCATCATATTAAAAATCAATCATAAATAGCCTCGCTTTAAAGAAGAGGAAACTGTTTCTGAGATGTTAAGAAATTTGTTGCGCAGAACCCAGCAGAGCAAATATTTGAACTCAGGCCACCCCCATGCCCTCCCTGCTCTACAGTGAATAATGGGGGAAACACAAGGGAGACACGGAGCTCTAGGTAGACCTTCTGAAAGAGGCAATGAGTTTTAACTAAGAAAAGTTAGCAAGGTACAAGGAACAAAGGAGAATCACAATTGAAATAAAGACCTTCCAGCAGAGAGGAGGGCTTGTGTGGAGGCAGGAGTATTATATAGGACGATGAACAGAAGGAATTAAGAGTGGATTCTTTTACCTGCAATGAAGGGTAGTCACAGCAAAGTGGGAAAGCAGGTAGGGGGCATATGCATTGGGAGAATAACTCATGGATATATGCACGAAGCACTAAGCAAATGGGTTTCAGGGAAAGACAAAGCAGGCTTGGGAGATTCATTTCTGAGATCCATTTTATGCATGTTCTTCTAGTCCTCTCACCTCCTGTAGTAATTAATGTCCACCAAGTTTGTTTTGTAGCTACTTACACACCTTCAAATGAAACCTGTTGATGTTTTGAACATTTATTTAGGTAGTCTGTTATTATTCCACTATCCACATGTCATCTGCATCTTGGCACCTCAACAGCCTGCACCATTTGCGAGCAAGAACTGTGTGGGTGGATTTCAGAGAACAGCCCCTCATTATTTGTTGATTTGGTTCAAAAATGACTGAAGTGTCAATATACTTTGCAAGGAAGTTATTAGCAATGAAAATGTCAAGTTACTTCTCACTGGTGATGAACAGAACAAACACAACATGTCCCTTATGAAGGTGCTCAGTAACATTCATATTTGTAGAACCCAATTTGAAAAGCAGAGAGAAACAGAACTAGTTCCTAATTGGACAGGTTTCTTTATTACATCTTGATCTAAGCAGAGCTAATAATTTTGGTCATAATTTCTCATATGAATCTTAAGATGGTTATAAGGAATTGAAAATCATCTCTAAAATTCTATCAACTAAATATATTTCACCAACTCCCTTACGTGTTCCTTTAACCATTGAATAAGAGAACAAATGAGATTTATCACAGTATATTTTAAAATCATGTACAATAGAAAATAGCATCAAGGTGACCTCCAAGGAAGTGAATTCTCTTTGTGTGCTGAACTGGAGGTGTCAAGGGAATATTGATGTCACTTTGGTTTTTTGCAGCAGAAAATGTACATAGTAGTCACCAAAAACAGAAATATAGACTCCCCAACTTGCAGTGTAACATTCCATTAAGGAGGTGTAATTTCTTAATTCCCTCAGTACCTAAATCCCTGTATGAAGTATCCACTCTCCACAAAGAGGAATACTACCAAATTTGGCACAGTACCTTAAACCATGTTGAGTATATGGCACAATTTGCCGTAAGGCAGACTTCTGTTGGCCCCTGCCATAGAAAACTCAATTTTAGCTGTGTACATACAGAGCAAGCCACTCACATTGGGAATGAGGGTGGACAAGAGATGAGTTAGAACCTTTTGGGATTATACTGAGGCTATCTGAAGGCTGCTTCTCACCAAGTTGACCTTAATGTTCCCTTCAGTTTGATTAAACGTTAGACAGGCTTCTACCTGCTCACAGGTCTCTGACTTCCCTTAGAGCATTTACTTTATAAAATTCGCAATTGGAGCTGGGCATGGTGGCTGATGCATGTAATCACACTTTGGGAGGCCGAGATGGAAAGATCCCTTGAAGCCAGGAGTTCAAGACCAGCCTGGGAAATATAGTGAGACCCCATCTCTACAAAAACAAAAAAAAATTAATAGCTTGGCATGGTGGCATACACCTGTAGTCTCAGCTACTCAGGAGGCTGAGGCAGGAGGATCCCTTGAGCATGGGAGTTTGAGGCTACAGTGAACTATGATCTTGTTAAAGCACTCCAGCCTGGGTGACAGGGTGAGACTCTGTCTTAAAAAAAAAAAAAAATTCAATTGCACGTTTTTATATGCCCCTTTGAGATGTAAATGTTTTATGACTCAAGAATGTCTTTCTCAAGGACCTGGAAACCATCCCTTTGAAATGTAATCATCAAGAAAGATACTCCTCCTATCTCCCAGTCTCTGTGGAAGGGTAGGAGCCTAACTTCCAATATGAACAATTAGCAAACACAGATGACCTAATCACATTGACTAACCTCCTGCTGGGTTATTCCACAAGATGATCCGAGAGCACTGGGAGAAAGGAAATAAGAAGTCTAATAGAGCATCCATGCTTTCCAAGGTTCAAAATTAGACTTACGAGTTGGGGTGGACCAGGGAGGATGTGACCAAGACACAGTGGCATGAAAAGACAAAAGGCCCTATGAAATAAAATTCCCTGGAGATTCTGGGCTGCTGACTTAGGATCAAAAACTAAGGGTTTGGGGCTGGAAGAGCATATGGCTATGTCCCGTGCTTTGGGGGACAATGACCAGCCTTGTGAGAGTCCCCTAAGAGAACGGTAGTCCTAGAGTCCAAGCTTGGGCACACTGTGTCCTGTGCATGGACCAGGCACTATAAGCATCGGGAACCAACAGCAACAGCAACACCTTGTGGCTCCAAGAGACAATGGCCATGGAAGCCTCTGCTTGGCTTTTGATAGACAGGGTTGGTTCCCCTCATTCAAACAGATGAGCCCCAGAGTTTTTAGGCAGTTAGAGGTTGAGATGCGGGATAGGTGAACTTCAAGTGGAAGATAATGGACTTCCTGCTCATAGCACAGCTGCTCAAACAAGTGATTTTTAAAAGTAAAGAGATTTTAATGCATTTAAAGAGGAAAGTACACTGACATTTCTGAGCTGGTCATCCAACATAGTTTTTAGATTTTTTTTTTTTTTTAATGAAAATAGACATGTGACAAAAAAGTACTTCTTTCTTTTCTAGAGACATAGAAGAAATATTTTTGAAGGTGTGGAAACCAGAACTCAATCACAATTGGATGGGTGGAGATGGAAGTTTTCAGCTGGAATAATTTCCAAGCTCATGTCTTCTCTCTACTGGATATGACTTAGTTTATTATAACAATAACACTGAGAGCCCTGACTAGGGCCCTGGGAAACCTCTAAGAAGCTCCAGCTGTTCAGTCACTTTGGCCATCAGTTACTTTGTTCAATAGTTGAAGGAGGCAGCAGCGTTAGAAGCAGTGAATCTGCCTTGGTGTCAACAAAGGTTCTCTGCTTCAGATGGAATTCTTAAAGTTACCTAAGATTTATTAGGTAATAATAGGCAGACTCAAATTACCAGGAATTTTATTTTTAACTTAACAAGTCTTATCACACAGATAAGACATCTCTATAGAAAAATTATAAAAGAAAACATCCCATAATCTCACCACCTATTGATAAGCACAATAGTATTGTCAATATTCTAATGTAGATATTTCTAAACTTTTATATAAATATATACTTTTAACAAAGTAGATTCACAATGTATATCCCATTAGGTAAAACTTTTTTCTCTTAGTACATCAAAGTTTTTGTTGTCGTTGTTTTGTTTTTATTTTTTACAGATAGGGTCTCACTCTGTCACCCAGGCTGGAAAGCAGTGGCACAATCATACCTCACTGCAGGCTCAACCTCCCAAGCTCAAGTGATCCTCCCACCTGAGCCTCCCAAGTAGCTGGGACTACAGCTAGGCATGGTGGTGCATGCCAAATTACTATTATTAATATTTATTATTGGGTTTTTTTTGTAGAGACGAGATCTCTCTATGGTCCCGAACTTCTGGCCTCAAGCAATCCTCCTGCCTCAGCCTCCCAAAGTGCTGGGATTACAGACATGAGCCCCTGCACCCAGCCATAAAATCTTTTCATAGGCAGTAAATATAGATATGCTACATTACACTAACTGAACACAGTAGTTTGAGAAATTTCTACAGACTCTTTAACAACTATTCAGACGTATGTATATACACAGCAACATGCACAATATTTTCATTTTTAACTTATGGAATTTAACTCTTCTTTGTGACACAGCTGTACCATTTTGTGAGTCTGCACTAAGGGTACATGTGACAATGGGGAGTTGTCATTTCTTTATCTTTTTTTATGCCTTACAACTCACCCTCCATTCCCAATCACTGTATCAAGAAGAAAGCAGACAGTCTCACACAAAGCATTCAAATATCCCATCGTTCTGCAGTCATTAGTAAGAAGCATATTTCAATGTGACAGCTGGATGACATCTCACCCTCTCTATTAGGATGGAGAGGAGAGGATGCCCATTTCCAGGAGGAGGGCTGCATGCCTGATGTGTGAAACCTATCAACTGATCTTTTAGACCCCGTCTATTACTTTACATCATCTGCACTCTGTTAAATCATTTCACCCCCACTAGACAACCAAGTAGTATCTCCACCAAACCTCAGCATGCTCTGTTCTCCAGCCCCACTTCTACTGCTGGGTTGTCTTAAACTTTCTTAAATTAAAAGACAAGAAACAAGCTTTCACTCCCAGAAGCCAGTAGGCCTCCTGCTGCTTTTGAATGAAGCATCTCTGACCTTATCATAAATATATTAAGCAAAGAAAGGTTAAAAATCCACTGAGGGGAACATGGTCAGCCATGAGTCATTTATGCCCTGGGGTGAAATGAGAAGTCATAAATTAAGGTAAATCAATTCCAATGGTGTATCAGAGGAGAGGAAAGACATGAAAATCTCAGGCTGCCTCATTACTAATATAGGATCTGTGTGTGGTGAGTAAGTCTCCAAAGATGTGGAAGTAAGTGGAGAGAGGAAGAGAACCTGCTCTGAGAGGAATGGGTAGGGATACTTTGGCCAGCAATGATTTCCGCATAATTATTGTGATTCATAAACAAATAGACGAAAGCGAATTTTTGAAACCACACTACTTGAGCTAAAGCTAATTTCAAGCCCCCCTTGAAAACTAATTTCAAGCCCCCTGTTATATGTGCATATGACAGATGTGGGATTGATTATACATTCTGTGACTCTGCCATGCATTACCTAAGATGACCCCAAACTCAAAGGCCCTTATGCCTTCCAAAGCTCAGCTGCCACTCATCACTATTTCTTGGGTGAACTGACTTATTCAATGGCATAAGAAAAATATCTGGCTCCTAGACTCTTACATCGCCTTCCTGCCATTCAAAAGTTCTCTTATTAGTCATATTGACCAAAAAAAAATGCACATGCTATGAGTACATTTAGTTATTACCTATCAATCAAAATGTGGCCCCTGGTCCTGCCCAACTCCCTATACTTCTGTTTTATATTCTTTCAAAAAATCTTTATTAATAAAGGCAATTCATCAAGTGTAAAAATAAATGCAACCATAACTTATAGATGTCTTCCATGTAAAGCAACACAAATCAGACAAAATACTACATGGGATTAAGTTTCCAGATGAAATCTGATGAGAAGTATTCAAATCTACACATCTGGGAATATCAATGAATTCCAAGTAGACAGAGGCCACAATTAAAGTTTCAGCCTCTTGAGCTGTTTCACTGGTCTGTAGGCTCCATGAGAGTTGAAACAGTGTCTGAGTTGTTTACCACTGTATCCCCAGCACCAAGCACAGTGGCATAGAGTGAATATTTACCAAATAGTGGTATGTAGAAGAGAGGAAGGAAAGGAGGGAGGGAAGGAGGGAAAAAAAAAAGAGTGATTGGAGGAGGGAAGCACAGGAGTGGAGCAAGCCACATGACTTTTTCTTTAAAAACAACTACTTCGTTCTTTTGGTGAAAAATGATTCATAATTATTATAAAAATTTGAACCATGCAGAAAAATATAAAGAAGAAAAAAAATCACCCCAAACCTTGTCACAAAGAATAAGTATCATTAGCATTATATGAACAAATTTTCAGCCATTTTCTATGAACATATACAAATAAAAGCACTAACACACTTATATCATCATCTTATAAACCTGAATCATACTGTGCATTCTATCACTTTGATTTAAGCTAGCCCAAATGAGCCTCCCTCCCCAGCAGTCAGTTTTCTGATCTTGGTAACTAAAATTGAACACACTGAAATGTAATGACTATGGCTCTGTCACTGGGCCTCTCAGGTGTGGCTGGTCTGCGTGACAGGTATCACTGCCCCAGGGCAACAGACTGCCACCAAACTGACACTGCCCTGATCAACTTCAGCATTTCAGCAACAAATGAATCATTGGACTGGCATCAATGTCACTGACCAGGACATAACACAAATAGGGCCAAATCAGACTTACTTTGGCAGACTAAAAAGCTGACATAATATCTGTTTTCCATCTAGTTTTATATAAAATGATAACAAATAAAATAGCTATCAGTGTACCGGCCAGGCGCAGTGACGCATGTCTGTAATCCCAGCACGTCGGGAGGCCAAGGCAGGTGAATCACAAGGTCAGGAGTTCAAAGACCAGCCTAGCCAAGATGGTGAAACCCCATCTCTATTAAAAAATACCAAAAAAATTAGCCGGGCATGGTGGTGGGAGCCTGTAATCCTAGCTACTCAGGAGGCTGAGGCAGAGAATTGCTCAAACCTGGGAGGCAGAGGTTGCAGTGAGCTGAGATCGTGCCACTGCACTCCAGCCTGGGCAACAGAGCAAGACTCCATCTCAAAAGAAAAAAAATTGCTATCAGCGTACCTTCACAATTGAGCACCAATTTCTCCTTTGGGGTCTCTACTTTGGACCACAGAGCTAGTATCTTTTGATATCTTTTAAGGCAAATTTGGACTATCTAGGGGTGATAATTGAGTTTGAGATGAGGAAGTGATGTGGACATGCTGAGCTTATTCCTCCTCTCTTCCACATCTGACTCCCAGCAAAGACATTTCCCTGGTCCACCACCCTTGAGGTATATGGCACACAGCAGGAAAAACTCTGCCTCACGTGGAAAGGACTGCAGTCATCCAATGCAGCCTAAGATTAGGTGAGTAATTCTGATTCCAGGGTTCAATAGTTAGAAGCTCAGACCTAAGCTTTTTCATATAGCCATATCAGCAACAAAACCAACATTTTGATCTTCATTAGACTCCTTTCTTGATTGGATTAAAACTTGAGACAGGAAATGAGAGTGTAATTTATTAGCTCTTCCTACACCAAAATCCTATAATATACATCAAACTCTTATTCCATAACTGCTTTGGTTTATTTCAATATATAATCTACAGAATACATTGGGTACTGATTAAGAAATCAATTCATATGTATCAATTCATGCTTACACATATATATGTGCATTAAATATATGAAGATATGTCTATAATCATCTGAGTTATTTGCATTTTATCAATTTTAATGAAATAGTCACACTTTCTAAGAATGCAGCAATGTTTTTCTACTACCACAGAACTTGAAGTTAGAAGATGCTATACATACATAGAGAGATAAACAGATGTATATATAAGAATTTCTGGTCTTCAAACCTCCTTTCAAAACTCACACTCATTGTTATTATACATGAATATAAAAAGTTTCTAAAACAAGGATCAGCAAAGTATAGCCCACAGGCCAAATTCAGCCTGTTACTTATTTTTTTATAAATAGAGAGCTAAAATGATGGGTTTTAGATTTTTTAAATATTAGAAAAACAAAAGTTATGCAACAAAGACTATGCATGGCCCACAAAACCTAAAATATTTACTATCTGCTTTTTTCCACTTAAAAAAAAAGCTTGCCAAATCCTGTTCTAGACCAACTCTTTCTCAACACACACACACATACACACACACACACAAATATTCTTGTCTCCTACCCTAAGGTTAATTCTAGGTCCTATTAGTGGAGGATAATGGTTAGAAGCATGAAATTAAACAAACTTGAGTTCAAACCCAAGCTTTGACATGATTTGCTACGTGACTTTATGCAAGTTACTTTGCTTCTCTGAGTATCAACTTCCTGGTCTTTAAAAGAGAATAATAATGTGCCTAGTTGATAAGAGTTTCAGGTAAAGCTTTAAAAACATAAATGTAAAGAAATCAGGGTAACGCCTGTCATGTGGAAGTGCTCAATAAATTAGTTACTATTACTCAAATCTAGTTATATTAATACATTTCTTGTTCTATATACACTCAAATTTAACCATTCCTGCTCCCACAATCTACCCCAGATATAAATTATAATATTTCTCATGTATCTAAAATCAACTGTTCCATACAGCTAGAGGCAGTCAGAAAATAAATAAAAATGTTCCCATAAATACAGTCCTTTCAATTTTTTCTGTGGAAACAAGCGTAAAGCTATTAGTAATGCTGAATTCAAATATTTCAGAGAAAAATACTATAGCATAGAGAAGCTTGGTCAAGGTGACCAGCAACCCTCCCTAACATATGAAAACTCCATAGAATACTTCATTGCAATTGGATTTTTGTACAAAATAATTTAGTGTGAGGGCAACCAGCTCCTTACACAAAACAAAGGCCAAATGAATAATCATGCTCTGAATTAGACAACTACAGACCTAAGTGTTCACAGTTAAAAATAATACAGAGGTGACTTGGCATGTGTTTCTGTTTTGAGCTCACACAAAAAGACTTCTTTTAAAAACTGTTTCGGTATCTTTTGACCTTGTTGCAGAAGTTTTTAAACCTTTTGTCCCTGCCCTCTTGAACTAGCCCATATCCAACACTTGCTCTCACACTGAACTCAGACAATCATAGCTCTTCCAAAAATATATTCAATAGAAGTAGCTTCCCTTAAGGCACTGCCTGACTTGTGTCTTTATCCTTTGACAAGGAAAGCAAGAAAGAGTTGCCACTCAACTTTAGGCAATATTTGTGGTGATAGCAGAGGGGTTTTATCTCTACCCTAAGCCCAGAAGATTCTCTCAATCCTTTCTTGCAGCATCATGTAACACATTATTCTTCGGAATTCCCAAGAACTGAGAAGTCTGCATATAAACAGACTCCAGAGGCCAATTACTGATGGTAACAAGTTACATTTGTATAGCAGGTATTAAACTCATGTTTGAAACTCATATGTTAAAAAATATGGCATTTTTATTTTTGACCACTTAAAATTCCTATTTCAACCTGCCATTCTGAAGGAGTGGAGAAAACATCATCTTAATGACCTCTTTCCCAAGGTGACCCATGATTTCAGGAGAGTGGGGCACATACATTTGCCAAGGGGGCCAGGAGGAGGGTCTGTCATGGTTGGAGCAGCTGAGAGGAGCAAGTAGTTAAGAGTGTAGATACAGAGCCAGATTGACTGGGTTTCATTGGCTCTGCCAGTCACTAGCTATGAGACCATGGGTGAGTCACTTAACCTTCTGTGCCTCAGTTTTCTCATCTGTGAACTGGGTTATCACCTATGTCACAGGGTTATCATGTGGATTAAGCAAGTTAACATTCATAAAGCGCTTGGACAGCCTTTAGTGCTTGGTAAGCACTGTAGAAATATTTGTTAAATAAATAATAAATACCTTCCTGTCATGAAGGCATCTGCTGAGGCCCCTACCTGGCCCTGACTCAGTCTGCCATCCAAGCATGAGATATCCCTCATACCTGTTCCAATAGTCCCATCAGTCCAGTGGGTCTCTCTGCTACTACTCATTCTTGAGAGCAAAGGAATGATCCTACTTCCATGTCCAGTAAGGATGGAGAAAATCCCTGGGAGGCTGTATTCATACCCAACACACTAATGCAAGTCATAATTATATAAACATATCCAACATGGGGCAATTATTCTAGCTGTAATCCCCCCATGTCTTCAAAGAATGCCAACGTTTTTCTGTTTCATGAGAAAAAAAAAAAACACCATGCAAATGTTAAACCAGAATTCAAAATTTACTGTCTCTAAAATCAAACAGAAAGAAAAACAAACCCATTTATTCAAACACTTGAGATTTTCCTGTCTTCCACAAAGGGATGCCATTTCAGTAAAAAAATGGTTTGACTCCATTCCAAAAATCCCTCAAGGTAAAACGTTGTAACTTAGATGCTTCTAATTAGACAAACTTCAAAGAGATATTGGCTGAGAAAAATCCCAAAGTATATTTCCAAACTGTGGAGACAGGTTTCTAAACTCATAATGTTTTACATTAATATGAAATACACAGTCTTCTAGATCTGAGCTGTCCAATACTGTGTAACCAATAGCCACATGTGGCTACTGAGTACTTCAAACACTGAAAGTCCAAATTAAGATGTGCTGTAACTATAAAATAAATATCAGATTCAGGAACTTAGTATGAAAAAAAGGAATGTAAAATATCTCAATTTGTTTATATTGATTACATGTTGAAATGACAATGTTTGGGATATATTGGCATAAATAAAATTTAGCTGATATTAATTTCACCTTTTTTATTTTTTAAATGAAACCACTAGAAAATTTAAGATTACAGATGTGAATCACATTATATTTTATTATAAAGCACTGATCTAGACAACATAGGACCAACCCTGTGTATTAATTCAGAGTAAACATATTTCTAAATAATAAATCTGTCAACTAGTCATTATCTTTTGATCTTAGAAAAAAGTATATATTCTTCACTGTTTTCTCACTGTAGAAGGGGCCAAACTTGAACTATTTGTTTCTCTGAGTAGCCTAGGAAATGCTAATACTGTTTTATTTATGTTTTTTTCTTCAATTTTTTAATTATTTTATTCCATTTGAGTTCATGTAGTCACTTACTCTAAAAATTTAGAGTAGTAATCTATAGTAATTTTTATTACCAACTATATCCAAGGCTTCTTCATCTCTATTCATTGCTATTCCAACAGACTGTTATTCATAATAGATTAAAAACCTGGAACCACTATGACTAGAATCAATAGCTTCGGTTTGACAATAACCAAGAGGTAAAAGTTTTTTGAGAATCATATTTCACATCTCTGGCCCTGTAGTATCCCAAGAGATAGTTCTATGGTTATTCTGTTGCCTGCACTCCAAAACCAGTGAAGCCCACAATAGGGCTAACAATTCTTTAGTCATTTTATTTTGGTTTTTTTGTTTGCTTGTTTTTATTTTTTTATTATACTTTAAGGTTTAGGGTACATGTGCACAATGTGTAGGTTTTTTACATATGTATACATGTGCCATGTTGGCTTACTGCAACCATTAACTCTTCATTTAACATTAGGTATATCTCCTAATCCTATCCCTCCCCCCTCCCCCAACCATCTCACACCAGTTAGAATGGCGATCATTAAAAAGTCAGGAAACAACAGGTGCTGGAGAGGATGTGGAGAAATAGGAACAATTTTACACTGTTGGTGGGACTGGAAACTAGTTCAACCCTTGTGGAAGTCAGTGTGGCGATTCCTCAGGGATCTAGAACTAGAAATACCATTTGACCCAGCCATCCCATTAATGGGTATATACCCAAAGGATTATAAAACATGCTGCTAAAAAGACACATGCACACGTATGTTTATTGCGGCACTATTTGCAACAGCAAAGACTTGGAACAAACCCAAATGTCCAGCAACGATAGACTGGATTAAGAAAATGTGGCACATATACACCATGGAATACTATGCAGCCATAAAAAATGATGAGTTCATGTCCTTTGTAGGGACATGGATGAAGCTGGAAACCATCATTCTCAGCAAACTATCACAAGGACAAAAGTCATTTTATTTTGTCAGTGAAACTTCCTGTTCCATTCCTCTCCACAGGCGTTACAAGCCTTTCCTATCTCTTGCAGGCCCATATTCACCAAATCCTGTGTCAGTGCCCGCCTCTCCTACCAGCCTGTTGGATAGCTCCTCCTGGGTGTTTCCTCCACAAAACTTACCCACATTCCACTTGTAGCATGACTCAATCTAGGTGGGATTCACCTTTTACTATTCTTTCAATGATCTGTCCTATCACATTCAGTAAAATCAGTTCACTATTCCCCAAGGGCTCCCTTTTCCTTTGTCTATAGAATCTCTGTGGTCCAGATGCTCCTGAGACCTATTACGCACTTCGGAGTAGGAAAGAAAAAGTAAGCTTTCTGCCTGGCACAGTGGCTCATGCCTGTAATCCCAGCACTTTGGGAGGCCGAAGCAGGCAGATCACGAGGTCAGGAGATCGAGACCATCCTGGCTAACACAGTGAAACCCTGCCACTACTAAAAATACAAAAAATTAGCCAGGCCTGGTGGCACGTGCCTGTAGTCCCAGCTACTCGGGAAGCTGAGGCAGAATTGCTCGAACCCGGGAGGCAGAGGTTGCAGTGAGCCGAGATCGCGCCACCGCACTCCAGCCTGGGTGACAGAGTGAGACTCCATCTCAAAAAAAAAAAAGAAAGAAAGAAAGAAAAGAAAAGTACGCTTTCAGCTCTTCCTTGTAAGAGCAGAGATCATAAAGACAATTAAATTTCGGAAAACTGAATCAACAGCCTTTTGTAAGTAGGCCTCTAATTTGAGAAGGTATAGCTGAATTACATGCTAATATAATTGCCAGTACATGCCAATAAGTACTGTGGGCTCAAATGGTCTTAGAACAAGCAGAAGTAGGACATGCTTCATTATCATTATTGGGTCAGCAGATCCCTGAGTGGAGAGTTACTCATTTTGACTGGCCCTCAGAGGTGTCCACAGGCCTTCAAAGAGCCATTGGTCTGTAGCTTTATTTATGCACAGAAGGTTTATCCAAGAAAAATCAGGTTCTCAAAAGAAAAAACCAAGATGTGATAAAGCCTGAATTTCCTTCTATTAAACTAAACCATTACACTCCTTGGGTTACACACATGTGGATACGCAATCAGGCACACACTTAGCACTTACTGAACGTCAAGCAGACATTAATGGCATGCTCCAGTGTAAACTTTAGATACAAAACGGACTGGATTAATTCTACTACATCTGTGTGCCAAAATAAAAACCACATTTTCATCTGAGACCAGAAAGGGGACATTGTTGTCAGAGGCATTCAAACCAGAATGACTCCATCTGGAATAGGGGCTGGGTAAAATGAAGCTGAGACTTACTGGGCTGGATATCCACAAAGTTAGGCATTCTTAGTCAAGGGATGAGGTATGAGGTCAGCACAAGATATAGGTCATAAAGACCCCGCTGATAAGACAGGATGCATTAAAGAAGCCAGCTAAAATCTGCCAAAACCAAGATGGTGACAAAAGTGACCTCTAGTGTCCTCACTGTTCATTATGTACTAATTATAATGCATTAACATGCTAAAAGACACTCCCCCCAGCACCATGACAGTTTACGAAGGCCAAGGCAACATCTAGAAGTTGCCCTATATGGTCTAAAAAGATGAAGAACCCTCAGGTCTGGGAAATCTCCACCCCTTCCCCAGAAAACTCATGAATAATCAATCTTTGTTTAGCATATAACCAAGAAATAACCATAAAAATAGCTAACCAGCAGCCCTCAAGGCTGCTCTGCCTATGGAGTAGCCATTCCTTTGCTTCTTACTTTCTTAATAAACGTTCTTAATAAGCTTTCTTACACTCTACTCTGTGGACTCAACCCAAGTTCTTTCTTGCACAAGATCCAAGAACCCTCTCTTGGGGTCTGGATCAGGACCCCTTTTCGATAACATTATGAAGGATTTTTTTCATTGGCTTTCATTTAGAGCAGTACTTCTTAACACTTAGATTGTGGAAGAATGGCTGAGTGCTTGTTAAAATGCAGATTCTCGGTTTGAATCAGGAGGTCTAGGGTGGGCCCCAAATACATACATTTGTAACAATCTCCAACTGACTTTGATGCAAGAACCAAGGGATTCTGATGTGGCTAGGACAATGCTCTTAGAAACTCTGATTTGAAACATGGGCTCTAATGTACCACACACTAAATTTGATCCCAAAATGACACATGGACATAGTTTAAGAAAGGGTGTTACAGTTAATTTTATGTGTCACCTTGACTAAATTAAGGAGTGGCCAGATGGCTGGTAAAACATTATTTCTGGGTGTGTCTGCGAAGGCGTTCCCAGAAGAGATTAGCATCTGAATCAGTAGAGTAAAGAAGACCCACCCTCATCAATGTGGACAGCTATCATCCAATTCAGTGAGGGCCTGAGTAGAACAAAAATATGGCGGGGGAGGGCACACTCTTCTGGAGCTAGGATATCCATCTTCTCCTGCCCTGGGACATCAGAGCTCAAGGCTTTCAGGGCTTTGGACTCAAACTTATACGAACACCTCCATTTTCCTGCAACATGTACTCTGTCCCCCATCTCATTCTCAGACCTTTGGCCTCAGACTGGGAGTTACAGCACTGGCTCCCCTGGTTCTCAGGCTTTTAGACTTGGACTGAATTACACCACCAGCCCTCCTGGTTCTCCAGTTTGCAGATGGCAGATTGTGGGGCTTCTCAGCCTCCATAATCTTGTGAGCCAATTCCCATAATAAATCTCATATATATCCTATTGATTCTATTTCTCCAGAGAACCCTGTAGTCAAGGGAAAGAGATATAATGAGACAGTTTCCAAAAATGTTATTTCCAAAGAATAAACCCGAGTCTCTTGGCACATCTGTGCTGCTTCTTCAGTAAAGCACATAAAGTTTAAAAAATGCCTCATTCTGCAAAATGTGACCAGAAGTGTATTTGTACAGAGGCTTAGTGAATCTGTCATTCTTAAATTCTATCATGCACTTTGGGAAAAGGGAGGGCAATTTCTCACTGTCCCCAGTGAGAGAAGGACCTTATTTTATTAAAATAAGAAAACTGGCTGGGAATTCGAAGTGAGAGTGCGTCTGATACTATGTTAATTCACAAGCCCTGAAGTGTTTTAGCAATCCAACACAAGGATAGGGAGTACTTCAGGGAGATGAGTGTTCTTTTTTGTGGAATTCATGCCTTTCCAGCACCCGAAAGCCAGGATGAGATTTTTTCAAGTTCTGTGTTGCTTTTAGGAAACAGACATCCTAAAAATAGATAAATGAGGATTTGCTTGAGTTTGAAAGAGTAACTTTGTGTCTACACTTACAAAGGCCCAAGCTGAGCTAGAGAACAGTACTAGAAGCTTTTCAATAAAGCTAAAAAAGGAAGTACAAATATCTCCTAGGTGAGAACAAGGTTTAAAAAAGAAGTAAAGAAAAAAAATAAAGTAGAAAAAATCCAGAAAGGCTGAGACAAAGATAAGTTTCTTTGGAGAGTAGCTTTAGCCTTCTTAGTTGGCACTTGCTCTAATAAGGATTTTTTATCTTTAGTTTTCCTACTTCTTCATTGTGGCTGTCATTATCTCGCACTTTGTTCTCTATTTTGGTCAACTAGAAAGAGCTGAACCTGGGACCAGAAAAACACCTGATTCCTATTATTGTTGTGTGCTGAAATGTGTCCCTCTCAAAAAATCACATGTTAAAACCTAACCCCTAGTACTGAGAGGTGAAGTAAAATGACCTCCATTGCTGGTTCAAACCCAGATGCCACACTGGGTTGCGGGAGTGTGCTTGGTTCCAATATTTTGTCCATCTTGGGGTTTTTTTTGGACCGCGGGGATCCCTTCCACTGCCAGTACTGTTGTTGACTTCCATCCCCATGCCCAAGCCCCCGGAGGGCTCCCGTGTGGCCCAAGCCCCCCTCCCCACCACGAGGGGCGCCACTTCCTGCTCCACAGCGCCCTGTCCATCAACCGCCCGAGGGCCGAGGAGTGCGAGGCGCAGCGCGGGACTGGCGGGCAGCTCTGCCCGTGGCCCCAGTGCAGGATCCACTAGGTGAGGCCGGCTGGGCTTCTGAATTGCTGGGGACCTGGAGAACTTTTCTGTCTAGCTAAAGGATTGTAAATGCACCAATCAGCACTTTGTGTCTAGCTCAAGGTTTGTAAATGCACCAATCAGCAATCTGTGTCTAGCTCAAGGTTTGTAAATGCACCAATCAGTGCTCTGTGTCTAACTAATCTAGTGGGGACTTGGAGAACTTTTGTGTCTAGCTAAAGGATTGTAAATGCACCAATCAGCACTCTGTATCTACCTCAAGGTTCGTAAATGCACCAATCAGTGCTCTGTGTCTAGCTAACTCAGTAAGGGCTTGGAGAACTTTTGTGTCTAGCTAAAGAATTGTAAATGCACCAGTCAGCACTGTGTGTCTAGCTAGAGGTTTGTAAACGCACCAATCAGCACTCTGTGTCTAGCTAAAAGTTCGTAAATGCACCAATCAGCGCTCTGCGTCTAGCTAATCTGGTGGGGACTTGGAGAACTTTTGTGTCTAGCTAAAGAATTGTAAACGCACCAATCAGCTCTCTGTAAAACGGACCAATAAGTAGGATGCCGGCGGGGCCAGATAAAGGAATAAAAGCAGGCCATCCGAGCCAGCAGCGATAACCTGCTCTGGTCCCCTTCCACACTGTGGAAGCTTTGTTCTTTTGCTCTTTGCAATAAATCTTGCTGCTGCTCACTCTTTGGGTCCATGCCGCCTTTATGAGCTGTAACACACACCACGAAAGTCTGCAACTTCACTCCTGAGGCCAGCGAGACCACGAACCCACCAGAAGGAACAAACAACTCCAGACACGCCGCCTTTAAGACCTGTAACACTCACCGCGAAGGTCTGCAGCTTCACTCCTGAAGTCAGCGAGACCACGAACCCACCAGAAGGAAGAAACTCCGGACACATCTGAACATCTGAAGGAACAAACTCCGGACACACCATCTTTAAGAACTGTAACACTCACCGCGAGGGTCCGCAGCTTCATTCTTGAAGTCAGTGAGACCAAGAACCCACCAATTCCGGACACGGTACCTTAGAATATGACTGTATTTGGATATAAGGTTATTAAGAGGCAACTAAGTTAAAACTAGGCCTTTAGGGTGGATCCTAATCAAATCCAACTGGTGTTCTTACAAGAAGAGGAAATTTGGACGCAGGGAGCCACACCCAGAGATAAAAGAGACGGTGGGGACACAGTAGAAAGACAGCCCTCTGCAAGCCAAAGGGTGAGGCCTCAGAAAAACCAGACCTGCCAATAATTTTGTCTTGGACTGCTAGCCTCCAGAACTGTGAATAAACAAGTTTGTTGTTTAAGTGCCCAATCTGTGGTATTTTGTTATGGGTAGCCCTGGCAAACTAACCCAATTACCCTGGCCTGGTTACCTACTTCGCTTGTTGTCTCACCTGTAAAACAGAAACAACTGACCCTGCCTACAGAGAGTTGTGGAGGTGAATTGTGATAGTTTTGAAAACTGCAAAGGGTTATACAAATTTAATCAGTATGATATTTTATTACGAAAAATGTTTCCCTTTTATATCTGAGCCAGATATGATGGCAGGGAGCACTGAATGTCCCCCGTTGTCACTAAGAGTCAGAGGTTGCTATTTGCTACACTACAAAGCTGTGTATCCCCAAGCCCCTGATTTGTTTGTGTTTATTGCCTCAAGTTGTTGACAGCTGAAGACAAGGAAAGATAAATATTAAGTATGAGTTAGAGAAAATATTCTCTAATCCATTCTATTTTCCATAACTCTAAAAGTAATGACAAGTATTCTGGGTTAGGAAAAAAAAAATCTCGATATTTATTCTTGTTAGCCAGCTAAAATTGAGGAAAGAAAAGCTGAAGACATTGACATTCAGAAAATGAGTTCAGAGGAAACAGGAGTAAGCAAGGAATTTTAATTAGAGCTCTATAATGTACTGAGGAAATAACTATAAAAATGAAAACTATTCCCCCAAAAAGTTGAAATGGAAATAATTGAAATGCATTTGAATTCAATTTAAAGGGCTATAGAGGGCAGCATAGTTAAATAGGGTATAGAAAAAAACAAAAATGATTCTAAAAATATAAGCAACCTTTTAGGAAATACTGAAATATTTATTAAAAAATAAGCAGACATTACAAAAATAGTACATGTGTGAAGTTAAATATTATATTTTAAATTAAAATGCCCTTTTAGTTCTCAGATGTCTCAGCAATGAGCTCATGAGAGCTAAAATTCTGAAACACTAAAATGTTTTCCTGAAATAGAAAAAAAGGCAAAGATTAAAAGAACATTCAATCTTAGATGATTAGGCAGATGTCTGGATTTTTAGAAACTTCTAGTTTTCTTCTATTACAGTAGTTGGCAAACTTTAATGTGCATCAGAATTACCTGAAGGCTGCTAACCACAAATTGCTAGGCCTCGCTTCCAGGTTTTCTGATTTCTGAGGTCTGGAATCAAGCTCAAAAATTTGCATTTCTACCTGGGCATAGTGGCTCACGTCTGTAATCCCAGTGCTCTGGAAGGCCGAGGTGGGTTGATTGAGGCTAGCTCAAGACCAACCTGGGCAATAAAGAAAGACTCCATCTGTACAAACAACAACAAAAAACAGAATTTGCTTTTTTTTGTTTTTTGAGGTAGGGTGTTCCTGCTCTGTCATCCAGACTGGGTGCAGTGGTGCAATCATGGTTCACTGCAGCCTCAACCTCCTGGGCTCAAGCAATCCTCCTGCCTCAGCCTCCCACATAGTTGGGACCACAGGTATATACCACCACACCCAGCTAATTGTTTTTCTTTTTTTTTAGTGATAGGGTCTCACTGTGTTGCCCAGGCTGATCTCAAACTCCTGGCTTCAAACAGTCCTCCATCCTGGGCATCCCAAAGTGCTGGGATTACAGACATGAGCCACTGTGCCCAGCCAATAATTTGTATTTCTTTTCTTTTTTTTCTTTTTCTTTTTTTTTTTTTTTTTTTGAGACGGAGTCTCGCTCTGTTGCCCAGTCTGGAGTACAGTGGTGCAATCTCGGCTCACTGCAACCTCTGCCTCCCAGGTTCACATCATTCTCCTGCCTCAGCCTCCCGAGTAGCTGGGACTACAGGCACCCGCCACAGTGCCCGGCTAATTTTTTGTATTTTTAGTAGAGACGGCGTTTCACCGTGTTAGCCAGGATGGTCTCAATCTCCTGACGTTGTGATCCGCCCGCCTAGGCCTCCCAAAGTGCTGGGATTATAGGCGTGAGCCACCGCGCCTGGCCAAGAATTTGTATTTCTAACAAGGTATTACCTTGAATACCTTGTATTCAAGGTAATGCTGAGGCTGCTGGTCTGAAAAGACTTTGAGAACCAGCACGCTAAGATAAAGACCATGTTGGAGCTCCAGTTGAATACAATTGACTGAATATATTAATTTATTTGCACAAAATACTTCTGAGTATTTGCATTTATCTCAACTCTCTCCCATAATACAGCAAGTTTTAGGAACTGGAAAACAAATCAATAAGAGGCAATTGACCTAAAAAATAAACATAAAAAGCTAAGTGCTATTTGGGGACAGGAGGCATCAAACAGCAATATGCAAATGCCCAAGAATTGCAGGTATCAGGTATCTTAAAGAAAATAGTAAGGCATAAAACTGAAAGTAGGAGAATTGGTTCAAAGTCTTTAAAAGAAACAGCTAAGCCCCTGATCTCCTTCTATGCCCTAGCAGAAAACCACATGTTTATTATTTGAAGAGATTAAAATATGAAGGATTTGGTAGCAGAGGAACCTGGAAAAGCTTAGGGAGTGCGTTTATGAAAAAGACACAACAGACAAGGAAAGTGTGGGTTTCACCTGTCCTACCCTATCCTACTGCCCTGGCCTCTTCCCTTGAGCCTCTCCCAAAATGCCAACTAACAAGTGGAAAATTAGAGGCTTCCTCTTTGGTGGAACTAATCAAGCCAAGAGAAAAGACACATAGACACTGACATTAGGGATTCCCCCATGAAATGATGGGATTACTATCCAGTTACCCTACACTGAAGACCAACAAATATGTCCCACGTGCATACAAAGGGTTTCCAATCAGTATTGTAGTGTCTCACTCATAAATATGAATTTTAACCAATAGTGATCAGTTTAGAAAATCCATCTAACATGAAGACTGTTAGGTTCCAGCCCAAGCTGGGGTCCAAGGGGAGCTGGTAGATGAGTGACGGGTAGTTGAAAGAACACTCAAGGGATCATAGGCAGTGGGATATGGTTTTATTCTCTCTCTCTCAAACAGTCTTTGTCTCAGCTGCCCACTCCAGCCTCACTCCCTCTCAGCACAAGCTCCACAGCTCCTGCCACCCCCACGCCTGCAGCTGCACTCCCTGGTGCACTCATCGCTTTCTGGCTCCCCTCTGTCTGCCTGCAAAGCAGCTGGCTCCCTCTCACAGAGTTAGCAGTGCAGTTACATTACTCATAGACAACAGTGGGTCAGAGCCAGCTGATGAGCCCACCCGTGACATGGTTACACAACTGTGATTATATAATGCACGGGATTGTGTGCCTGCGCTCTAATCCTGCTGTGTCATGCTGCACCAGATTTTTACCTCAGCCTAGTCTTGATTGAAGCACATCCATTTTCCTTACAAAGACAAAATGTAAAACAAACCAATGGGATAAAAGTACTTAGCGGAAACAAAGGTAAGAGAGGAAAAATCAAAACAATAAGCTAACAACTATAAATAATGTATTCAAAGGAAAGAAAAAACATCACATTTATAGAAGAAGAAAAGGATGTTATTTTAATTTTTTTAAAGAAACAGTATGAGAACAACAACAAATATTAAGTCATGCTGACAGAAATGAAAGATAAAGCTGAGGAAATTCCCAAGTAAAGTGTAGAAGTAGAGCAAAAAGAGATGGGAAGATTCCTATAAAACAGCAGTGCTCAACTAGGGAGTGATTTTTACATCCCAGGAGTCATTTAGCAATTTCTAAAGACATTTTTGGTTGTCACGATTCAAGATGTGGGGTGGAGGGATAAATAGCTGTTACCGTCCGTCCTCTAGTGAGTAGGGGCCAGGAGTGCTGCTAAACATCCTACAATGTACAGGGCAGTCCCCCACAACAAAGAAATTATCTGGCCAAAAATGTCAAGAATATCAAGGATTAGAAATCTCATCATAAGACAATGCAGCCACCCAAATACGAATTTCCCCACCTCCTAAAAATATTCACAAGTGAACAAGGAGAATGAATAAAATTGCTCATAATACAAACCAACAACATAAATTGGGGTACAAAAAATACTATGAGCCTTCTCAAAAGAAGACATACAACAGCCCAACAAAAAATGTTCCATTTCACTAATCATTAGAGAAATGCAAATCAAAATTACAATGACATATCATCTCACACCAGTCAGAATGGCTATTATTAAAAAGCCAAAAAATAACAGATGCTGGCAAGGCTACAAAGAAAAGGGAATGCTTATACACTGTTAGTGGGAATGTAAATTAGTTCAGCCACTGTGGAAAGCTGTTTAGAGATTTCTCAAATAACTCAGAGCTACCAATCAACCCAGCAATCCCATTACTGGGTATATACCCAAAGGTAAATAAATAATTCTACCAAAAAGACAAATGCACTCATATGTTCATCATGGTGCTATTTACAAAAGAAAGATAAGGAATAAACAAACCTAGGTGACCATCAGTGGTGGATTGCATAAAGAAAATGTGGTACATATATACCATGGAATACTACAGCCATAAAAATAATGAAATCATGTGCTTTGCAGCAATACGGATGGAGCCGGAGGCCATTATCCTAAGCTAACTAATGCAGGAAGAAAAAACCAAATACTGCATGTTCTCACTTATAAATGGGAGCTAAACATTGAATACACATGGACATAAAGATAAGAACAGATACTGCAGACTACTAGAAGGGGGAAAGTAGAGGGAGCACAGATTGAAAAACTACCTATTGGGTACTATGCTCACTATCTGGGTGATGGGATCTATACCCCAAATCTCAGCATCATGCAATATACTCATGTAACAAACCAGCACATGTGCCCCCTTGATATGGTTTGGCTGTATGTCCCCACCCAAATCTCACTTTGAATTATAATCCTCAAAATCCCCACAGGTCAAGGGTGGGACCAAGTGCAGGTAATTGGATCATGGGGCAGTTGCCCCATGATGTTCTTGTGATAGTGACTGACTTCTCATGAGATCTGATGGTTTTATAAGCATCTGGCATCTCCCCTACTGGCACTCACTCCATCCTGCCACCGTGTGAAGAAGGTGCCTGCTTCTCCTTTGCCTTCTGCCATGATTGTAAGTTTCCTGAGGCTCCCCCTAGCAATGTGCAACTGGGAGTCAATTAAACCTCTTTGCTTTATAAATTACCTAGTCTCAGGTATCTCTTCATAGCAGTGAGAACAGAATAATACACCCCTGAATCTAAAGTAAAAGCTGAAATGACTGAAAAATACTGTGAACTTCAAGTTGCTTGTAAATAAGGAAATATATGTCCAAATCCAGAGTAGTGAGTCAGGGCAGGGGATAAAGAAGAGGGGAGGGGAGGAGAGGAGAAGTGCCATAGACTAAATATTGTGTCTCCGCCCCACCAAATTCATGTGTTGAAATCCTAACCTCCAAAGTGATTGTATTTGGAGGTGGGGCTTTGGCGAGGTGATTACAGAATGTGGGTAGAGCCTTCATGAGTAGGATTAGTACCCTTATAAAAGAGGTTCTGGAGAGCTCCCTTGCCTCTTCTCCCATGTGAGTTTACAGCAAAAACCAGAAAGCAGGCCCTCACCAGACCCCAAACCTACCAGCACCTTGATCTTAGACTTCACAGCCTCCATAATTGTTAGAAATAAATTTCTATTGTTTATTCCTCACTAGGTCTATGGTATTCTATTATAGCAGCCTGAGCAGACTAAGACAAGAACAGATGGAGCAGGGGAGGAAAGAAGCAGAGAGGAAGGAAACCAATCTACATCTTCAACATTTTGCTCCCAAAGCTACTCAGCTATGTACAGTTTTATCACTTACAAAATCTGCTTTCCCCAAAGCTGTAGGATAATCTAAGTTTTTGCTGCTATATAACAAGGATTCCCTTTCCTCCACTTTCCAATAACATGTTCCTCATGTTCATCCTTTTCTGATTCTTCAGAATTCTCAAAAACACCTTTTTGCATCCTGCTAATGCTTCTTTACCTGAGCATATGGAATTGTCAAATCCAAACTCCAAGTAAACCATTGTTGGGGAAAGAAACCTGGCGCTCCAGGCTTCCAGGACATAGGTGACAGGAACAGCCAATGGGAAAGCCTTTTTGCTAACGGTGACCAGCAACCATAGGTAGCATATAATAGGTAAAAACACGGGTTTAAATCCTGTCTTTGCTATTTATCATCTGAGCGACCTTAAGTAATTCTTTAAGCCTCTCTGAGCTACAGTTTCCTCATGTGATATGAAGATTAAAATACCTACTCATACAGTTGTTTTGAGGGTTAAAAAGATATTGAAAGCAAAGTTCTTAGCACAGTACCTAGCTTGTGGTAATTGTTCTTTAACTGGTGTCTTAAAATAAGTGACCTTCAAAGCTTCACAGCTAGTGTAGCAAAGACTGAATCATTAACGCTACCAACAAATTTAAGGGACAGTTCAGACCAGCTGTTTAGGGAAAGCCCAGGCCCCTGAAGCTGTGCAGAGCCAGAAGTGAGCTGGGCATACATTTACAGAGTAGGTAAAGTATTATTTTGTTCTACATTCAAGACTTTTTGATGTTTATTTGGGAGTGTAATATTCCACTGTGAGCACATACATGCATACATGTACACACTCCAAGATAATGCTACCCTAAGAGCAGGGGTACTCAAACTTGAATGTGTATCAGCACCACCTGCAGGGCTTGTTCAAACAAGATTACTGGGCCCTAACCCTAGAGCTTCTGATTCTGCATCTCAGGGCAGGGCCACAGAAAAACTTACATCCTACCAAGTTCCCAGGTGACGTTGCTGCTGCTGGTTCCAGGACCACAGTGTGAGAATTATTGCCCTATAGAATGAGACTCTATAGATCTTTCTTTTTAAATTCCACAGCATCCTACAAAGCAACCTATCAATGGCCACATAAGATTAAAATGGCCTTTAAATAAGCAAGAAGTAGTCAACATTTTTTTTACACAGTGTTCCTTACCAACTGGTTGAAATATAAGCAACCTGAAAGCTCTGAATTGAACCAAGCTACTTTGTAAATTGTAATTCATAATATCCTTTTTCTCTAAAAATTTAGAGCCTCATCCTGAAAAGCCTGCAAAACCTTTACCCATTTTATTAATATCAGCTGTTATGAAACATTACCATAAATCATGCTTCAGTTTTTTGCAAAGTGGTTCAATAAAGTGGGGATAATATAAGTTTGAGACAAATGCTTATTCTCATTGCCCAAGAGGATAAACAAAGGATAAATTACATTCGCGGATTTCGACCTTAGCAGAATTTTGATGGCATTCGATATCTACCAAAGCTAGTCAGCTACAGCCTTCTGGGAAAAAAAATTGATCATGTCTGTTTCTTTTTCAGGCTCGCCATGGGATGACTATCAAGTAGACATTTTTTTAACATAAGGTCATATAATTCTTTTATTTTGCTCCATCAACAGAAAAAAAAAAAAAAACTGGTGAAGCAGTCTCAATTTTTAATGTACTTTAAAAGACTTTTAAGCATACTGATTTAACAACTTTTTATTGATTACTCTCTATTTACAAAAATCAAATAGACACAAGATAGACATGACCTTACCCTCAGGGTACTTAAAATACAGTACATTCAGAGTGTGTGTATTAGTGTATGCGTGTGTGTTAGTGTATGTATGTGTGTTAGTATATTAATTATGTGTGTATGTCTATAACATGTAGCCCACAGGAAAGAGCTATTTCCACACCATTCTATAAAAAACTGTTTACCTCTCTCACTCTGAGCATCAGGCTTGTGAATACACACAGGTGCTGAACCCACTCAGTTTACTTGCCTCTGCATTACATTACATGAAGGAGTGAGTCCGTACTACCAACTCTATAAAAGGCATTCCATTCAGGCTCTTCCTTTTCTCTAACAAAACAATTCTCATGAAGGCCAGTGATAAGTTCCATGTTACTAAATCCAATTTTCATTTTTTCATTGCCCATCTTATTTGATGTTTTCATAGCAATCACTAATGACCACAACTTTCCTCTTGGAATAATTTCTCCCTTTGCCTTTCATATCTCATGTTGCTACTTTCTCTCCTAACTTCTCTGGCTGGTCTCTGTACTGCTTCTCTAAAGGCACATCTTCCTCTGCCTGGACCACCTCCAGGCTTTCCTTAGCTCAATTTCTCCTCAGTCTTTACCGTCTCCCTAAGACTCCTCACACCATAGCATCAATCACTCCCTAAATGCCAATTCTGCCAACTTATATCTCAGTCCATAACCCTCCTCCCAGCTTCATAGCCATATGACCAACACTCATTGCATTATCCTTCCCCTAAAATCTGACCCAGTAGTCTCTACCTAGGTTGCACACAGTCTAGGAGACCTACTTCTCTCTCCCTGCTCCATACACAACGCATCACGTATCTGTAAAGCTTACTTCCTAAGTGGTTTTTGAATTATTTCCTCCCCACCTCCACTGCTACCACCCTAGTCCAAGGCACCACCCACAGTCCCACAGCAGCCAGGTCTACATACCTACTCTGGCTCCCTCCGATATACTCTCCATGATGTGACCAGCATAATCTTTTCAAAGCACAAATCTGGAGATATAACCTCTTATTTAAAACTCTCCACTGGTTTTCCCACTCTTGGAACAAAAGCAAATTCAACACATCTATAAGGCTCTGTAGAGTCTAAAATCTTTTAATTCCCCAATCCCTATTGCTCCACTCCCCATTGCTCCATGGGCTCCAGTCACACCAGCTCCTTTAAGTTCCTTAAATGAACCAGGCCCTCATTTGCTGCAGGTGCTATTCACTGTCCCCTGCCCTCAGCCTACTTAGTTAACTCCTGTTCATTCTTCTGCTGTCGGCCTAAAGCCCACCTTCTCAGGGAGGCTTTTCCTGCCCCTCAAGACTATGATCACATAACACCATGTACTTTCCCTAATGGCCCTTATCAAAGTTGTAATTTTACGTTTATTAGTATGATTGTTGAATAATGTCAGTCTCCCACTCCAGACTGTAGGGCAGACTGTAACTATTGTGTCATGTATTATATCTTTAGCACCTGGCACTGCCAAAAGCACAATAAATACTTGTAGAGTAAGTGAGAATAAACAAGGAGTAGCCAAGAGTACATTAATGCAAACTCTGTAATAAATAACATGCAGTTGGCTAACGAATAATATGGACACTAAAGAGGTGTACATACTACCCACTCAAGGAAACCACCAGTCATACAAACGTGCGACTCCTGTGTGTTTCTGGCCTAATTGCCGATTTCTCCTCAGTGGTGTGTTGGTGGAATGCATAGACTGGCAGCTTTGGGAGGATACTTCTCCCCAGAACTTTTTCTCTTATTATCTGATCCCAGGTCATCCACTAATCCAGTTTCTGTCCCTGAGCAGACTGCTCATCCACTAATCCAGGCTCCTCACCTTTTTGTACCAGTTCCTTATGCTTATCAAGGAGAGAAAAGACACCCTTCAGCATGGTAGGCAGGGCTTTTCACAATCTAGCAACCCCTGTTCAGCATCTCCCCTCTCCAGCCACTCCCACACCTAAGACATGGTGTTCCAGCCCACTCATCTCTAAGTCCTCCAAACGTGCCACACTTGCTCTCCTCCCAGCCTTTGCCCAGGCTGTTACTCTGCCCAGGACATTCTTCCCAATCCCCACTCTCCACCCTTCATACCTCTGCTTGGCTGTCACCTCCTTTTAACAAACTTTGCTGTTATCCAACAAGGCTTGATTGGGTGTTTCTCCCTGGTGGGTCCTCCCTGATCTTCCCTGATCATAGCATGCTTCACACTGAAGTGTCATGGCCTGTGTACTTTTAGGTCTTCCTCACTAGTCCTTGAAAGTAGGGGCTATGTCTTTTTCAGAGTTATATCCTTGAAGTGTAGCATGATGCTAGAAGCCAGTGGGTAACAAATACTTACAAACGAATAGAGAGAAACCTCGTCTTCTACTTATGCAGCAACTCAGTGTTCAGCCTGTACTATCATTCAGCAAATCTAGCTATTAATAGTTCTTGTTCTATTTACTTCCACACAGATTCAGAACCATTGCAGAGATACTGAGATGCATTTCTTCCCTAACACTCATTCTGCAAAAATGCCTACTAGAAAATAACACCTTCTGTGCATTACTGAGTACAGGGCACTGTGTAGGTTTCTCTAGGTTCCGACGGGAAGAAAATAACTTTTCCAGAATGAGTACAGTTTAAAACAATTCCCTCCCCACTAGTCCAAAGGCTTGCGCTTTATTACAGAGATTTCCAAGCATGTTACAACACCACTATCCAGGATATTCATTGGTATTATGCACAAAAAAGTGGTCCAAACTAAAATATGTTTGGGAAACATTGGGCTAAACAAACTCTGGTATTTTTACTGGAGGACTTCTCAGAGTCATTAACAAGTTAATCCACATCATGAATTTCTAAGGAGTATATGGTTCGCAGAGTTTCCCAAACATATTAAACCACAGAGCTCCACTCAACCATCGTTTTGTGGATCATATTTAGGGACTAGTCTTCCATGGAACTCACATGGGGAAATGCTGGTTTATGAATTCCTTTTCCATCTCATAATAAATATTCCCTCATCTACAGTTAGAAACTGATTGCTGCCTTACATGGTGCTATACTGTTCATCAATGTTGCATTCATTCATACATGGATCATATAAAGTGACTATCCATAGTCCCCTGGTTTGTGCAAGAATTCACACAGCTGACTAGATTCTGTTTGGACACAGCTCTGCCTTTGAGAGATCTTTTCCACAAGGCAGAATAAACAAATGCCCATGATGTAATCCACTAGACACAGTGTGCCAAAGAAATAGGCTATGTCCTGCTGCCAAAATAAACTCCAAAAGTATGGAATGCATGTTTCCCATCTACCCCTTCCAGGATACAAAGGTAAACTTTTCTGTTTTCATTCTGAACATTGAAATGGCCCAGCTGGTTCTAAAGCTTTCCTGGGACCTCCCTGACACACACCCCTAACACACATGCCCCACACACAATTTAATTGAAGTAAATCTTCTAGAAAACTCCAAGTCTCTCGCAACCATCCACTTAAAATATATAATTTCTAAAGGACAGCCAGACTATTACCCTCTAAAAAACCATTTTCACAAATCCGGTATGACTGAAATAAGGGGCAGACATGGAATCCACAGAACATGGGCTTCACAAGGGACCCCAACATGTGATCTAACAGTGACAGCAGAAGAGGAGACTGCCCCCATAAACAGGCCAAAACCCTCTGCTACCCAGGCCAACTTCCCCATGACTATGCTGGTGTTCACAGTGATAAGGCCACTATACAGGACTTGCAGGACCCTGTATTCTACTGGATTTACAATAATAGTGCTATGTTTCCTGCTACACATCAGTAAGGCTTCAAAACTGAGAGCTGGGAAAAGTGAAATCCATTCTGGGTGTTAAACCCACTGAATTACCTGCTACTTACTATTCCTAATAGCATGTGAGCTGATCTAGTTGTTCAGTTGTGACCCTAGAAAATGTGTTCAATTGTATGAGCCTCAAAGCTATGGGTAGCCAAGTTTGGCCTGTTTGGCTTTGGGGAAAAGAGAGGGAGGCAGGAAGAAATCCGGCCAACATTTATTGAGTGCTTACTTTTGTCTTGATCAATGTGGGATGAGGAAGCGGTGAAAGGTGGGAAATGTAAGGACATGCGGTTCTTCCCTTGAGTCACCTGCTCTCTTAGGATGGGGATTGGCCTCTACACAAACAACGCTGACATCAGAGGAGAGCAAAGACAGGAGGGAAGGGCAGGCAAGGCCCTGCAAAGCCAGAAAGAAAGGCAGAGACAGGACAGCAGAGGACTGTGATAACAAATGAGCCACTCAATATCAGTAAAGAAATGACCTTATCCTTGATGCTGCTCATTCAAGGCAAATTTTATATTCAGCCACTTTGTTCTAGGCAGGCGCTTGCTTGCACATTCTAAGTAACAACAAACCTCCAATGCCTCTTTGGACCCTTAACTTTTAAAATTGCTGCTGTCGACACTGAGGGGCTATCAGTGAGCCATAGTATTCGTATGTCTTGTCTACAACCAGAACCAAACGGTTTCAAAAAAAATGGAGAGATTTCTCATCCCATCCCTGCCAACTGCTGGGTAACCAAACCCCTCCAACTTACTTTCATGTTATCCTCAAGAATAATGATAGATGAGGCTAAGAGAGACGTTGAAGGTAAACAAGACTCCTGTAGTCCTTTTGGTTCATTCCTTCAACAATATTCATATTAGCAGACAGAAAGATGAACAAGACATCCTCAAGGAGCTCCCAGTCTAACAGGGGAAGAGGACACACAAACAGATCATCAAAATAAGAGAGTAACAATGGCCAGCATCGAGTGCTGCCATGTGCTGGCCTACATATATAACTTGTTTTATCACCAGACTTTCATCATTCCCATTTTATAAATGAGAAAACTTTGGCATAGATGGGAAACTGCTGGAATTCAAACCAAGGAAGTCTCCAGAGGCACGCTTCTACATGGCCCCCTTGCGCTCCAATCCCACACTCCCCACTTCTGCAGGCACCTTCTGCCACCTCCTCCCAGCAAATCTCCCGGAACTGCATATACCTTTTTCCTTTTCTTTGCCCCTGATTGCCATAAACCCACCCAGATGGCTATAAGCGGGAACAGTGAGGTTGTGTTATGTGACTGGGTTTGGTGCTGTGGGTACAACACAGCTGCTTGTCTTCTTCACTTTTTTAAAAACTCAAACCTTGGACCGTGGCCAGTGCAAACCATGCCTGACTCAGTAGAGCCAGAAATACAAGAACAAATAGAGTGAAAACCTTTAGATGTAGCTGTAAGCCATTTATCAAGAGGGAGAGGAGGAACATGTCAGTTAATAATATCAAGACCTTGAATTCACTTACGTTTTTCCCCAAAGTATTGTCGTATGCCATACACAAATATACTCACTCTGGTCTTCAAAAATAGGAGAAGGGAGCCTTGGCTTTCACTTCTGAATGAATGGATTCTAAGGCTATTTTAACGTTTACCTGGGTAAACTGATAGTCTAATTAAAACTACTATTTACTTTGGTGTACCACTTTCTACTTTCCCAAAATTCCTAACACACACTTCATTTCACACCCACAAAAATCTCATGAGGCAGATCTTACCACATTTCATAGCTAAGGAAGCTGAAGTTTCGAGATTTTTCAAGACAAAAACAAAAAAGTACTTAAATATGCTTTTTCTACAAAACACGATTCAATAAAACATAATTTTTCTACAAAACAGTTACCTTGATTTGGAAAACAAACTATTAGAGTTTACAGGCCAACACTGAGAGAAACTATTTTTTTGGAACTGTTTAAAAAAATGAAACAACCACACATCTTCTCAACCTAAGCAGCTTTTAAGACTGCTTAATAGCAATCACTCCAGTGGGCTTCCTAACCTTACATTTTAGCCCCGTTCACAGTGGGCTTCCTGGTGTTGAAAAGAAACACTGCACCTTAATTTCTGCATAATTGTGACCTGACATTTGACTGGTTATACTATTTCTACTTGCAGCTGTAGACGTTTGGGTTTAAAGTGAAACAAACCACTTGATATACTGAAGAGTTTAAATTCTCCAACTGCTAAAGCTAAGAGCTTATCCACCTAGACCTGTGGCCTACCAATTCTCACAGTTGAAAACACTTGAGGAAAAACCCTCTCTTGAGGGGGGAAAAAAAACCAAAAACTTCATGATTCAACTATAAAGCTGGGTGGTCACTAAATGCACTGAGGCCTTCCATGACAGTTTCACACCTAAATAATGTAGGGTAAAGGAGGAGAGGAAAGACCTATTTAACTCATAGCTCTTCCTCCCAGCAGAGCCACATCACATGGCAAAAGCTGCATGGACTTTGAAATCTAACACAACTCCCCTGCTTAACAACTTTTCGGCCTCCTCAACTATTAAATATTACAAGAAAAACAATACCCACCAAAGAAGTTGTTGGGGGTAACCATCACCTAGAGCCGCTATAACAAGGTACCACCAACTGGGTGACTTAAACAACAGATTTATTGTCTCCCAGTTCTGGAGGCTGAAAGTCTGAGATCCAGGTGTGGACAGGTTGGTTATTCCTGTGGGCTGTTCGAGGAGGCTCTGTTCCAGGTCTTTCTCTTTGGTTTGTAAATGTCCATCTTCATGTTCACATGGTGTTCATTTTTCTGTATGTGTGATGGAGTCTCGCTCTGTCGCCCAGGCTGGAGTGCAGTGGTGCAATCTCAGCTCACTGCAACCTCCGCCTCCCGGGTTCAAGTGATTCTCCTGCCTCAGCCACCCAAGTAGCTGGGACTACAGATGCGTGCCACCATGTCCAGCTAATTTTTGTATTTTTGGTAGAGATGGGGTTTCACCATGTTGGCCAGGCTGGTCTTGAACTCCCGACCTCGTGATCCACCTGCCTCGGCCTCTCAAAGTGCTGGGATTACAGACGTGAGCCACTGCGCCCGGCCCACATGATGTTGTTTCTGTAAGCTCATGGGTATCTAAATCTCCCCATTTTATAAGGACACCAGTCACATTGGATTAGAGCCCACCCAATGACCTCTTTTTAACTTGACTTAACTCTTAACCTCATGAAGACTATCTCCAAATAAAGTCATATTCCAAGGTACCGGGGTAAGGATGTCAACATATGAATTGAGACTGGGAAAATGGGAAACTGAGAGAAACATACTTCAACCCATGAAATTGGGAGTTTTTTTTTTTTATTATTATACTTTAAGTTTTAGGGTACATGTGCACAACGTGCAGGTTTGTTACATATGTATACATGTGCCATGTTGGTGTGCTGCACCCATTAACTTGTCATTTACATTAGGTATATCTCCTAAAGCTATCCCTCCCCCCTCCCCCCACCCCACAACAGGCCCCGGTGTGTGATGTTCCCCTTCCTGTGTCCATGTGTCCTCATTGTTCAATTCCCACCTATGAGTGAGAACATGCGGTGTTTGGTTTTTTGTCCTTGCGATAGTTTGCTGAGAATGATGATTTCCAGCTTCATCCATGTCCCTACAAAGGACATGAACTCATAGAAATTGGGGGATTTTTAAAGCCCCTGACAAAATAGACATTCAAAAATTGGCACTCTTCTTTCCAGCCTGGCGTTGCCATTGCCTGCCATATGACTTTGGGTACGGTATGTACCTCTCTCAAGCATAAGGTCCATACCTATAAAACGAGGAGGCTGGCATTATGGATTCTAAAGGCCTCTTAACTAATTCTCTCTGCTTCTTCACCCTGTTGATGCTTTTTCTTTTCCAACACCTATGTTTTGCATTTTAGAATTATCAGAACAGCCTTCTGCCAGAACAGGCTGGGTTTTTCTTCTGTCTTCCTTCCATCTTTCTATTTTTTTCTACAAGTATCTCTACCAAATAGCTCCGAAAGAATTTTTAATGACATCATAGCATAGCTATACTTTATGCACAATAAGGGAAAAGATGGACCTCATTAGTTGATTCCCTACCTCCCCCACTTCAATTCTTGGAGTAAAAAAAAGCAGTCTTAAGGGTTTTTAGACATGCTTATGAAATCCAAAATATCCAATCCAATCCTGGGAAGCAGGCTAAAATACACTTGACCTTCCCTGTAAGTGGGGTAAGGAAGCATGTAATGTTCCACGGAAAGTAAACCACTAGAAGAAAAATACAATTTTAAGATATCAAGGAGACTTAGGGCTCCTTTGTCATCCTCATTTTTCAAAAGAGGATTTTAGAGTCCAAAGGAATGAAGTTTTTTGCCTGATTGATCAATGAATCCACACAGTCAGAAGTGATACCTAGTAATATAGTGATCTCACTTTAATTTAAAAGGGGAGAGTGTACCCTGTCTCATGGTTGCTTTTACTGTAACAGAAACAGCATCAGACATGATCTCTAGAACTGTAATTGTGCCAATGTGATTGTGGGATTATAGGTGACATTGGGCACACTGCTACATTTTTTTACATCTCATTTTCCATATAGCCAAAGAGGTTATAATAATACTGACCTCCTCTTGGGACTATTAGAGGAATCAAAAGTATAATAAAATGTGTCAAAGAAATTTCAAAGCATAAAGCCTTTTACAAATATAAAATGCTTTCTTATTAGCTATGCACATATCTACCTTTTGCCAGTTAAATGAGGTCAGGCTGGCTCCCCACAGGCTTGCGCCCCACTTTAAATGGAAATTAAAACATACCCTGCCCATGGGTTCACACTCCAATCACCTACACTGGCTTCTTTTGAACATCATTAAGCAGACAACCTGAAATGTATCATTCTTTCTTTTGAAACCTGCTCATCACCTGACCATCCAGAATAGCACCTCAGGAACAAAAGGTTTAAAACATGAACAAAATCTTCCAAAACCCAAGGTAATTTTAACAGAAGCCAGGGAATACTTGATATATATACCCTCTCCTCTCTCTTGAAACTTAAATGACAAGTGCCCAACTACGCATGCTGAAACGAAGACTTTGCTTTGAAATATTCCCCCGGGACTACTAATGTCTTCATACAAAACAAGGCCAGAACATGCCATGATTTGAAAACATTTACAGTTGGCTTTGAGGAGAGCCGGTCTTGTTGTTGAGACAGCACTGGTGTAATAGAAAAAGCAGGGGCCTGGGAGCTAATTATCTTAGTGCTAGGCCTTGGCTTTGCCATTTTCTCAGACCACTTACTTGAGCCCCCTGAAGTCATATAATGTAGCTCTGCCGCAATATCATTGCAAGGATTAAACTACATACACTCAAACTCAGCAAAGGAGTAAATTGCATACACCTAAACTCAGTGGACTTCAGACGTTCACTGATTTAGATTTAGAGTGGACCTGAGCAGTCTTGAGTTTTTAAAAGAACCCCAGACAATTCTTATGCAGCCAGAAAAAAAAAAAAAAAAACATTGCCAAGGAAGCTGGCTACGCCTCATCATCCTCAGATGGTGAGGAATGGGAGGGAGGCAGGGAACAGAGACCAAGTCCCAGCAGCCTACCAGCATCCCAGCTCACTGTCTCCTCAGGCTCTCTCAAGCCCCTCAATTCTAGAGAGGGCCACCTTTACAGGTACAGCTTTCTCTTCACTCTGGATAACCACTCAGCACCGTGCATATCCTGGCTCTTGTCCACTTAGAATAGACCAGCAGATGTTAAAGCTCAAGCTGCATCAAACACTTCCTTTAGCACGATAGTATTCTCCCTGCCAAGCTTTCTTATCCTCCCTCACAACCCCCAGGTTCCCAAGATATACATGAAAAAGAACCCCCATCTCCAGGCCTGACTTTGGACTATTTACCTTCATGCAAACGCTTTCCCAACTCTAAGTCTTCCCACCCAGTTCTCTCTACCAGCAAGCCCTTACCATCCGTCAAAACCCTACCTGTCCTTGAAGGTCCAGATTAAATGAAGCCTTCTAAGCTTTTTCCCCCCATTGGAAAAAGTGTTACCTCCTTTTTTCCACTTGACCTTAAGATCGAGGACTACCTTTTTTAATCTTTGTGCCTTTGGGGCAACTAGCACAGTGATATGCACATGAGAGTTGCTTAATAAAGATTTGCTCAGTTTGCAAATTATGAGACATATTAAAACAAGAAAAGTCTCATTGCAATGGGAGGCAGCTATAGAGGAAGAGAGAAAAAAAGCTAAATAAGAAAAAAAGAAGGTGCCACCCCCATTCTCCCAGTTATAGTCAGCAATTACCTCAATTATCTCTAGATTATGTACAATGAGGATTCACTCATTTCAAAAATTAAAATTTCATCTCCAAATCATGTTGACCAAATTAAGACATATGAGGCATAAAAATAACCTGTTTACAAAGTTCGTTTTTTTGTTTTGTGTACAAAGCTCATTGTCCTACTCCATGCAACCTGATATTAAGCAGGACTTTAACCATCAGATGATGTTTATGAGTGAACATATCTAAGTCAATACTGTAAGTGTGCACAATTTTAATCCATATGTTTACCTAATTCTCATGCTCACACTGATCGTTAAATACTAAGTACATCAGGACCCCAGGAAATAGCCCATGGTTGTGCTGGACCCCTACTAACTTCAATAGGGATGGCACCAGTTTCAAAAGGACAAATAGGAGACCAAGAGCCAGCAAACAAGGCATGGGGTTTATTGAGGGAAACTTACATATGGGAATGGCCCAGAGGTGGTAGGCTGGACAGGAGAACTGCCATTCTGCAGAAAACATGCAGATTATATAGCATTTTTACTTAACACCCTCCCCTAACAACCTCCACCTGGCAATTTTCATTTACCCAAAAACAAAAGGCCTCAATCCCCTGTACAGCCCACATTCCACAGGACTGTCCAAAGGCTTAGGCGTTCCTCATCAGTAAAGAATGACCCTCTGGGTTAGCCACTTCTGGATTCCTCAGCTCAAAACTCTAAACACACATTCCAGTGTGTCTGCCATACAGGGTCATTCTCAGCGTAGGCTTAAGTTATATACTGAATTGGCGTAGGCCATGACCTTAAGTTAAATTATTGCTGTCAGGTGCATCTGCCATACATCCACCTCAAACTGAATTGCCAAGGGAAAAAGGTCAATGCATTCATTAATTCAGCAAATCTGCATTTAGCACCTACCATGTACCAGCATAATCATGAATCACTGCAGGAGTGGGGCTGCCATCTCAGAGAAGCATCCTGATCGTGACCAAGGTGTTCAAGGTCATGGCCTACATCAATTCAGTACATACAACCATGAAGTCGTTAGGTAAGTATTCACCAACATTTTTCAGATATATGAGGCTTATTTTCTGTTACAAACATATGATGGAAGCAAGTCTCTCGATAAATTTGGCCACATGCATACTAACATTTATCATCAAGTAATCACAAAATCTTCCACACACTCTGCTCTATCTGCTCACTGACATCCCGTGGGTTCATCATTTTAGGTAATCCAATGTGGCTTGAAAGATTCACCTGTTATGAATGAAACACTTATCTGCAGGGGTTGACAAACTTCTATCCATGAACCAAAGACCAGCCCTGCCTGTACATATTGTCCATGGCTGCTTTCATGGGACAAGGCAGAATTGAGTAATTGGAAAAGAGACCATTTGACTGGCACAGCATAAAATATTAACTATCCTATCCCTTATTGAAAAAGAATGCAATCTTGTACATTCTAGTAAAAGAAGGGACCGGGAATGGACATTTGATTGGCCAACCAGCAATGCTTGCTACACAGATCACCTAATCATCCCACCTTGTCTCAATCGCATTTATTGTTATTGTTAAAAACTGCAACCATAAACATCATAAGGCAATGGAAATAATTCCTGATCATTACACAGCATTGTTTTACTTTTAAAAAGGTTTTTTTTTTCCACATTTACAAAAATCTGCTTTCTTTCCTTACTGCAATCTTTTGAGGCAGAGGTTCTCTGATAGATGAGGAAACTGAGTGCAGGAGTGGCTGAGTGACTTGCCTAAAGTTGTGAAGTTGGTTAGTAGCAGAGCTGGAATGACCTGATTCTAATAACTGCTCCAGTGTGGCCGGGGCATGAGTAAGTCACGACAAAGCTCTCAGCCCAGACCTCTTTCTATTGGCTTTTTGTCCAGATGCTAAAATGGTTACTCTTCCAAGTCCTGCGGCCTTGGCATCTTGACAGATGAGTTAGAATGTGTGATCTGGGTCCAGCATGTCCTTCAGGCTTCCCACACTGTCTCTGGTCACAGGTGATGAGGCATCAGATAATGAGATCTCCCTAGAGGGCTCGCTAGATTGTTATACCTTATTTGTAAAAGGGTACAGGGTATCTTTAAAGAATTTTAACTGATTCATACTTCTTTAATAACACTAATTTCACCAAAAAGAGCCCTTTACAAATGTCAATTAGGCTAATAAACAAGTCACTAATTTCACCTGTTATACCTCATTCCTAACATCTATTATTCTAATCAGCAAATCCTCTAGGGTTGATCAAAAATAAGTATAGCAGAAGTCCCCAGTAGCTCCATCTGGAGTATGGCTTTTTCTGATTAATTGTTAGCTGGACACTCCTGGAGCATGAACTTCTGATTAGGGCCACTGGTTTCCCCCAAACATACAGCTTAAACTCACACACATTCTTACTGTTATCCAATCTACACTAAAGTATGTAAAGTGAATTACAGACACTGTAACACACTGACATCAACATTTACAGTAAAACATGTTATAATATTCTCAAGCCACCAGGACTTGGTTCTAGCCACATTTGTAATTCCTCTATGTGCAGGCATTTTACTGAATCACAGCTTCAAATACCTTCTGATAGCTTCTATCAGTTCTCTAAAATTCAGTCCCACTTACTGAAAATGTAATGTAACTAACGCACAGCATCCCTAATTATAAAGCAGGGCTGACCATGGAAAAGGCATTGGACTCTTTTGCTACTGTAGTTTTAAACAAATTTACACTTCAGGCCAGGCATGGTGGCTCATGCCTGGAATCCCAGCACTTTGCGAGGCTGAGGCAGGCAGATCACTTGAGGCCAGGAGTTCAAGACCAGCCTGGCCAACATGGTGAAACCCTGTCTCTACTAAAAATACAAAAATTAGCCAGGCATGTGCCTGTAGTCCCAGCTACTTGGGAGGCTGAGACATAAGAAGCTCGAACCCAGGAGGTGGAGGTTGCAGTGAGCCAAGATTGCGCCACTGCACTCCAGCCTGGGTGACAGAATGAGACTGTCTCAAAAATAAATACACTTCAATCCCCCATGGATGATACAGGAATTTGCCTCATGTATTAAGTCCTGAACCACAAACAGGAATATGCCTCCTTATTACGTTTCGACCAGGGCGTATTTAGAGCAAGTGTAAGTAAGTACTTTTCTTTGCAAATAGGCCAGTAGGTTTTCCGAAGGGCAGAAAAAAAAATTTCTGCAGTAATAGAAACAAAATAAAGAAGTTAATTCTTAAATATCACTGTTAAGAAACATGGAATTAAAACAAGAAGGTTAATATTCTAAGTCTCACTTTCTTATCTCGGGATTTTATTAATTTCACTTTTCCCATTTACCATGAACTAAATATGTGGCTTTTTAAAAAATTCCAGAAACAATATTCCCAGTCATTTCTAATGAGAAGCCTCCAAAGTAAAATGAGAACAGTGGGAAAGTCTCTTCCTCATTTCAGCAAGCCACTGCTCACTGAGACTCCCCTGTTGTGAGACTGGGTCATTAGAAAGGAAAGAAGTTTAACTGACTCACAGTTCCACATGCTTAACAGGAAGCTCCAGGAAGGCCTCAGGAAACTTACAATCATGGCAGAAAGGGAAGCAGGCACCTTCTTCACAAGGAGGCAGGAAAGAGAATAAATGTGAGTACAGGAAAAACTGCCACTTTTAAACCCATCAGATCTAGTGAGACTCACTATCACGAGAATAGCATGGGGGAAACCACTCCCATAATCCAATCACTCTCCTCCCTCGACTCGGGGGAATTACAACTCGAGATGACATTTAGGTGAGGACACAGAGCCAAACCATGTCACCAAAGATCCTAAAATGGGCTGCTCTAAAGAATATCCCCATACCCAAGAAGCCATGTTCCCACCCTACTCCCAACAAAGGTAGCAAATGTTTGGTTCATTCATTAGGATTAATTTCTTGTAATACAGCCCCCCCCCCTTTTTTTTTTTTTTTATTTGAGATGGAGTCTTGCTCTGTAGCCCTGGCTGGAGTGCAGTGGTGTGATCTCGGCTCACTGCAAGCTCCGCCTCCCGGGTTCACGCCATTCTCCTGCCTCAGCCTCCCGAGTAGCTGGGACTACAGGCGCCCGCCACCATGCCTGGCTAATATTTTTGTATTTTTTGTTTAGTAGAGACGGGGTTTCACTGTGTTAGCCAGCGTGGTCTCGATCTCCTGACGTCGTGATACGCCCGCCTCGGCCTCCCAAAGTGCTGGGATTACAGGCGTGAGCCACCGCGCTCGGCCTCTTGTAATACAGCGCTTCTCATTGAAAATACAAGGGAGATAATTTTTTACCTAGAATTTTCCATGTTTCCCATCGGCCAGTAAGGAAGATATGCTGCAGTAGTCAAAGCATTGTTTTAAAATATGTTGATACTCACATATAAATAGACGAGAAATAACAAAGCCAAGTGTCAATTTCCCAGCTGTAAATTTGCACTTAATACTGCACAGAATTCCACTCTGTTCCTTTTGCTGACACTGAAAATGAAATCCAAAGACAGAACACAAACAGAGGGAGTCCTAGGCATTATTTCTGCAGCCACATTTCAGCGGACTTCCAATTGAGAGATGCTTTTAAAATGCCCTTGAAGGAGAGACCCCCCACCAAGAGATCAGAGGTTTTTGTTTGTTTTCCTCCGGCTACGCCACTGCCTCAGGCATGCACCTAATGGTCTCTTAAGTGATCATTAGGAGCCTTGTTAAAATTCCTCTAGCACTTTTAGCAATTAGTCATTAATTGGACTTGCCACTTCAGACCCTTCTTAATTGCTACTCCTGAGAGAGGAGCTCTGTGGGGACAAGTGGGCGAAGCAGGTGACTTCCTGCAGTGGGTCATTCAGTAGAAAACATGGCGTCCTGTTTTCCTGCGGCTGCATCTCCAGTACTCTTACCTTAGTCCGGGTCATCCTACCCCGGCCACACAAGCCATGCCTACACAATAAGAAACTTGCTTTAACAAATACTCTGGAGCCTGTCCTTGGGTTCGTTGTTGTTATTGTTGTTATATTATAATAACAAGAGCATTTAAAGTACTATACAGTTTACAAAGAACTTCATACATACGATCTTATATAATTTCAACACCATTTTACAGATGAGTAAACTGAGACTCAAGATGGTGAAGAGACTGGCCCAAACCCACACAACTTGTAAGTTGCCAGCATGCACCCAGCCAGCTCCACAGCCCCAGGCTGGCCATTTTCAAAGCCAGTGCTCTGTTCACCTCGTTGCACTGCTTCCCAGCAAAAAGGCCCCCTGGTGAGTACAGTCAGCTGTCTCCAGATTTTGAGCATCTTTAGAGACACGGTCCAGATACACTGATCTGCCACTTCTCTAGAGATCGATAGCCTGCAGTTATGGGACTGCACCAATGTTCTTCATAGGTAGAACAAAGAGCTCATTTTTGTTTAGTGAAAAATCTTGATGGACTCTCGCAAATGAAGGATGCCCAGAGAGCATGCTCTGGCTGAGCTGAAAGGAACTAAGGAAAGGAGAAGAGAAGAAAGGTAGGATTCAATATCCAAACACATAATACAAAACGAGCCCCAGAGAGAAGAGCTGAGAGAAAAATAGTTCAGCCTCCGTGCAGCAGAGGATAAATAAACGCTATTGGGGTAAGAATAGCTTAGAGATTTAAAGAACAGATATTAATCAGTTTTAAGTTGTTTGCTTTTCTGTGATGGGATACTATCCCCAGAACCAGACTATGGTAAGGTAAGAGGGGTGCCTAGGGGCCAGGCACGGTGGCTCATGCCTGTAATCCCAGCGCTTTGGGAGGCCGAGACAGGTGGATCACTTGAGGTCAGGAGTTGGAGACCAGCCTGGCCAACATGGCGAAACCCTGTCCCCACAAAAAAATACAAAAATTATCCAGGCATGGTGGTAGGCGCCTATAATCTCAGCTACTTGGGAGGCTGAGGCAGGAGAATTGCTTGAACCCGGGAGGTGGAGGTTGCAGTGAGCCAAGATCACACCACTGCATGCCAGCATGGGCAACAAGAGCAAAACTATGTCTCAAAAAAAAAAAAAGAGTGGTACCTAGGCTGCAAAATTTTAGGAGGTGCTCACTCTTAAGGTTGTACGGTACTTGCCTCACCCTGGTCCTAGCTGGGTCATCCCCCGCAGGGCCTCAAAGCTTAGGTAAAGTCTGAAATACACACAGCCCTGTGGAGGCAATATTTTGAGAGCGAGAAAGAATTAGAGCAGTAACCAGCACCAAGTGATAAGATTTATAATAGGATTGTATACTGTTTGGTATATACTTAATTTGGTAATATGAATCATAAACTGAAATAATTAAACAAAGAGAGAAAAGCCAGAACAAAAAATCACTGGGAAAATATATGCCCCTTCCCCAGGAATTCCCAGAGATGTGAAGCGGGACACTAGGTGTCCCACTACTTGTAGTCTGGGGATTACAGACAAATGTAACAGGTTGAGCCTGGTCACCTGGAGAATCTCAGCAATTGGGCCACAGTTCCATGTGTGGCTTCGTTACACTGATGATGTTGTTGTTTGCTCACAAATGAATACCTCTTTTCTATTTAGCAAGTTTCCTAGATGCCTTACTACATGTATGGAGCAGTAAAGTTGTTTTTGTCTCTCAGTCTACAGCATCTATCCAGTTGTAAGGAGAGGTGGTGCGGGAAGAATTCTAATAATGGGGAAAGGACCTCTGCAGGGGGCTTGTCCTTCTCCAGCACCTTACTGTCCCTACTCACCTATGACCAGAGGCAGTATGGGAAGCCTGAAGGACATGCTGGACCCAGATCACACATTCTAACTCATCTGTCAAGATGCCAAGGCCCCAGAACTTGGAAGAGTAACCATTTTAGCATTTGGACATAAAGCCTTGTGGTCCAATAGAAAGAGGTCTGGCTGAGAGCTTTGTCATGACTACTCATGCCCCGGCCACACAGGAGCAGTTATTAGAATCAGGTCATTCCAGCTCTGCTACTAACCAACTTCACAACTTTAGGCAAGTCACTCAGCCACTCCTGCACTCAGTTTCCTCATCTATCAGAGAACCTCTGCCTCAAAAGATTGCAGTAAGGAAAGAAAGCAGATTTTTGTAAATGTGAAAAAATGTGGAAAAAAAGAAACTTTAAAAAGTAAAACAATCTTTGATAATGATCAGGAATTATTTCCATTGCCTTATTATGTTCATGGTTGCAGTTTTTAACAATAACAGTAAATGTTATGACTGAGACAATGAGGCATGATTAGGTAATCTGCATAGCAAGCACTGCTGGTTGGCCAACCAAACGTCCATTGCCAGACTCTTTCTTCTTCCTTGTCTGGCTTCATTACAGAGAATGGAAAAGCTATAGTCTCACTTTCCTAAACACACAGACAGCTAGGGGTAACCACATGACATAGTTCTGACCAATAAGTAAGAAAGAGTCTTCCGCAGCATTTCTGATCAGGTTTATTATTTGCTAATGAAAAAGAAATCAATGTAAATGGCATCCTCTCTTTTTCCTGCACTGAAGGACATGACGCTTAGAGCATGGAAGTCATCTAATAACTTTAAAGGCCAAGAAAGTTAGTTCTCATTGAACTGCTGAATCAACATCTTCAGTTCCCTATCTATCTCCAGACTGGTTCTCATATAAGAAAACAAACCCCTATGTTCAACTTTTGTTAGTTACCTGCAGCTAAAAGCATTCCTGACTGATATAACAATATCTTGACAGATATAACAATATCCTATCTATTTTGTCTTATAGAAATTTCTCTCCCAGTGATCTTTATGAAGAGTTTAACTCAAAGAGAAAGGAGGAAATTTTTTCCTCCAAAGGCCCAAAGCAATAAAGAAATGATCAAGAAAAATGGGTGAATTTCCTCTGCAAAGTAAGTTCGAATATCACTGTGATATCAGGCCACTGGATCTCCCCATGTTCATACATTTGTCTTGCCAACAGACCTAGCCTTTAACGAAGCCTTCACTACCTACCCTACAGGGTTCTAAGGATCAAAAGACATAATGGTTGTTAAAGCTCTGTATAGACTATAAAATACCTCGTAAAGGCTGAGTTACTGAGGAGCCTATGCTTGGTGCTGTTTTTGGTGCTGTTCAAGATCTGTTTCTATTTATACCTCTGTGCGGCTGAATCTCATTGCTGTTTTCATCCCCTGTGTCTCCAAAGAGCTCTTGGTCTTTATTTCTAGCTACTTCCTAAACATCTTCACCTGGATCTTTAACAGCACTTAAAACTCAGCATGTCCAAAACTGAATTAATTTCTGTTCTCCACAAAGTCATTATTCTGCCTGTGTTCCTGGTTCCCAGTAATAGACGTCACCATACACCTACTTTCCACAGGTAGAAAACTGAGTCATCTTCAACTCCTTTTTTTCCCTTCTAAGTTCCAACTCAAAAATAATTTTGCCTCTTTTGCCTTTCATCACATGATCCTCACATCCCATCAGCTTTTTTTTTTCTCTCTCTCTCTCTTTTTATGAGAGAGTTTTGTTCTGTCACCCAGGCTGGAGTGTAGAGGAGCAATCACAGCTCACTACAGCCTTGACTTCCCGAGTTCAAGCCATGCTCCCACCTCTGCCTCCAGAGTATCTGGGACCACAGAAGCATACCACCACACCTGGCTAATTTTTGTATTTTTTGTAGAGATGGCGGTCTCATTATGTTGCCCAAGCTAGTCTCAAAGTACTAGGCTCAAGCAATCAGCCCGCCTCAGCTTCCCAAAATGCTGGGATTACAGGCACGGGCCACTGTGCCAGGCCCTCATCAAGTTTTTTAAGTCTAAACAATAGATAGTAATGTTTTCTGACAGTTCTCTCTGCCACCACTTTTGCTGACTCCATTCTAGATGGGATCCTCCCAAAAGAAAACTTGGATGGCATCCTTGTGTCAGTTAGAAGCTCCGTGGATTCCACGTAGCTACTGACGGGAGTCAGACACCTTAGAGTGGCCCAAAAGCTTCTTCTGAGTCCAACTGCACCTTATCTCCTCAGGCTCATTCTTGGCCCCTCCCCTTCCTAATCTCAACCTTCTCTCCCTGGATCCTTGTATCTAATGGGCACTTGATGATTTTTCCTTTTTCCCATTTCTTGCCTTTATTCCTTCCTTTTTGTTCTCTTATCATTATCCCAGTCCAGCCTTTAGTCTATTACATCTGGACTATTCCAAGAGCCTCCTAACAGGGGCTTCCCATCTTTCTTTAGTCTACACTATACTGTCCAACCGAATTAAATTACTTGAAAAATCCCAGCCAAATTCAGTGACTCACGCCTGTAATCGCAGCACTTTGGGAGGCCAAGGTAGGCAGATCACTGGAGCCCAGGACTTTGAGACTAGCCTGGGCAACATGGTGAAACCCCATCTCTACAAAAAATTAGCTGGGTGTGGTGGCATGCACCTATAGTCCTTGCTACTCAGGAGGCTGAGGCAGGAGGATCACTAGAGCCTAGGAGGTCGAGGCTGCAGTGAGCTGTGATCGCACCACTGCACTCCAGCCTGGGCAACAGGGCAAGACTCTGTCTTAAAAAGAAAAAAAGAAAAAAAGGCAAACAGCATTTATCTTGATTAAAAAAAACTTTAAAAAGAGAAAAAAAAGATTCTTCCTACAGAGGTCTCTATTAGCAACGAATACAGTTCCCGCTTCTCATCCCAGCTTTCATGACCCTCATAATCATGCTGCTTCTTCATATTTGAGCTTCATCTTTCAGTGACTTCCATGGGCACCCTTCATTCCTAACAACCAATTACGCTGCACTCCGTGAACACCACTAGGCCTTTCCATTCCATGTCTTTCTCTATTCCCCACACTTAGAACGCTGCCTCGCCCTATCTGCCCAGACTATGGTCTTCACTGTCCTGCCACCTGTATCCACAGGCAGCTTTCCATTGGGCCTCAAGCCAGAAATGAGCCCTTTCTTGTTCCTGTAAAGTCTCATAGCTCTTAATTTACCTTGTACTTTCGGGATTTATCATCACTTGCCTTACCCTGTGGTCATCTAGATTCAAAAGTCATGTTTTCTTACATGTTTATCTTTGCATGTAACACAGTGCCTCCTGTATTATGGATGTAAAATTCTTAGATAAATTGTTAGAGAAATACTTGCTGGGTGAAATACACTTATATACTTATACTTTGAATGTAATATATTTAAAATATACTTATATTTTGAGATCACTTTCACATCTATTACCACAGCACAACAATTACCGGAAGGAGGCAGAACAGATATTATTGTCTCTGTAAAACTGGGGCCAGAAAGGTCAAGGAACTTTCCTTACATCACCCTGGAAGCTCAGGCAGATGAACAAACTCACTTCCTGCTTCTGGTGCTTCACTGGGGCTTTTTCTGCTCAACTCAACTCTCATGGGTCTGAGTCTATCCTGGGCCTTTTCTGGTCCCAAAGCAACTTGCATCACCCTCATTTTCCACTTCGCCTTGCAGCCCCCACTCCTGTTGGTTTGAAAACACAGCTTCCTGCCGATCTCTCCCCACCCTCTGTGAAATCTGTCTCAGGCACACAGGGAGAAGCAAGGAGCTAATGTTCAGGCAATGTGCTGCCCTCCTGTGATGAAAGGTGCAATCTCCATCACTCCCTGAGACACAGCATCCCTGCGTCTGTTTTGAAGCAGACCTGTGCCTTTGCAGCTGCTTCCCGTGAACAGCAAAGCCATTATCCTGGCCCACTGTTCTCTTCGTTTGACACTCTCTTAAATATGTCATTTTTCTCATTTTCATTAATAATGCTTTTTTAACACCTGATCAGCCTCACTGTCTGCTCTAGGTTAAGGCCTATTATTCCATTAGAGTTTGACATTTGAAATGCAATGAGGCATTCATGCACAGGTAGAGCTAATAGGGAAAATGGCTTGAGTCAGGGCTTTATGTACCAGGCAGTTTGGAAAATGAGAGAGGTCAACAAGAAACAGAAGCCTGCTTTTGTGCCAGCCACAGAGTTCTGGGTCCAAGACACACTGTGTCCCCTGTGATAGGTTCAGGACACAGATGTGACCTTTTCTGCCACTGGAGGATATCAGGCAGGCACGTCTCCCAGATTGTGCATCTAGAAGAACCTGGAGCAGGTGAAAGAAAATTAGGCAATAGACCTAATGACAAGTCGGTGGGCGTAGAGAAAATTAATTGAACTTTTCTGCCTTTCTCGACTCCTATTCTCCGATGTTCAGGGCAGCCAGTTATTACGGGGACCTCAGAAGATATTTACCGGCCTCTGGTGCTGCCACGTGCTTGCCTTTGTCAAATGAGTGAGTTGAATGTAACACTCAAGATTAGAGGGGCCAAAGAAGTTGAGAAATTCAGCCAGTGTGTGTCCCAGTTTCCCTTCCTAAACCCATCAAGTGAAAATAACCGCTTACATTTTGCTTACTTATTTATTCATCATTTACTCAACAAACACTTATTGAAGGCTTTCCATGTAGACGCCGGGTATATCCCTGCCCTCACAGAATTTACAATACTTTTACAATTTCCCCACTTTAACTTTCATTCTGACTATAACTCTTCCATGTAAGAAGGGGAAATGCCATCTTCAGTTTTGAGATGCAGAGTGAATGAAATCTCAGTGGGCATGAAAACGTATGCTTGCAAGAAATACACCTTTCTCTAATTTGTTGTAGTAAACTTAACTCCAACTCCAAATCTCCATCTCACCAGGCCAGAGGGAATTTCAGTCAGACATCCTGGCAATGGGTCTCCTCCTAAAGATGCACCAGAATTGAGAAGCCTTATGTGGTACCAGGAATGGCAGCAGGGACTATTAGTCCTTTGTGACTACCGATGCTATCCTCATCTATCAAGCCCATTGTGATCCCTTGAGATATGGTGGCCTTCTGTGTCCATGCCACACATGGGGCCCAAGAATCTTTGCTTAGGGTGGGACCCCCGGCGCCTAGATTCTCACCTTCACAGGCTGACTACATGGCCATCCCCTCTGAGCTACTGCAGCCTTCTAGGGTGCTGCTCTGAAGGCAGGTGTGGATTCATGATTAAAGTGAGGCACCATAATTGCTGGAAGCCTCCCTCTCCCCTCTCCCTCCCTTTTCAAGAAAAAAAAAATAACAAGTATAATCTCGTTTTTCAGTTTAGTTGTTCCAAACGAAGAAGGAGAAATTGGCTCCCAGAAGCTTCTATTTTTCACATACTTAAAAACCTCGGAATCTCTGATTCCAAGGCTTGCTAAGGCCCTAGCAACCTGCTTTCAAGGGAGAAGAAAAAATAGAGAACAAACATTAATTGGCAGTCAAATTAATTATCCTGCCACAGTGATGAAAAATCCAAAATGCCGGAAGAGGTAACATTCATCACCTTGAGCTTCTCCTCCAATCCTGGCCCTGGCACACACCCCAAATCCAATGGCAAGTGGGGGCTGCCTGCTGCTTGTGGCTGCCTCCCATCCGTCAGTAGATCCAGAGTCATGCAATAACATGGAACTGTGGGAAAGCTTCTGTAACTTACATAGATTAGCCACATGAGGAGGGAAACACATCATCTAGCCATTGTCCCCCAACACCACCCCTGCCAGCAAAATAACTTCACTCCTACTCCTATCAGACCGGAGCTCACCATGACCTGAACCCTACCCACATCTCAGCTCTTCCCTTGCCTTATTTTCCTGCATCTCATCTCTCACGGGAAAAAGCATCCATTCTTTTTCCTTCCAATCTCCAGCCCCACCCACTTCTGATGAGTCTCAGTCCTCCCTAGGGCAACTATATGAGATGCTCAGTGTGAGAGGCCATGGAATCCTCCTGAGCACCCCTACTGCAGGCACTTGTAACCCCGGCTCCCTGTATGCAGAATGCTTCAAAAGGGAATGAGCATGACAGGAGGCAAGGAGAAAATACGGGCAAAGCCCATGCCAAATTTCCAGGCTGGAGGAGAGCTATGAGAGCCTACGGTAGTTGAAAACCCATTTTAAAAGGTTGAATTGGTTGATTGACTAATGGATCGATTCAGTGACTTTATTCAAAAATTGTATAAGCTTGGCCATGTGCTTACCACTGTGGGGTCACCTCTGAAGGAGACAAAAAGCATAACACAAGTTTTTAGTCTTCAAAGGGGTTCCACTTAATATGGGAGAAAGGCTATACACACATATAGCAAATGCCAAAAATAATAAAGACAACAGCTAATATAAATTGAACACTTATAAAATGCTGAGTGGTGAGGCCGGGTACGGTGGCTCATGCCTGTAATCCTAGCACTTTGGGAGGCCGAGGGCGGGGGGTGGGTCACCTGAGGTCAGCAGTTCAAGACCAGCCTGGCCAACATAGTGAAACCCCATCTCTACTAAAAATACAAAAACTTAGCCAGGTGTGGTGGTGGTCACCTGTAGTCCCAGCTATTTGGGAGGCTGAGGCAGGAGAATTGCCTGAACCTGGGAGGCAGAGGTTGCAGTGAGCCAAGATCATGCCACTGCACTCCAGCCTGGGTGACAAGAGCAAGACTCCATCTCAAAAATAAAAAATAAAATGCTGAGTGCTGCACTAAATATTGCTATGCAAAAGTAATATTTCATTTATTCATCAAACATCCTTATATGGTAGGTATCAACATGCACCCCATTTGCAGATGGGAAAACTGAGGCAAAAAGTTTTTTTTTTTACTCAACCAAAATTCTATATATAATAGTCTAAATTGACAAGGACAATTTATAACAGTTCATTATACTTTTGTTTCTGATAGTAAAGAGGTAGAAATTATATAACTGTCCAAAATTAAATGAATGTTAAATTAACTATGACAGCCATACAACAGAATATTGTATAGCCATTACACTCATGTATTAAAAAAATAAAATTATACAGAAAAATTTTTATCATAAATGTTAACTTAAAAAGAATAGAATACAAAATGTGTATTAGAGAATGAGGGAGGAACAGGGAGAGAAGGAGGAGGGAGAGACAAAAGGAGGGAAGGAGGAAAAGAGATCAGAAGAGGCCGGACACCGTGGCTCATGCCTGTAATTCCAGCACTTTGGGAGGCTGAGGCAGGTGCATCACGAGGTCAGGAGTTCGAGACCAGCCTGGCAAAGATGGTGAAACACCATCTCTACTAAAAATACAAAAATTCGCCAGGCGCAGTGGCAGGCGCCTGTAATCCCAGTTACTCGGGAGGCTGAGGAGGAGAATCGCTTGAACCTGGGAGGTGGAGGTTGCAGTGAGCTGGGATTGTGCCACTGCACTCTAGCCTGGGTGACAGACCAAGACTCTGTCTCAAAAGACAAACAAAAAATGAGATCAGAAGAAATATATTAAAATGCTAATAGAATGTCAAAACTTTTCAATCTGTCCATTTCAAATATGTGCAGCTAACTGCATGTCAATTAGAACTCAATGAAGTTGTTAAAAAATGTTAACAGAGCATTTCTGTGTGTTGGAATCATATATGATTTTAATTTTGTTATTCTCTTTATTATCAACATACTCTAACAGGATTATTCATTACGTTAATAATCATGGGAAATTACATGGTAATTTTGAAAAGAGTTTATGAAAAGGAGCTCTGGGAAGTAATATTGGAAAAAAAATTCTGATTTAATTGCTATGGGGTGGGACTGCTATATATATTCCCCAGGTGATTCTAACATGCAGTGGGGGGTAGGAACCACAGACGTACACAGAGCACCTGGCCCAGCAGCTGGTCTGTAGTTGCTATTTGATAAATGGTGGCCATCACCACTATCACCATCATCACTGTTGTTGTTATGCTCTTCAGCATTATTGGCATATTTACATTCTCATATTAAGTGAGAAAAAATGCCTAGGTGGAGCAGATGGCTCAGGCATTGGCAGATTCATTGGAAACATCAAGGAGTAATCAGGTGTTGGAGCTGGTGATATTTTCCTGTGACAGACTCTGTCAGAGGCTTTCATTTTCCCAGGCCTGTGGGATTAGTAATGCAGAGCACTTCCAGACTATTAGTGTATAAAACTACAATGCAAAAACTTTTTACTAAAATTAACGATGCCAGGCCAGCCATAAAGAAATTCATCTCCCAAGTGACAAGCTCAGCAGAGCCGCACCAACTTCTGTAACAGATGTCTAGACAATTTGACTTTGAAATACATACCCTAAGCCTGAACAGCCTGAAGTTTCCCAGCCAGTGCCCAGCCAAAGTTCAAAACAAGAGACCGAGCAGGAATAGAGGATTTGAAGATTATAAATAAACTTATTCATAGGGAAAGCAGAAAGTATAGCAAGCTAAAAATTGATTGCCCAGAGAGGATGACTCATCAGTGAGACTATAAAAGACCATCTTTCAGTGATCACACAGCAAGACAGTTCATTGTCCTTAAACATTCACTGCCTGTCACACCAGGCCTCCCACCAGCAGGCTGCAAAGCCCAGAAATGGCCTCGTTAAGCATTGTAGACATCCCCACCCAGCAAAGAAACAATCCATTTCTCCTCGACCTCTTTGAAGCCCCACATGCCAGTGAATATATCTGAAATTGGTGCCCTAGATTCCCAGTGTGTCAGCCAGTTGAAAGGATTTGGCCAGGGTCAGTCTGACCTGCCTGATAATTTTAAGACATTACACGTTTGATTAAGCATTTTAGGGCTAACGATCTCAACAGGTAAATGAGGTCAGGGCAAGAGCAACCTGAGACGGTCTCCAACTGCTGAGGCACTGGGAAAGCCACTTTTCTTGCTTTCATTGTGTCTTTTGAAGGGTCAAAACAACACAGAACAATCCAGCCAGGTCATTTATATAACTCTGCTTTCCTGCTACCTGCTTCTGCAGCATAGTAGGTGGGTTTTCAGACACAAAATTTACCTCTAAGGCCTTGAGATTTACTGCAATGACAAATCTCTAAATGGTATTGACATTCTAGGATATCATGAACAGTACATTATTATGAGGAAAATCAACAGAGATGCCACTTATCCGACAAACATCTCCCAAGCCCTGGCTATGAAAAAATCACTGGAGTTGGGAGGTAAGTCAGACATCAATCCTTTCATTAAGGACAAAGGCCTGGTGAGAGGTGATAGGGTGAGCTATGAGCCTAAGGAGATGGTTAGAAATGTCAAGGTCACATAGGAAGCACAGGTAAGTGGCTAAACTGTTATGATAAGGGACAGGGGCCAGGCGTGGTGGCTCATGCCTGTAATCCCAGCACTTTGGGAGGCAGAGGCAGGTGGATCACCTGAGGTCAGGAGTTCGAGACCAGCCTGGCCAACATGGTGAAACCCTGTCTCTACTAAAAATCCAAAAATTAGCCAGGCATGGTGGCGGGTGCCTGTAATCCCAGGTACTCAGGAGGCTGAGGCAGGAAAATCGCTTGAACCCGGGGGGCGGAGGTTGCAGTTAGCCAAAATGGTGCCATTGCACTCCAGCCTGGGCAACAAGAGCAAAACCCTGTCTCAAAAAAAAAAAAAGATAAGGGAGAGATGACTTCCATTTGGTAGCGTGGGTAAGAAGAGACTTTAAGCAGTTGATGGTATATGAGCTGGGCCTTCAAAGATTGATAAAATGGAGGTCATGCAGGGATAGTGAGGCCTTGAACCACAAAGAGGGTAGGGTCCTTTCAGACAGCCTGTGCCAGCATAAGACCAGCAAAGCTTAAATGAGGATCAGAAGAATGCCTACTAAAAGCTAGTCAAGGATCATAAGTAAGTTGCCAAACTAGTCTGAAAACCACCAGGGAGGAGCCAAGTTTGGGAAAAAGTCACACAATGTATGTACAAGTGATAGCAAGCATCAGTGTCCAATACACCTTCTGAGATACTGGCTGGCAAGGGCTGGTAAAGAAGGAAAGGGGGTGGTCAAATATATTCCAGCAGACTATGATGTGCACATTTTAAATAATGATATACATATGTATTTATCAACATGGAAAGGGTCCTCAATATATTAAGGGGAAAATAAGGTTAAAGAATGTTTTATACAAAATGTCATCTATGTATATAGCAAGATGAACCCTACTCCACTAACCCATGTATGCAATAAATACCTCGTTTCTTCACCAGTTGGATCTAACTTTGAGCCTCCAATTTGGCAGAAAGTTTTATGTCAGTCAATAACAGAGTGTCTTTCACATCCCTACAGCCGCACGATAATTTGAGAACTTTAAATGGTACACACAAAACAAAGTATGACCTCTACTCTTCAGCCCATCGTCCTCTCCACCAATCATTGTCCATGCCTGCATCCTCCTTGAAGTTCACCTGTGCCAAGCATGTAACAGGAAAACCCAACATAGCAGTAGCTTAAACAACATGGGGATCTATCTCTGTCATACAAAACAAGTCTGTAGGTGAGCAACCTAGAGCTGATATGACATTTTCTGAAAAGGACCTTCTCTTTCTACCCCACCACCCTAGAACATGGCTTTCACTCTCAAAGTCAGCTCATGGCCCAAGGGAGCTGCTTGAGCTTCACCATCATACCCTCATTGCAGATCAGAAGGAAGATGACAGGCAGAAAAAAATTCTTCCTTGAAGTCCCATGCAAAATAACCTTTTCTTTATTACATGGCTGCAAGGGAGTCTGGGAATTATCATCTTTATCCCAAGTAGGCATGTGCCCATCTAACATGAGGTTCTGTTACTAAGAATAAAGGAGAAATTAGATGTAGAGGTAAACAAGTAGCTCTCTCTGACACAGATGTATAAGGAGAGAAGAGAAGAGGGGTGACAGCAGATCCTTGACGGTCATCAACATTTGAGAGATAAGCAACGGACAAGGAACTCATGGAGGGACTGAGAAGACGCCATTATAGAAAGAGAAGACATTGTGGAAGATAAGGTGTCAAGAAGGGCAAGGGGGAAGGTTTTTAAGCTAGGGGGATGGCTAATAGCATAGGACAAAGCCAGAAAAAAATGATCATTAGAGATAATTCAATTGCCCAAAGAAAATAGACAATTGGAAAGCAAAACTTCGGGGACTATTTCTTTTGTTATACTCTGTCCGGGTACTCAGGATCACCCTAAAATCAATAGTTACATACATTCCATCTATGGAATAGATGGCCCAAAGGGGCTATTCTGCCATATTAACGTATCAGATGAGGCCTCCATGTCTACTTATGCTCACAGGCCATAGCCACACAATTCTGGGGCATTCTTCATGGCTTTGCCTTAATTGCTCTTTGAATTCTCATGGTTTCAGGAGCACAAACACACCGATCTTCATATAAGAGATGATTAGACCAGACTCAGGAAGAAAGCCAAGCACCTATTCATAGTGCAGCATAATAAGAAAAATAACTAACATTTATTAAAACATGTATTACATGCCAGGCACCGTGCTAACCTCTCAATGAATATTAGCTCTGTGTTTGTGTGTGCATGTGCACGTGTGCATGTGTGCCTATATAATTAACATTTGTATGTAATTAATTCTCAAAATGTTCTATGAGGCATGCTTCCCCAAGCTCTTTGATCTTGGACTTCCCATGCCCCAGGACTGTGAGGGTTCTCTTGCTGGCTCGCAAATGCCTGTCTTCTGGTTATATCCACATGTGGCACTTCTTTGTTGCATGCACACAGAGTGAGATCCTGCACCTCCACCTTTTTTCATAAGGGCATTCATCCCATAACGAGGGGCCCATTCTTATGGTCTTATGGTCTTATCTAACCCTAATTGGCCCCCAAAAGAACCCACCTCCAAATACCATCATACTGGGGATTGAGGCTACAACATATGAATTTTAGAGCAACACAAACATTCGTTGTAAAGCAGGCAGATATTCTTATCTTCATTTTACAGGTGAGAAATCAGAGGATAAGAGAGGTTAAATGGTTTGCTCAGAAGCAGAGGCCGTTGATTCCCATGTCCATTGCTGCTTCTGCATACCCTGCTGCCTCCATAGCAACAATACATTTTAGCAAATTTCTCATTATTTTTAGGTACAACTCCTTCTTCCATACTCCAGTTTTATCTGTTACCCTCTGGGCTATGATTAGTTGGAAACCTAATTAGTGAGCTAGTGACAACGAGGGTTTACATAGAGCAGATCATTATTTTCTTCCCAGTGAAAAGCAATTCAGAGGGACTTGAAGGTCAGGGGTTCTCCAAATCCCCTGGATTCTTCAAGACATTTTGATGATATTATCTGGATGATAATAATAATGGCTAAATATCCATTGGACACTTATTTTCTACACATTTAACTTGTATTAATTCATTTAATTCCCACCTAATGACCTTGTAAGGTAGATATTATCATCCCTATTTTACAAGTAAGCAAAAGGGAAAACTGAGGTACAGAAAGGCTAAGGCTACTTTTGCAAAACCCGGTTAGTGAATACTAAAACTTAAATTTGAGCCCAAGCAGAATGACTCTGGAGGCTGGATGTTAACCACTCTGGTGCAATAATTTCTTTAATTAAGAAGGAAAGGTGGGAGAATGGGTTATTTGAAAGGGCAGCATGTCAGAGCCTATCACCCCTCAACAAATCTCCACTAAAGGATCAACTCCCGAAAATTCTTCTCAGGGGTTCTGCTTCTCTGCAAAGGTGAGGGACCGTAAGATCTTCACCTTCCCGAACATAATGTGCAGAAAACCTCCCAGGGCCTTTGACATCCAGGCTCCCAATAATGTAAATAAATGCAGGTGGCAGGGTCTAACTACCCAGTAACCCATGAACCATTAATTGGAGCTATTTTCAGCTTCTAGGGAGCAATTCCAACTGCAAGATTCTCTGTAATAAAGGTCTGATGAATCAGCTGGTATGGGAGAGGGGGCATATTTGAGAATTCAGTAGGTAAAAATAGCATTAAAATAATTCAAGCCGAGAAGAAACATGACTGATGAAGCAGTATGTCAGGACATCTTCAGTCAGTCAATCAACAGGCTTAACTGAGGTCCCAGCACTCCTGCCTAGAGGACAGATGTTAGTATTGAGAAGGGATATAAAAGGGACAAAAGAAACACATGGTCTCCTCCCTCCATGAACTAATGATCCACAATAAACCTCAATGGTCCAGGGTAGTTGGCAGGAAAGATGTTCTGGTCAATAAAATATGCTAGTTAGTTTGGCATTGCCACATAGATCATTCAAGGATTGTTAATTTCCTAGAATTAGAATAAAACAATATAGATGCCATATTTTTTAAAGAATCAAAAACTGAATAAAAACATCAAGAAACTTGTGATCTTCTCTGGTATCTGTATCACCAGGCTTCCTTTTCAGATGTTCTCCCTTAATCCCATTCAACACTTCACTTACCATCTCTTACTGATGAGCAACAGCATCATCTTCTCTCCATGTCCAAGCCTGCCAAACCTCCTGACAGGAGACACTCTGCAGGTACTGAAATCTTGATACAGACAATGTGTTTTTACATTTAATGACTTTCAGACTCTTGAACAAAAGATACGCATTTCCATGGTGAATTTTGGTCATTTGTTAATTAAATAGGGAAGGTTTTGGGGAGCAGGCAGTACTAAGTTTTTCTTCATATATCTCAACATTGTTCAAAAGGTTAAACCAAAAAATTATAATACTTTTAAAATGAGTAGGAAGATTAGATCAAATAAAATATACAGATAATCAAAAAGAAATACTTGTCCATTTTAGTTTCAACTTCCTCAATACCTAACTGCAAATAATGGAGCCAGGCTGGGTAGAGATCGTTCCCTATTTTTATAACTCCAACGTCTAGCACAACACTTATAAGCATTTGAGAAATATTTGTTAAGCTGAACCAAAGATGATAATTGTACAACTTATTCTACTTCTTATCTTTTGTTTTTAATTTAATGGAAGCAGACTTCTTAATGAGAACTGAAGGGCTCAGAAGCAAAGCAGCAGTAAAAAAAGAAAATAGAAATCAAGGAATCTAAATAATCCCCAAATTGGGCAATCGGTCCCTGAGAAATAGAGAATTAACTATCATTCTTTTAACTATAATTACAGCCTTATTAAAACCAATAATCACTATTGAGCAAGAACATACAGAATATTATTTGAACTTGCCTTTTCATGAAGTCTCAACACATTGATTCCATATACAAGAAAATGTTATTGGTGTTGATGGTATTAAAAATAAGTAATACTGAAATATTACAATCTTTTTTAGACGAAAATATATGCAAATTACGGTGGAGAAGGGCAGAAAAAAACTTCGAAATATGTAAAGTGCTCTCTACCTAAGAAAAGATTTAGATCAAATAACTTTTTCACTTTCAGCAAAAGATGGCAGATTGAACACATGCATTTAATTCTCTTCTTTCCCTTAAGCTCTATACAATTACAAAAAAGGACAATTTTAAGTTTGAGTAAATTCAAAATAACAGTGGGGTAGAAGAGAATACTTTTATAAATTGGAAGTCAGAAAATCAAGTAAGTTAGTTATATAGTTGACTAGGTCCTAAGTAAGCTGAATCTAAGTCAGTAGGAAAAGAACAAAACAAATCAATTTATACCACAAACTCCCAAAAGGCTCAGACAGTAGTAGTGCCATGTATCTTTGGATATAAGGGTGAAAGTGAGGATTAAAAATAGGACGCCTGGATGAAAAACTGTTTCAGAGAAAATAAGATGACACCCAAGATTTCTCTCCTTCACTCTATACAACTGGGTGATTGCCCTTCCCCAGCTCTGGTAGAGGACTAAAGTTTCATTCTCTTGAGAATGTAAAATAGAGGACTTCTGGACCAGGAGACACTATGCTCGCTAAGGGAAAGGGTACTGTACTAAAATAAGGGAAATTAGGTGAATATATACATACCAATGTTAAGGCCCTCAGACTTTTTCCTCCGATTGGTTGCCAGAATGCTCCCAGCCAAATACATATACAAACACAAACACAGACACAGAGGACATAGGAAGACCTTTCTTCAGAAATCTGACTAGTCCAAGAGAACAGACCTAATAAAACTGATAACTGGTATCAGAGGCTTCCCAAGTTAAGATCTGGGAGCCCAGCCAGATCTCCCTATACTGAGAGGCCAGAGCAGACAAGCTCCATCTGTTCATAGTTTCCAGTCTTCTCTACACCCTCACACTTAAATATAAGCAGACAGTCAAGAATTAACAGATATTTGATGAATGCTCTGTATGAAAGACAAGAGACTATAATAAACAAAAAAGCAGGTTGGGGGCTATGAGGAAGAAGAGGAAAACTTCAAAAAATGTTATAATTAACTGTTAGAGAGATAAAAGAATATGTTGCCTCCGTAAAACAAGAAAGGTATTGTTCCATTTTTAAAAGGAGCAATCAAAAACAAAAAAATAGCTCTTAGAAATTAAAAGTATAACAAAAATGAAAAATTCACAGACAGGATGGAAAGTAATTTTGAGGAAATGTTACAAAAGAGAGAAATACAACAGAGATGGAAAATAGGAAGAAAAATAAATAAAAATTTGTATATCAATCCAGGATTTTTAGCTTTCAAATAATAAGAATTCTAGAAAGGAGAGAGAAACAGAGGAGAGAAAATCAAAAACATAATTCAAGAAAATCCCTCATGACTAAAAGGCAGAACTTTCTAGACTGAAAGTATCCAGTAAAAGGGATAAAAATTATCACACATCCAGACATATATCATCATGAAGATTCTGGAAGACAAAGAGAAAATACTACAAGTCTTCAGAGAAGGGAAAAGAAGCAATTTTCATACACAAGATCAAAAATCAGGCTGGGCACAGTGGCTCACACCTGTAATCCTAGCACTTTGGGAAGCTGAGGCAGGCCGATTGCCTGAGCTCAGGAGTTCGAGACCAGCCTGGGCAACATGGTGAAATCCCTGTCTCTACTAAAATACCAAAAATTAGCCAGGCATGGTAGCATGTGCCTTTATTTCCAGCTACTCAAGAGGCTGAAGCATGAGAATCACTTGAACCCAGGAGGTGAAGGTTGCAGTGATCTAAGATTCTGCCACTGCACTCCAGTCTCGAAAACAGAGCAAGACTCTGTCTAAATAAATAAATAAATATAAAATAAATAGGTGTGGCAGTGACTTCTTAACATCATCTCCTAGATGTAAAAGATAATGAAGGAATGCCATTAAAATAACGATGGAAAAAAATTTCCAACCTAAAATTCTATACCCAGCCAAATTATCGATTCAGTGTGAAGACAGAATAAAGACATGTTCAGATATTCAACATTTCAAAATTTTTCATTCTCGCATACCTTTTCTCAGGAATGTACTGGAATATGAAATGAAATGAAAATGAAAGAGAAAAATAAGAATGGATGATAAACATAATCAAAGGAAAGCCAGAAGGCCGGGCACGGTGGCTCATGCCTGTAATCCCAGCACTTTGGGAGGCTGAGGTGGGCGGATCATGAGGTCAGGAGATCGAGACCATCCTGGCTAACACGGTGAAACCCCATCTCTACTAAAAATACAAAAAAATTAGCCAGGCGTGGTGACGGCGCTTGTAGTCCCACCTACTGGGGAAGTTGAGGCAGGAGAATGGCATGAACCTGGGAGGTGGAGCTTGCAGTGAGCGGAGATCATGCCACTGCACTCCAGCCTGGGTGACAGAGCGAGACTCCGTTTCAAAAAAAAAAAAAAAAAAAAAAGGAAAGCCAGAGAATAGTGAAAGTGACAGGGAGCCTCGGCACGACGGTTAAGGGAGATGCAATGCAACATAACAGCTGTGCCTCAGGTCTAAAGAGCAAGCAGTACAGATCAGTGCAGACCCAAAATTCTAGGGGAGATTTTTTTCAAAAAAACAAAATTGGTAGATGGCCTAATATGTTTAAATGTATTGAGATAAGCTATGCACAACTGAGGAGGGCTTTGGGTTGAATCAGCAATTCATACATAGAAAAATAAGCAAATATATAAGTTTAAAACATATTATTAACTTTGAGAAAAACAAAATCTTATAAAGGGAGCAAAATTTATAATAGTATACTACCTGGCTCACTGAATTTACATTAACATAGGTTTAAGATTGTAAATACAGCAAGAGGAGAGAAGTTTCTACGTATCTTATATGTAGAAACAGTCATTACTTCCAGCATATGTGGTAGGTTAAATCCTTGTCTTACATAAAAGAAAGTTAGTAGCTAATGTTGAAAACTAAAAACTCAAGAAGTCATAGTACCAGCATTTTATTTAGAAACATGGAGGTGAAAAACAGTTGCCTCCTGGGAATGCAAAATATCAGGCTGTAAGATGACCGGTCAGCTGTTTCTCATTACAAGCTGTGTAACACTCTGACTCTTCAAATATGTATATGTATTACTTTGATAAAATTATAAACTTCACAAAAAAAGAATTTCCTGACTCTGAAAACTGTGCAAATTTAGAATGTTGTCACCTAATAAAAATAACTGACAATTAGTTAGAATGAGCCACAAATTCTTCTGGTTTACATGCATTCACTTATTTAATGCAAAGCAACCCTATGAAGTCGATACTTTTATCTCTTACCATTTTTAATCTTTTCCTCAGGAATTGAGGCTTAGAGAAACTAACTGGCAATGTTCACTTAGTGAATAATAAAGCCAGGATTTCATGGAGTAGGGAACCCCAGAAACTACTCTTTCGAGTATTGTGTCTGGAGAATTTTAAGAAAATCTTTTCCCTTCCATAGGGTGATGCCCATGAGACTCCTCCCATCTGGAACACTCTCCTCCATTCCACCTCATCAAATTAATTTTCATTCATCCTTCCATCAAGTCTTTCCTAACCTACAAGTCTAGGTTTGTCTTCTTCATTGCATGTGCTTACAAAACTTGGTGCCCTCCTTCAGAGCATTTCATTATTACCATAGTCATATACTTCATATCTGTGATTAGTTATTTAGCATATGTTATCTCCCCAACTAGAATTAGTGTTCCATGAGGACAGGAATCACATCTGATTTCACTCAACACTATTGCCCTAACACCTACAAGAATAGATAATTGAATGAATAAACAAATTCATGAACAGACAATCTAAGCTCCTGATACATGGTTTAATATATTCTCTCAGGGCAACCAGACTACCCTTTGTGGTTCTTGTCATTCCTAAGAATCTAAGCTTCCAGCTTCCCCAGGGACACCAGATGAATCAAATCTTAGTAATGCCAGCCAACACACTCTTTCAAAGAGAAAGATTCCCCTGCCTGCACAAATGACAAAAACAGTTTATTTGATTGTTTCTTTGTTTTGTTTTGTTTTTTGACAAGAATGAGACTTTAATCAGTTTTAAGTAGAGTTTATAACACTAAGAGATAAAGGGTTGTTAACAAACACAATAACAAGTGGACCTCTGATTGGGATGAGGCATTATCCTGTACACATCATATTGGTATTTTTGTGTATCCTCAGTGCTAGAAATTTTGTTTTGTTTTCTAAGGAGGATGGGTTGTTAAGGTTTATCAAGAGTAGTGAAAAAGGTATTTGTATTCCCTGAGCCAGGATTTCCTTTCACCTTCCCATCATTCTATATCTCTGCCTCTGAGAAAAGGGAGATACTAACTACTGAAAGAATACTAGGGGACAGAAGTCGGCATTCTGAACTCAAGTCCTCTCTCAGAAGGTGGGAAATGATGAAGGACTGAATCACTTCTCAGCTGGATGCTTTATCATGTGCAGTTGACCCTTGAACAACACAGGTTTGAACTGCACAGGACCACTTAGACACAGATTTGTTCAATAAATATTGAAAAATTTTTGGAGATTTACCACCATTTGAGAAAACTTGCAGATGAATCTTGTAGCCTAGAAATATTTTAAAATTTTGAGAAAAAGTTAGGTATGTCATAAATTCATAAAATATATGTAGATATTAGTCTATCATTTACTACCATAAATATACACAAATCTATTATAAAAAGTTAAAATTTATCAAAACATATGCACACAAACACTTCAGACCATACATGGTGGTGCCATTTGCAGTCAAGAGAAATTTAAACAAACATAAAGGTGTAGTATTAAATCATAACTGCATGAATGTAACTGTAGTACAATTCATATTATTGCAATTATTTCCTAGCTACCTTCTCTTGCTATTTTTTTTCTTTTTTTTTTTGAGACGGAGTCTTGCCCTGTCACCCAGGCTGGAGGGCAGTGGCGTGATCTCAGCTCACTGCAACCTCCGTCTCCTGGGTTCAAGGGACTCTTCTGCCCCAGCCTCCCGAGTAGCTGCGATTACAGGAACACACTGCCATGCCCAGCTAATTTTTTGTATCTTTAATAGAGATGGGGTTTTACCATGTTGGCCAGGCTGGTCTCGAACTCCTGACCTCATGATCCACCCACCTAGGCCTCCCAAAGTGCTGGGATTACAGGTGTGAGCCACAGCGCCTGGCCTTCTCTTGCTATTGCACTGAAGTAGTACCACTAGTAATGCTGGAAGTGCTCCCAAGAAGAAAAGTCATGACATTACGAGAAAAAGTTAAATTGCTTGATATGTACCATAGATTGAGGTCTGTAGCTGTGGATGCTCACAAATTGGAGATAAATGAAGCCAGTATAACGACCGATGTAAAAAACAAAAAGGAAATTTGTGACACCTTCACTGCAGCTATACCAGCATGCACGAAAACCTTGTACTTTTTGCAACATACATTTTTATCTCGTATTAAAAATTCAGCTTTTATATAGTTGCAGGATTGCTATAAGAAAGGCACGCCTATGGACTCTAATATGATTTGAGAAGAAAATGAAGTCATTATATTACAACTTAAAGCAAAAGGAAGATGAAGGATCTAAACTTGGAGAATTTAACGCCAGCAAAGGATGGTTTGATAATTTTTAAAAGAGGTTTGGCTTTAAAAATGTCAAGATAACAGAAGAAGCAGCTTCTGCTGAACAAGAGTCAGCAGACGAGTTCCCAGATGCCATTAAGAAAATCATTGAAGAGAAAGGATATTTGCCTGATCAGGTTTTTAATGCAGACAAAAGTGTTCTACTCTGGAAAAAAGAGAGAGAGAGAGAAGCAAACACCAGGATTAAAGGCCGGAAGAGATTGGCTAACTCTACTGTTATGTGCAAATGCAGTTGAGTTTCAAACAGGACTGCCCTTATCTATAAAGCTGCTAACCCCTGAGACTTGAAAGGAAAAGATAAACACCAGCTTCTAGTCTTTCGGTTGTACAAAAAGAAGGGCTATAGAGTGAGAACCCTTTCTCTGGATAGGTTCCATCAATTCTTTGTTCCTGAAGTCAGGAAGTACCTTGCCAGTAAGGGACTGTTTTTTAACCTTCTTTTGATATTTGACAATGCCCCCAGCTACCCAGAACCCCATGAGTTTAACACTGAAAAAATGTGGTATACTTGCCCCCAAACACATCTCTAATTCAGGTCGGGGGCTCTTAACGACTTTAAGGCTCATTACACACAGTACTCCATGAAAATGATTCTTTTTTTTTTTTCTTTAAAAAAATTTTTTTTACTATACTTCAAGTTCTGGGATACATGTGCAGAACGTGCAGGTTTGTTACATAGGTATGCATGTGCTATGGTGGTCTGCTGCACCCATCAACCCATCATCTACATTAGGTATTTCTCCTAATGCTATCCCTCCCCTTGCCCCTGACCCAATGACAGGCCCCAGTGTGTGACGTTCCCCTCCCTGTGCCCATATATTCTCATTGTTCAACTCCCACTTATGAGTGAGAACATGCGGTGTTTGGTTTTTTGTTCCTGTGTTAGTTTGCTGAGAATGATGGTTTCCAGCTTTATCCATGTCCCTGCAAAGGACATGAACTCATTCTTTTTTATGGCTGCATAGTATTCCATGGTGTATATGTGCCACATTTTCTTTATCCAGTCAATCATTAATGGGTATTTGGCTTGGTTCAAAGTCTTTGCTATTGTGAATAGTGCTTCAATAAACATACGTGTGCTTGTGTCTTTATAGTAGAATGATTTATAATCCTTTGGGTATATACCCAGTAATGGGATTGCTGGGTCAAATGGTGTTTCTGGTTCTAGATCCTTAAGGAATTGCCACACTGTCTTCCACAATGGTTGAAGTAATTACACTCCCACCAACAGTGTAAAAGCATTCCTATTTCTCCACATCCTCTCCAGCATCTGTTGTTTCCTGACTTTTTAATGATTGCCATTCTAACTGGTGTGAGATGGTATCTCATTGTGGTTTTGATTTGCATTTCTCTGATGACCAGTGATGATGAGCATTTTTTCATGTGTCTGTTGGCTGCATAGATGTTTATGTCTGTTCATATCCTTTGCCCACTTTTTGATGGGGTTGTTTGTTTTTTCTTGTAAATTTGTTTAAGTTCCTTGTAGATTCTGGATAGTAGCCGTTTGTCAGATGGATAGATTGAGAAACTTTTCTCCCATTCTGTAGGTTGCCTGTTCACTCTGATGATAGTTTCTTTTGCTGTGCAGAAGCTTTTTAATTTAATTAGATCCCATTTGTCAATTCTGGCTTTTGTTGCAATTGCTTTTGGTGTTTTAGTCATGAAGTCTTTGCCCATGCCTATGTACTGAATGATATTGCCTAGGTTTTCTTCTAGGGTTTTTATGGTTTTAGGTCTTACATTTAAATCTTTAATCCATCTTGAGTTAATTTTTGTATAAGGTGTAAGGAAGAGGTCCAGTTTCAGTTTTCTGCATATGGAAGAGAAATCTGAAAGAGAGAACACCATAAAAATCTGGAAGAATTCCAGGACTTTTGATGCCATTGTTGTTATAGAAAAAAAAAAGTTAAATCCTTCAAGCTCAAGCCATAACTTTCTGCTGGACAAAACTATATACAGATGTTGTTCATTACTTCACAGGCTTTCTGACAGTGCCTATGAAGAAAATCACAAAAGAGACTGTGGAAATGGCAAAAAAAAAAAAAAAAAAAAAGTGGGGGATAAAAGGTTTGAAGATACGGATGTTGGAGAAATTCAAAAGCAAATAGACACTATACAAGAGAAATTAACAGAACAGGACTTGATGGAGATGAGCATTTCTGAATCAGTGCCAGACAACGAGGAAAAAGACATAAAAGCAGTGCCAGAAAAGAAGATGACATCAGACAACCTGACAGAAGGGTTCTGATTATTCAAGACTGATTTTAACTTCTTGTACAACATGGACCTTTCTATGATACAGGCACCAAAACTAAAGCACAGGATTGAAGAAGGATTAGTACCTTATAGAAACATTTTTAGAGAAATGAAAAAGCAAAAAGTCAGAAAAATTATGATGTATTTCCATAAAGTTACACAGAGTGTGGCTGCCTCTCCTGCCTCCCCTTCTACCTCCTCCACTTGTTTTGCCTCTGCCACTCCTGAAACAGCAAGACCAATGCTCCTCTTTGTCGTCCTCTTCAGCCTACTCAATGTGAAGATGACAAAAATGAAGACCTTTATTATGATCCACTTCCAGTTAATGAATAGTAAATACATTATCTTTCTTATAATTTTCTGAATAATATTTTCATTTATCTAGCACACTTTATTGTAAGAATACAGCATATAATACATATAAAATACAAAATAGATAACATAATCAACTACATGTCATTGTTAAGGTCAACAGTGCTTATTAGTAGTTAAGTTTTAGGGGAGACATCCAAAGTTATACACAGATTTTAGACTGTGCAGGGGGTCAATGCCCCTAATACCTGCATTGTTCCAGGGTCAACTGTATACAGAAATCATCATTACTTCTGACTACCCAATTTCTTGTGGCAAAAGAAAGAAACTCTTCCAAACTGGTTACTTAATGATAAACCAAGGAACAGAAATGATTGATTAGCTAGAATTTTACTTTTTAAGCAGTAGCAGTAATAGCATCCTATCTCTCCGTACTTAAACATTTTCTTTCTCCTGAGGGCCTTCTCTGATCATCCTTGTAAGACAAAATTTATTCACATCTGTCTTTAGGTGACGGAATTTACACATATGAAGAAAGGCTAGGGTATCCAGACATGGGCAATGCTGCTCTTATTTGACTAATTAGAAAGACCCTTTCTAACCACCACGTCATTTAGTTGCAGACAAGTGGTTTTCCTTGGATTAATACAAATTAGTTTGTCTCTTTATTTCTTAACCAGCTGGATATACATTTTTCCCTCTAACAGAAACACTCTATTCCATACAATTTAATAAGCACTAAAAGATTCAATGACATCTCACTCATCAGTGTTTTCAAAGAGTCTGCATATGGATGTGGATGTTTTCTCTTCTGTCATGTCATCATTAATGAAACTCAAAGACAGGCCTTGGATGATGCTTCTTTATTTCTTTGGGTCTGCTTTACAGCGTACCTAGACTGATAGGGAAAAGATTCATCAAAGGCGCCATGATTTCACATTTCTTTGCCCTGCTTGTGTCCTTTCCTGTCCATTATCCTCCCAGACATCTAAGGCCCTGTGTGTCTAGCTGTACTACTCTCCTCATTATCTGCTATTCTGCTGTCGTCCATTGCCAGCTCAGGCTGCCCTTTGTTCTTTGGTTCTTTGTCTTTCATTCTCAGAGCCAAATATCAATACTGCTCACAATGTTCCAAATGTTCAGAATCAAAAGTCACATTACCAATTCTTTCTGAATATGCTGTCCATTTTTAAATTTTCTTTATTTATACTGACTCTTTTCACATGTAAGAAACATACACACATTTGCTTTCAGAGGCAGGTACACTTTGATCCTCCAAGAGACTGAAAAAAAAATGCCTGTGGGTGCTGTAGGTTCATATTTTATGGCACATACAGACTTGACTTTCACTTCATTCCATCCTCATTTTAATCATTCATATTTAATGTTACATATACTTGACTCTTCGACTTTTTTAATCTCATATGCTGAGTGGTGCACAAATTAGTCCCATATTCCACTATCCAGCAACTTTTTATTATTTATCGGCATTGACTGAGCTATCATTGTCATCTATTCATTAGTTTGTGAAAGATTTAAGCCTCTTCTCATGTATAATCTAGCTGTTATTTATCATGTTCTGTCAGTAACTCCTCTTTCTCGTGGTGTCTGCTTGCAGCAATAGATCATCTTCTGGTCTGAACTTCTCATGAATATAAGAACTTCTACTCTTTATCTACCAAGGTTAACCTCAACGGGACTCACTGCTTGGCTAGCTCAAACTCTGTCATCCTACTAACTAAGCAATGACATCTCATCACTAAACAGTCGTGATAACTGTCTAGTTCCTATAATTTCCACTGAAGAGAGCTACCAGGTGCCTTTCCACAAACATTCTAGGAGAGCAGAACCAGCCCTTTAAGGAAATGAGATTTTATCTCATTTGGAAAAATCCTCAGCCCATTAAAGTTTTTGGCAGGACAGGTGCTACCTAGCAACCCAACCCCATTTCATGTGTTTCAAGGTTTCAGATAGAGAAGACCTGAAATAGTGGTTACATTGTGTGCCTTTCAGTGCTTCATTTTAAATCTCCTAGAAAGTCTGTCCTCTGGACTGAGAACTTCCACACAGCAATAAGCATCATTCACCCTGACTTCTTGATAGCATCAGATACAAAACAAATCTGGCTTGTGAATGGCAGGCTCAGCCCAGGACTGAACAGGAGCTACATAAAATCAGAGTATGCTCCATAGATACCAGCAATCAGTATGATGTTCTTGGATGAAGAGCGTAATACATTTCCAACAAGTGGCTTATTCCTATGCCATTTTATTATCTCTTGGCATATTTCCATATGAGTACCCAGTTAGGCCTGGAGGAAGGAGATAAAGCAGAGCCAATGGATAAAGTAACCTCAGATTTAAAATGTCCACTTATTCTTTAGTTTGAATCATGGCACACACAAAGAAGTTCCTATATTTGGCAAAAGAAGAAAATGTGAAAATAAGCAGCGAGGGGAGCAAATATTCATTTTAAGAAACAGCTAAGGCTCTGACTAGAACATAGAATCCAGTCTAATTCTTTCCATAGAGCCAGCCAGTGTTCAACAAACATTTGTTGCAATGGAGCCTTTTTTGAAAGCTGTATCATTGTAGCCACGGTTCACTTCAATGATAAGGAAAATAAGGCTCACAAGTGGATCCGCAGGGCAAGCTCACTGAGGAAGGAAACAAGCTTTGTATCCCCTCAGTGCTATGTAAAAGGCAGATGATCAACAAACAGGTATTGAACAAATGGACAAGTGAACAAATGAATACTCGAATCCTTCAGTGACCTCAATCTTCCAGCACTGCCTGCACGAGACGATCATGCTTAAAATGAAATGCTTCATTCCGATACTATTATAAAGTTTGAAAATTTCTATCATAAACTTAGATTTTATGCCTTAAGCTGAGAATGTTTTTTACTTGGATAATAGCACCTCCTCTGGCTTTTTCCTCCCTTACATAGACATTTTGGCCCATATTTACCCTCTATGATGCAGCAGACACAGGTGTTGCTACAAATTTCGTGTTGTACTGCACTGCAGGACTTACAGCATGTTCTATCATGGAACCACATTTTGGCCTTAATAAAACACAGCACCACACAGCATGTCATTCACTATAATATAATTAAATACAATGCCAAGGGAAATATGTCACTGTAATGGTGAAACACACGTGCTATTTCCTTCTCTTCTCCATGAAAGGGGCAGCTAAGGCATAATTTAGGAAGAAGGTATTTAACACAGTGAGGTTCTGCAGCTTGCCAGCAAAACAAAAGGAAAAAAAATGAGGATGTAAGGGAGAGGACATAGAGAAATATGAGGAGGAAGGGGAAGACACAATAGTGAATCAGTAGTATTTCAACTATTTTTTCCTACTTAAACCAAAATCTCAGAGAATTTCTAAACTTAAAGATTTGAGAGAAGAAGTGTCTCTCAGCAATGAGTAAAAGGCAAAAGACCAAAAAAAAAAAAAAAAAAAAAAAAGACTTGTTCTTACCCACATTACTGGCCTACTTCTAAAAGAATTGGTTTAAATAGTACCCCACAAAAGAGTGAAAATTAGTTTTGTTTCCATCTTAACAAAGAGTTAATGCAAGAACCATCACCAAGAGTCAGGATATCTGGGTTCTGGTCCTGGCTGCATTTTTAACGGATTGAAACCTAGGACATGTCAATTCGCATTTGAGGCCCTCAGTTGTCTTATTTAAAAGACAAGACATTGGGTTTAATTATCAATGCTAAGATTCCACCATTGATTTTACATAAGAATACCTACCATTTGCATTTCTGTCTTACCTACTCAATCTGAAATTTCTGTTAGGGTCAGTAAAAGCTATATCTTGCAATGCATGTATACATAAGTGTAGGATAATAAACATAACACACAACAAGCACAAGTCCCCAATTTCCTCTCACCCTGCAGCCTAGAATACTTGGACAGATGAAGGAATACAGTACTTGCAAACTTGATTTATTGATGGTCAAAGAGCAAGCTAGTGCCCTCCTTCTGGCAAACATCTCCAGTCTCTCTGAGGGGGCCTTGAAGTCCCTTTCTCAGCTTGTGGGGTAAAAAAACACATAAAAAGAGAAGGGCATCTTACTTCCATGAACCACCTTTAAAGAATCCTTCTCTCTGTCAGATACTAGAGGCAAGCTCAGGTCTAGTTCAGCCACCTTTTAACATGCCATGTGAGGGTGTGTATAACATCTGTTTTTAAAATGGGGGCAATGGTCACCTACTGTCCTCAGCTTTGGGCTTCAGCTAAAATCCCAAAACAATAGGAAAAATCTCATTTAAAATCTGGTTAGAAACATCTAACATTTTAAACAGCCCAAAAATAGTTCTTTTTTTTTTTTTTAACCAGATCCCCTCTTATAAAAAAAAAAAAAAGAAAAGAAAACCTAGTCTTTCTTCCAATCTTTCTCAACTCATTATGATGACACTATCTGACCTACCAGCTGCTCAAACCAGAAGTCTAGAGCAAGCCTCAGTTTTTCTTCTTCCCTACTTCCAACCCAGCAGCAAGTCATGTGGGCTCCATGTCCTCCATTCCCAACCTAGATCCAAGCCACCGTCATCACTGAGATTCCTGCAAGAGCCCAACTGGTCCCTCAGTTTTCACTCTTGCCCCACTACAGTCCATCTACCACCCAGTGGCCAGAGTGATCATCTAAACATGTAAAGTACATTATGTCACACTCTGGTTAAAGCATCCCAATGGCTTTCTAAACTACTCAAAATAAAATCCAAGAAGGGCTCCACATTACCAGGCCCACTGGTTGCACTATGCCATCTATTCACTGCCTTCCAATCAAACATTCATTTCCACCTCTGGGTCTTTGTATGCACTCTTCCCTCTCCCAGGAACACTCTACATTTAGATCTTTGACATTTAGGTCACGATTGAAATGCCCCCTCCTCCACGAGGCCCTCCCTCAACATCCATCCCACCCATGGGATCCCAACTATTCACTATCCCATGAATAGTTCTGTTCATAATCTGAAATGCTGTCATGCATTTATTTGCTTGAGCAAGGGTACCACTATACGCCTAAAGAGCAGGACCTGGCCATCATTCTCACTCAATGGATTTTTTCTGAATGAATGAATTTTGTCTTTGGACTTAATGTGTGAAGCAGTTCTTCAATGAACCTATCTGTGGGTATGGTTAACAGGAATGAATCTTCAGAGAAAGTACCAAACTAATAAAAAGACTATTGGCATCCTTTCTTGAGTTACTGTTTAAAATCAAAATTTTTACACAACATTTCAAGTGTTTAATTCCAAAAGGGCTTATTTCTGAATCAGTTCAAAGGTACTGGGGTGGGGGGGGGAGGGGGTTGAGATAATGACACATAAACCTTGACTTCATTCTTAAGATTTTATTAAATAAATGTGCCACCTAAACTAGAAGAGGGGAGCATTTTTCCAATTGCAAATCAGCAGAAACCTACAAAACTCCATTAAAAGTAAATAAAATATCTAAGCAGTTTTTTTTATCTAAAACAGGACACTTTTGAGGGTGAAGAGGAGTGCTATTAATAAATATACAGTACTGAGACAACAGCATATACTCATGTTGTCACCCTAGTTAAGGGCCATATAGGTAATTTCAAAAATGAGATTCAGTCATTTATTTGGGCTAATTTTTTGTTTATTTTTTATGAAGAGTGTGTTGGATTGTAGATTGTTTTGAAGAGAAACTAGAAGGAATGAAAGGAGAGCGTACTATGAAAGAAATAAATAGAAAACAATTATTTTAAAAAATAGAGTACAATAAACACTACTAAACAATTAAAACAAACATTTTAGGCATACATTTTGGTGAAAGACAGGAGCATGAGAAAAAAAGAAGAGTGACTAGACAAGGGAAAGACAAATAAACAAAGAGAATGGCAGACGAAAGAGAGTCACAGAGAAGCAGAGGAGCTGAAAAGAAGGGCAGTGTCGTTAATAGACCCAAGAAGTTATTACAGGTTGGGTTTCCCACAAAGAAGATGGTGAGATGGAGACTGGCAACCTGTATGTTTACTAAAAAGAGCTCTTGGGATTAACACTTGTAGAAACATAGGAAAGGAGGTGGATTTGGGCAGAGGGAGAAGTTAAGCTTCAATGCAGGACCAACAAAGGCTTCTACCTACCCCTCAAGTAGTTCTGGAGCTGGGATGGCTTTTCTAAGTTGTCCTAAGTTGGAGCAAGAGAGCCAGGTCTTTATACTCAAGTGTTACTTGGCTACTGGACAGAGGTCAGTGACTGAGTAAACATGATTTTGAGGGAGGCAGTTTTCTTCAGCTGAGCTCATCTCCAGACAGAGCTAAAAGCTCCAGACAGAGCTGAAAACTCCAGACAGAGCTTCTGTCCCCACAGAAGCCTAGTGTCCAGATAGGTCATTTTGGTTCTTCCTCTTTCTTTTTGTCTATATGTGTGACCTTCCACATATTTCTGTTCTTCCTTTCCATGCACGTAAAGGAAGTATGTGTATATACCAGTGTCTCAACACTTATCCTGACACATGCTTTTGGGTTAAAATATCCTTGAGGGCATAACTTCCACATTTTCCTTACTGTTTTATCTCAGTATCTGCTAAAATAAAACAGATGCACATGGTAGGTGTTCAATAAATCACTTTCCAGAGTCAAAATGGGATTCAATCTGACCTCCAGGGCTTGCCGCAATCTGGAGCCAATTGTACATGACCACATCCTTCCTTGTGTTAATCTCTGGTGAAAGAACTGCCCAAATTTTTTTTAAATTTGTTGATATATTTTAATTTTGCCTAAATCATCATTCCTTTCCTCATGGCTACCTCTACAATGCCAAAAGCAATCTTCTCTCCATCTTGAATCTTATCGATGAGAACATATATAATTTTAACACTGTCATCACTGTCATCACTAAACTTCCTCCAAAAGTTCTGAATATCCATGCTTAATCTGTCTACTTATCTTTCACATTTCCAAAACATCAAATAAGTTTAAAGTAGTTTAAAAAAATGATGTCTACATGAGAATAATGTGAAAAGTTATTCTATCCTGTTCTTTCCCTAACAAACTTGCTACAAATGTATAGCAAGATCCATAGGGAAAAATCTGAACCCATTTGCAAATTGTCATATGAGGGCTGCTCAACTGCAGAAGGAAACTGAGATTTTTAAGTATGTGGAGTAATTTTTATAAGTCACCATTTTAAAATCCCTTTAAAATGCTTGAGATTTCATTTGCTAGGAGAAATCATCTTTAAACTGATAATTGTCTAAAAAGAATTCTGTTTTAATTAAATATTATTTAATTCCTTTTACTTCACTTAAATTTACTGGATTTTTTAAATTTATAACTCAGTTTGCCATTTTTTTAAAATGTCAATAGCTTTTGAGGTACACATAGTTTGTGGTTACATAGATGAATTCCATAGTGGTGAATTCTCAACTTCTAGTGTACCCATTACCTGAGCAGTGTACACTATACCTAATATGTAGTCTGTTGTCCCTCACCACCTCCCAACCTCCTCCAACCCTGAGTTCCCAAAGTCCATTATATCACTCTGTATGTCTAAGACATTTCATTCTTTTTCATGGCTGAGTTGTATTCCATGGTCTCTATATATCACATTTTCTTTATCCACTTGATGGTCAATAGGCACTTAGGTTGCTTCCATATATTTGCAAATGTGAATTGTGCTGCTATAGACATACATGTGTATGTATCTGTGTCTTTTTCATATACTGACTTATTTTCCTTTGGGTAGATACCCAATAGTGAGATTGCTGGATTGAATGGTAGATCTACTTTTAGTTCTTTAGGAATCTACATACTGTTCTCCATAGAGGTTGTACTAATTTACATTCCCACCAGCAGTGTAAGTGTTCCCTTCTGCCACATCCACACCAACATCTATTGTTTTTCCACTTTTTAATTCTAGTTTACCATTTTTTCTAAGGATTTTTAGATATTTGTGATAATTAATTTGATTTTTCAGTATCCCGTTAGAAGTTTTAGCTTCTCCCTTGACTCTTCTCTACCAGCTGAGAAAAGTTACTGGATGCCTTAGCAACTTTGACAAAACAGGCTGACACCTTCAGAAAAACTTAAATGGGGACAAGCAGAACTCAATAATAATATCCTATCTATTTCTAACTATAAGAAAAGTAAAACTCTATGTTACTATGTAAACAAATTTAAAGTAAGTTTTCTATCATGGATTATACTCCCAATGAGGCAGCATAATACAACCAGACAGACTGAGTTCAATGTGCTGACCAGCAGTGTGACTTGGGACAAGTGTCTTTGCTGCTCTGAGCCTTGATTTCTTCACCTATAAAATGACAGTATCTACAACCACCATGAGGATTCCATAGACACTTAAGACAGTATCTTGTACAGAGTAAGCAACTCAGAAAATGGCAGTTATTACTAACTTTTGTTTAGGGTAAATGCTTAAAATATATGAAATGTCAATTATGAACACACACAATGTAGTGTATTTACATCCATGAATTGAACATCAAGTTTTGTTTAATGATGATGGACTCCAGATTCATAATTAGGCAAGCAAATGCAGTAATCCCCCTTTATCCAGCGTTTCACTTTCTGAGGTTTCAGTTACCCATGTTCAACTGCAGTCCTAAAATAATAAATGGAAAATTCCAGATATAAACAATTTGCATGCTTGAAATTGTGCTGTTCTGAGTAGCATAATAAAATCTCTCACCATCCTGTTCTGTCTTCCACCCCACCCTCCACCAGACATGAATTATCCTTTGCCCAACCTATCCACACTGTATATGCTACCTGCCCATTGGCCACTTAGTAGCCATCCCAGTTATCAGATTAAAAATACATAGTCCATACTGTATATACAGGATTTAGTACTATACACAGTTTCAGGCATCTACTGGGGGTCCTGGACCATATTTCCTTCCAATAACGGGGACCACTGTAATTAGGAAACACCTACTTCTTTTGTATATCATGTCTTGGGCTCGCCTCAAAGTTAAGTACAAGCCAGCTAATTATTTTTGATGCTCTTTATTTTTTCCTTCTTAAAAGAATTAAGAAACTCATTTTCTTTTACTCTTAATAAATATCAAACTGAGGACAGGCCATACACAACTGGTTGTAATTAGAAATACACATAATCATTCCGTGATAAATTACTTTATTAATATGTTCAGGCGAGTCTTTCCACAGAGGAATATCCTCCACTAGCCATTTATCTTACATCTTTTTACTTTAGCATGCTACAAAGTACTAAAAATGCATACATTGCCCAGCAAATCCATGATGATGACCAATGAGAATATTTCCCTGGATACATGCTTTAAAACATCAGTAAATATTTTCTTTTTATTATTATTAATGAAGATATTTCTTTAACATGGACTTTCCTTTTTTTTTTTTTTTTTTAGACAGAGTATCACTCTATTTCCCAGGCTGGAGTGCAGTGCAACGATCCTGGCTCACTGCAACCTCCACCTCCCAGGTTCAAGCGATTCTTCTGCCTCAGCCTCCCAAGTTGCTGGGATTACAGGCAAACGCCACCACACCCACCTAATTTTTGTATTTTCAGTAAAGATAAGGTTTCACCCTGTTGGCCAGGCTGGTCTCAAGCTCCTGACCTTAGGTGATCCACCCGCCCTGGCCTCCCAAAGTGCTGGGATTACAGGCATGAGCCACTGTGCCCGGTCCAACTTTACATTTTTGCTGCTTGTCACAGGCTTATCGATACTAACAACAAGATTAAGAAAAGCTTTGAACATCTGACCAGTCACTCACCTTACGTAAGAATTATCTGGCAACTTATTAAGTTAAATTATTACTGAAGGTTTGCTGCGTAGCTAAAGAACATCATCTGATTAGGTTCCATGAGAAATCAGAAAGTTTAGGAAAAGTCTGAACTAAACACCAAGCAACTGGGCATCTATTGATCTGGCTGTTTTTCTATTTTTAATTAGAAATTGACTTCCACAGTCATTTTACATTAGTAACAGAGTAAAACAAGTGGAGCAGATTTGGAGTATTCAGACATTTACCTAAAAACCTGACGTAATATGCTGTTTCTGCAAATGCAATATTAAGTGGAGCATTGAAGTAATTATCTGGATAATTAAAAATCTCATGATATGCTATCAAGGGGAAAGGGTGGGAAGTAGAGAATGGAGACTCAAATTACCCATTAAAAAATCATTACCTCTGTTTTAACCACTATTAGTTTCCAAATGGAATGCCTCATTTAGATGACAAGAATCTCCAAAACAAAGAAAATATTCCAATGTGATTATGTGATTATGTAATTGAAAAACAATTACTCATATCTATAAAAAGAGAGGAAGTTTTTCTATAGAATCACAAGTGAAACTTTGTCCAAATTATTTATGTTTTCCCACAGTGTCAGCCTTGCCCAAATTCAAATGCAAGCTCAAATGAGAAGCAATAAAACAAGATTTTCAACGTGTTTGAAATTCTAGTAGACTGGCTTTCCCTCCGTTGCTCCCGCCAATGAGATCACAGAAGTTGTAAAAGATACACAAAAGTTAACTCCAAAAGACCACCGGAAATTGGCTTGAAAGGGGAAGCAAACTTGGAATCATTAATTCAGAGATCATTGACACCATCGAAGCATTTCATTTTAGCCATAATATCGAGATTTACTAAATCTTTTCCCCAACGTGAAAGCTGATAGAATATAAGCTAGAACTAACTATTAATACAAGCCCAGACCTGAGTTTCTACCTTCCTATTTAGTAGGCTTTGGCAGCAGCCTGTCTTCTCAGGACAAGAGGATAATGTCAGGTCTGGTCAGGACCAATCTAACCCGTAGGCTATCACCTCACATGCATATAAATTATTCTCTTGGAGGGAGTCATATATTAAGCTTTCTTTTGACAATTTAACATGAAAAGTTGTGTCACACTGATCTGTTTCTGAGTTCACACTCTTTGAGCAGGCTGAATGAAGTAAAATAAACCCACCATCTGTTCCTGACACTTGTTTAATTTTGGAGGGAATCTAAAATTTGACTAACTCTGTAAAAGGAGCTGAGAAAATGTAAACAAAGCCTCTTAATTTAAAATTGACTAAACGCATATTTTTCCTACTTTCAGACAATCTGCTGTCTTCCAGCTGTGCTTGCTCAATTCTGCATCATTCTGGGAGCCCTGGTGTCACAGCAGTGAATAGGCAGGGTTCAGTGGAGATGAGACTGTGCCAACCTGGCCTCCTCTGCAGCATACAAATAAGTGCCCTTATGAAAGATTAATAATGCAGAGCACACCAAGGTAGACGGCTTGGCACAGCGCTGAATGCACACGAACAGAAGCAGCCAGGACTCGCCAACCCAAATGTGTCTGCACAGTCTGACTGTCTACAAGTGTGCTTGGCCTCCTAATTGCCAGTCTCCTTTCCCATCACCCTCAAGGGCTTCATGAATAAAGATGAAGGACAAGCACTTTCTGCTTCCCTTTAGTACCTCAGCAGGTGCACACTTAATAAACTTTTTTATCTCTTTGGGTACAAATGACCTCAGAGATTCTGCAAACCCAAAACCGTCATCATTTTTTCTCTTTTTGTCTACAAAAATATGCCCAAGTTACTGAGGAAGAGGAGAAGGGAATGCATGGATGACAACAGTAAAAGAAACAAACTAATCTCAAATGCAGAATGTCCACGCAGAAAATATCCACCCACTGTGACAAATATGCCTTACTCCTTAGCAATCCATCTGCTACACTTACCAAAGAAAAGCCACCAAATTCAAAAATGCTAAAAAGTGTTAGCATGTGATAAGGAGTCCCTAGTGTCTCCATGAAAGATGTACAAACATCTTTGGAAAGAGAAATGTGGATTGTATTAATTTGACGGTCATCTGAAAGGATGGCTGGCCCCAAACCCAAGGGCTGAATGCAACTTATGGAAGCTCTACAGGCAGCCATCAGAGAACACATCAAGAGAGAAAACTGACTTTACAGATCTTTTTCACATAGGGATTTACAATCAGATTTCAACCTTCAACAGACCCACAATAGTATTACAATATAAAGCCACAAATGTGTGAGTGAGCCAGCCAGCAATTGAACACATTTTTAAAGTCACAATGATCTAAAAGTGGATTTGTTTTTACATGTGGCAGCTACTTTCACTCCACAGTCAGTAGCACCTAACTGGCATTTGCTAAATTTGTAGAATGAATGGGTGAATTAACAGTGATAAATTATGGATCTTGCCACTGACAGGGTTTTGCTTCCCAAAATGTTCACTGCCTCTTTCTTTCAAGCAGTTGGAATGGCTTCCTATGATGCATACACCAAAATTCATGGTAAACTATAAATAAGAGGGCAAAGCATGAAATTCAAGGGAAATACAAACTAAAGCAGAAAGACAAAGCAAGGCGAAGACAAAAATACAGATACATTGGATTCAGTTCATAATGACCCATCGAGTTTCTTCCAAGCTTCCTGAGAGTCAAAAGAAAGAGAAAACTTTATTCAGCAACACATACATGTGTGTTACCAGAGAGGATACAATATCCCAGTTCCACAGAAAAACCAAGTTCTAAATTAGCACTGGTATTACAAAAAAAATTTATGTGTGGTTTTACAGAGGGGATGCCTTGTCCTGCTGTTACACAAATATGTCTGGACTGCTCCTGCCTCCAGCCTTTGTAGCTACTGTTCTGTTGCCTGGAATGTTCTGTTCCCTGTAATTCACACAACTCACTCCCTCACTGCCTCAAGTTCTAGCTCAAATGTCCTTGTTTCAATAGGACCTTTCCCAACAATCCCACTTAAAATTGCTAACCTCCATTCTCATCCCTGCACTCCTGCCCCCTTTTTTCTGGCTTATTTTTCTGCATAGCATCTACCATCATTTTAACATACCACATATTTATTTTGTTTATTGGCTTACCACCAGCTAGAATGTAGGTTCCCCCAGACCAGAATTTTCCTCTGTTTTGTTCATTGCTATATCCTAGGGCCTATACCAGTATCTGGAAGTTTATTGAATGAATGGATAAACAGACAATAGTCTAAACAATATTATTATGACAAATGCAATAGTTTCCCATGGTGAAGTAATTCCAGTGGATAAGATAATGTGATCCTGTTATATGAACATCTAGTGATGTGGCTTGATCCTAGGTCAGATGTAAACCACCTAGAATGACTCTTAATCATATCTGGTCACAGATTCCTTTGAGACTTAGGAAAGAGATAAACCTTCTAATATAGTTGCTATGGTTTGAATGTTTGTGTCTCCTCCAAAATTCGTATGTTGAAACTTAATCACCAGTATGATAGTAATAAGACGTGAGGCCGTCCCAGACACTGAAACTGCCAGCACCTTGATCTTGGACTTCCAGCCTCCAGAACTGTGATAAATAAGTTTCCATTTTGTGTAAATTACCCAGTCACAGGTATTTTGTTATAGCAGAACAAACAGACTAAAACAGCAGTGTTATACAATAAAAATATAATGTGAGTTGCATATCATGGTAAATTTTCAAGAAGCCACATTTAAAAAGCTAAATTAATATTAAAACTATATTGTATATACCTAAGTTATTTCAACATGTAATCAGTATAAAATATTATTAAGGAGATATTTTATTCCCTTTTTGTAGTAAATCTTTGAAATCTGGTGTCTATTTCATTCATATTAGACACATTTCAAGTGCTCAATAGCATACATAGGCCAGGTGCAGTGGCTCATGCCTGTAATCCCAACACTATGGCAGGGTGAGGCAGGAGGATCACTTGAGACTGGGCAATTGAGGCTGCAGTGAGCTATGATAGCACCACTGCACTCCAGCCTGGGTGCCAGAGCAAGATCCTGTCTCTCTCTCTCTCTCTCTCTCCATATATATATATATATATATATATGTGTGTGTGTGTGTGTGTGTGTGTGTATGTGTATATATATGTGTGTGTGTGTATATGTAACACACATAGCTAGTGGATACTTTATTGGATAGCACAGCTCCAACCAGACAAATTTCACGTATATCCACACACAGAAAATTTCAAATATAATTCTGGGGGTCTCAGGCTCTGTGAAACCCATCTATGGATTCCAAAGGAATTCTAGACTCTAGTTAAGAATCTTTAATGGGATTGAGAGAAAATATCTACTGGAAATCTGTTATTCCACAACAGAAACTCATTCATTCCTTCACACATTCATTATTAATCCATAAACATGTACATTCTTATGCAGGTCCTTTACTTGGCCCTGAGACACATGGTAATATATTTAATCCTGATACTTCAAATGAGAATAGTCATTTCTGACTTTCCTGTCCCAGGAACCTAGAAAATAATTCAGTAAGCTCAGACAAGACACCAAACTTTCCAAAGGAGTCTGTTTTTTTCCCAACTCTAAATATAATTCTTCTTAGCCTCCTTGTAAAATGATGTACCTTTAAGTCTATAATTGCTACATTACTTGTGATGTGCCTTTTGGGAGAGAAAACAGCCTGAAGTTTTATAGCTCCCAGTCCCCAACCAGCTATATGCCATAAAATGAAATGGGTCTCTCCAGTGGGTTGGATCAGACCTGGCCTTTCCAAAACAGCAAGGTGACCCATCCTTGGTCACCACCTGCACATTTGTTAAGACTCAGCTGAAATATTACTTTTTCTGTAATAAACCTTGCAACTCCTCAAAGTAGGACTGCCAGATAAAACACAGGATGCTCAGAAAACTTACATTTCAAATTTTTAAAAAACAATTTTTATCTGATTTTTCTATGCAATACTTGGGACACACTTATATTTAAAAAATACCGTTAATCTAAAATTTAAATTTAATTTTATTTTTATTTGTTAAATCTGGTAACCCTACCACAAAGACAAATTTATTTTCCCCCCTCTTAAAGATAAATATAAATCTACAGTCCTTTAAGCAAAACCTTGGAGCCAGAAAGCTGCTCCCATCCTCATTACAACTAGATCGGCAAGGAATTTCTGCCTAGGTGGAGCTGGCTGTGAGGACACACAGCACCATCAAAGAGGAGTGGTGAGAGAGATCCACATCTAGTGGCGGTGGCAGTGAAAGTGACAGTGTTGGCAGTAGGCCATCTGGAAGGGCCGATGGTTCTATTGGCTAAAGTTGCAGTTGTCATCAGGACAAACCTATCCTTAGCTGAAGCTGTGTACCTGTGAGCACTGACCAAAGACAGCCCAAGCTAGCAACACATTCCTGGTCAATCCTGACACTGTATGTATGCAGCAAGGAGATACAAAACGACCCAGCAGAAAGTAAAAGCAAGGCAGATTTGAAAACAGCCTTAATTTGATTGTGCTCTAATATGCGTGCGCACACACACACACACGCACATGCACACACACACTCCAGCAGATGACAGAAGGCTTTTTTTCTTTAAAAACAGACATTTATTTTCTTACAGCTCTGGAGGCTAGAAGTCTGAGATGAAGGCGTCAGCAGGAGTGGTTTCTTCTGAGGCCTCTCTCTTTGGCTTGTATGTGTCTTCACATGGTTGTCCCTCAGTGTCTTGGGTCACAGTCTTAGTATAAATTCCATTCTATCAGTGGCTAGCCACTAAGCTATGTATGCAGACACACATGACGCCTAGGAAGCCATGCTTAAAAATAAAAATGAGAACTTAAAAAAAAAATGAGCAAAAACATCAGTGGCTACACACAGTGGGGGAGACAAGTTTTTCAAATCCCAGGCAATTGTTAAACCAACAGCAACACAACTTTAGGGGACATGAGAGAGCAGGAACTCAGAATTTATAATTGTTACCATATATTACCTAAAATGTCCAGTTTTCAACAAAAAATTATGAGACATACAATGATACGGCCAAGTGCAACCTATACTCAGGGAAAAAAGTAATCAGTAGAAACTGTCTCTGAATATCTCCAGATGTTGGATTTAGTGGACAAAGACAGCAAAGCAGCTATTATAAATACGTTAAATGAACGAAAGGAAGCATATTTAAGGAAGTAAAGTTTTTTTGTGTTCACACACACTAAGGTCTGTATATATATATAAGAATTCTACAGCTCTTCTGACTTTCCATGCAGTTGGCAGTACCTGACTGAGAGAGGTAAGTTTCCTGGGTATGCTATAATTTACCCAGGACAATTGCAGTAGACCAGAGATTGGTTCCTTTGCTTCTATTTTGTTTTGTTTTGCTTTGCTTTTCCTTTTGCAGTGAGACCAGAAATTGGCTTCTTTACTCGTTTTATATATCTCATTGCATCTTATATCAGTACAGTATCAGTAAATACTAGTATAAATAGCAAACTTTCTATGTAGCACACCTGTTAGATTTCAGTGTGACTTGCCTTCCTTTCCAGCAGCAGCCTTGCAAATGGTTTTGGTAAAGACATTCTGTGGGCAAATTACCAGTTTTTTCCATTTATTTGCTGTGTGACTTTGAGCAAGTTTCCTAACCTCTCTGAATTTTCTCATGTATAACTCAGGGTTTTTAAAAAACTCTACCTTGTGAAGTTCTCATGTGCTCATTTAATAACTATCTTATGGAGCACCTACTATGGTGCAGGCATTACATAGGTGCTAGGGAAAGAGGGATGTACAGGACAAATAAGATACCTAGCTTTCATTCTATTGAAGTGGGGGTGGGGTAGGGGGATGCAGACAGTAGAGAAGGAAAAAGATAACTAATTCAGTAAGATATTTTAATTGAGTGATCACTGTTATAAAGAAATTAAACTACCTATTGTTTAACAATAAAGAAATAAGTAGAAAATCTCAATAAAGAGACAGTTTTTTAAGAACTAAATGAACATTTAGGAGCTGAAAAGTATAACAATTGAAATAAAAAACTGACTAGAATAGCTCAGTGGTAGGTTAGTGACTGAAAATAAATCAATAGAAATTATCTAATCTGAAGATCAGAAAAAAAAGATTAAAGAAAAATGAACAGAGCTTTCAACACCTGTAGGACAACATCAAGTATATCAGCATACATTTAATGGGAATCTCAGGAAGAAAGGAGAGAAAGAGAAAGGGGCAGAAAAACATTTTTAAAAATTCTGTGGGAAATTTTTTTTAAAGAAATGTATCTACACATCTAAGGATCTAAACCAATCTCAAGTAGGATAAATTTAGATGCTTACACCTATCTCATCATACTCAAATCATTGAGAGCCAAAAAGAGAGAGAAATAATTCATTTAAATAGAAAGACAAAAATAATTCATCATGTACAAGGGACCATTAATGTGAGCTGACTTCTCATCTGAAACAATGGGAGCCAAAAACAGGGGAATAGTCCATATGCTGAAGAAAAGAAAAAAATGTCAGCTGAGGATTCTATACTCAGCAAAACTATCCCAAAAATGGAGGCAAGATAAAGACATTCCCAAGAAACAAACACAGAAAAGTTAGTGCTAGAAACCTGCCTCACCAGACATTCTGAAGTTCTTCATCCTGATAGAAAATGACACCAAACAATAACTTAAATCCATAAGAAGAAATGAAGTGCATTGAATATGGTAAATATATGAGTTAACATGAAAGATTATTAATATATTTTCCTCATTTCTTTGTTTAAATTCCTTGACAAAATATGTGATTTTTATTCTAAAAAGAATTATAACATTGTATGGAGAGATGTAATATATGTAACAATAACAGTATGAAGTAATGGGGAAAAAATGGAGCTATACTGAAGCAAGGTTTTGTTTTGTTTTTCTTTTTTTTTTTTTTTTGGGACAGGATCTCATTCTGTCATTCAGGCTGGGGTGCAGTGACACAAAGATGGCTCATTGCAGACTCAGCCTCCTGGGTTCAAGTGATCTTCCTGACTCAGCCTCCCGTGTAGCTGGGACCACAGGTGTGTACCACCACACCCAGCTAATTTTTAAATTTTTTGTAGTGATGGGATATCACTTTGTTGCCCAGGTTGGTCTCAAATTGTGGGCTCAAGCAATCTTCCTGCCTCAGCCTTGTGAAGTGCCAAGATTAAAGACATGAGCCACCATACCAAAGGTTTTTATTTTTATTTTTTACAAAATATGCTAATTTTACTAAGTACTCTGTCATACACTGGCAACCTCTTTAACATCTAGAGACTAAATGTCACAAAATTAGGACTCATTTGTCCATTATATACACTATATACAGAGCAAAACAAAATGCATGAAACATACAGAAAAATGGTGTCTGAAAATGTCCAATTATGAACACACTAGCATATTACTTTTAGCAATTTCTTCTCTCCCACCTCCTCTGAACCATTGAACAAGTATAGACAGTACTATACTGCTCACAAAGGTGGCTTCAGAATTAAATTTCCAAAAGACAACATTTCCCATGAATTTTAGCAAAAAGATATTTACAAAGTGGTATTTTACTACCTCTACATTTAACATACATTGGGCACCTCTAAACATCTAGATAGACTAGATGTTTCAAGTAAGGAGTGAATTCATCCACTCCACACAGCAGTCTTGAATAAACTGCAAACATGTAACAACAGTTATAATTTGAAAGAGTCTTCCAAATATGAACATTCTGGCCTAGAACCCTTCCTATCTTCATCAACCCAGTGGGCAAGAATGCTCACATTTTCAGAAGACAATCTTTCCTAGGACTTTTAAAACAAAATGTACAAAATATATTAGTTTACTAACTACTTTGGACATACACTGGCAACCTCTTTAACATCTACAAGAACTGGATTTGTAAATTAGGTTTCATTTGTCCTATATGTACACTATAGACACAGGTAAGTAAAACAAGTCAGGGACACCCACCCCGCTGATGATGCTGGGTTCCTGCACCTTGGGAGGAGGCTCTGCATGGGGCAGTGTCCCCAGAGTCTGCCCCACATCAGGGTGACTGCTGAGCCTGATGCTTCCAATGGTCAAGCCTAGGGTCCCCAGTCCACTCCCAGAGGCACCACATGGAGTAGGGCTATGAGCCAAGTGAGGAGGAGCCCAGGACCACCACTGAGCACCAGGGCCATGAAAAGAACTTGTGGCGATGTCACCCCTGCCCTGGATGCCAGCCCAGGGCCAGGAAGGACCTGGAGCCCCTGTCCCGGGCTGCAAGGAGGCATGGCTAGGGCTGCACACTCCACGAAGCCTACAGGAGCCAGGGACAAGCAGAAGCCCTGGCCCTTCAGAGTTGGCAGGGCAGGAGCTCCCTAGGTGCAGCTGCAGCCAACCTGACATGGCTGTGGACCCAGGCATCTCTGCACTCTCAGGGCCCAGCAAGCACCCCCTTCCCCCTGCAGGCTCAAGTGTGCCTGCTCCTGCTGCCTGGCTTCTCCTCATTGTTGGCACCCACTCCAATCTTGGAGCAAGGGCAGGGCCAAGCCCAGGCACTGTCACAGCCTGGCTGGGGGTGCACACACTCAGGGCAGTACTGACATACAAGCCCGCTGCCACCTCAGCCCCCTCCAGACTTTGGGTGCCCACAAGCATGGGAGGGAGGCCAAAGGGACACTGAGGACAGCCCAGCACTGGCCTGCAGGTTCCCCTTGGCATGAACAGCCTGGGCACCATGAACAGCAGCAGGAGGCAGACAGGCTCCTGGGCAGAAGGGGGAGGGTCCCCAGTGAAGCCCAGCTTTCAAGCCGGAGAGGGCCTGAAGCCTGGGGGCTGGGCCACTGGTCCCACAGCCCAGAGGGGGAACTTGTGGTGCTTTTTTCTGGGCCCATCCATGGTCGCCCATAAGCCAATCAGCACACACTTCCTCTCCTCTGTGGCCCATAAAAACCCCAGACTCAGCCAGACTCAAACAGAGGAAAGAGAGACGATGGGGAGGTGATGGGATGGCCAGCTGCAAAGAGGAACCACCCTCTCTGCTGAGAGCTGGACACTCATCAGGACAACCTGCCTAGCAGAGAGGAACTACCCTCTCTGCTGACAGCTGAAGAGATGATGGGATGACCAGCTGCAGAAAGGAGCTGCCCCTTCTGCTGAGAGCTGAACACTCTTTGGGACACCCTGGCTATGGAGAGGAGCTGCCTACTGCGGGTTTCCTCTGAGCTGTTCTATTGCTCAATAAAGCTCCTCTTCATCTTGCTCACCCTCCTCTTATCTGCACACCTCATTCTTCCTGGTCGCAGGACAAGAACTTGGGACCTCCTGAATGGTAAGGCTAAAAGAGCTATAACAAAAACAGACCTGAAATATGCCCCTTGCTCACCACATTGTGGGTAAAGAGAAGGAGAGAAGTGCTGTGGCCCTTCAGGGAGCCCAGACCTGGGAGCTCCCCAAGCCAGGGCTGTGACTCCCTCTTTGGGACCTGTGGTTCCTGGCATCTCCAATCTTCTGGGCACTACCACATTCTCCAGTGCCAGCCAGGGAAGCAGCTTGTAGTGCACCTGGTCCAGCCACAGCCTCTCAGAGAACCAGCACCCAGGCCAGCATCTGGAGCCGCCCACCCTGTGGCAGCAGCGGGTGGGTCTGTGTGACCCCACACTCACTCACACACCCCTCACCACTCAATGACTGACCTGCAGTCTCCCTTGGAGGCATGAGATCCAGGCTGATAGCATGAGCTGAGCGCAGCCTGCTAGGCCAAGTGGGCGGAACAAGCCCAGTGGGCCCAAGCAAAACTCAGGCAAAGGCACAACTAGCCACAGAGTTTCCCAGCCAGAAAAGCGACACCCCAAAGATCTCATAACAACAGATCTCATCCATTGAAACAGAGCAGTCACCTGGGACCCAGATCTGCACAGCTCCATGGACTAAAGAGGTGACCAAACCTGCCTGTGTCCATAGACCTCCTTCTCAGGCCCTCCACACCCTAATGGCGTTTGCCGCATTTGGGTGGTCACCATGCTTCCCAGCCTGCCATTCCCACTGACTTCAAAAAATGCTGCATCCTGGCAGCTCAATGGGGGTTTCATGTAGGCCAAGCAGGGTTGAGCTGGGATACCCAGAAGTGGCCAGTGGGGTCCAGGCTTGGAGAGGCCACCACCATTAGTCACCAAGGTGAGGTAGGGAAGAGAGGTTCACCACTGCTTCAAGGCCTGGGCCTGGCCAATGGGTAGCCACAGCAAAGGCCCCAGTTGTCTGCAGGGCAGAGGGTGCAGCTTGTCCTGGGCCCCCTCAGCTCACCTGCTGCCCAGAGGGCCCTGGAGGAGCATGCTGTGCTCTGCATCTCACCATGCTCTCTGCTAGACTGGAGCTCAAGGTTTTTATTTTTTTACCAAAATTAAGTCAGTATTATTCTAAAGTCGATTGTGAAGAATTAGAAAGTATATTGTAATTCCTAGAGCAACCACTAAGAAAATATACATATATATATGTATATGACTACATATATGCATCCATGTTAAATAAATCTACCATGAGATCTAATTGGCACACTAAATTACTGAACATAAAAGACAGCTGTAAACAGGAACAGAAAAACAAAAAATACATTAGACACAGAAAACAAAGAAAAATGTCAAATGTAAATCTGATCATATTAATAATTACACTAAAAAAGAATGTACTAAATTATTTAATTAAAAGGCAAAAATTGCCTGACTGATTCAAAAAGCAAGAAGCAACTACAAGTTGAGCATGCCCTATCTGAAATGCTGGGGCCAGAAGTGTTTCAGATTTCTGATTTTTTCCGATTTGGGGATATTTGCACTATTTACCAGTTGAGTATCCCAAATGAAAAATTAGAAATAAAAAATACTCCAATGAGCATTTCCTTTAAGCATCATGTTTGCACTCAAATAGTTTCAGATTTTAGAGCATTATGGATTTCAGATTTTCACAGTTGGGATGCTCAACCTGTATATACTATCTATAAGACAGATACCACACATTCAAAGACATATATAGGTTGATAACAAAAGGATAAGAAAAGATGAACCACTATTACAAACAGTATATATAAGATAGCTGAGTGGCTATATTATTATTGGACAAAATAAATTTTTAAGAAATATTATGGATAAAATGGTGAAAGCATACAATTTATAATAAATGTTTACACACCTAACAACAGAATCTCAATATATATGAAGCAAAATCTGAAAAACCAAAAGAAAAATGACAACAATAATAGTTAGAGATTGTCATATCCCATTCTCCATAGTTCATAGAACAAATGGAGATTCATTAAGTATATAGGAGACTTAGACAATACTATTTACAAACTTAGCCTAAGTGATATGTAGAATGTTCTACCCAATGACTGCATAATATACATTCTTTTCAAGCATATATGAGACATTCTTCAGGGTCTACCATATGCTAGATTATAAAATAAGTTTTAATAAATTTAACATGAATAAAATCATAAAATATTTTCTGAGTACAATAGAATTAAATATGAAATTCCCAAATATTTGGAAATTAAACACATACTCCTAAATAATCTATGGGTCAAAAAATAAATTACAAAAAGAATTAGAGAAGAATTTGAAGCAAGTGAAACTGCAGAAATTTATGGGCTGCAGTACTAAAACAATGCTTAGAGAGACCTTTATAGATTTAAAAGCCTTTATCAGAAAAGAAAAAAAGGCCTTAAATCTGTAAACTTAGCTTTTCTCTTAAGACACTAAAATAAAAATAACAAACCCAAAGCAAGCAAAAGAAAGTAAATATAAAGACTACAGCAGATAGCAACAAAATAGAAAACAAATTATATAGGGAAAAAAACTATGAAACAAATAGTTCTTTGAATAAAACAACAAAATTGACAAATCTTTAGATAGAACGACTATAGTGAACTGAACGGCGTCCCCCAAAAAGCCATGTCTGTAACCTAATCCCTGAGGTCTGTGAATATTACCTGATACGGCAAAAGACTGAATATTACCATCTGAAGCAAATTATGTAATCAAGTTAATAACCTTGAAGGAAGGAGATTATCTTGAATTACACAGGTGGGCCCTAAATGCAATAACATGTAACCTTACAAGAGAGAATAAGTGGGAGCGTTAAGACAGAAGAAGAAGATAAGGCAATGTGACCATGGAGGCAGAGATTGGAGTGGTGGGGCCACAAGCCAAGGGATGCCTGGAGCCACTAGAAGCTGGAAGGCTAAGCAATGGTTTCTCTCTTAGAGCCTTCAGAGGGTTCATGGCTTTGCCAACACCTCAACTTTGGACTTCTGGCATCCAGAACTGTGAGAGAATAAATTTATGTTATTTTAAGCCATCCAGTTTGTGGGAATCAGTTTCAGGAACCACAGGAAACTAATACACTGACCAAGGGGGGAAAGAAAGAAAGATAAATTACCAGAACCAGAAATATTAAAAAGGAGCATTGCTACCAATCTTACTGAAACCCAGGCTTAAATCATGTTCATCATTATTGGATCAAGGAGATCTATTGCTACTCTAACAGGGTGTGCTAGCCGAAAGAAAATCACATCTTCTCTGGAAGAATAACACATCCGCAACATTACCTATAAATTTTGATACACAAAGCCTGACATTAAACAGAAACTTAACAGGCATGGCAAGAAGAAAGACCAGATAAGAATAAAATGCTAAAGTACAAAAGGAGCAGACCCAGCAGCAATCCCAATATTGGAGTTAGATATTGAAATAACTGTTTAATATGTTTGTGAAAATAGATTGGGATGTACAGAATATTACCAGTGTATTAGGCCATTCTTACATTACTGTAAAGAAATACCAGGACTGGGTAATTTATAAAGAGAAGAGGATAATTGGTCACAGTTTTGTAGGCTATACAGGAAGCAAGGCACCAGCATCTATGCTTGGCTTCTGGTGAGGGTCTCAGGAAGCTTACAATCGTGGCACATCATGAAGGGGGAGCAAACGTCTCACATGGTGGGAGTAGGAGCAAGAGAGAGAGGGGGAGAGGGATGTGCCACACACTTTTAAACAACGAGATTCCGCAAGAACTCACTCACTGTGGAGAGGACAGCACCAAGGCATGAGGGATCCACCCCCAATACCCAAGCACTTCCCACCAGGTCCCACCTCCAATATTGGGGATTACATATCAACATGAGATTTAGGGGGACAAATATTTAAGCCATGTCAACTATTGAACTGGAATCTATTCTAAAAAGCATCCATAATTTATAAACCTTCCACAAAGAAAAAGCTGAGAGACTTTCACCAGTGAATTATTCCAAATAATTAAGGAAGAAATAATGCCAATGTTACACAGGCTTTTCTAGAGAATATAAAAAGAAAGAACACTTCCCAATTCCTTTTACGAGACTAGCATAACATTGACAGCAAAACTTGACAAGGACATTACAAGAAAAAAGACAAGCCAATCTATTTTATGAATACAGATGCAAATATTCTAAATAAATGGAATTTAGCAATACATGAAAAAGGTAGATCATCACAATCAAACTGAGTTCATTCTAGGAATTTAAGGTTGGTTTAACGTTTGAAAATTAATGTAATTTACCACATTCACAGAATAAAGAAAAAAACTCATATTTTCATCCCAATGGGTGCAGAAAAATATCTGATAAGATTCAACATCCATTTGTGATTTTTTTAGATGTCAGCAAAATTAGAAAGAAACTTCCTTAATTTAATGGTGTATATTTTTAAAACCTATGACAAACACTGTATTTAACAATAAAATATTAAAAGCTTTACCCCTGAGATCTGGAATATAACAAGAATGCCAGCCATCACCACTTTAATTCAACTTTGAGCTAACCAATGGAACAAAACAAGAAAAAGAAATAAATGGTATAACAAATGGAAAGGAAAAAATGAAATTTTCAGTATTCACAGATGACATGTAGAAATCCAGAAGAATACACATATGACTTACTAGAATTAATAAGTGAATTTAGCAAAGTTGCTGATGCAAAGTCCAAAAAAAAGTATTTTTATGTACAGTCACCCCCCCCTTCCCACTTTATCCATAGAGAATACATTCCAAGCCCCACAGTAGATGCCTGAAACATGGATAGTATTGAATCCTATATGTGGTATGTTTTCTCCTATACCTACATACCTATGATAAACTTAACCTTTTCACTTAAAAGAGGTACTTTATGGCTTTGGCATATCTGAATTACCAGCATTACTACTCTTACACTTTGGGACCATTATTAAATCAAATAAGGATTACTCGAACATATCAACTGTTGTGATACTGCAGCAGTCAATCTGATAAGCAAGACAGCCACTAAGTGATTAAATGGTCAGGTAGCATAGACATTGTAGATATGCTAGACAACAGGATGAGTCACATCCCAGGGCGGACAGAGCAGGTTGGCACAAGATTTCATCACTCAGAATGACACAGTTTAAAAGTCATAAATTATTTATTTCTGGAATTTTCCATTTAATATTTTTGGACCACAGTTGACTATGGGTAACTGAAACCCCAGAAATCAAAAACACAGGTAAGAAAAGATTACTGTACCTACCAGCCAAAAACAATTTGAAAATAAAACTTTTTAACATGATATAATTTTTAAATAACATTTTTATTTAAAAAATTAATACCATGAAATTAGTCTAATGAAAGATGTGCAAAACTCAATACACAAAGCAAGAAAACATTACTGAGAGAAAATAAAAACTTGGGTGGGAAAGGAAATTTTATAATTAAGTAATGGAAGACTCAACAATGCAAAGGCATCATTTTTCCTTTATATTGATCTATAGATTCCATGCAATCACAATCAAAAACCTTTGCTGAAATTTTTCAGTGAAAAATGACAAGATGATTCAAAAATTGTTAGGAAAATTCAAAGGGCCTACAATAGCCACTGCAATCTTGAAGGAGAACAACACTGGCAGTGTGCTGAGGAAAACATGATCTTTACATTAAATGGTTTCTGAGTAAATGAGATATTTCTTTTTTTTTTTTTTAGGGTCTCACTCTGTGGCCCAGGCTGAAGTGCAGTGGCACAATCTTGACTCACTATAGCCTTAACATCCTGGGCTCAAGCGACCTTCCCACCTCAGCCTCCAGAGTAGTTGGGACTACAGGCACACGACACCACACCTGGCAAATTTTTGTATTTTTAGTGGAGACAGGGTTTCGCCATGTTGCCCAGGCTGGTCTCAAACTCCTGGACTCAAGCAATCCACCCACCTTGGCATCCCAAAGTGCTGGGATTACAGGCATGAGCCACTGCACCTGGCCGATATCCCTATTTTTAAAAATGAATCTTAATCCCCCACTACATGTCATGTACACACACATCACTTCCACAAAGACTGGATTCAAATGTGGAAGATAAAACAGCAAAGCTCCTAGATGATAACAAAAGAACATACCTTTACAACCTTTCTTACACAGAACATAAAAAAAATTAAACACAAAGGAAAAGATCATAAATTGGAATATATTATTCTTTTTATCAAAAGACAGCCTTTGTTCATCAAAAGGCAATTTTTTCTAAAGACAATTTTAAGAGAGTGAAAAATAGAAGACATTTGCAACACAGATATTCAACAAAGGACTTATATTCTGATTATATTAAAAAAAACACTGGAAATCAACTTAAAAACCCAGCAACCTGTCTTAATTAATGGGCAAGATACTTATAAAAGAGGATATCCAAATAACTAATGAATGTATAAAATCGTATACAATATTATTAGTAATTACAAAAATCTACTTTAAAACCACAATGTGATGTCATTATACACCACCAAACTGGCTATTTTTTGTTACAAAACAGACTATAACAAGTGTGGGTGAGGATGTAGAATAATGGAAATTGTCCGTTGCTGCTGGTATGAATGCAAATGGATGAAACCACTTTAGAAAACAGTTTATCATTATCTACTAAATCTGAAAATACACATACCCTTTGACGTGGCACTACCACTTCAAGTTACATAGCTAACAGAAATACATGTTTATGAGCACCAAAGACACGTGCGAGAATATAGTACATAATTTGAAATAGCCAGAAACTGAAAACAGCACAAATGTTCATTATCAACAAACAGGATACATAACTTGGGCATATTCAGAATGAATTTGTTCTTGATCTTGTTGTACTTGTGAACTACAGCTATTCCCACAAGTATCTAACATAATGTTGAGAGAAAGAATCCAGACCCAAAAGGGCACTGACTGTACGATTCCATTGCTACATATCTTATATAAAGATAGAATAAGTTACCTTTTGGGAAGGGATCCTGACCAGAAGACAGCAAGAGGAAAGCCTGTGGGGTGGTGGTAATGTATTCTTCACCTAAGTGATGGTTACATGGGTGTGTTTATTTAGTAAAAATTCAAAAGGGTTATATAAATATAATATATACAGTCGGCGGCCTCTGTATCCATAGGTTCTGCATCTGTGGATTCAACCAACTGCAGAATTAGCCGTTGTCTTTCCAGTGTTGGAGATGAATTCACACTGATTCATCTCTCTTTACTCATCTTCCACCCCTACCCCCACCCATCAATAATCATGGCCATTTATTTTACTATGATCAGGCAAAGATGGGCTGCAGTATTTGTCTCTGAAGAGGACAAAGGTGACTGGCTCCTGTGGTGCTTTAGGACCAGCTTTCCTGACTCCCAGTCTTACTCTACTTTGGGAAGGCAGTCTGGACAGGAGACACAGCCATGGAAGTCACCAGCACATGGATGGTAGCGAAGACCTGGTTCTAGAAGAGCTCACGCTGAGCATGCAAGTGTGGGGTGAGGAGACGGCTGAGGCTAGAACACTGGATGGAAAATGCCAGCATTTAAAGAGTAAACAACTAGAGATGCCATAAGACAGAAATTAGGAGAGGGCCATTCTAATGAGTCTGCACATTCTGCTCCAGGAAAAGTCTGACTCTGTGACTATGAGCCCAAGGAGCACAAAGGAGTGGTAGAAGCAGGTCCAGGTCTGAATCTCAGCCATCCAGCAACAGGTGCTGAGAGAAGGAGAAGCAAGCACAATGTCTTTGTTCCTGGAACCAGTTCCAAAAACAAAATGACATTGTCCTCTCCCTCTTCTGCAGCACCAAAGCAACCTGTCACTGAGCAGATGCTTCCCATGGGTCTCCCTTCAGTGGCCCTGGGGCAGAGAATGGCTCCACCCAAATATGGGCAGCTCTGAGTGCAATCCTAGGATGGCGCAATAGTTCCAACTCTAATGCGCTAGTGGCTCATTAGGACTAAATTAGTCCACAGCTACTAATACTCATTTGTCATGAACAGTAAATGCAAGATTCGATACACTCGCAGGGCACACAGACCCAGAAAGATCTTCCCAGAGGGAGGTGGGGAGGTGGGAAGATGGCTCTGCCCTGCCTTGCCATTCAGGCACCTCTATTTCTACTTTGGGCCTTCCTCTTCACCCTGGTTTAACCTCAGAAAATTCATAACCATGTGAAAAAGAGTAAATAAAATAAAATGAAGACAGCCCCTGTATTTTATTTTATTTTACTTACTTATTTATTTATTTATTTTTTGAGACGGAGTCTTACTCTGTCACCCAGGCTGGAGTGCAGTGGCACGATCTCGGCTCACTGCAAGCTCCGCCTCCCGGGTTCACGCCATTCTCCTGCCTCAGCCTCCAGAGTAGCTGGGACTACAGGCGCCCGCCACCACGCCTGGCTAATTTTTTTGTATTTTTAGTAGAGACGGGGTTTCACCATGTCAGCCAGGATGGTCTCGATCTCCTGACCTCCTGATCCGCCCGCCTCGGCCTCCCAAAGTGTTGGGAATACAGGCGTGAGCCACCGCGTCCGGCCTTTTAACCTCAATTTTTATTCTCAGGTTTCTAAACTTACTCTACTGAACATCTGTTGGAGCAAATGACTTGCCCTCCAAAAATACACCACCAGACACTCCTATTGGAATCATCTCCCTTGAACACCCCTTTCATCCTGACGTTGGCTCCTTGTTCTCTCCAATGTTAATTGTGAACTCTATTCCCTCCAACTTCTAGCCTCTCCTTATCTGCTCACCTGCTCTCACTGCTCCCAAGCAGCAATGTCTCCTTAGAGGCAACCTCTCTCTGTATGCCTGTGTCCCCCACCCTCACCAACCATTGCCTCATCTTCAACTCGAGCCTCATCGCTTCTCTTTCCCTTCAAACGCCTCCACATAATTGAAGCTGTCACTAACCCACCTGACACTCCCTGCCTTCTGAGATCTTGTAGCATCACACCTGCACTACATAATTTGCGCTTCATTATATTCGATGGAGCACGTGGGGAATCTTTTAAAATATGGCCAATTGTGGGCCCAGAGTATCTCCAGGGAAACCAGCAGGCCATCTCCTAAAAAACCTTAGAGGGTGACATTCATTAGCTTAAAAAATATTTTTAAAATGGTTCAGAATTTCTCTCCTGGACTTGCAGGCTCAGACACCAAATGTGCCATCATACCATGAGTAGACTATTTCTTAGGAAAGACTTACCTTACCCAGGCCCATAAGATCCTCTGGTCATTTGTCATAAACAGTAAGCAAGAGGCGATGCACCTACTGGATACACAGATTCAGTGAGATCTTCCCAGAGGGAGATGGGAAAGTGACTCTTCCCTGCCTTGGCCTTCAGGCACCTCTATTTCTATGCCAGGCCTTTCTCTTCACCCTGATTTAACCTCAGAAAATTCATAACCATGTGAAAAGGAGAAAATAAAATAAAGATAGTGCCAGTACAGAAGAGTGGTTATGAGTTTAGACACCAACGCCAGACTGCCTGGATTCAGACTGACTTTACTACTTGCTAGCTTGGGCCAAGTACAGAGCCTTTCTGGGCTATATTTCCTTGTTTGTTAAATAGAGATATTAATAGATAGTAACATCCTCAAAGATTGTGGTGATGATTAAATGAGCAATAACTGTTGTGAGGATTAAATGTGTAAAGTGCTTGGAACAAAGCCTTGCACCTAGTAAGCACTCAGTAGAGGTTAGCTATTATTTTTAATTAAACCAGAGGAGTAGTTTATTGATTTATGATTTCGAATATAAGTGTTGCAAAGAAGTTATAAACTCTAGCCAGCCTAGCCTCTGCTTAGTAAACATGGACCAAGAGCAAGAACTTTTTTATGTGATTCAAATAATGAGAAGCAATAGAGCATGATGCTTTTAATCCTGGCTCCAGTACTTAACTGTGTAAACTTGGGTGGCCTATTTAATTTCTCCAAGCCTCAGTTTCTTCATCTGTAAAACAGAGATGGTGATAGGATCTTCATCACAGGGTTATTATTAAGATTCACGGAGAAAGTCCACATAGGGCTTCGCACTGCGGCCCAGCACATAGAAACCATTCAATATATAATAGGTCTTGTTAATATTTAGCATCTTGAAACAATCAGCCCCTCCTTCTCTCTTTTCCATGTTTTATTTTCTTCAACACCCAGATCTCATCTTTTGACACTTTGATCCGTATGCAAATTCATAAAGAACTTTCAAAGAGCCTAGATTACCACAGAGAAGACCTGCTCATCCGTAGTGTAAAGACAGGTGCCCAGTGGGAAGACCCACACTTTAGTGTGATCCTGACATATGATTTGTGTTACATTGGGCTGGATATTTAACATTAGACTCATTTTTCCTCATCTTGAGAGATCAATAGTCAATCAATATGAAAGTGATTTTAAAAGTTTAAGGTACTATACAATGTCAAACTATTTTATACCATTACTTGAAAAAGAACACACAGTGATGGGAAACATACTGGACCCCAAAATACACGACTTAGATTCCACATCTGCAAACTAGAGATACTAATAATGTTTTAATGGCACTAGCTGAGGTCAAATGAGGGATGTAAAGCTCCAAGAAAAGACAGATTCTGTAGAAATGGCAAACAGAATGTAATCCTAGTGTGGGAGGGATATTGAGGCACCTCACTTCTGGCGACTCAGAATTTAGGTGAGCAATGAAGCACAAAATGAACCCAGAATTTGCTCCTCAGATATTTCCTTGTCTTTCCCCCATCTATTACTATGGCCAGCTCCCCAACTAAGAACCAAGGACCGAAACCCAAGTTTGTCAGGAATCCGATTCTTATTTCTCACTTATCTGTACTTAGGTTCATTAGAGACTCAGGACTGGGTTTTCTTCCATGCCTGGAAAATATTATATCCACCAGTCACCTGCAAGTATGAACACTGAACTTCAAAGCAAACGACTGAGTCCGAAAATAGATTCTTTCTCCAAAGGGCACTAATAGAAGATTTGCCCCAAAGTTTTGAAATCCAGAATGCCTGGAACATCCTTGTGGAGTCATAACTAAGCAGGCATACTGCAAAAGGCCTCACAGCTCCAATGTCTATGCATATTATGGGACAGAACTCCCATTGACCTAAGAATAGTCATGTTGGCTGACAACCAACATCCTCCTACTTGTCTTCTGGGTATGATGGGTGTTAAAATGCAAAATGCTCCAAAATAACTATACGTCAAAGTTCTCAGTCATTTGCAGCTTACTGTTAATAAGTATCAGATCTTTTTGTGAAGAAGTGTTACCTTTTCAAGGGGGAAAACCCTACACTAAATCAAAAAGTAGTGGACACTAGCCACTTTACAATTTTCCTTTGGTCAGGCCTCAAATTGTTGCTACTGATTCAATTAATTCCAAAGGACCACTTCATATTATGGGACCACTTCACTTAGGAGAGAGCCTTCCCTTTTTATCTTTAAGAGAAGTAGCACTGCAGTTTTGAATTTGACCATCTAAACAGTAAGAAATGGAATGCGTCAGTTTACTTGAAAATTATACTTGGTCAGAAAAATATCTTAAGAAAAATTGTAATGTTTCATCACAGTAAAAGATAAATTGTAATCCCACAGAATACTGAGTAGATAAAAGAAAATTAGAAGAACCTAGAAATGTCCATTTATTCCCTTACTTGAATTGAGGCAGATGAATTATTTTCTACAACCAAAAACGTACAGGTCCACAAAGAGGTTCTTGCCGGGCGCGATGGCTCACGCCTATAATCCCAGCACTTTAGCAGGCCTAGATGGATGGATTGCCTAAGCTCAGGAGTTCAAGACCAGCCTGGGCAACATGGCGAAACCCTATCTCTATTAAAAATACAAAAAATTAGCTGACCGTGGTGGCACCCACCTGTAGTCCCAGCTACTGGGACGCTGACACATGAGAATCGCTTGAACCTGGGAGGCGTGAGCTGAGATTGTGCCACTGCAATTCAGCCTGGGCGACAGAGAGAGACTCTGTGTACAGGTCCACAAAGAGGTTCTCTGAGTAGGGAAAACAAAAAAAGCAGCCCTTTAAAGAGCTGGATTTTATCAAAATTGAGGGAAACTAGAAAGTATCTGTGTCCAGGTATCACATTCAAAACTGCAATGTCATTCCTCGTAGAGATAAAATGGAAGGTTGTCTCCTAAGTGAAATGGTTCCTCAGCTTGATTTTCGAATGAGGCTGGATTTGGGAGTAGCAGCGAACTTCATTAAGCAAAGCTAGCCCAGACCTGGCCATAGCATTGGAAAATGCCCCAGAAGGGCCCCAGAGATGAGGGCTGTAGTTTTGCCTGAATAACAGGGGAAATGAGGGCCTTGAGAACTCATATCTTGTGAGGCTACTTCTTGAGAAAACAAATATGACAAAAGGCTGTTAGCAGCTTTAAGATGTAGAAAGGGTTCCCAAGTCTGTAGCGAGCTCAGTAAGGAACCTCAGTGGCTATTTGCCAAAATCAGAAGAATCATCTGAAATTATGCATGGGAAAGAGGACAATTAAGGTGTCTTGACTGGGCACTCCCATTCCTAGCAGGAAGTACAGCAAGTCTTCCTTCCTCATTGTGGCAGACTGAAGCTTCAGAATGTGTATTAGCGCTCTGCAATACAAGGAAGAGAGCAAGTTGAGCTCCATTGCAGGACAACTGGCCAAACAGCTATCTATTGGTGGTCATCAAAATAAAATAAAGCTTCTCAGTTTGCAGAATCACATTTTATGTGAATTTTTCATTTTCAAGTTTGTAATTTGGTTCCCTGAATGGCATTCTATGTTTGGCACCTGGTGTCTTGGGTGGAAGTTCCCAAGTCTAACCAGAATCACAGGAGGAGGGGAATGTGAGGTTGTGGAGGCTGGGGAAAAAGGTGCAAGGACCACTGAATCATCATCCGTAGGGTGGGACTTGGAAAGGAGTACATACGTCCCCAAAAGATTTATACCACTGTGCTTATATAGCTCCATTCCTCACAGCCCCAAACTGAAAACAAATCAACTTTTCAAACAACAGGAGAATAGGTAAACAAATTGGGAATCGAATAAAATAACTCTTGGCAATAAAATAAACAAATCACTGAGATTTGCAAAAATATGGATGAATTTTGAAAGCATCATATGGAGCATAAGTGCAAACTGAATGATCCCATTCTTACAAAGTTCAAGTAAAGGCAAAATTAATCTATGGTGATAGAAATCAAAGAGAGGTAACTTTTGAATACAAAGCGGTTTTGACTATAAAGAGACATGAGAGAGCTTTCTGGAGTGATAATTATATAAATATTTATGTACGCAAAAATTCATTGAACTATGTTTCAGATTAGAGCAATTTCCTGTGTATAAATTACCTTGTTTTAAATTTACTTTTCAAAAGAAATATTATTTAATAAGAAAGAACAATCTGTACTTTAAAGGTTTGGTAACTCCTTTCCACTACACTAAATATTTTGCCTTAAAAAAAAGTTTGACAACCCACACACACATGCACACTCATTCCCCACCCTCCTACTTGACATAATGTTGAATACTGAATTAGTCTTGAATAACTTACACTTTCATAAAAGAAGCTCTTCATTCTGAAATCTATGCAGTTCACTAAACTGTACTGTTCACACTGCTTTCATCATGTTAGAATTCTCAACAGCTATTTCATTATTTCTTACTAGGTCTTGTAATAAAAACAAGTGTCAGTATGCATCCAAATGCAAACCAGCTCCACCCAGGAAAATCATAACCTTGCTTTTAACTGTATTGTAAATTTTTGTATAGATGTCATGTTTTCAATTACTTTTAAGTTTTAAGAGTTAACTTACACAAATGTTTTCATCTATGGCTTTTCTCACTGTAATTCATTGAGTCCCCTTGAATTACTGCTCAAGTGTTTTTAGCTTTCATTGTTCAAAAAAATTGGATAACCTCACATTGCAAGTTGGTTGTGCAACCAATCACCACAATGGTTTCATTTTACACACAGTATGACACCGCTGGTGTTTCTGGGGCTTCACGGCTTCTGCCCATCCCATTGACTGCTGCTCTGTGTTCCAATTAGCCTCACCTCCTGTGTTTTTGCTTCTCTCCTCCCACCCTAGCCATCAAGCACAACAAGGAAGTTCATCTGACCTCCCAAGAGCTTTCACGTGTTTCTCAAGGAGCTGCTTTGTGGATCAAATCTTTCCATTCCCTTCCTCTTTCTCTGCTTTTCTTTCCCACCAATGCTGTTTGATTAGAATTTTGCAGCTTTAAAAAGAATAAGGTGGCAATTACATCATCTCCAATAAATATTTTTCTCCCACATCTTGTTACCTGAGGAGCAGGTCAGCTGAAAATATGCATTTTCCATTGGTAAGGGGTCAGTTCTGCATATGCTGTAATTTAGTTTATATCTGGTTTGCAACACACACCTGCAGTTCCAAATGAAACCCCCAAACAGACTGACAAGTACTTTTATGAAATAAACAGGAAAGAACATAACCTAGCAAACCTTCCAGAGCCCAATAGTCTCCAAATATATGACTATTTCGTGACAAATGTAGCCAAATATTAAATAAGGAATTGAAACATTTTTAAGTGTTAAAGAGAAAGCACTCTTATTTATTACAGCTCATCTCCACAGATCAGAACTCATATGTATCTTCAGGTCTTCTCTTAGGATTCTGAGACTCCCAGACTCACAAACCTATAACTTACACACAGCTGGAGCTTGCTCGCTATTCTGGTTTTATATTCCTAGATCTCCTTAATTCTCATGACTCTAAGAGGACCGCTTACTCACCACATCTGTTCAAGGAGAAACCAAATGCTTTGTGCCTTTCCTACCAGCCAAAGCACCTTCAGTAGAGTTTTCAGACATGGCTTTCAGAAGCAAAATGCATAGTGTACTGGAGACACATCTAACACTTCCATAATTTTAGATACAGCAGTAGTGTCAATGAAGAGTGAAGAAAAAAAATGTTTGTGAAATTGCCAGCCTATCAACTCTCAACAAATTTGCCACTCACCTAAACCCTACTTTGGTCCAATGGCCAACTACTTGAACAGATGGCTCCTTTGCTTATCAAAACAGCATCTGTCAATCCTGGCAAGTGAAGAATTGTATCTGTGTGTCCTCTCCCAATGGTACAACTAATTTATTAGGGTCTTAAATTCTTTTTGAGGGATTAAGAGTCCTGGTGAGCACAAACAAGCCATTAGATTGACAGCAAAATTTTTCCACACTATAATGATTCACTAATGTGTTGACTGCTACCACACAATAATCAATTAGAAAACTTAAAGAATAGAAAATCTGAACTATTTTTAATGTGTTTTTTCCTCTTTTCACATTGAGATCACTTACATACAATAAAATGCATAGGCTTTGAGCGATGAACTTTGACAAATGTGTATATCCATGTAACCATAATGCTGGTCAAGACAAAAAACATTTCCATCAGCACTAAATGTCCCCATGTGTCCCTTCCAGTCAACTCACCACCACCACCCAGAGGCAATCACTGTTCTAATCCTAGTACCATAGAGTAGGTTTGCCGGTTCTAAAGCTTCATGTAAATGGAATCATACAGTTTGCACTCTTTTATATCTGACTGCTTTCGCTTGACATAATGTTTTCAAGATTCATCCATGCTGTGTTTATCCATATGTTATTTGTTTATTATATGGATATACCACAGTTTGTGTTTTCTTTTCTTATTTTAAAAATTAAAAGAATGCTTTAGGAGTTTGCGTGTCATGCTTGCGCAGCGGCCACGCTAATCTTCTCTGTATCGCTCCAATGTTAGCATCTGTGCCGCTGAAGCCAGCGCTACTACAGTTTGTTTTCCACCCTCCTGGGAATGGACTTTTGGGTTTTTTCCAGTTTGAGGCTATGAGAACTACAAGTCTTCAGGTGAACATATGCTTCATTTCTCATAGGTAAATACCTAGGATTGGAGTTGCTGAGTCATAGGGTAGTCCTAAGGCTTAACTTTGTAAGAAATTGCCTGGCCAGGCATGATGGCTCGCGTCTGTAATCCCAACACTTTGGGAGGCTGAGGTGGGCTGATCATTTGAGCCCAGGAGTTTTGAGACCAGCCTAGGAAACATGGCAAAATCCTGTCTCTACAAAAAAATACAAAAATTAGCTGGGTGTGATGTCACAGGCCTGTAGTCCCAGCTACTCAGGAGGCTGAGGTGGGATGATCACTTGAGCCCAGGAGGCAGAGGTTGCAGTGAACTAAGATTGCACCACTAAACTCCAGCCTGGGTGACAGAGCTAGACCTTGTCTTAAAAAAAAGAAATTGCTGAACTTTTTTTTTACATGAACACTTCCATGTCCACGGATGCCCACATGCCAGCCTCAGCCACAGGCCAACTCTTTTTTTTTTTTTTTTGAGATGGAGTCTCACTCTGTTGCCCAGGCTGGAGTGCATGATCTTGGCTCACTGCAACCTCTGCCTCCCGGGTTCAAGTGATTCTTCTGCCTCAGCCTCTTGAGTAGCTGGGATTATAGGCGAATGCCACCATGCCCAGCTAATTTTTGTATTTTTAGTAGAGTAGGGGTTTCACCATGTTGGCCAGGCTGGTCTCGAATGCCTGACCTTGTGATGCACCCGCCTCAGCCTCCCAAAGAGCTAGGTTTACAGGCTTGAGCCACTGCGCCTGGCCGCCACAGGCCCACTCTTAAAAAGATAATGCATAATATAAGATTTTGTTTTTCTTTTCTTTTGTTTCTTTCTGCTCTGACAGGTAACTTTGATTGTCATTGACAGTTTTAAGAATTCAATACCAACCACTGAAGGGGTATGAATATCCTTGCTTAAAGAAAGTTAAAAAGACCAGGTGTGGTGGCTCACGCCTGTAATCTCAGTACTTTGGGAGGCTGAGGCAGGTGGATCACTTGAGGTCAGGAGTTTGAGACTAGCCAGGCCAACATGATGAAACCCCATCTCTACTAAAAATACACAAAATTAGCCAGGCGTGGTGGTGGGTGCCTGTAATTCCAGCTACTTGGGAGGCTGAGGTAGGAGAATCGCTTGAACATGGGAGGCGGAGGTTGCAGTGAGCTGAGACCACGCCACTGTACTGCAGCCTGGGCAACAAGAGCAAAACTCCATCTGAAAAAAAAAAAAAAAAACAAAAGTTAAAAAACAAAAGTGCTCCAAAGAAGACTTAACTCTCCAGACCAGGCCTTCAGAGGCTCTGCCAATAAAGAGATGCTATATTCATTGTTGCAAACACATCCATTCCCGGGTTACCCTCTGAACTTAGGCAGCGGGAAACTTTTTTTTTTTAATATTACCACTTGGTTTTAGCAGTGAAATCACTGCTAAAAGGGAGGATATTGTGCAAATTAATGTTATAATTAAATGTTTGGTACTAAAGTAATCTTGGACAAGTCTTTCCCTTTGTTTCTGCTTTGGAGACTTGGGGTTCCCCAAATCCTCTTGGGTGGCATTCAATGGCCAGCCCTGGCATTAGAGGGAGGACAGTTGTTCATGTTAAGACAGCTCCGGTTTTGCATGATCAGCAGCCATGCTCTACATGGGATTAAGATTTATCCCTTTGATAATAGGAAAAACAAGTAAACAAAAGGCACTGCTTGAAAATAATGATTTACCACAGAACACATTTTGCTTTAGTCAAACCTTTTTTTCTTCCTAAGGAAAAAGTGTGTGGGCTTATCTCTTGAAAATGCCAGCATGGCTGTGAACACTGGGGAAATTAAAAGACTGAATACAATAGATTTCTTATGTATGCCTACGTAGGGAGTTGCATGGCTTATTTATTAAGTTGTGTGCTAGGGGAGGATTATCTGCTTTGAACTTATCTATTACTTTGTGACAGTGATTTTTAAATATGGGGTAGTTTTGTATTGTACAAAGCCAACTTCAAATGGAATCTTAAACTTAATAACTTTGGGAGCTTTGGCTATGACTTAGAATTTGGAAAATCAGAGATATAAACATTGTCTCCACCACCAGCCCTTGCCCAGAAAAGGAAAGAATTTGATGATATTCTATAGCCTTTTGACATAGCATCAATTATTCTTTCATAAAAATAGGAGTCAGTAGAACATTAGTACAGGTGTCTAGAGTAATGAATGCTGCCTAGCAAGGTTGATGGTCAGTACATCCCCATTTACTGCAATAGCCAAAAAAGAACTAAGACAGAGATGTCTCTGTCATGTGAGAAAGACATGCAGACTCTGGAGTCACATATTACAACAGGGAAACAATGGACACAATTGTGACTATCAGTGCAGCTTTCAGCTCAGTTCAAAGGCAAGAGTGGTCTCATTTATTAAATGGGATAGTTATGACCTGGTGCCTTGAAGTGATATGCCACCAGCTAATACTCTGCACCAAAGACACTTCTTGTTTTTAACGTGAAAAGTATGCAATAGCTATTAGCCGGTCTTCAGAATATTGCTCAGAATCTAAGTTAATGCTATTACTCTTATTTTATTTGAGGAGAATAAAGAGAATACATATACAGAGAATAAAGATATCTATTGACCTTCAAGAATGCTTGCCCCTAGTCCTGATCAAACTTGTACTTTTAACCAAAAATATGAATCTCTACAAAGACTTTGTGAAATACTTTGTGATAGCTCTCTTAAATGACATTATCAAATATCTGTTCATTTTGGACCAAAACATAGAATGTGCAACATTAAAAATAGGATGGATTTTGTCCTACCCTGATCCCAGCAGTTATGCCTGCAACTCCTGCAAAGGTAACCCTGTTATTGCCTCTTGACAATAACCCAGTTGGACAAGATATTTTATTAGAAAATTCTTTTGGAATGCATGGGCCTCTTGCTATTAGAAAATACTTTCTAACTAAAGAAAAATTTATTATTTCCATCGAAGGGAATGAGTGGCCTATTATTTCAAAGCAGCATCCTTTCTTCCACAGATAAGTCAGTCAATATTTATTTTCATTCAAGAATCAGAGTTCCAAGCTGGCATAGTCTTACACGTATGGTCATGGTTTTGATAGGCACTAGGAAACACAAGTGTAATGAAACTCCTCCCCAGAACCTGCTCAGCCCTGGGCAAACTGGTATGGTTAGTCACACTATTTTAATAGCCAGCAAGGAACCAACAGTCCAAAATCCCTTTCTGACACCCCTTTCAGAATCTAAAAGTATCTTATTAAAATGAATCTCCTTTTAGTTCCAGAGTTCATATCATACTTCTAAATGATGCAGAGTAGCAGGTATATTTGCTTCTAGGGATGCCATAACCAGATGACTTAAAACAACAGAAAGGTATTCATTCACAATTCTGAAGGCTAGAAGTTCAAAATCAAGGTCTTGGCTGGATCGTCCTCCAAAGGCTCTGGAAAATAATCCTTCCTTGCCTCTCATATCTTCTGGTGGTTGCTGGCAATCATCGGCATTCCTTGATTTGTGGCAGCATCACTCCAATCTCTCCTTTTGTCTTTACATGGCCTTTTTCCCTGTGGGTCTATGTCTCTCTGTGCCTCTCGTCTTCTTATAAGCATACCAGTTACACTGGATTTAGTGTTCACCCTAATTCAATAGGACCTCATTTTAACTTAACTTATTACGTATATGGTAACATTCACAGTACAATAGAGTGAATGCATCCCCCACCCAATCCATATGTTAACCCCAAGGTGATGATATTAGGAGGTGGAGCCTTCAGGAAGAAATTAGATCATGAGGCTGGAGCCCTTATAAATGGGATTAGTGCCCTTATTAAAGAGTTATCTTGTCCCTCTCGGCGCCATGTGAGGATTCAAAGGGAAGTTGCAGTCTACAACCTGGAAGAGCGTTCTCACCAGCACCTGACCATGCTGGCACCCTGATCTCAGACCTCCAGTCTACAAAACTGTGAGAAATGAATTTATGCTGTTTATAAGCCACTCAGTCTATGGCACTTTGTTATAGCAGCCCCAACAGACTAAGACACACAGGTACCTGCAATTAGGACTTCGATATAGCTTTCAGGGGACACAATTCAACCCATAAGAGCAAATTACCTCCATCTTCACGCCAGTGGTTCTCACCTCTGAACACACATTAGAATTACTTCAGGTAGTGTTAAAAACCAAAAACAATGCCCCCTCCCTTCTCCCCACTGCCATAAATTAAATTTTAATATCTAGAGCAGGGGTGTCCAATCTTTTGGCGTCCCTGAGCTACATTGGAAGAAGAATTATTTTGGGCCATACATAAAATACACTAACACTAACGATAGCTGATGAGCAAAAGCAAAAAAAAAATTGCAAAAAACTCTCATAATGTTTTAAGAAAGTTTATGAATTTGTATTGGGCTGCATGCAGCCTGTGGGCTGTGGGTTGGACAGGTTGGACAGGCTTGATCTAGAGGAAGCCTGGATGCCATTATACTTTAAAGCTCCTCAGGTAATCCTCATACACAGCCAGTGTCAATAACCCCTCACAACCTTGAGGAATGATATCTGTCGCTAAACACAAGAAGGACTACTAAAAACGGCTTTTACTATGACTTCCTCTGTCCAAAATGTCCCCTCCAAGTCAGCCTGGTTTTAAGATGTAACTCAAACTCTTGTAACTTTTTCAGTAAATTCTGAAATGACAGTAAAAACACATATTTTAACACTAAGAAAGCTCCCAACAATCTACTTCACCCAAAAGAAAAAGTATATGGTGATTTAATCTCAAAAGTCAATTTTTTTAAATGTAAAGTTAATCTAAATACCTATTTAACTGTTTTGACTGACCTGAAACTTGTCTTAGAGCAAGACAAGTTTCTTGAATATGAATGTTCATGTTGTTCTTTCCAGGGATACTAATACATATTTTCAATTAGAAGAAACTGTGACCTTTCTAAGACAAATGTCGACCAAGAATACAAACTTATTTACAATAAATGGTTTAGGGGAAAGAATTCCTGGTTTCAGATAAGTGAGGTTTTTCTCCTATACTTTCTCATTGCTTAGTGTTTTCCTCTCTGCTTAAGCTGGAGCTAGGAAGGTATTTTTTGCTATTTGTTTCCTCACTCTCATTACTAGTTTGTTTGTTTTTTTTTAATTTACATTTCCAAGAAATCACATTTTCTGAAGGATACTCATGCTGAGATGACCGGCAGCGAGCCAGTGAGATCCTATTATATGCTGGATGGGCCAAGAGGACCAAGTAAAAATGAAACAGGATGTTCATTTAAGCAAATCAAAGATACTGTCTCACGCACCCATCCTATTTCTTTTCTCTGGGCTCTGAATATCCACACGCCCGCAGTGCTTTCATCAAGGCACTTTTCTTTCCTGCCAGATCTGGAAGGGGAAAGATTCACTTCTCTTTCCCAAAGTGTCAACTTTTGTTGTTATTGATGCCGCCAAGCCTGCAATTACTTGATGAAGCTAATGGGCAAAAGCACTTAAAGGGCCACGCTTAGTGGTTCCATTGTCATAATCCATGTAAAATGAACCAGAGCCAACACAGCCTGACAAGCTTTCAGCCTATTATTATTGGGGGCTTATTTAAATTACAGATTTGATTAAATTTATAATTTAGCCATTCTACTTAGCACATTTTCCTTTTCTTTTAAAACTAACCCCAAGAGAGACATTTAAAAAATTTCTTTCTCCAGCTGTCAGATGTGAAAAATGTCAGTAGCATGGGTGGTCAGAGGGAGGGGTTGAAGTGTACTTAGAATAGTAAACTTAAATACAAATGGAATTTCACAGCTAACTATCCTTTACTGCTTTGTCAATGGATACAGCATATGTATTTATTCTTGTTTTAACTCCCCTATTAATCCTGCCATAGCACTGGGAAAAGAGTGCTGTGAAAAGCAAGTTCCCGTATAATCCTCTTCTCTCTTTCTTATCCTGATTAGATAAGCCTTTAACAAAGCATAAAGTGTTTAAAGCTACTGCATTAAACACTAATATTTTAGCTGAAGAGTAAGGATATCACTTCAGATGGCCTTCTCTGGAAAAGAACAGTATTTCCCTGAGAAGTCAGCAACATATAAATATGTTGAAGACAGTTATCTCTTAGGCCATTCAAAATGTGCACCATCAAAAGTGATAACTAATGACACGCTCACACAAATATTTTATTGCAGCAAATGTGAAGGTATCGTGCAACAAAATTAAATCTAATATGTATGATACATAGCAAATTTCATTATTCATTTCTTCAAACAATAATTATGAGGCATGGACCCAGGGCCAAACACCATGCTAAGTGCTGGGAAAACACAGAGGCAGCCTCAGTGATGAACTGGGAAAATAGGCATGGAATGGATAATTATAAGAGATTCTGATTAAGTTCTGTAAGAAGACTGTGTACCTTGCTGAAAATGACCAGAGAAATGGAACTCTATGTCTCTGCCTCATTGTGGGGGTCGCAGGCAGGTTGTGAAAGGCTTGAAACAAGAGATGACTTGGGCATAGATCTTTAAGAATAAACTATTTCAAAATTAGTCAGCCAGGGAAGGGCACTGCAAGGAACAGCAGATACAAAAAGTATGGGGTCATGAAAGGGGGAGGTAGATGCAGGCGAAAGTTTGAGATTTAGCCTGAGTAGCTGTGGAGTGTCAGAAGAGAAGTAGGAGATACAGAAGGCAGTACAGATGGAATCATGAAGAAGTTTATGTGTCAAGCTAAGTAGTTTGAGCTTATCTTCTGAGCCGAAGGTTGTGTAATCAGGTGGCTCTTAGACATAGTTAATGGCTCCACATTGTATTGTTTTGTTTCCGTTTATTTTTAAATATTGAGCTAATATTTAAAACTCAGGAGTTTTCCCCAAAATAATCTGATGTCTGGCTTTTTTATTTTTAACATAGAACTTCTGCCAACACTATGCCTATGTTTCCACAAGGATTTATTTATTTAGTTAGTTAGTTATTGTTTTTTATTTATTTTATTTTATTTTATTTTATTTATTTTGAGACAGAGTCTCGCTCTGTCGCCCAGGCTGGAGTGCAGTGGTGCAATCTCCGCTCACTGCAAGCTCCACCTCCTGGGTTCAAGCCATTCTCCTGCCTCAGCCTCCCAAGTAGCTGGGACTACAAGCACCCACCACCACGCCCGGCTACTTTTTTTGTATTTTTAGTAGAGACGGGGTTTCACCATGTTAATCACCTGGATCTCAGTAGCAGCTGGCTTCCCCACACAGGACACACAGTTTGCCACAGTCCCTACCATTCCCTATAATCTTTCCAGTATGAACAATGAGTGTTAGCTGCCATTTATCATTGAACATGACCTTCTTTTCCTTGTAGTAGAGAGAAATGTTTCTCTGTACCCATGTCTCTAACACAGATGGGGAAATAAGAGATGGTGAGGGGACACATGATTACTCACAGCCTAGTCATTTATGTTACCTGCCTGGCTTCTAAAGTTTACAACCCTAGGTTTATAACCCCTGCCCTATACAGAATGAAGGTAATGACAAGATGAAATATCTTTTTCTAATAAGTTTTAGGGCTTTGATTGGAGCATTATTAAGTACTATCTGACTACAGAACTCAAAATATTTGAGTCCTGTCTTAGACTTTCTTCCCAGTGATCATCTTGAGGGAGACAAACTCCCATGTGATGAAAGAAAATGGAAAGCATGATCCATTTCATCATTATACACTGGGCTTTTGCCCACTATCCCATTGCAGAGCTTTTTTATTAAACCGGGCTAAAGCACATGGTTTAGGCTTAACACAGACAGGGCATCGCTAGGCCTCTTCCAGCTGGGCAGGGCTCAAGTGATAGTAACAGTCCTACAGAGTGCTTCAGAGGAAGAGAAAGAGTAAGGTGGCCACATCTGGACTGGTAGGTTCTGACTCAGCTTACCCCCTGGGACAGGACAGGACAGAAGAGTCATATTCATAGACATGGTCCTGCATATTTATAAGGCTAGCCCAACCATGTGTGGGAATTTGACTGCCCCTGTGCCTGAGACCTTCAAAAAGGAAACTCTGGTTACAGTGTGAAGAAGGTGGCTTGGGAATGGGGAGACTGATCACAGGAACATCAGTGAGTAGGCAAATTCAGTTGTCTATGCAATAAATGGCACCTCATAACATCAAGGCTGGGTGGAAACAATTTGTGTTTAACAAATGGTACAAATAGAACAGCAGGGTAGCTAAACCTGGTACCATCTCCCCGGTACACCTCCTATGCACTGCACGGGTTACCTCAGCTCCATATATATGCCACTAGATTCTAAACCAGGAAAATTAAGTGGGCAAGACAAAAATGGGTCCCTGTGGAGTATCACTTTGTACTGAAACTAGACTTGACAGAGGTCTCAGAGAAGCCCATTAGGGGATTAGATGTCCAACCAGGGCACAGTTTGAGGGAAAGGGGAACATTTTGTTGACAAAAGGTCTCTGCTGCCTCTGTCATAACTGGAAGGGAGGCAGATACACCTTCGGGAAACAGACTGCTCGTCCCACATAGAGACACAAGTAGCAAAGGCCAGATTGCATGTGTCTCCCTAAGAGAGGGAGGCTTGGGTCAAACACTACAAGCAGATCAGGTCAGAATCTGGCACAGTCTTCCCAAAGCATGCAGCCAGAGGAGGGCAAGTGCAACTGTCCCCACGACCATATAGGACCGACTGCTACTTGGCTCTAACTCCCCAGACTCCCATTTGAGTAAGGAGAGTGCTCGGCTGCCGTAGCAGAAACACAGACTTTGGGGTGGCTTAAGCAAAGACGGGCTTATTTGCCTCATGCTACAGAAAGTACAGCAAGAGCAGCCCAGAGCTGATGCAGTGGCTCAGCCACGAAGCCAGGGATGCTACATCCCTCCTCCATCCTTAGCTTCTTGGCTTGTCACTTTATGGTTGTCAGCAAGAGGTTGCAGCCTCCCTACCCCATCCCCAGCTTCAGGCTTACATTCAAGGCAGGATGCTATCTACAGACAGGAAAGAGAATAAAGCAACTTCTCGAAGACAAGCAGAGATAAAAGGAGGAGCCCATGGCATAGCCTGTCAGCCTCCTAGATCTCCCAAATATGCAGCTCAATTCCTACCCATGCATTTCTGACAACACCCAGTATCCATACGATAAATGGGGAAGTGAGTATTATTTATCTTTATAATAAGAATGGTCACACATTTACATAAGAAAATCACAATGTTTTCTTTATTAAATAAACATTTTTGAGTGCCAGCTATGTGCCAGGCAGGGTACTAGGTGCTGGGAACAAACAGGTGAACAAGATAAACAGTTCACCTAAAGCTTACAGTCCAGTTAGAGGAACAGACAAACAGTCCAACAAGACAACAATCCCCAGTTGTGATAAGTACTGAAAAAATAACTAAAAGGCTGATGTCAGAATGACTGGAAACACCTTTTTGTGTTAGGGTAACTCAGAAAGGCCTCTCTAGTTATGGCACTGGTGCTGTTATGCTGAGAGTATGCATTCTGGATAGGACACGATGAAATGGCACTTCGCATCCTCCCAACCTGAGAAATCATGAGAAAAACATCAGAAAAGCCAAAATTGAGGAGCAGTTTACAAAACACCTGACTAGTACTCCTCAAACTACCAAGGTCAGGAAAAACAAGGAGCATCTGAGAAGCTGCCTCTGCACAGAGCTGAGGAAGGAGGCATGACAGCTAAATGTGGTGTGGAATCCCGGATGGGGTCCTGGAGAGGAAAAGGACGTTAGTGGAAAAACTAGCGAAACCGGAGTAAATTCGGAGTTCAGACCAAACATCCCAGTGTTAACTCGTGAGTGTTGACAGATGTATAGTAGGAGACACGATGAACATTAGGATAAGCTGGGTGAAGGGTATGCAATATTTTCTGTAACACTTCAGAACTTTACTGTGAATCTGAAATTTTTCCAAAATTTCAAAATTTATTTTTTAAAAAGTAAAGATGGAAACACACTAGCCCTGCAAAGATGGTACATGTGTGTGTCCTAGTATGTACAGGATCCTGTTCTGAATGCTAAGGATTGAGTAGTGAACAGTCTTCTAGTTACTGATTCTTATTTTATTTAGGAAAAAAGAGCCATACTTGGCACACAATGCTTGCCAATTTTTAACCAGCCAATGCTGTGATATTTCTTCCTCTCCTCCATCTTCGAAAGTAAGCTGAATTGCTTGGCTCAAATAACTTAAAATATTTTGTTTCAATTATTTTCCACAGAGTCGATTAAAAACTCTTAAATGAATAAGCATATTATAAAAGAAGGAAGGAAACAGCACTGACTTCATTTTTCATTTAAAATTACCTGCAGCCAAAAGCACGTTTAAGTTCTCTGTTTCTTAATGTTTTCTATTAAATGTATAAAAAAATAACAATAATCAAACCTTCTTTATGAAAAATCCAGTGTTTGCATTTTCACTCACCTGCAATTCAGTTAAAGCATAAATGTTGAAAGAAAATTTCCTCTATGCTTTTAAACACAGGAAAGGACCACTTGCCCAGAGCCTGGGGACATTCAAATCCTTGACTTATTTCTAATTTAACTCTAGGGTCAGACTCTTTGTTACTGAGTATAACAGTGACAACTCACCTTAGATTTCCATTTAGATGAATGTGCTTCTGTCCTGAGAAGAAGTGTCCAGCCCCAGCTTCATCTAATGTTTCCAGGTAATCCTTAACAGCCCCAAAACTGACTCCAAAGAAAGCAACACAGTCAAACTGTCTGTCCCTCTCTCAGGACAACGTCAATAATATACCCACTTTGGGTATTTGGAATATAATTGCAAACTTCAGCCCGAGGCCAATAAAACTTTTTATCTAGGAGATAGACAAATAAAGCATGTGATAAAAAAATTGAAAATAAAATAAATAAATAAATCGGATGTGTTACATGGAATGCCGTGGTTGAGTTCACTATGGCTATGGCCAAAGTATGGAGGGGAAGATACAACATGAAAGGGTCATGTGTAACTTCAATATGTATGTAACTTACAATATGAAAGCGTCATACGTAACTTCATATGAAGTTGCAATATGAAAGATTTAGCAGTCCTTTCTTCATCAAGAGAAGATGTTTCTGGGTACTGAATGTGTGGCCCACCTCCACTCCACTCAAGAAAGGTAATGCAGTTAATTTAAGCTTTATAACTGTCAGACAGCAACAATGTGCAACACTCTCTCTAGTGCACTGTTGCAAGAGTGGTCCTGGGTAACAGATGCCCCTCTGAGATGACAACCTGTGTCTTGGATATTCCCTCTCTGTCTTACCCTTCCCTCTCTCCAACCATCTCCAACCTTGACTTACAAAACAAGACCACAACCCAACTATCCATAAGTCCAATCTATCGCTGCTAAGGGAGGACACATTCTGGGACAAGGGAACATTAACATAAGACGAGGCTGAAATAAAAAGTCAGTGTGTGGACAATTATTTGCCAAAAATGATAGAACCTGCATTTCCTCTCTGCTGGGTAGAGCCCTGGTACTAACATTGAATTCTTTCGTTGTGCATTATCTCTGGATCTCTAATGTTTAGGACTTGGAGATTAGTTTTGCTTTTCATTTAAAACACAAAAAGCATTTGCTGGCTGAAATAGTCATCTGTTACTGAAATCCCACTTTTCCCTTTATTATCAGCCCAAAAATGTGTGTGTGTGTGTGTGTGTGTGTGTGTGTGTGTGTGTGTAGAGCAGAAAAGCTCAGCTGTTTGCTTTGCAGCTATCAAAAGATTTTAGAACTGAGCTTAGAGGGGGTTTGGGGAATGACGTAAATCTGTTGGTTTCCACGTAGGTGTGAATCTGAGGAGGAGGTAGTGCCCTTGAAAACATATGGATTCCACACGAGGACATTTCCCCACTTTCAAAGTGGGTGCTCATGGTGCCTGCTGTGCCCTGAATCATAGTGAGAATAAAGCTGAGAAAAGAGGTCTTTTTAGGGCTTTCATGGAACAGCCTGTTCCATGTGGCTCCCAATGGCAAGGAAAATGAACAAAGGGGTACACACTGTTAGCTGCCTACATAGTATCTATTCCTCCATCTTTCTGCTAATAAAACCTTAATTTTGACCAGAGTGAAAATATGTCCCATCCCACAGAATAAATTTTGACTAGTCTAAATCAATCATGACCATCCCATTGCCAGCTTTCCCACACATTCCTGTATCAAGGGATGGCCACATGATCCAGTTCTGTTAACGACCTGTCAAGGGAAGTCAGGCAGGGGCCTTAAGGAAAAGTTTTACCTTCCTAACAAAAGCAAGAGACATGCTTGGCACTATCTTTTTCTTTCCCTTTTCTTCCTGCCTTGAACACAGATGTGATGATCAGCTGGAACATTTTGCTATCCAAAAAAAAGGCCAAGAGAATCTTAGACGTGCTAGCTCTAATGTCATTGAGCCACTGAGCTAATAATATCAGCTTGTTCCATGAAACAAGCCTGTAGTCAGGGCTTCTATTATTCACATTAGAAATCATTCCTGGATTTAAATATTTGCTCATCTTCTATTGCTTAGATAGAAGAGTATAGAACAGTGGTTTCTCTTGAGGAACATCAATCTTTAAATCGATGTTTATTTGGGATTTCCTTTATACTCCATTATCTGTTCAGCTTTAAAGTTCATGTTTCCATGACGGTCACAAGAACCTGTCCTAGTGAGGGACCAACCTGTAAAGAAATGACAGCTGTGTTTTTCCCTCATGGCTCAGAACTGTCTTAATCAAGATAAGAAAATAGTTGGATTCCTCTGCCTACCCTCTGACCCCTGGATTCCCCTCCACCCTTACTAGTCTGCCTTAGCTACACACAGAGAAATGGTTTTCACAGCCAGTTAACACCATGGTGTGGTGGGAGGCTCAGATGCAGAAGGAAAAATTTATTCTCCATAAAAACAAATCTAAAAGAACTGCCAATGAGAAGAAGGTGGATCTTAAAATTAATGTCACAGCAGGAAAGTTTGTGCAAGAGTATTCTCCTATAAAGGGAAGAAAAATTTGCCTAACAGAATGAAAGGCTAATATCTTTCAGTAATTGACAAAACAGGAAAGATAGTCAATCATTCAGGACTCGGGGTCATACATAAGCAAACAAGCTGTTCATCTGGTGATAGACAGTCTTGCATCAACTATAGATGATTACCTACTGTGAAGTGGCCACACAAATCCCATGGTCTCTCTGAGAGAGGAGCTAGAAGAGTTAAGTGCTGTGTGCTCTGAAAAACACTGCCAGCCTGTAGTAGGTGCTCAGTAAATATTTGTTTAATGAATGAACATTTTCTGACTTTGAAGGGACAGAAAGCCACTAGCTTCTGCAAAGTGACACTGGCCATATTTCAGTCTATATAGAAGAAATATACGAGCAAGTGAAAATGACAGTTTACCCAGACCGTGATGAGATGACCTGGTTTCTGACGACACCCATATTTAACCTGCAGGAAGTAGCCTATGTGCACCCAAGCATTCTGTAGGAAAACAGGGATAATTTTCAGGTAGTGTGGTATGGGCTCTGGAATTAGACTGTCTGAGTTCAAACTGAACCCCACCCCTTACAGCTGTGTAACATTTGGAAATATTAAGTTTCCAAAATTGTTAAGTCTCAATTTCCTATGCAGTACAAGATAGAACAAGAATAGTAACGACTACAGAATTCAGTTATGTGATGATCAAATGAATTAATCTATGTGTAGTGCCAATGTATGACAGCCACTCACTAAATAGTAGCTATTTTTGTTGTTGTCACTTTCCTCATTGGCAGCATCTAACTTGTCATCTCACCCATCAAGCTCAGCCATCAATTGTGGAGAATTCACAATCTCTCTTTTGCTTTTATGCAAAATAATTTGATTCTTTTTTTTTTTAAATAGAGTCTCACTCTGTCACCCAGGCTGGAGTGCAGTGGCACAATCTCGGCTCACTGCAACCTCCACCTCCCAGGTTCAAATGATTCTCCTGCCTCAGCCTCCCGAGTAGCTGGGACTACAGGCATGTACCACCATGTCTGGCTAATTTTTTGCATTCTTAGTAGAGACGGGGTTTCACCTTGTTAGCCAGGATGGTCTCGATCTCCTGACCTTGTGATCTGCCCACCCTGGCCTCCCAAAGTGCTGGGATTACAGGCATGAGACACCGTACCCAGCCAAGAATTTGATTTTTTTAATTTAATTTTTTTGTGTGTGTGAGAAAGAGTCTTGCTCTGTCACCCAGGCTGGAGCGCAGTGGCATGATCTCATCTCACTGCAACCTCCGCCTCCCAGGTTCAAGTAATTCTCCTGCCTCGGCCTCTTGAGTAGCTTGGATTACAGGCGCACGCCACCATGCCTGGCTAATTTTAGGTATTTTTAGTAGAGACGGGGTTTCACCATGTTGGCTAGGCTGGTCTCGATCTCCTGACCTCAGGTGATCGACCTGCCTTGGCCTCCCAAAGTGCTGGGATTCCAGGTGTGAGCCAGCATGCCCAACCCAATTTAATTTTAACATGAATGATTTTGTCTATTCAGATCTTATGAGGGGTCTCTAATGATTACTGGCAGTGGTTTGGTGCTCTCAGAAGGAAGTTCCAAGACATTAGTCATTCAGCCCGGGGACTTGCATTTACAAAGCAAGTGGGCTCCCTGGCCATGGCGTGTCACTGGGCTGTGGTCTGAGCTCAGGACAGAGAAGAAGCCTCGCCAGAACCTTAGAAAGAGTCCAGTGAAAGGGCTGCTCAGGTCGCCCTGCATGTCTTTGCCTCTCCCCGATCAGCACTCCATAGCATCTAATAATGCTGTCTAGGGAAACACACTCATTTACCACATGTGCTTTCCTTGGCATTTTTAAAAATTTATTTTTATTTCATTTTATTTTTCAACTTTTATTTTAGATTCAGGAGGTACATGTTCTGGTTTGTTACCTGGGTATACTGCATGATGCTGAGGTTTGGGGTACAAATGATCCCATCACCCAGGTACTGAGAATAGCACTCAACAGTTAGTTCTTCAGCTGTTGTCCCCCTCCTTGTCTCTTCCCTCTGGTAGTCTCCAGCGTCTATTGTTTCTTTGGCATTTTTAGATTCATTAGGAACTCTTCTCCCTGCCTACGAGTGATCCATTTTCAAGAAGTGGCTCTCCATGACCAAGTTATTACATAACCTAGAAAGCACTTCGATCAAGCTGAAATTATTTCATGTCCCAGTTCATTTGCTTGTTTATGTCTCCTCTCACTGGAATGTTAAATTCCATGAGGATAAGGACTATTTCTGTCCTGGGCTGCTAACATAGTACCTAGAAAACGAGTGTTGCTGTATATATATATTATAATTAATAATTATTAATATAGTATAGCTGTATTTATTCATTATAATTATAGCTCCTTGGAGGCTACCTGCCTTTTTTCTTGTCTGTATCCTCCACTGGACCATAATTATTAATTATAGTATATATATGGAGGAATGAATGAACAAACCACAGGGAACACAGAAGTTGTACACACTATGTCTACTAATTCAGAGTTGCACAGATAATTGAAAAGTTTTTCTTCATTATCATTATGATCAGCATAAAACAGCCTCAGATTATTAAGCACTTATTAAGTGCCAACCCTACTGTGCATTTTACACATCTCATTTAATTGTCACAAGCCATATGGCACACATTATTATTCCTGCTTTCCAGATAAAAAAACCGAGGCTTAGAGAAATTATTTGCCAAAAGTTTCCAATTGCCCTTGAGATGGGACTTAAATTTTCCTTTTCTTCCTGTATTATTATTTTTCTTAATTGACAAGTAAAAATTGTATGCATTTCTGGTATACAACGTGATGTTTTGATACATTTATACACTGTGGAACAGCTAAATCAAGGTAATTAATGTATGCGTTACCTTACATACTTATTTTTTGTGGTGAGAACACTTAAAATCCACTTTTTTAGCAATATGCAAGTACACAATATTTTGTTATTAATTACAGTCACCATGATGTACAGGACTTAAATTTCTTAACATGGTTTACAACTCTAACCTCATATTCTTTCATGGCTCAAATGCCAGCCTAATGCTTCATTCTCTTCAGTTAGAAATGTAGTACAAAGTGGATTAAACAGTTTATTTTCTCACCTAGGAATTCCCGAAGTAGGAAATGTGGGGCTGTCACAGTGGCCCCGTGATATAAGCAAGGCCCCGGGCTCTTTTAATTTTTCCTTTCTACTATTCTGGTATATTGCATTGTTACTTCATGGTCACAAATGGCAGCTGTCCTGTGCGCATTGTGTCAGCATTCACAGTGAGGAAGAGGAGGAAGGGCAAAGGTCTGTGCTAGCCGAGTGTTCCTCCTTAATCATGAAACAAAAAATTTTCCAGAATCCCTCCAGCAAACTGTGATAACATCTCATTGACCAGAACTGTATCAAATGGCTATCATTAGGTGCAAGAGAGCCCTCTATGACAGAAGGTAGAGAAGAAAAAAAATCATAGAAATAATTTTCAATTTAGCCAACCAACAATCTCTGCACTCAACCATCCAGAGCTACTGTCAGAGTTACAAAATGACAATCCTTGCTCTTATTCCTAGAGCCTTGCACATGTTCTTCCTTCTTCTTTCTTTAGCTTGATATGTTTCCTCTTCTTTGATATTTTCCCTGGCTGAAACATCTCCCACCACCAAGAGTGGGTAAATGCCCTCCTATCAGTTTTCTTAGCTCCTTGGAAACTACCTGCCATTTTTCTTGTCTGTATCCGCCACTGGATCAAACTCTTTGAAGATGGTACCATGTATTTTCATCACCATATCCTAGCATCTATCACAGTGTCTGGCACAATAAGCCTTTATTGACTGAATGAAGTGAAAAATCTAGGAGTCAAACTTAGGCCTTTCCAATTCCAAAGGCCACATTCTGTTCGTTATGTAACACTGACTATGAAAAATAAAACAACATATTTTAGAAATCCCTTGTAAGAACTCTCCAGCCTCTCCTTCAAAGACACCATAGAGTTTTACTGTTTATCATCATCATCATCATCCTCATTATCACATTTCTCTCTTGTCCTCTAATAGAGGACACAGAAACAAAGAGAGTAACCAAAAGCTGGGCAGGAGGACAACAGGGCCTGAAAAATAGCCAAACTGAGTGACTAGTTTCCAAGAAAAAATAAAAGCTGAATATAATGAAGAAAAATATTTCAAAGTTCAAATAGGATGCTCTGGCATACCTAATTGTAGCCCCAGTACTAACTGGCATTTGCTTTTTATTTTTCCATACATATTTAGTATTTATAGACCAAAGCTCACGTTCTGTGATTTTTTTTAATGACTTCCAAATGCATTGCGATCACTTAAAGGTAATTACTCATTCAGATGAAATGTACATCTAACAACCAGAGCTTTCTCAAGCAGAAAAGGCCCTTCAGAGATGGTTGAGAAAATGTTATGCTCAACCTGTGCAATATTGTTAGAAAGAAAGGAAATTTCTTGTCATCTGCTGGCAAGATGCCATTCCTCCACTTGCCCCTCTCGACTCATGTGAGAGGCAAAGCACCAATACCACACTTTTGGCTAACACAATGACAGAAATAATTACCTTCACCTGGGACAGTCTAAGTTCTGGGTTGGATTTTTGTTTGTTTTTCTTTTTGGCATTTTAATTTGGTCACTATTTTTTTCCATATTTCCACCATTCAACACTCAAACCTCATACATGTTAAATGAGTCATCCTCTTTTCTGTTTCAGCATATTTTTAATGAGAAGAAACCGTATCGTCTGTGGTGACTTAAATACATCCACAAATGCTTTGATACGTGAAATACATTCACACCTCCTTTCAGAGAAGGAAGGCTAATTCCTTTCCCTCTGAATGTGGGCTAAACTCCATGACTCATTTCTGACCAATAGAATAAAATGGAAAGGACAGTGTATAACTGGGAGACTAGGTTGTAAAAGGCACTGCGATCTCTCCTCTCTCTCTCTCTCTCTCTCATATTACTCGCTCTGGGAGGAGCCAGCTGCCATGTAACAAAGACACTCAAGCCTTGTGGAGAGACCCTCATAGAGAGTAACTGAGGCCTCCTGCCAACAGCCACATAAATGAGCTCAGAAGCAGATCCTCCAGTCTCAGTCAAGCCTCAGATGACTACAGCCTCAGACTATTGAATGCAAACTCATGAGAGACCTTGAGCCAAGACCATCCAACTAAGCTGCTCCCAATTTTCTAATGCATAGAAATAAATGTGTATTTATTTCTATTATAAGAAATATTAAGTGTTTATTGTTGGAAGCCACTAAGTTTGGGGATGATTTATTGCATAAGAATAAATCACTAATTCAATTACATTAAATATATATACAATTATCACCAAAAACCCATCATCCTAATATGGTTTCCATCTTTGTATATTCTCTTCCACATGTAAATGCTTTATATAATTGTTATCATAAGCTATTACAATTCTTATTCTGTCATATTGCCATATTTAAACATGTCCTTTGTTGTTATAATGACTTTATAATTGATATTTTTAACATTTAAATAATACTTGTTCATGTGGATATGCCATAATTTTTAAGTCATTTCCATAATATTGAACATTTCAGCGGTCTTCAGATTTTTTTCTATTAGAACGTTTACTGCAGTGAATATCTTTGAATATACAGTGTTTTGCTTCTCTTATTTGGTTAAGGTAAACTTTCTATATTTGAATTACTGGGGAAAAAAAGTATGAACATCTTTGTGCCTCTCATTAAATAATATCATATTTTCTTTTCAAAAAGATATATCAATTTATCAGCAATGAATAAGTGTACCAGCTACACTACAACCATAATTATATTACAATCATTTAAAGTTGTGCTAAAAGGTACAAAATTGCATCTCATGTTTGCTTTAATTTAAATTTCTTTGATTCCTAATGAGATTGTATGGGCTTTTTTAATGTATAATTCTTGTTTCTACTTTTGTGAATTATCTCCTCCTATATTTTGTGATTATCCTAGTTTTAGTTGCACTTTTCTTATAAATTTGGATGTAAAATTACAGATTAGAAATATTAACCTTTAGAAATATTAGCCTTTGATTAAAATGTTTTTCCAGTCACTTGTGCATTTATACAAGTTTCCTTTTCTCAGTATACAAAAATTCTTAATTTTTTACATTCAAATATATCAATACTTCTATGTTATTTCTTCCATTGCTTTCTACTACTGCATAGCTAAGAGAGTTCACATTTTCCCTCTGATCTGAACTGTTATTTTCTTCTAGTTTCTCTAGAATTTATGAAGAGGTGTTTCATTTTGTTTTGTTTGTACCCCAAATCCATCAGGAATTAATTTTCATACATACTGTAAAATGTAGATATTTTTCAGAATTTTTCTTATTTTTAATTTAAAATAGTTCACAGTAACTTGGTTTTTAAATGCCTACAATACTCCTAGGGGTAACTGTGATCACTGAATTGTCACCAAAACAATGGCAAAGAATGACATAACCAAGACCTACGGCGGACACTATAACTGGAGACTTCTCTTTTTTTTTTTTTTTCATGTCCATAGAAGAGACAAGTGCTTCTGGGAGACTGGGCTCCTCCCTAGCCCAAGGGGGTGAATCATGATTGGCCCAAGTCAAATATTTTATTTTTCCGTGACTGATTTAGGCTTGGGTTTGTCTTACCATGTTGGCCAATGTTAAGTGCAGAAAAACCTGCCAGGGGGTCTCTGCCAGTAGCCTTTCTCACGAACAGAAAGAGACATACAGAAAGAAAGATCCCTCTTCCATCAAAATTGCTACCTGCCTGTGCCTAGAACATGTCAGGAACCTTGCAACCATAAAAAGACAAGTCAGAGAACAAATGCTGAAGATGATAGAGCAGACAGATGGCAAGACGGGTATTACATGATGGTGTTGCACTACGGAATTAACCCATTCTAGCACTGCCCTACCTAAAAATGTGTTCTTTAACAGAATATGTATTCCTATTGTTATTGCCACTTTCAGACACCTTTTCTGTTATTTTCAGCCACAAATATCTTAAATTTTAAAACCTCTTTAATGTTTTTCCCCTTGCTCGTTGATTTCTCACACACTGTCTAGAAACGATGCCACAGGGTTAAGTTCCAGATTCGTAAATTCCAAGAGGCAAAAAGCCGGAGCGTGTCTGGGAGAGTGTATTCTGTGAACCTCGCCATTAGCAGGAGATGGGGTCTTCACTCCCCCAAGAGCCTTTGCAAACTCTGTGTTTCTCCCATATTCCAACTGTGCCTTTGTGCTCAGGGCCCTTTGCCTTCTTTCTCAGTAACAAAGCACACCTATTAGAACCCTAAGTACTTATAGGCTCCAACTTTCCCAAGAGGATGAGTTGCAGTGAATGACAAACACCATTTTCCACCGCCATTAAATGCAAATCTCTAGACACCTCCTTATCAGCAACAATACAATGAAAACTGAACACTCTGCTAACAAGATTTTGATAGTAAGAGTCGTAAACTGCCATGTTCTACAAATCCTGCCACAGAGGAACAAGAGTTTGCCCAATTAGCAACCTTCTTAATAATAACAGCAAATACATATTCAAACAACCTGAGACTAAATGAAAAATTCAAATAAATCAGAAGCTTGGTCTACAGCAGTGGTTTTTAACTGAGCTCACTAGAACCCTCGAGATTCTCTACAGAAACACCTCAAACGAAAATAAGTGGGACTGAGGAAATAGCTCAATCCCGGGCCCCTCTTCAAATGAAAAGCTCTGCTTTTATCTGTGTTTTTTATATATTGGTCTTGTACAATATTCAACTTGAAGAAAGACTTTCTTGTTGTTGTGAAACACTAGCTGACACTCAATGTTTTGGAGGAATAATAAACAATAAAATTTTTGCAAAATTTATACCAAAATAAGCAACCAGATCATTAAGGGAAAGATGGGAAGGCAGAAGATACTATCTCTTTTTTCTTGTTATTTTTATTTTCCTTCTTGTCATTTTTAGTATAATAACTTAATGAAAGGCCAACATATATGTGTATTTTTCATATGAGAACTAGAACAGATGAGACTTTCATTATTGGATCTTTGTGCTATATCTGGTCTTCTTGATGTATGTTGGATGAGAGGGGATGGTAAGAAGGAGAAGGCTGGTTCTCATCGTTCCATTTTATTTTGATAACCTGCCCACACAAATTACTGGCATAGCTTTCACCACATTGGCACACACAGGCTATTTCTATTGATCTCGAAACTTAAAGAGTCCATGACCTCATCTGAAGTATGCGTTTTAATAATTCACTCCATTTAAAGACCCATTAAAATGTCAGAACTGTCATAAACCTTGTAAACAGTTGTTACTTCTAATGTCTTCAAAATGATAATGCATTATTGATGAAAACTTGGTTCATAATCACATTACTCCCATTTGACAAAGCCAATACAGTATATGCTTTTTTCCACATCCCAGAACTTGTTCATTCCCCTTCAGCTAGGCCTCCCCGGGTTCTTCCAAAGAGTTCTTTGGAATCTTCTCATGTCCCAAGCCAAGACTGACTTATAGGCTGACTTACTTCAAAGAGGACACTAGTGCAAAGATATGATTATAAATTTGCCTGGAGAAGCCACTGACCAGACAGTACAAAAGGAGGAAGGAGCTGGGGAGTTAGAAATCCACTGTTAGGCCAGGAGTGGTGGCTCATGCCTGTAATCCCAGCACTTTGGGAGGCTGAGGCAGGAAGATTGCCTGATCTCGGAGTTCAAGACCAGCCTGGGCAATAAAGTGAGACACCATCTTTACAAAAAAATACAAAAACTAGCCAGGTGTGGTGGCATGCACCTGTAGTTCCAGCTATTCAAGAGGCTGAGGCTGAGGCAAGAGGACCATTTGAGCCCAGGAGTTTGAGGTTGCAGTGAGCTGTGATCATGCCATTGCACTTGATTCTGTCTCTAAAGAAAAAGAAAGGAAAGAAAGAGAAAGAGAGAGAGACAGAGAGAGAGGGAGGAAGGGAGGAAGGAAGGGAAGGAAAAGGGAGGGAAGGAAGGGAGGAAGGAAGGGAGGGAGGGAGGGAGGGAAAGAAAGAAAAAGAAGGAAGGCAGGAAGGCAGGGAAGGCAGGAGGAAAGAAAGAAAGAGAGAGAGAAAGAAAGAAAAAGAAAGAAAGAAAGAAAGAAAGAAAGAAAGAAAGAAAGAAAGAAAGAAAGAAAGAAAGAAATCCACTGCTAGCTGACATGTTGGCTTCTTTGGATGTATAAGGCTTTCTCCTTCAGAAATTCCTAGGTGTAAACACACAAACTTGATTTCAGGTGCTTTTTCAATGGAGCATGAATACAAAGAACATATTAGTTTGATTATCAATCAAATGAGTAAAATGAAAAAAATTCTCCAAAATATGGGATTCTCCTTAAAAGTAGAGTTGCCAGGTAAAATGCAGGATTCCCAGTTAATTTTGAATTTCAGATAAATGATGAATAATTTTTAGTAAAAATATGTCCCAAATAATGCATGGGACACGTACTAAAGAATGATTTGTCATATATCTGAAATTCATATTCTCCTTGGCATCTTGTATTTTTATTTGCTAAATCTGGCAATGATACCTAAAAAGTACGTTTTAATGCCTCACCTAACATTAAAAATGCTGATGGTGCCAGCTTAGTGGTCCCCAATTCAGGCAACACATTAGAATTACCAGTGGTTGCCTAGGCCCACCCTTTAGAGCAGCTAAATCAGTTTGGGGAATAGTACCCAGGCATTATTTTAAGCTCCCCAGGGGGTTCTAATGGACATCTAGGACTCAGAACCACCTTGCTGGTAGATATAATGACCCTCTCAGAGAGGCATATCAAAGATGTCTCAGGATCTAGTGACAGGGAAATATATGTATGTTTAAAAGCATATTCAACATTTTAATATAAATTTATATTTGAAAAATAAAATGTGTTTATGTTATAATCTACAAACAAATAAGAGTAACCAAGTTATTCAAATCTGGACAGCTAAAAGAGATAATAAAGCACATAGTCCAGAACCTGGGGCAAGTCCCCATGGGGCAGAGCACCTGGGAATAGAGAACAGGGGTCACAAGGCAAGGGGCAGGCAGGATTTAATGGGTGCACAGGTGCCCCGGGTCAGAGGGTAACAAAGACCAGGGTTCAGAAAAACAGACAACAAGAAGTAGGACCTCGGGCCAAGAAGCTAGACAGTCACCAGCCAGGCACCAGCAGATGCACAACCGATCATGTAGTTCTGCCAATTGCAGGACTTTGGGGACATCAATCCCAGCACCTGGCTGGCACGGAGTTCACAAGTGACATAGGTGTGAGCATTTGGCTACAGTGGGGAACAGAGTTACAGAGAAGGGCAATGGTAAATTCACTTCTCTGAGTAAAATGCCAACTGACCTGCACCTATGGTGATTTGAAATGAGTTTGACGCTTACAAGTCACAGCTTTTAGTCCTGCATATTTTTTTTCCTTGAGACAGGGTCCCACACCAATGCCCCGGCTGGAGTCCAGTGGTCACAGCTCACTGCAGCCTCAACTTCCCAGGTTCAGGTGATTCTCCCACCTCAGCCTACCAAGTTCCTGGAACTACAGGTGCGCACCACCCCACCTAGCTAGCTTTTTGTGGGGCTTTTTTAGTAGAGACGGGGTTTCACCGTGTTTCTCAGGCTGGTCTCGAACTCCTGGGCTCAAGCAATCCGCCCACCTCAGCCTTTCAAAGTGTTAGGATTACAGGCATGAGCCACCATGCCTGGCCTAGTCCTGTGTACTTTAAGTAGGGTGATGTGCTCAACCTGAGTTCTTTTCTGAAAAACAAGGAACATAACCTTCTTTGTGGGGATGTGTAAGCAGCATACCCAGGGACAAGTTTGCACTGAATGCTGCAGCCCTAGAGCAGAAGCCAGGCATTCTGAAGTCACCCACTGCCCTGGGAACTACAAAAAGGAGGGGTAAATGTACTACAACTCTCATTGACTACACAATAATAAACATCATCTTGCATTTGCTAATCCTCCTCCATCTCCATTTTATGTCCTAGGTTTATATTTTACTGAGATTTCTATTCTCCTAATAAAATAACATCCTGCTTTTATGATCTTCTTCATGCAAAAAACCTTAAACCACAGCAACCTATCCCCTCCAAAGGCATAAAAGTAAACCAAAAGCCGTATGGCACTGGAATTAAAGTCAGCATATTGTTGTGTTGTATAATTCACCATTATTACAAATGATTTCTCAGTGATATTATGGTATTAACCCACTCTAGTGTGCAATGATTCATTATAGTTCTGTTTTCCTTTGAAGCCCAGCCGGCCGTATTTCAAGTGGAGCTCAGCTGAATTTAACCACACAAACATTATATTGCCAGCACCATTCCCCAGCCCAGCCACCTGACTCATGGAAACTGCGTGTTTCAGGCCATCCGCAGGGTTTCTAGCTCTCAGCACACAAAGAATGCTGCAACTCCGTATCTACAAGATTCCATCCTAATTTGTGGAGGTAATCAGTTCCATCCATCCTTACAGACATCTGACCTTGTCACTCATATTATACTAGAAAATTTTGAGTCAGGTGCCCAGCTCCCTAATTTCTTGATGGGCAAATTTGAAGATAGTTAATGAAAGTCACAAGAGAGATTGTGGAATTTCTCTCAATTAATGAGGAAGATGTAAATTTGCCTTCCTTTCACAGAGGGAACTTGGTACTTAACATGTATATTAAACAACATACATTAAACAACTATGTAGGAAACCTTTATGTATACATAAACTACATCACATATGTATGCATAAAAATATGCGTTTGTCATCTTGATGACCCCAATCTCACAACTCCCTGGGCTCACCCTGTCTCTTAATATTCAAGTAAAATGATTCAAACGACCATACTACTGAGGAGACAAGCAGACCCTGATTATCTGGGAACAGGCCTGGTACTATGAGCAACACTTTGGTGTATTTTTTTGTTGAACACAAATAACTTTATGGACCATCAGCACCAAACAAGGCCACTCTGTGCCCATAACGGATCAGGACAAAAATAAGACCACTCAATACGTGTGAACACAGACAAAGCAGGAATATTGTCCAACCCACGAAATACCAGATGTCCCCCTCTCCAAGCTAATGTGGGCAACTGCTGCTGCTTTACCAACTAAGGTTTCAGCCTCATTCTAGCCTGCCCACCCTATGCATAAGATAGTTAGGATAACCAATCATAGAATTATCTCCGCTTCCTGACAGCATTCAATTAGAGCAAAGCCCGCTTTCTTAAAACCTCCCCTAAAATCACCCAACACAAGACCAAAGCCTGCAAGCCTTTATAAATCCACTCACTGAGACGCCCCACAGCTCCCCACAATGTAAGTTCTCCCCCGCTGCAGCTGCAATGAGTAGTAGACCCAACTTGTTCAACTATTAACACATATGTGTTCCTGGTGTTCTTTGGCTACAGGACATTGAGACTTGGAACATCAGAATTTATCCTTATCTTTTCAAATGTCATTTCCCCTGGCATATTTGAGAGAAAGGGGTTACCTAGCTTCCATACTTGGGTCAATCCTGCTTCGTGGCTGTTCTCTGGATCCTAACCGACATGCTCAGCTCCTTTTTAGGAGTTCTGGGACCACTGTCTTTTGCCCTCTTTCTGCAGAACATCACAAACACAAGGTTATGAGCAAAATAAGTATTTGTGTGAGGATTTGGAAGTAATGGAGTGCAGCATGGAATACACAACTTGAAACTGACTATCATACATCCGTGCCAACATTTCTCAAGGACTCCCTCACCCCCTCCCTCTACTGCCACCTTCCTTTCCCCGTAAGTTTTTTTTGTTTTGTTTTTGTTTTTGTTTTTGTTTTTGTTTTTTTTGAGACAGAGTCTCGGTCTGCCACCCAGGCTGGAGTGCAGTGGCGTGATCTCGGCTCACTGCAAGCTCCGCCTTCCGGGTTCACGCCATTCTCCTGCCTCAGCCTCCCGAGTAGCTGGGACTACAGGTGGCCGCCACCATGCCCGGCTAACTTTTTGTTTTCTGTATTTTTAGTAGAGACGGGGTTTCACCGTGTTGGCCAGGATGGTCTCAATCTCCTGACCTTGTGATCTGCCTGCCTCTGCCTCCCAAAGTGCTGAGATTACAGGTGTGAGCCACCGCGCCCGGCCGTCTTTCCCCCTAATTTTAAAGAATTTCTCACTATCTGGGTTCTCCTTGCTCCCCTACCTCCATGCCACCAGCTTTGTTTATGTGTTTGTCCTTTCATCCTTCTGTCATCTGAACCCCCAAACTTCAGCTTCCAGCAGCCTCTCCTCAACATTCCTCTCTTATTTGCAGAGCCTCCAAACCCTGAACTCTCTTGCCCACAGGAAAGGTGGTGAAAACTTTATTATGCAAATCATTTTTCTCATTTGCATGCCCTACCCTAAGCACCCTAGTAGCAGTTGGCATGGAGCTGAATCGGGTAGTAAGCAGAGAAATCAACATTTCTATAAAACCACCCCAAGAAGGTATATGAATTTTTAAAACAAAAGAAAAATGTTCCTCCTGGATGGAATTCTGCTCTAATTCTACTAGAGTAGTGGTTTTCAAACTTTCTTGGTTGAGAACCTCAATAAGAAATACATTTACATTGCAACTCAGTATATACACATAGAAACATGATGGATGAGAAAGAGACTGAGAGACAGAGAGAAAGAGAGAGAGATCTCTTACCCTTACTAAAATGCTCTCTGGCCAGGCATGGTGGCTCACGCCTATAATCCTGGCACTTTGGGAGGCCAAGGCAGGAGGATCGCTTGAGCTCAGAAATTCAAGATCAGCCTGGGGAACATAGGGAGATTCCATCTCTACAAAATAATAATAATAATAAATTAGCTAGGCATTGTGGCTTACACCTGTGGTCCCAGTTACTCAGGAGGCTGAGGTGGGAGGATCACTTGAGCCCAGGAGTTCAAGATCAGCCTGGGCAACACAGTGAGATCCCATCTCTACAAAAAATAAAAAAATTAGCTGGGTGTGGTGGTGCATGCCTGTAGTTCAGCTACTCAAGAGACTGAGGTGGGAGGATCATTTGAGCCTGGAATGTCAAGGCTGCAGTGTGCTGTGATCACACGACTGCACTCCAGAGTGGGCAACAGAGTGAGACCCTAAAACAAAGTAGTCTCTACAAAAAAAAAAAAAAAATACAAAAATTAGCCGGGTGTGGTGGTGCACACCTGTGGTCCCAGCTACTCAGGAAGCTGAGGTAGGAGGATTGTTTGAGTGTAGGAGGTCAAGGCTGCAGTGAGCCACGTATGCATCACTGTACTCCAGCCTAGGTAACCAAGTGAGACCATATCTCAAAAAAAAAAAAAAAAAAGTAAAACATAATAAAAATAAACTGCACCCTGATATTTCCTTTCTAATTCTACTTTTTTTAATGGAAAAATTCTAGTTGGCTGAAACCTGTTATGCTGATTTCATTACCCATTAATGGATCTCACATGGTAGTTTGAGCATGCTCTCCTACAGCAACTAATATTTAAAATAACAAACTTTTCTTCCAACTATAGGTAGAAAGATAGATCTTATACACACACACACACACACACACACACACACACACACACACTCACATGAGGTATCACCTGGCAGGTTCTTGAGCCGGAGGAATAATACAAGAGAGAAGGAAAAAATGTGAATCGCCTCTTCTCTGTAGCTTGAATTCGCCTGACTGCGGCAACGCTCGAAGTGTAGCATCAATTCATATGGCAACCAGTTCATTTGAAGGAGTTCCTTTCAGGTGAAGAGATTTGTTGAGGCCCAGCCAAAGATGAAGCAAACCAAGGCCCAGATGAGAGCTAACTCAGGACGTGACTTCAGTGGCCTCCAAGAACAGATGCACAGAACCCAGCGGCCCAGCAATTACACAGGAAACTGCAACGTGGGAGAATGCAGATAGGCAAAATAAAGAGTAATAAGACCACAACCACACCTAGGGCAGTTCAGGGAGCCGATGTCAACATAGAGAAGGAGAAGTGGTTGACGGGAATTACAGAGGGATGAACAGCCCCAGGAACAGAAACCAGCCATGGAGGAAAGGGTGTAAACCACACAGGTAAAGTGATACTTACCCTGGAACCAGAACCAGAAACTATGGATCCTACAGGAAATGGATGCAGCTTCTTAGAGCTGTAACATACCTTTCAACCGATTGGTAGCTCTCCCCTGAGCAGAAAATCCACTTGTGAATGTGAAGGTCCCAGATATTTTTGCAGAACGAAGCCTTGTTCTACAAAGGCCAAAGACAAAGTACGGTGCATTAAGCCAGGCAAGGTTGATGAGAATGATGAGGATTAAACGCTATTTTTACCAAGAATTTGAGACAGTGCCCCATTTTGGCTACTTTTCACACCTTTACCCTTAATTCATACATCTTCTCAAATAGAGGTTTGTAAGTGTGCATTCATTATCTTTCCCTGGAGTTATAAATTCATTTTCACTGATTTTTAAGCTCTAGACAGCCTTGCTAGTATGTTTACATTGTGGTGTTTATTTTCAGAGGTAGAACTGCAATAAACGAAAAATATTTTCCCTTCAGTAGAAAGGGAAATATTATACTTAGATATTTATAAGTGGTTATTTTTTAAATGCTAAGACAAAAATATTATAATTATTATACATTGCTGACAATAATTTTCTGAGTGTTTCTAGTTTAAACACAAAGTAATATTCATGACATGAACTATACTTCAAACTGAATATGGAATAAAAATGTATTTAAATAACGAGAGCAAACTGCATATCTAAGTGTACATGCAAATCAGCTTAACTGTTTCATGTTAGAGTTACTATGATGGGAAATCACCATAATAAAAATAATAAAGCTACTATTTTTTGAGTACCTATTTTATGCCAAGTGCTGTGATGGATATTTTATATGTCCTCTCTTATTTAATACTCAAAATAACCCCAAGAAGGAGGTAATATTAACCCTATTTTGCAGATGATGAAATCAAAGTACAGAGAGATTAAGTCATCTGCCCAAGGTTACACTGCTAGTAAGTGGCCAAACTAGGATTTAGACCTGTATCTCCCCCACAAGTCTATATTTGTTTCGTGTTTCTACACTGCCTCCTCCATCTCAACCTTTGGGGAGATGACATCCAGGTGCTTATTCTGGGTACAAGGCTTTGCCCAGTCAAATGCCATCATCTTTAGAACCTTCCAGAGAATATGGATGTGAAAACTCTAGACAGTTATGTTCTTTCACCAAGAAGTAAGCAGACTGTACTCACTCATGTGAAATGCGAGACAGACTCAAGTGGGTTTCCAAGGGTTTCTTTTCAGACATAAGACCTCAGCAAGAGCCTTCTAGGACACCACCAATGTCTGCAGAGCCTGGTTCAGCCCAGGGCTTCAGATAGTTTTGGATGTTCCCCTCAGCAGACTGCAAGCTCTGTAAAGACAGTTGTATATGGCATAGAATGGACCAGTCACTGAGGACACAATAAATGCTGATTATCTGCTTAGGGTTTCTCCCACAGAACACTGCAGAAGGGCTGCATCCTACAATGGCTCACACCATTTTCCCTAATCCTCTGTTCCCATAATTTCCCTTAGAAGTAAAAGCATCTCCGCCGGGCGCGGTGACTCACGCCTGTAATCCCAGCACTTTGGGAGGCCAAGGCGGGCGGATCACAAGCTCAGGAGATGGAGACTATCTTGGCTAACGTGGTGAAACCCCGTCTCTACTAAAAATACAAAAAAAAAAAAAAAAAAAAAAAAAGCCGGGCGTGGTGGTGGCACCTGTAGTCCCAGCTACTCGGGAGGCTGAGGCAGGAGAATGGCGTGAACCCGGGAGACAGAGCTTGCAGTGAGCCGAGATCGCGCTGCTGCACTCCAGCCTGGGCGACAGAGCGAGACTCCGTCTCAAAAAATAAATAAATAAATAAAAAATAAAGAAGTAAAAGTATCTCCCACCCTCTTCCCTGGAGGCACCTTCCTGCATTCAAATAAGTGCTTCAAGGCACAAGTCTGTTTCATTACGTTCCTCCTCCACTGGCAGGAAAGAGGGGTTGAGGAGAGTTCTCCTCCATCACATCCTGCCTAAATTCTGCAGCAGCAGCCCAGGTGTCCTTTAGTAAGGAAGCAAAATGGACTCCTAAAATGGGCAAAAAAGTATTCATTCTTAGACCAAGAAGACACTTTGCGTTATAAATATTCAATGTTAATTAGCTAGTAATTCGTGTTTCCTTGGATTTGGAACCTACATACATTTTTTAATGGACACTGTCTTCTCTCAGGAGTAGCCAGCTCTAGATTTTTTGGCACAATTATGTGATATGTGAACTAATGATGATTTCTTGTACTAGTATAAAATTTTAATGGGGGGGAGGGGAGAAACAAAATAGAGACCAGTCTTCAAATTTAACATAAATGGAACAACAAACAGTCATGAAGGAAATTTTTATGATACAGTAACTGTTATTAGCTTGATGTGCTGACTGAGAAAAGATACAGTATGCACTTTTTAAAGTGACTTTTAAGGAAGAATAATTTGTTTGCATAAAATGTGATTACTTACCCTCATAAATGTTTATTTGAATTTATTGCACTATAACCAAAGCCAACTGCATCAGCCACAGCAGGGAAACCAAATTTTGAATTGCAAAGCAAACCAAAGGTGTGACTGGGAACACATCAGCATCCAATGCTGACTCGGAGAAATTGAGGCAGTTAAAATTCTGCTGATTTCTCAGGATGTGAGACTCTAATGAAGCTGAATTGTTTAGAAACAGAAAAAAACTATAACTCAGACTGGGACCCACCTCTTCTGAAAAAACAACACCTAGATGACACCAGTCAGCACCTTTCTCAGCTTCACCTGACTTTCCACCTGCTGTCCACACTAGAGTCTATCAACTGGCTATTTGAGGCTGAATCCAGCTGCAGATGCCATTTTTATAAGTCCACATTTAAATGCATTTAGAAGAGTTTAGAATAAAGCCCAGGTTGGCTCTGCTTTCCCAACTGACCTGTGTCCATCATGCCCTCTCTTCTTAGGCTCCTACCTTCATTCACGTACCTGCCCCACCTAGTGGGCCCTGGAACCCTTGATCCACACACATGCCTTCCAAGGACTCATGAAATACTGCTGTCTATAGACAAACGATAAAACCAAAAGCCATCGAGGACAAGGGCTCACATTGTCTCCATCATTGGCTAGAAGGAGAAGAATGAGAAAAGGAGGAGGAAGAGATCTTGATCCTTAAAAGTGCCTTTACACTAATTTTCTCAACTGAGGCTGCCCAAGGAACCACAGTAAGTCAGAGGTAGAGGAGGCTCCAAGGCTTCTACTCCCCATTTCCCAGTGCCCCGCTCTTCCAAAGATCCCAAAACTACTTCTACTCCAAACCGAGTGGATTCTTTGCAAGCAATCACTGATAAAAGATACAAGAGATGGCTAAGGAACATCTTGGAGGACATGAGGAAGGACAGGCAAGCCTCTACGGAACAGACCAGGACATCTTGAAATCTTTCCACCATGTGGAAATAAAATTTATTTTTTAGTGGTGATTCTCCATAATCAAACGACTCCATTTTTTTGTATTATCCAGGAAAATATCTTTAATATTGTGATTTTTGTTTTTAGATTAACAGGAAGTCTTGGTTTCTAATGTTACCTTGTTACTCCTTTTAACTTTGTCACACTAAGAGAACACGAAGAGGGACAAGAAAGGGGGTGGAAAGGAAAGAGTAAAAATGTTGAACCTTACAATGTGCCAAGCACCAGGCTTGGTGAATTAACATGTGGTATGTCATAAAATCCTCACACATCTACATGTTAGAAAGCAGGAAGCAGGGCTGGGAGCAGTGGTGAATTAACATGTGGTATGTCATAACACCCTTACACATCTACATTTTAGAAAGCAGGAAGCAGGGCTGGGAGTAGTGGCTCACACCTGTAATCCTAGCACTTTGGGAGGCCGAGGTGGGTGGATCACTTGAGGTTAGGAGTTCGAGACCAGCCTGGCCAACATAGTGAAACCCCGTCTCTACTGAAAAAAAAAAAAAAAATCAGCTGGGCATGGTGGGGGGCACCCGTAATCCCAGCTACTCAGGAGGCTGAAGCAGGAGAAATGCTTGAATCTGGGAGGAGGAGGTTGCAGTGAGCTGAGACTGCGCCACGGCACTGCAGCTCCAGCCTGGGTGACAGAACGAGACTCCATCACAAAAAAAAAAAAAAAAAAAAGAAAAGAAAGAAAGAAAAAAGAAATCAGGCAACAGGAGTTAAGTAGCTTGGCCAAGGTCCCAGAGCAAGTAACAAAGTAGCTGGCCTATACTTTGTCTTTTAGAACTGCTGGCCAACCACCATTTACATTCACTGCTTCATTTTTTGGGATTGTATTACATGGGTTAGGCTTAGATTTGTAAGTGGAAATAAAAATGCAACATATTTAATGTGACATCTTCATTTACCTGGACAACTTTCATTTCCCCTTCACGTGCTTAGTTAAGGCCTTCGTGGTCCACAGTTCATTCAATAGCCACAATTTTAAAATCTGATTTCCAGAATGTTTCTTTAAAGAATGTAGTTATAGAGGACAGAAGGGGCAGTTGTCAGTATTCATACCAATGCATTGAGACAATTACTGGAAATTTAGCCTAAAAGAGGGTTTTTCTGAACTCTACTAATCACTGTTTCAGCTCTCTTATTTCTTTCAGTTACAGAACAGCTGAGGTTTAGTGAACAATTTCAGCCTCTTCCTACAGAGAGCTCTTCACCAGTGGTTCACTTCATCTGGAGCACCAGCAAATAGCTCAAATGTAAGGGCTGATAACTGTATTTCCAGATACCAGGTTATGCCTATGTCCACTAGGAAGTCGGTTTTGTCTTTCTAAAATATCATCATGAAAGCATCCTCACAGCATGAACCCTGAGAGAGAGAGAGCTCAATACTTCATACAATGTGTCAAGAGAAGCATTAGCAACCACAAAAAAATTTACAATATTTTATTTCCACTTTATTTCCCTAAGTCCCCTGTTGTCCAGACCTTTCTGGCCTTCAGAAACCACAGGTAGCTTCTGGCAAAGCTTGAGACAGATGGCGATGTGAAGTTCCTGGCAAGTGAGATAAATGTGAGCAATATCAAGCACCCACCTCACAACTTTGGAGGCTCATGACGCACCAGCTCCTACCCGAGGCCTCAGGAAGGATCGCTTGCTAAAATAATTTTCTGGTTAACAAGAAACCTATGCAACATTTTATGCCTGGGTGTTTCGAAAGCCCCCTCTGAGGGATCCACACTATGCATTTTAATTTAGGTTTACATGTTTTGTCTTTTAGTAGAATGAACTGTGCATAACATTTCACAATATAAAATAAAAAACCCTTGATACAGTTCATCTACTGGAAGGTTTTAACTCTAAATCCAGAACAAATAAAGCAAAATAAACACAGCAGTACTCCAACTTTCCTCCTCCAACATATGCTAACTTTTTTGGCCATAGATTTAGGGGAGATTGGGGATAGGGAGGAAGACAGAGGAAATAGTAAGACACAGGAACATTGGTGACATGCTAAGGAATCCTTAATATCATCTGGAATCAATGATCTTTTATTGAAAATCAGAGTGCATAAAACAATGTCCTGAATTCTTCTTACTCATTTTGCCACACTTGCTGGAAATCAATCCTTTTGCAATCAGCTCAGATATCAAATAATCTTTGAGAGGATTTATGCCCTTTCAGCATGTAAATGTGTATTTTAGATCCATTTGAAAACACAATAGGAGGGTTAATTTGAAGATCATAGACATTTTCTATTTGTTTTGGTTCAATTCCACAAGGTTTTATAGAGTTCCAGGTTGGTACACAAATTCTCTAACAGAAGCTCTGTCCAGGAGCTGTCAGTGGCCTTTAAGAACATCCACTTTATCCCACCCTCTGATGGATGAGAAATGAAACCCAGAACACTTAGATGATTTGCCTGTAATTACACAATATGAGGAAGAGCTGCCTTCAAATGTATCATCAGAAGGTCATGTTTTCCATGTTTGGCATCTGATTCTCCATCCGCATCAGCAGGACTTGAAGGCACCAGTGCCCTCTGGCAGACAGACCCATTTCTCCAAGGACTTGGATGTGTTTGACTAGTGGGATTGGGCAAATGACACTCCTTTAGAGAATCTTTTGTAATTAGACCAGTCATGAACATATCTTTGCTTCATTCCATAAACCTGGCAACTTCTGAAAATCTGGAATTCTCCTTTCAATTTATTTTCCTTTGTCCCATGAAATCACCTGAGATAGGAAAATAACTGTGCTATTTCTCTACACTTCATCAGCCTAAAAGTTAAAAGAATATGAGGCAAATGAGGCTGAAAAGACTCCCTTCTTTCTATTTTCTAAATTCTATTCATCCTCCAAGACTCAATCCCAACAAACCTTCACAAGATCTTTCCCAAACAATCATAGCCCACCCTGACTTACTATGGATGTTAACTTCGGTATCATATATTATTCAGGTCTCTTCCCAACTTGATTTCTGTAAAAACTGAGAGTTAAAACGAAGAATAAACATAAAGATCAAAATATTGACTTTATTACTACGTGATTTTGCTAAGACTAACCCCTAGTTTATTTATCTAGGTAGACTTACCCCCAATCTCAGGCAGCCCTGGAGCAGGGCAAGAGGTGGATGCACACCCAAGTGAAACACACACGTTGGAAGGGAAGCATCGAGGAAGGCCCATGCTCTGTATAGACAAGCTAGCTCCCAAGAGGAGAAAGGAGGATGGAATTGTCCTGAGCATACTGTTCAGTCCATGAAGGTGGAGTGAATAAAGGGGAGAGAGAAACCTGGAGTGTACTCCGTTGAAGTCCCCCTCAAAAAACCCAGTGGTGGGAAAAATGTTCTCCTCCAATTCATAGTCTTGCATTACATTTCTCTATGCATGTTAGTTCTCTTTTTTTATCTGGATTTTTAAGCTTCTTCAGGACAGAAACCATGTCTTAAATGGCTTGTGTCCCTCACTGAAGCAAATACAATACTGAGTAAATAATGAATACTTAATATATACTTGGTTTTTAAAGGATTGATCATAACAGCAAGGGTTGTACAAAGTTAACTTTTCAAATTTGTGAGGAAACAAACCTTAGAACACTAATGTGTTTCATCAGTAGGTTGACCAGGTTGGACATGGGTCCCAAGTCAAATTCTCATATCCAAAAGATCCAACTTAAAACCATGCAGCCTTATTCTCTATTACAAAAATCTTCTATGTTGTTATTTGGAAAACATTATAACCTAAAGACTTTGAGCATAATTTGGCATAAATTCAATCTCTACACACAACCTAAATGTTTGTTCTCCTTTAATGAAATAGCTATTGATAACATTGCAAAGTTTCACTGAAAGAAAAATAAATACTTATTAAAAGAAATAAGAATTAGAAACTGCTGCTTAATGCGCAAATATGGGTAGGATATGCCCAAATTCCTCCAAATTGGTTGATGAAAGTCTTGCAGTTATGCTATAATCAGAAGAAAAAAAAAACTACACTCGGAAGAAATGCCCTACCAGCATACTAAGAAAATTATGAGTATAAAATTCCTGAGTTTACAAACCATCTGCCAAGATATTAAAAATGCAGTTCCAGACATAAAGGGAAGCACAACAAACTAAAGAAATTTCTAAATTGGAATGTCCTGAAATTGAAACTCTAAAAATTCCCCCAAGTGGGAACTGATGAGGTGAAGCCTTCTTTCTGAACAGACACATATTGAAAGAGCAGTAGTGAAATTGTTACCTACATAGTGTCCTCCCCTAGGAAGAGGGAATTTTTAAATATTCCTAAAAGAAAAAGAAAAAACAAACCTCCTTAGTTGCCTTAGCCTACAGACAGATTAAAACTTCCCCACTGTGGCCACTGTCATTCTAGGTTGTCCTTTGTAAGATTAACCCATTGTTCCAAAAATACACAGGTTCCAGGCCCATACATTTTTTGATTTTTCAACTGCTACATGTTTTTACATCTTTCTGGGGGTACATGTGATATTTTGATACATGCATACAATGTGTAGTGGTCAAATCAGGGTATTTAGCATATTTATCACCTTGAACATTTATCATTTCTTTGCGTTGGGAACATTTCAGATCTTCTCTTCTAGCTATTTTGAAATATAAAATATAATGTTAACTATAGTCACTCTACTTTGTTAGCAAACATTATAACTTATTTTTTCTATGTAACTGTATGTTTTTACCTATAAACCTCTCTCTCTTCGTCTCCTCTACCTCCTTCACACAAACACACACACACACACACACACACACACATACACCTCCTTCCCAACCTCGGGTAACTATCATTCTACTTTCTACCTCCATGAGTTCAACATTTTTACCTCTCACATGTGAGTGAGACCACGCAATATTTGTCTTTCTGTATCTGACTTATTTCACTTAACATGATGACCTCCATTTCCATCTATGTTGCTACAAATAACATGATTTCATTGTTTTTTATGAATAAGTGGTATTCCTTTGTGTGTATATACCATGTTATCTTTATGTATTCATCCACTCACGGCCACTTAGGTTGATTCCATATTTTGGCTATTGTGCATAGTGCTACAATAAACGTGGAGGTACAGGTATCCCTTTAATATACTAATTTCCTTTCCTTTGGATAAATATCCAGTAGTGGGATTGTGGGATCATATGGTAGTTCTATTTTTAACTTTTTGAGAAACCTCCATGCTGTCTTCCAAAATGGTTGTACTAGTTTACATTCCCACCAACAGTGTATGAAAGTTTCTTTTCCTCCATATCCTCATCAGCATTTGTTATTTTTTGGTTTTTGTAATAGCCATTTTAACTGGGATAAGATGAGATCTCATTGCAGTTTTAATTTGCATTTCCCTTATGATTCGTGTTGTTGAACATTTTTTCATAATAGCCATTGGCCATTTGTATGTTTTATTCTGAGAAATATCTACTTCGATTTTTGCCCACTTTTTAATTGAATTATTTATTTTTTTGCTGTTGAGTTCTTTGAGTTCCTTGTATATTCTGGATATTAGTTCCCTCTTGGATCAAAAATTTGCAAATATTTTCTCCCATTCTGTGGGTTGTCTCTTTACTCTGTTTATTGTTTCCTTTGCTGTACAGAACCTTTTTTTTTTTTTAGTTGGAGTCTCACTCTGTTGCCAGGCTGGAGTGCAGTGGTGCCATCTCAGCTCACTGCACCCTCCGCCTCCCAGGTTCAAGCGATTCTCCTGCCTCAGCCTCCCAGGCAGCTGGGACTACAGGCACGCACCACCATAGCCAGCTAGTTTTTGTATTTTTAATAGGGACGGGGTTTCACCATGTTGGCCAGGATGGTCTTGATATTCCGACCTTGTGATCTGCCCGCCTTGGCCTCCCAAAGTGCTGGGATTACAGGCGTGAGCCACCACACACAGCCCAGAAGCTTTTTAATTTAATACATTCACATTTGTCTATTTTTATTTTTGATGCCTGTGCTTTTGAGGTCTTAGCCATAAAATCCTTGCCTAGACCAATGTCTTAAAGCATTTTCCCAATGTTTCCATCTAGTACTTTTATAGTTTGGGTCTTACACTTAGGTCTTTAATCCATTTTGAGTTGATTTTTGTACATGGTGAGAGATAGGAGTCTAGTTTCATTCTTCTGCATATGAATATCCAGTTTTCCCAGTACCATTTATTGAAGAAGTTGATCTTTCCCCGATGTATGTTCTTGTAATAATTTTTTTGTGCATAATTTTTGTGCATAAAGTTAGCCAGTGTCCCAGAAACTGAAGTCCCAGACTCCTGGAGACCCAGACTCCTTATATTTGGAAGAACCTGTTTTCAAGAAATGCCTACCTGAGACCTCTAACCATATCCAACCCAGCTAATTGTATCCAAGATGATCCTGGGCCCAGGCCAGTGAAAATTGCTTCAATAAAGTCAGAAAGCTCAAAACATAAATTTGCAGAGCTCAAATCCAAGAGGGAACTCACCCACAACTCCAGTTTCTGTGAGAGATCCACAGGTGCAGTGGGCCCTGCCTGTGCCTATTGATGGCACATATGGAAAGTATGGAACATATTAGAATATATGAGAGCTCCTTCTTCAAGTAACTTAGACATAAATGTATAGGATCATGGTTCTCAAACTGTAGCAAGCATCAGACTCACATGGAAGCCTTAGGAAAACTCAGATAGTTGGGCCTCATTCCTACAGTTTCTGATATGGTGGGTCTTGGGCGGGGCCAGTAAATCTGTATTCCAAAAAAGCTCCCAGTGGTTGCTGCTGCTGCTCAAGGGGGCCACGCTTTCAGAACTACTGGCCTACAGAGTGAAACAAGAGCATGGGAAGGGCATGCCCTGGCCAGGACCTCCACAAAGGCAATCATCCACGTGTGCCAACAAATTGAATGTGTTCATTGAATCTGTTTTCACTGATGAGCATCTCTTATGCCTCTTATTCCAAGTCTTGCCCTGCTGATGAGAGCAAGAATGTCTCTGCCTTTGATCACCTCTCTCAGGTCTAGGGTCTTAAACAGCCCTCCAGATGTTACCCTTTCTCTGCACTTTGGGACTCACGTTTCTAAAGCCAAGAAAACCAATACCTCCACGAATTTATTTCTACAATCCAAAAATCAAGCCATTGCAGATAGAAATGACTGCCCAGTGAGTGCTTAACTACAGTTATAAATTAAAGATAGATCAGCAAAGACATATGCAAAGTCACATTTAAAGAAAAATGCCTTGAATGTGGCTTTTGTTGAAATAATTTTTTTAAAACAAGAAAAGAAAAATGCTACCCAGACGTACAAGCCTTGACTTTCATCAGATTGAAGCTACTTAGACACCTAAAACCCAATCAGTCAGAAAGAAGATATAATTGGTCTTAAAAAACTTAGGAAAGATGGGACTTCTAAGAGCCAATCTGTCAGGCCCCTTGGAGCAGCATCCAGGGATCAGCGAAGCACTTTATCAGTCCAGCTCAGATACCAATCTACCTGCTGTGGATTCTCTTTTCTAAAAATATATGCAATGGGACACACCAGTACAGACTTATGACATGAAATATTTAAACTATATTATTAAATCTCTCAGCCTTGATTCCATTGTCACCAAGTGGCCTTCTGATAATTTGGTGTTTCATGCATGGAACATATCTTCAGGAAAAGTGTGCCCAGTCAGGCCAACCAAGAATGTCTGGTCCCGTGGTAATAACATTTCTCTTAGTAAGCTGGCATCCTGACTTCATACATCAGCCTGTTGAGAGCTTTGCTCATGTGAGGAATTTCCCTTAAGTCCAGTTTAACTCAGGAATACCAGCAAGATCTCAGTTTCTAGATTTTGGAACCCAAAAAGCAAGACTTTGATTCCCCCAGGCATATGCCATCTTAGGAAGCCTCCTAATGAGTGGTTGGCTGTTGTGCAGCACCCTGGGAGGATGAAGCCAACAAGATAACTAAGACACTTGGTGGTTGAGCAATAAGATCACACTCCATGGAGAAAGAAAGCGTAAAAACAAGCTGGCTGGGCGCAGTGGCTCACGCCTGTAATCCCAGCACTTTGGGATGCCGAGGCAGTTGGATCACGAGGTCAGGAGTTCAAGACCAGCCTGGACAAGATGGTGAAACCCCATCTCTACTAAAAATACAAAAATTAGCTGGGCACAGTGGCAGGCGCCTGTAATCCCAGCTACTCAGGAGGCTGAGGCACGAGAATTGTTTGAACTTGGGCAGCAGAGGTTGCAGTGAGCCGAGATCGTGCCACTGCACTCCAGCCTGGGCGACAGACTGAAACTCCATCTCAAAAAAAAAGGACAAGCTTCAGAGTTAAATAAACTTGTGGTAAATCCTCTCTCTATAGCTTACTAGCTTTGTTATTTAACTGCTGACTCCTCATTTCCCCATTTACAACATGGGGAATATGCCTATGTTATAAATCAGAGATTCTCAAAGTGTGGACCTTAACCAACAGCATCAAAATTCCTAGGAACTCGTTAGAAATTCAAATTCTGAAATCTATCCCAGACCTACTGAATCAGAAAGTCTGGCAGGTAGGCCTGCAATCTGTGTTTTAACAAGTCCTTCTGATGTTCACTAAAGCTTGAGAAGCACTGACAGTGATTTTTGCAAAGATTAGAAATTATGTATATAAAGTATTTAGTATAGGTCCTGGCACAAAAGCAGATATTCAAGATATTTTTGTGACTATTATTATTACTACCCCCGTAAATTTGGAGAATGAAGAATTCTCTAAGGATCTCACCACTCTGTAACTAATAATTTCATTTTTTACTTGGCCAAGGACACTTCTATTTATTTATTTATTTATTTATTTTATTTATTTTTTAGATGGAGTCTCGCTCTGTCACCTAGGCTCGGGTGTGGTGGTGTGATCTCGGCTCACTGCAAGCTCCACCTCCCGGGTTCACGCCATTCTCCCGCCTCAGCCTCCCGAGTAGCTAGGACTACAGGCATCCACCACCACGCCCGGCTACGTTTGTTTCTGTATTTTTAGTAGAGATGGGGTTTCACCACGTTAGCCAGGATGGTCTCGATCTCCTGACCTCGTGATCTGCCCACCTCGGCCTCCCAAAGTGCTGGGATTACAGGCGTGAGCCACCGCGCCTGGGCAACAACTGTATTTTAAACATACAGTTAAGATCCTTGCATTTGTTCAATTTTTTTTTTTTTTTTTACTTTTTTGCTTGTTTGTTTTTATTTTGTTTTTTGAGACAGGGTCTTGCTTTGTCACCCAGGCTGGAGTGCAGTGGCGTGACCATGACTCATTGTCACCTCAACTTCCCAGGTTCAAGTGGATTCTCCCACCTCAGCCTCCCAAGCAGCTGGGAGTACAGGCATGCACCATCACACCTGGCTATATTCAGCTTTTATAAATTTTCTTTCTTTACTCAAGAGCATAGATACTTTTTAATATGCTATATAGTTTTTAAATTTCAATGGCTGCCTAATATTCCATAGTTGATATGCAGTAGTTTTTGTAATTATTTCCTTAGTTTTGACTACTTATACTCCTTCTAATTTTTCATGAGATGTCCTTGGAATACAATTTGTTCCTTTTCTTTGAATATTTCAAACTCCTAAACAGAAGAATATTATGTCACAGTGAATTAATTTTTGTGTGTTCTTATGTATGGTCTAAAAACAAACTTGTATGCTAATGTTTTCACTGGACTATCCTCAACTAGAAATGGCATCCCTTGGTAATTTATGAAGCTGAAAAATTGTTTCTACTGTTAGAAATGTTTTAAATTACTATCCCATTTGAATATTTATACTTAATAAAAAGTGATGTGACTACATAAACTGTTATTTGAGTTGCTCATAGAAATTCACAATTATTCTTACCTGTAAGTCCATATAAATGAATGACCTTTTTTTAAACCTGAAGTTATAATTCTAAACTGGCTGAAAACTGATGGATTCCTGAATTCCTTTATGTGAAAAAATATGCAAATAAAACAAAATTGAAAATAGATTCCTTTTTCAGTCTTGTATTTAAATATTTAAATATCTGGTGAATTTTACTATTAATACATAATTATAAATCCTGACTTGTGTTAAATTAATGTATATGATATGTGAACGAAATGAAAAACAATATGACATTGATGTTTATATTATAAGCAAAGACAAGTACGTATAATGAAAGAAAAAATAAAAACATAACATTTACTTGTGGTATAATAACTTAAACATGTAAAAGGTTGAGATATTCATTTATGGTTCGGAATTATTATGCTAAAATATATGTAAATTGAACGATTCGTATTTTTATTGCTGCTAATGTCATCACTAACATTAGGAAAGATACTGTGTTTGGGAATGTGGTTTGGTGTGATTATAACTGGAAAAATAGTTTGATTATCCCTAGCTCTCATTTCACTAAGGTCCTGGAATTGTACATTTTGTTTATCCTTATGAAAAGAAGGGATCTTGAATTTTGCACTTTTATTAAAATTAGAATTTCAACTTTCAGGCAGTAAACTATGAACTTCAGTTCCAAACTATAATCAATTGCAGAAAATGTAAAAACCCAATAAAATAGAGATAAATTATGGGATCTAATGAGAAACCTCAGCAAGGTTATTAGAACAGGAACAATTTATGAAAATCAATATTTCTTTATTCCAGCCCTAATCAAATAGAAAATAACCTACTCTTTCTTTACAACAAAGCATTTAAGAATCAACCTAAGAAAGAATATAAAAGATTTTTATGGGAACTAATTTAAAATTTTAATTATGGGACATAAGGAAAGGATATGAATGCATAGAAGTGATAACAACATCGTAAAGATGACATTTCTCTTCAAATTAATTACAGACTTAGTATCATTGCAAATACAATTTCTCCTTTGAGGAATGTGATAAATTCACTCAAAAAATGTATACAGTGGAATAAAAGAACATAACTATGTTAACTTTGAAAAAGAAGAACAAAAAAGGAGGACTCACTCTACTAGATACTAACACATATCACAAAGTCTTTGTATTAAAAATCCTATAGTACTCACAGAATAGATAGATGCAAAGAATCGAGTAGCGCTCAAAGACACACACACATCCATGCACACACATCACACACATATGCATGCATACAATACACACTCACACGTACGTGCAAAGGCGCTTGATTTGTGATAAAGATGGGTACCACAAAGCAATGGGGGATGAGAGATTATTTAGTAGATTTTGTTGTATAGACTTCTCATCACCTCACCTGTCAGCACCCTGTGTGAACCACCACCATCTCTCACCTAGATTCCTTCAAAAGCCTACTGTCTGGTCTTATTGCTTCTTCATGGTCCCTATTAGCCTATTTAACAGTAATTCTGTTAAAACAGTCAAATTATGCTTGCGCTTCTAAAATACAAACAACTTATATTGAGATACAAAGAACCTTTTGTAGTCCAACCAAATTAGGCAGGGAAGAATGGCTAACAGTTTTCACACTTTCTATTATTAGGCACGATTTGATTTCACATATTAACTCATTTAACCTTCACAATAAACCTGTGAAATAGGCACTATTATTTCCTTCACCTTAAAGAGTCACAGAGGTAAAGTAATTTACTAAAGGTCACAAGTAACTTAACCTCTCTGTGTAGACAGAGAGCTGATATTCAAAACCTGGATTTCTGGCTCCAGAATATTTGGGCAAGGTTTGCAGTGCAAAAAGATTTGTTTACTAGACTTTTAGATCCCCCATGGAGTTTTATAATAATTCATTAGAACATTAAATCATGATATTCAGAACTGATATTATAGCCATTCTTCAATTTTATGGTAGGAGGGAATTATTACAAAATGTATTACAAAAGTCCAGCATATTGCCTGACTCTGCCCCAGCTTTCTGATATGTACCTTCTTTCTACCACACTGCTTTTTACGTTATTCTCTTCTGCAGCATGCATAGCGGACTGTTCCTTGGTTCCTTGGTTCCTTGATCTCGCCCATGGGAAGTCAGACTATCAAGGAGGCCTGCGCATTCCAAGGATGCTCTACATTTGGCTGTGATGTTGCAGCACAGGTGTGGAGGTGGAACAAGACACATCACTTGGTTTTGCTGGGGCAAAGATAGGCCAGAAAGGAAGCCAGGAAGTAGAGCTGATCTGGGTTCAGGGGATTCAGTTTGCAATGAACTCAAAAGCCACTTAAATAGTTTAAAGCAAGAAGAGTAATGCAATGTGCAGGATGGACTGCAGTGTGTGTGTGTGTGTGTGTGTGTGTGTGTGTGTGTGTGTGTGTGAGAGAGAGAGAACATTTAATGTGTCAGGACTCGCCTCTGTGTCCAACACACTATGCATTTAGACAGGTTCTGCCTGAAGCATCTCAATTATCTAAATTATCTAAAAAGTCAAGGACATTAACCCAGCGTTGAAAACAATATTGACCTATGCAGTCATGACCTAAGGGAAAGACTTAATTAAACTCGAAACATGAAAAATTAAATGCATCACCCACCTTTCAGGTTGAGGTTTTGGGAGTTGGATAGGCAGGAGGGGAACTGATAATGTATTTGCTATTGACGTCTGACATTATTTCACTTTAAACTTAACATGCATATATAAAGAACCTTCTAGAATTATCATCAATTCTAACATTAGTTGGATGTTCAATATGTGTGCCAGATACTGTGCTGTTTGGCTTGCAATCTCTCATTTGATCCTAACATAACCAACAGAATAAGGAATTACTATTCTCAGTTTATGGATGGGAAAACTGAGGCCAAGAGGGGTTATGATACTTGTCCTTGCTACTAAAGAGAAGAAAAGGGATTTGAATTGAAATCCAACTCCAAAATATGGGGGTTTTTATTTTTCTTTTGGTGATAAAAGATTTTGCTCATTTGAAAAACAAGATACAAGAGATAATCAAGCAGCAGAGGATAACAGAGTGAGCATGACCTCACTACTCGGTTTGAGAATAAACATTACAAACACAGTTAAGATCCCTTATGTTCATTCCACTCCCTCCCAGAAATAGCCATGAACATGAACTTGGTGTTTATTGTTCCTAAGCACTCCTTTATATTTTTACTACATATGTGTGTATACTTAAAGAATGTATTATATTGTTTTGGCTGCTTATTTAAACTTTAAATAAATGGTATACTGTAAGTATCATTTTACAATTTTCATTTTCACTCTTCATGGTGAGTGGGTGAAATTTATTCATGTTGATAACTTTAGCTCTAGTTTATTTATGTCATCTGCTATATAATATTCTACTTCATAAATGCACCATGATTTATTATTCATTCTTCTGTGGACGGATATTTAAACACCTTTGACTTGTCATAATTACAAGTAATGCTGCAATGAACATACTTGTACTTTTCTGGTGCCAGAATTTGTTCAGAGGACATAACTAGAAGTACAATGGTTGGGTTATAGCATGCCTGCATCTTCAAATTTACTAGATGTTGTAAAATTACACCAGAGTCATTGTTCTAATTGCCACTACCATCAACAGTGCATGGCAGGACCAGTTGCCTGCATCTATGTCAGCACTTGGTTTTACCACGCTCTTTAATTTTTGCCAACCCTAAAAGTATGAAATGGCATCCAGTTGTGGTTTTAATTTGAATTTTTCCTAATCACTCATGAGGTTGAGCTGCTTTTTATACGTTTATTTAACTGCTAGTTTTCCTCTTCTGTGATTTGTCTGTTCATCAACTTGAACCAAGAAGATACAAGAAGATGCATGATTCCTCCTCAGGACAAAACATTGCAGCTAAGTGCTCAGTTTAAAGATGCTCATTAACTAGTAGAGCAGACAGGTGAAGGCAGACATTTGCACCTCTGTGGGGTAAGTGCCATAGATGCCCACAAGTAGAATGTACTCAGTGGAAAGGTAAGGCTTCCCAGAGAAGACAGCCCTTAAGCTAATAGTTTAAGAATTCATGGTGGCCAGGTACAGAAGGGGGAAACAGCATTCTAAAGTGAGGAAATGGTATCTGCAAAGTCATGCAGGTAAAGAAGAACCTGATATGTCTAATAATGTAACAACTAGCTAAAATTAATTGGAACAGAGGCTGCTTAAGGCATACATATGTCTGAGAAGGGTAAGGGGTGGCCAGGCCTTGAAGCCCTTGTATTCAGCACTAAGGAATGTATTGTTCTGTAGTCAGAGAAAAACATTTAAGAATTGTGAGTAGGGGAGTGTCATATCTGCACTCTAGGGCTGAGACAGAGGTGCAGAGGTGAAGAGGGATGGGCTGAAATAGAAACTTTTTATTCTCTATATAACTCATTCTTTATTAGCAATGAGAACTGTTAGAAAGCTACTGCAATACTGATAAGATTCGACACCAAGGCAATGACACAAAGGCCAGAGAGAAGAATTGAATTTAGGAGAAATCAAGACCAGGTAATCAACAGAGCTTGATGGTCTATTTGAAGGATACTGGCGGGGTCTGAAGAGTTAATAAATAGTACCTCCCTTTCCCAAGCCTGAGTTCAGAACCCAATTAATAGATAGACATAGGTGTCAAGCAGATAAATATCAAAATGTAAGCTTTATTACTGATAAGGCCTATGTAGAAGGATATGCCTCAGGCATGTAGCCACATGGGCTTACTAATACCAGATATGATAAAGGAACATGTATCAACCCAGGCACTGGCAGCCCTGGACACCTAGAGTTCGCCCTCTGACTCCCAGGTGCCTGCTAAGGAGCATGTAAATCCTCTGCAGCCAGGTGACAAAACACAGGCAGGAGGAATATGAGCCACCATGTTCAGTTCCTTCATTAAAACTTAGCAACCAGATGAATCATCCCTCTTCTTCCAGCAAGGAATGAGTGTAAGTGTGTCTGGAGCGGAAGGGGCAACCAAAAAAAAATGAGCATTTAATGAAGTGTCCTCCAAATGGAAATTTAAGAAAGGAAAGGTCCTCCAATGAATAATAGTAATAAGACTTACATTTCATTTTGAGCAGTGACTATGGCTTTCCAGGACTTCTCCACCAACTCATAGCTCTGTGATTTCAGGTAGGTTATTTATAATACTATGGCTAGCTTGTACAGAGAAATTACTATGTACCTCCATGATAAATGCTTTCCATACACGAACTCACTTACTCTTCACATCAACTCCATGAGGAGAATACTGTAAGTATCCCCATTTTACAGATGAGTGAACTAAAGAGTTTAAGCTATTTCTCAAAGTCACCTTTGTAAGTGGCAGAGCCAAAACTGAAACACTAGACTGACTCCAGAGCTTTTATTTTTAACCAGGACACCTCCCAGACCTGGCACATTGAAAACACTGTTTTTATTACTATGGCTATTCTATCATGGTCATCTCTTCACAGAAGAAAGGATGGGGGTCTTGAGGTAGAAGTTAGAAATGTCTGGTAAATGCCAAGAGAGGCAACATAATTCAAACCAATCATTTTGGGAGATGGAGTACATCTTCTCTGGGTAGTAAAGGAAATATGCTTGTAGGTTCTGCTGTTAGCAGAGATTTTATTCACCTGTGAAGGAATAGACACAGCACATCTGGGGAACAAAAAGGAAAATGTCTTGGCTGACATAGCATATCCCCAGTGGGGTATGGTGTGTGATAGAAGTGTATTAAGTGCAAAAGGGTCAATTGAGGAAGACAAGGCTGTATTATAATTCTGTTGTGTGTTTAATTTTCTCCAAGAAGAAATAATCAACTTGGAGCTATGTTTTCTACTTCGTGTCCAAAATAGTGGTTGACCAAATTTGTGTGCTTATAAATACTTTTTTTTTTGATAAGGTGTGTGCTATAGACTGAACGTTTGTGTCCTCCTGAAATTCATAGGTTAAATCCTAGTGCCCAAAGTGATGGTGTTTGGAGGTGAAGCACTTGGGAGGTGATGAAGTCACGATGGTAGAGCACTTGCAAATGGGATTAATGCCCTTATAAAAGAAGCCCTGGGGAACCCTCATCCCTTCTACCATTTGAGAATGCAGCAAGAAGACATCTATCCATGAACCAGGAAGTAGGCCTTCACCTAACACCAAATTTGCCAGCCCCTTGATCTTGGACTTCCCAGCCTCTAGAACCATGAGAAACAAATTTCTGTTTTTATAAACCACCCAGTCTATGGCATTCCCATACAGCAGCCCAAAAAAGACTAATACAGTATGTAAGACGGTAAAATATTCTTCATTCCCAAACCATGCAGGTTTTGTACACTGGCAAAGGGATAAGTGGAATTAATGTAATTAGAATTAATGCCATACCTCACTGATAATAATATTGTTTAAAGTAGACATGGTTTCTTTCTAAAACAAGCCTGGCTCAGGAGAGCAGGAAAGGGCCATAACAATTGGACCTATTCTAAACACTGCAAAGTCAAAGCCATGCTAAATGGAAGAAATATCCCTCCTCCTATGAGACTGAACTGTGTTGTTTCTTAGAAAAATGAATGCTTACGTTGGTGAGGAGCTGAGTAAGAAAATCGGGCACTGAACCTTCTTGGTAGTAAGACAGAACTGTATTCCAAAGATCCACACAGAACTTCACACAAAGGACCAGAGGCCACCCCACCGCCATCCCAGGGCCTTGCAAAAGGCTCTGAGACATTGTTCATTACTGCAACTGCAGGAAGCCCCCAGTAAGCAGAATTGCTGCCTGAACCCCACGGAGTGTGGCTCATGAGTGTGCCTGACTCGGGGACCTGAAGCAGTGGTGCTATCTGGGACTGGGGGTCAGTGAGAAAGAGGGATATAGATCAGGGAACACTCTCCTAGCAAAGTTCTGCGCATGTAAAGACCTCCCCATCTTTGTGCAGCTTTAAGTAAGATAAAGCTCACACCAAACTGCCATTCTCAGATCCCCTATCTCGTCAATAAAAATTTCATAAATTTGTCTAATAGTCTTGTAAGGTTTATGGAGCAGAGACCAGAGTAGCAGGCAGACTCCAGGAAGGGGAAGGACTTACCCACTTCCACTCTGACACAAACTCCACTGGAGACAGGCTGGAGGGCCATCTTTCCCTTCTACTCCAAGTGGAGTTTCAATTGGAATGGTGGTGGAGAGACCCCTGGATGCCTGAGAATGCTGTGTTCCCTGATCGCCTCCCTTGCCCAGATTAGGGAGGAGCACTCTCCAGGACAGGACAGAGGGGCACTGATACCCTCAAGTCACACACAAATGCCTAGACAGCATGCAGCACTGTTCTTCCTGCCTGCCCAGGTAGACATATCCAAGTTGGCAGGGAGGTCGTGTAAAAGAAGAAAGGAGCAAGCAGGGTAGCTCATGAAACATATTAATAAGACAGTGATCCTGCCCCCTGAAGACGACAAAGAGAAACGGAAAAACATTTAGCAAATCTGCAATTCCAGGAGCATCTGCTAGAATCAAGTCACAACCCTGTCTAGAACCTAATCTCCTGAATTTCTTCCAGAAGATTTTTCAGGAAACCAGAAGATGTGGGAGGCCTTTCCTGCCCCTCAAGATTTAGATAAGACTGACTCAAACCCATTCTTACTTGCTCTGTGGAAATCTAAACACTTCCCCATGATTTCTGTAAACTCCTAGGAGGTCAAGTTATCTTGGACCCTCTGCCTCCAGGTTGCTGCTGAATTCGATCTGTTCCTCGCAACATCCACTAAGCATTGAACTCAACCGCCTGTTTATTTCTGCAACCCAAAACATATGCAGGTTTAGCATAATCTACTAAAGATTTCTTACTTATTTATTTTTTGAGACAGAGTCTCACTCCCATCACCCAGGTGGGAGTGCAGTGGCGCAATCATGGCTCACTGCACCCTCGACCTCCCAGGCTCAAGCAATCTTCCTGCCTCATTTTTTGACTTTTTGTAGAGACAGGGGTTTTGAACTCCTGGGCTCAAGCAATCCTTTCACCTCAGCCTCCCAAAGTGCTAGGTGTAATCCTAGTAGTGTGGCGTGAGCCGCTATTCCTGGCCTCAACTGAAAATTTCAATGAGACAAAGATGTTTTATACCCCAAAAACACACACCTCTTCAAATGGAAGGGTAAGTAACATTATTATGACAACCTCTATGGCCCTGACATGACCAGGGAGTGTTTCAGCCCCTTCTTGCCCAGCACAGCCTCTCTGCAGATCAGTGGCCCTGGTTTCCCAATCCATCCTTCCTTCTCTCCTTCACCCTTTTCTTCTCAGAGGAGAGAAAAAAAAAAAAACAAAAACAAAAAACAGGTGCAGTGGCTCACACCTATAATCCCAGCACTTTGGGAGGCCAAGGCAGGAGGATCACTTGAGCCCAGGAGTTCAAGACCACCCTGGGCAACATAGCAAAAGCTTGTCTCTGTGAAAATAAATAAATAACTGAGTGTGGTGGTGCGTGCCTGTAGTCGTAGCTACTTCAGAGGCTGAGGTGAGAGGATATCTTGAGCCCAGGAGTTCAAGGCTACAGTGAGGTATGATTGCACCATTGTATTACAGCCTGAGTGACAGAGCAAGACCCTGTCTCAAAAGAAAAGAAAATCATATTCCTCTCTTTGGCCCTGCAGTTCAGTTTAGTGATCATTTTTTGTGTTCCTTCCCTTATAGTCTCATCACTCACTTCACTGCAGCCAAGTATATTTTAAAACAGACCATTCTCTCCTCAAATTTGCATGGCAACAAAGCAAAGCCAAGATTAAGGTGAGGCATGGAAGGCTCTCACTGCAGGCCCAACAATTTAGCATCAAAAAACTCTAAAATCAAGATACAGAAAATTTTAATGCAGTCCTTTTGCTTGTTTGTTGGTTTGTTTGTTTGAGATAGGGCCTCACTCTGTCACGCAATCCTCCCACTTCAGCCTCCTGAGTAGCTGGGACCACTGGCACAGGCCACCACACCTGGCTAATTTTTCTTTTCAAATGTGTTGTAGAGACGGAATATCCCTATGTTGTTCAAGTTGGTCTTGAACTCCTGGACTCAAGAAATCCTCCAGCCTTAGCCTCCCAAAGTGCTGAGATTACAGGCCTGAGCCACTGTTCCTGGTCAAAGGCAATCTTTTAAAAAATAAAAATTAATGCCCCCAAAAAAAAATCCATGATGGAAAAAATCAAAATTTTAAATAAAGATGGCCATGCTGTTTGTTTGTTTTACCACCCTGTGTTATTTTGCAATGGGAACAGTCATTCCCAATCAGCCCAAGCTTCCTGGGCCATGGGACCACTGTATCACCCCTCCCCCTGCCCTACCGACCCCTCCAGGTTTATGAAGGTTAACAATGGTATAAGAATTGGGCAATGTGGCCGGGTGCAGTGGCTCACGCCTATAATCTCAGAACTTTGGGAGGCCGAGGCGGGTGGTCCACCTGAGGTCTGGAGTTCGAGACCAGCCTGGCAAACATGGTGAAACCCCATCTCTACTGAAAATACAAAAAATTAGCCAGGCGTGGTGGTGGGCGCCTATAATCCCAGCTATTTGGGAGGCTGAGGCAGGAGAATTGCTTGAACCTGGGGGGTTGCACTCCAGCCTGGGCAATAAAAGCAAAACTCCACCTCAAAAAAAAAAAAAAAAAAGAATTGGGCAATGTTTGGCTTTACATATAGTCTTTTTGGGGTTTTTTTTGTTGTTATTGTAGAGCTTTTATTAACTTTTTCCACTTGTTTCAAAAATGAGAGGATATTCTGATCAGTATCTCTAGGGTGCACATTTTTCCTTTCGCCTCAGTCTCCAGTGTGGCCATGAGGACACGGCAGTGAGGGAAGCACTACGTTTCCCTTGTGTTACTGGCGACAATGGTAAAACGCAGAGGGGAGAGGCAGCAGGACACAGTGGGCAAGAGCTCTGAGTCGAGACCAGGGCCAAGGCCTACCTCCTAAACTGCCCGCCATGTGACTTTAGGCAAGGAAGCCATCCTCTCTGAGTTCAGTGTCCTCCCCAGGAGCCCACGGGCAACAGCAATGCCTGCCCACTATAATGGCTGTGAGAATTTGATGAAATATTGATGGTCAAGCACTTGGCACATACTCAGTAACCAATAAGTGTTAGCTGTCCTTACTCTTCTATGTATCATGTAATAGTCATCATTGACAAATAGGTTGATTGTGTTTAGATGATGTATCTCCTAATCTAGTAATTTTCCCAATTAATTGATGATGTTGTCTGAAGGTGATCTTCTTAGCAGGTCAAAAAGTTTGTTTGATAGGAACAAATGGTACTTATGCATATTCTTTCTCTTCAAGGATTTGTTATCCGTCTTTTCAAGTCTATTTTGATGGACTGAGCAATTCAATCCAAGACTGCAAATTTGCAGACACTAAGCAGGAAAGCATCAACAGATACACAAAGTGCCTTGCTGCCTAATAAAAACAACCATTTACTGTGTACCTACTATGCACTCTGTGCGAGCAACTTAACAAACTCTAACCTTGCAACAGAGCAACGAAGTTTTGCAACTGACAGAAGAAACCTCAGAGAGCTAAACAATCTACCCAGTGTAACACAGTCAATATGTGGTAGAATGGAGACTTTATCGTTGCTTGCACTGGCTTGTTTATGGATTAGAAATATTTTTTTCTCTTACATAATCCTCCCTTTTTCTCAGGAATTATCATCAAGTACAGTGAAAACAATTATGTGGCCACAGTTCTTAGAGACTAGAGGGCATCTGTAGTAGTCTATCTCCTCTCTGGTGGAATTTTCTGATTACCTCTCAGGATTGAGTCTCTGAATAAAAGCAATAGAAAAATTGCTAAGAGAGGTTAAGCACATCTTCATTTGTTTTCATCAGCTAGGTTTCAAGGTAGCAAAAGTCACACCTTTTCAACAAGTCCTAGGAAAGTCAGAGCTGCTCCTGGAAGCCCATTGGGAAGAACACCAAGCTGGGAAAAATCTTTCTGGTTGTCTCAAAACTAAGAAGGAAGCTAGTGGACACAGGCAAATGAAAACATGTGAATACACTCGGTCTGTAAATTTCTTTGCAAGCCAGGAAGTTCAAGCAAGAGGGCCTTTTGAGAGCCCAGATGTTGTCTCATGTCTCATTCTTTTTCTGCCCCTCAATCTGCTTGGAGTTTTTCTTTTTTCCTTCTAATGCTCTAACGTTGATGATATTGTGCGAGATCAGCCTGGGACTGGAGACGAAAATGCACATGCAGTTATAGAAGCATGAACAGCTGAAGCATGAAACTAATACGATCAAGAAAAGTAATAGAAAAATCCTAGAGGCTGATTTAAAAAAAAAAAAAAAGACAATGCTGAATCTGAATCTCTACTGCTGGGTAAATGAGCTGGAAGGACCGTTACTGGAAAGAAAGTGATAATTATTCACACCAACTTTAGCTAGGACTGGGTTAGCTGTGGATGGCATCAGAGAGGCAAGGAGAGGGCATGCTGCTTTGCTGTGACATTCCTTTAGTTTTCCTCACCCCCATTTCTGTGGCTTGGTCTAAAGGGATTTCTAGGACCTGGTTCGAAATCTGAGATCAGATTTGGAACAGAATTCCTGCCACCTTCTGGGATGCTACAAACCCAGCTGGAAACCCTGAGCCTCTGTGATAGCACCACATTATACTTTCCATGAGTTACATCCTCAACGCCTCCTGAGGCTGCTGGCCAAGACTGTGCACAGAGAAGCAAGGCATCTTTCCTGGGGCTGAAAGGAGGCTGTGTTAGAAAATGTAGAGCAGAGTACAGCATTCTTCCCTCCTGTGGACTCAGAAAAATAAGGCAGAGCAAATACCAGCTAGCAGCTACTTTGCATTCTGGGCAAACCCCTGCAATGTGAGACCATCAGGCTGCAAAATGGGCCCCCCAGGCAATACTGAAATCAGCAATAATATGGAGAGAAGAGGTACTACGAGGAGTGAAGCTGAGGCAGTTCCCATGGCTTTCTGTGTTGATTCCAGAAATTATTGCCAAAACATCAAGTCCAGAGTCTCAGGTGAGTGTCCCCATGTTAGTAAATCCTCCCGTCCAGGCTGCTATTCCACACACTACTCCCCAGTCAGACACCCACAAGCTCCCTTCCTGCACACGTGCCCTTGGACCCCGCAATTCCTTTGGTATGTAAGCTATTTATCCCTAGAGCAGACATAGCTTGGGTTCCCAGAAAGAAGATCCCAAGTCACAGGATCTGTATGCTAGCATGTTAGTAGATAGTGCAACCCCCGGGAGCAGAAGTGAGGAACAAGTAGAGGCCAATATATTGATGCGCCATTGAACTGGCCACCACTAACTGTGACTGCTTGAGAAATCGCAGAACAGCATTTCAGGAGAAAGGTAAAGAATATATCCACTGGCTCCCATTCTCCTTTGTTAGAAGTTCACTTCTTGTGGGCTATGGAGGAGTGGGCTGGGGTGCCTGCTGCAGTGCAACTAGAAAGCCCTGGGTGGGAAGCAAGAAGGCTGATTAGAGGGCAAGGGACAAGGTGATGTCAGGTTGTACCTGGGGGAATTCGCTCAGGGTTCTGCAAAGTTGGAACAAGAGACAGGTGAGGCTGAGAAAATGAGAACAAGTGCACAAAAGTTGTCCGATACAATGAGTTTTCTTTTTCTCTCTATTTTTTTTTTTTTTTTTTTTTTGAGACAGAGTCTTGCTCTGTCAGCTGGGCTGGAGTGCAATGGCACGATCTCAGCTCACTGCAACCTCCGTCTCCTGGGCTCAAGCAATTCTCCTGCCTCAGCCTCCCAAGTAGCTGGGACTACAGGCATGCATCAACACGCCCAGCTAATTTTTGTATTTTTAGTGGAGACGGGGTTTCACCATGTTGGCCAGGCTGGTCTTGAACTCCTGACCTCAGGTGATCTGCCTGCCTCGGTCTCCCAAAGTGTTGGGATTACAGGCATGAGCCACTGCACCCGGCCCTACAGTGAGTTTTCTAAGCTTTGGGAAAAAAATAGAAAAGCAGACTAACACCTAATGGTTTGGAGGGTAGCATCAAAACCTCTGGGTAATGATAAAATCACAGCTGGAAAGTTAATGGGACATAAACAGAGAAACTGTAGTGTTCACAACCATGTGAAAAAGAACTAGTCTTCTTTTGGGTACACCAAAAGAATAAAAAATATAAATTGTTCACCACCATATGAAATGTTCATTTTTATGTGATCATCCACTACCCTGTGATTAGCATCAATCCAGTCTATCAACAAATATGAAATTTGCTGGCATACTCTTGATGACTTTTGGCAATTCCTTTATTCCCCTTGGCATGGCACTGAGTTCTTAAATAAAACAAACTGTAGGGTTTGGATGGTGCTATAATTTTCTGTTATATTTGTGGGAAGATGCCTAAAGGCAAACACGGTGAAAAGGTGAGAGGGAGGGGAATATAATATAACAGTTTACTAATGCAATCCTCTCCACCCACTTCTCTAACATTAGTTATTCCCTAGACCAACACTCAGCAAACTAAAGCTCACAGGCCGAATCTTGCCACCACCTATTTTGTAAATAAAGTTTTATTGGATCACAGCCGTGCTCATTCATTTCAGTATTGTCTGTGGCTGCTTTCCTCACTAAAATGGCAGAGTTGAGTAGTTGCAACAGAGACCATACAGGCCACAAATCCTAAAATGTTTACTACCTGGCACTATTCAGAAAAAGCTTGCTAACCCCTGGCCTAGACCAAACCCCTTGGTGAGATTTCTCTTACAGGTAGTATCTCCACTTTAGCAGTAAGCCAAGGCTAGTAGCTGATCCCTCGGCCAACAAAAAGAAAGTTCCATTTACTAATCACCATTGTGTTGAAACCCAGCTACTCTTCTTTCCGTTTGAAACCCAGGTACTTCTTTCCATTTCCAAAAGCTGTAACTCTGACACCACAGAGAACAGAGATTCATTAGTGAAAACAACCACACAAGAGAGGTGGTGGCTTCCCCCTCCTCTTACTAAGAACACAATTCTCAGAATCTTCAGTCCAAGCCCATGTTTAAAAAGCTACTTTACACACTTGGCCCTGATTAAACTCACATCATACCTGAGCAATCCCAGTAACTGCGATAATATAAGATAGGTGCTGGGGAAGAAAGGATCTCTTTCTAACAGACTAAACAAATAAACAGGCTTGCACTGCATCTGCCCAAAGCTCAAGAACCTGTACGTATATAACCCTCTATGACAGTGACCCCAATTCTGCTAGCTAACTTCCTCCCTGCGCGCAGTTTAGATGCTTTGATGAATAAACCAACTCCTTCAAGGCACCAGTAGCGTTTCACAGCAAATAATGTTTTGCTATATTTTTATGTGATTCCAACTCAACTTCTACAAGAAGGAAAGCAAGATATTCCTTTGGCAAAGAATGAAATATAAGGAGATGAAATTCTGCCAGATCATAAAATCACAGAATGTTAATTTGCTGATTCATTAATGGGCACAATTAATCTCATAACTTACTAAACTATAATGCAAATACAGAAGAATTCACCATTTTGAACATTCAGCTGCATCATGAGCCCAACTGCATCCCCATAAACAATAGATAGAAAAATCCTCAAAAATCACCCGTAGCCTGTAGCGCTACTCACTTGGGCATGGTAATGACATTCTGACTGGCTTCTCTGCTTTCAATTTTCTTCCCCTCCAATTCCATACACATTTCTGCCATGGTTTGCTTCTAAAACATACACCAGAGAATTTCAGTTCTCCTGCTTAAAAATTTTGCAATGACTCCCTCTCTGTTACCTTTGGACACAGTCCAGGTTCCTGTGGAAATGAGGCTCTTCACAATAAGAGCCAAACCTAAACCACCAGCCTCATCTCGATCTTTTCCTGACTCCACACATGCAGGACATAGCTTGATTGCAATCAAGTGTGGTCTCTGCCCTGGGTGATGACACACTATCCTTTGCTTGGTACATAATCATGGTCAGTACCTTCTCCTGAACAGCTAGCACTCTGACCACAAAGTATGAATGGAACCTTAATTGTGTTAAGGAGTTATTTAAAGCCATTATAAGGTCCATCTTGCAGTTGGTTCCTCAAAAAGACCCAATGGACTAGACCAAGGAAGCAAGTCCAGTGCTGCCTTCCCGGTGATGCTAGATCACACAGTCTTCCAGGTGGCCTTTTTTCCCTGCTGTGACTGGCAGGACCCCATTCACACACTGTTCCCAGGCACTTTCCTTTGAGGATATGGTCTGATGGGGCTCAGTCTTGGTCTCTCTCTATCTCTCTTTCTCTCTCTCTCTCTCTCTTTCTATTTCACGTAGAGAAATAGAGGCATCTGAGTGGGCCAGAGGATCTGCAAGGAATCAGTAGGGCATTCAACAACATTCATTTATTCATTGAACAAACATTTTAAAGCATTTACTGTGTGTCAGACTCTGCACCAATATGAGTGTATAAGACAAGTATTCACTACTGTATGTATACCATGTATGTGCACAGTGAATGAATTCATGCCATCAGGATGTTCACAGTCCTCTGATGAGCAGCTCTTGCCTAATTTGTCAACATTTGTGTTGCTTCCCCAGCTTTCACATGTGTCCTGGATGCTTCAGGGCAAAACGCCAAATATCCATTGCCTAGGGATATCCAAGTCATCACATGGGTATGTGGGCCAATCAAAGATAAGAAAGGCTCACTGGACTTTAAGCTCCATGAGGCAGGCCCCATTACACCACAGCAAAGACCACAAAAGCACAGGCAATTATAGTCAATTCTAAAGTAGCACTGCCCAAATTTCTGCCACAAATGCTGTTCTGCCATTTGCATCTTAAGAGGAATGCCGCAAAGACAATATACCTGCTACTCTAAGTGGCTCCTCATTTGAGAGCTTTAGAAACTGGGGCGCATCACTGGAATCCACAAAGAGAAAAGACCAATGACTTTTCTTAAATGTGTTGGTCATCTAACTCTAAGTTTGCACGTGGCAGGACCAAGTGGTGGGGTTGTCCATCAGGTAACATGCAGGCATCCCAGGCAACCCTTACTCAGAGATGCCCACCCAGGTGGTATGTTTGAGGGGTTATGGGATATGTTTATATATATATAATATATATTTATATGTAATATATATAACGTTATATATATTTATATACATAATACATAAATATATGTAAATATATGAACATAGCTCTACTCCTTGCCTGTGCTGATGCTTGGTAACCCGATGCATTGGTATTCATGCCTGCCAACTGTTTTTGGTCTCTAAATATATATACATCTGTATCTTCCTAAGAGAAAAACATTAAGACTCTAACATCTTGTGGTAAATTGCTTTTTATCAGAGGTCTAAACGCTAAGAAGAGGAAAGCAGAACCATGTGTAAAATAGACTAGAGGGGTGCAAGTGTGCCCCTGTGCCCACCTCTTTCCCTCACTGACAACCAGTCACCAAGAGCTGCCTGCTTCTCCTTCACATGAGCTAATCCTGCTTTCCCTGTTCCTTCCTGTGTGCTTCGCAAAGTCCTTTAGATCTCTCCTATGGATAAGTGTGACACCTGCAATCTTAGATCACCAGTTAACTGCAAGCCTTGCTACTGGATTAATGTTCCTAAATGCCAGTGGGATCATACTGCTCTCCCTACCCAGAAGCCTTCAAGCTCCCCACAGCCTTCAGCCTAGAAGCCTCACCCAGTGTTGAAGGCCTCCATAACCTGGCCCTAAGCTTACTTCTCTAGTACAAACCCCCTTGCTGTCAAACCAGTTTCCTCACTGTTACCCAACAGGCCACGTCCATTCCCAGCATGGGCCTTTTAAGATTTCTTCTCCCTTTCTCAACATTCATCAGAATCCCTAAATCACTCAAAACCTACCCACAGTACCATTGTCAAGAGGCCTTCCCTGCATGCTTCAATCAATATGAAGTGATCTCTTCCTCCCAGAGCATCAGCTTTGCACTGGCCCACTCATTACAGACAGCTGTCCTGCTGGTGAGATTCTCACATGAAGCTGTCTCATCTTTTATTTAAATAGCAACCTTTTTCCGAAGGCAGGAGCCAGATGTTATCATTTTCATACTTAGCATCTAAAATGTTGCCGTGTTGGCATCCTCGAGAAAACAGGAATATCTGTAAGTCTCACAGAAAGATCGAAGAATCCAGGCTATCACTATTAAAAGGAAATAGACGGTGGGGTCTGAGTCCACACAGAGCTTCCTTGGTCAACCCTGCCAGCAACTTCTGGAAGACTTCTGGCTGAGCATAGCCAGAGAACTAAATCCCACCTGCCAGGCTCCTCCTAATGAAACCAGCCCAAACGTTCCATAGAACTGGTGCTAAAAGGTTTGGGGTTAAACAGAGAAATTGATCCTCTGTAAGCTTGAAACTTAAATTTGTCTTATCTGAGATCCTTCCTCAGGAACTCCACCCTCAGGCCTTCCAGATAGGATCAAGGAACTGAAACTCACCAGATCACCACATTCAGACAACAAGATGCCAGACCCCTCATCCGTTATGATTCCTGTTTACAATCTCCTCTTCCCTACTGCTCCCTAATTCCTGTTTTTCCACATGTACTTACATTTATTTCCTTCTATATAAGACCCTAATTTTAGTTGGTTGGAGAGACGAATTTGAGACTCATCTCCTGTTCTCCTTGGCTGCAGCACCAAAATACAGCCTTCTTCCCTGTCTCAGTGATTGGCTTTCTGTGCAGTGAGCAACAGGACCTAGAGTGAAACCCTGGGTTTCAGTAACACTAATGGTGCACATAGCAAAAAGAGCCCGAGCTTTAGGATGCACCCCTTCATGCTAGGCTCCACCCACTCAAAGAAGTCAGGCCTCTGGCTCATATTTACTGAAGGGAGACAAGCCACTGAGGAGATGCAAATTCACATAAAGGTATTGAATTAAGTGTCTATACAAGCACATTTCCTTCCACATAAAGTGATGGTCCCCTACCCCCACGCTCCCTTACTGGAGCCTCCATGGTACTTGAATCTTGGGATAGAAGACGCTCCATAGGCTCTTTTCCTTTAATGACAAAAAAATAATAACCTTTGTACATCAACTAAAAATTTCTCAAAGCCAAACCTCATTATGCCTAAACTCCATGAATTATTCATCTACTTCAAGTGAGAGAGATCAGATTTAATTTTTATGTTCTGAGCGGGGCACCTTCCCTAGAATTAAACGGAAAATATCCTCATTTGTCTACTGAGCTGTTTTAAGAACAGGTTGTCATAGGCTTTCTCCATAACAGTATATCCTGAGAAACAAAGCAGGGCTCACTGATCAGCATAAGGGAAAAAATATGAAACCAGAGAGTCCTTTCCATACCCACATGGAGCTTGTTTCTAAATTAAAACCAGGCAAGAATGACACCTATACCAATACGTGCACACCCTAATAAATTAGCTGCACCCAATTATTAAGAAGGCAGCCTTAGGTCATAAAAACGATTTTGTGAAATTGATCTCAAATGAAAAATGTGTAATTATACTCAAAGCAGTTACAGGCCACTAGTCAATGAAAAATTTATATTTTCCGTGGAGTTGTATCGCTTTCTGTGAATATAAAATTAGTTCGACTGGTGGAACTTACATTACTATCAGAAGTGATTCGAGAGACAGAAACATTTTTCAGTATATGCCTTTAAAGGATCCCACAATCTGGCCAGCTATGCGCCCAATGTGCACATTATAATTTTATTGCTTTTGGCCAAAAGCCACTGTAAGACCAAAATTCTGCATAACATTCACAACATTTTTTAAAGCCATGAATGCATTTTTTTCCATATTCCTTTTGTTATTCTTTCTCCTTAGGATCTGAAAGACCTAGTTTTTAGTAAAAGCAAAAATGTACTGGAGGAATGGGGACATAGAGATGAAAAATCATGGGATTCATCCTTGATTCATCTCTTACCTTATCCCCACACCCCACTCATCATCAACTTCTATAGGTTTCATCTCCAAATTTATCTCAAAACCATACACTTCTCTCCGTGTTCACTGCTGACACCCTGGCCGAAGCTCCTGTGACCTTAACCTCTTAACTGGCCTTTTCCCCTCAGCTCTTTATTTTATTTTATTGACACATAATAGATGTACATATATTCAAGGTATATGTGATAAGTCAATATAGTCATATAATTTGTAAAGATCAAATCCATGTAGTTGGGATATCTATCCTCTTAAATATTTGTCCTTTATGCTAGAAACATTCAAATTATTATTCAAATTATTCTCTTCAAGCTACTTTGAAATAGATAATAGATTATTGTGAACTATAGCACCCTACTGCTCTACCAAACACTAGGTCTTATTTCTTCTACCAAACTCTATATTGGCACCTGTTAATGAACTCCTCTTCATCTCCCCTTCCCTACTTTTCTTCTGCTCTTGATCCCTCCAATTCATTCTTCCCACAGTAGGCTAAGAGATCTTTTTGAAAACTCAATCAGATCCTATCACTGCTCTGCTTCAGACCTTTCAAAGGCATCTGTTACCCTTTAAATAAAACCCAAACTCCTTCTGTGCCACAAGAGGCCTTGCTTGATCCAGCCGCTGGCCCCTTCCTCAATCTCTCCTCTTTCTACCCTTGCCCTCCCTCCCTCTCCATGGACCATTACACTGGTCTCCTTTCCATTCTTGAAGCTCTTCTACCTCCAGGGCCTTGTGCTTGCTAATCCTTTCCTTTAAAATGTTCTTCCCCCAACTCATGGCATCTCAGCCCCCCGGCTTATTGCCTGTAGAATCATCCTTTTATTAATTTGTTACTTGTGATCTGTTTTAGCCTTCAGTGAGTGCAAAACAAATGAGTGAATAAAATAACATATTTAAGAAATGGTAAATTCATGAAGAAATATTTTCATAAATAAGCAAATGGCTTAAGGGAAGTTCAGGTTTAAGGTTACAACTTTCTGCCCAAATAGAATCTTCCCCTTTCATAGCTATACTTCTACTTTTAAATTGCACTAAAAATTACATTATGTTAGCAATTTTTTGTTTCTTATCTGCTTAAAGACGCTACTAAAGAGAAAATTTATACTACTAATAAACACATGCAATTTTGTGGCCTCTTTTATAGTGAGCATTTCAAAATTTAAATTACACGTTAATTTCATTAGTGATAGCCATTTAAGAAGCTAATCTAGCCCAGGCACAGTGACTGACGCCTGTAATCCCAGCACTTTGGGAGGCCAAGACAGGTGGATCACCTGAGGTCAGGTATTCGAGACCAGCCTGACCAACATGGTAAAATCTGGTCTCTACTAAAAATACAAAAATTAACCGGGCGTGGTGGCAGGCGCCTGTAATCCCAGCTACTCTGGAGGCTGAGACGGGAGAATAGCTTGAACCCGGGGGGCGGATGTTGCAGTGAGCCGATATCACGCCACTGCACTCCAGCCTGGGTGACAGAGTGAGACTCCATCTCAAAACAACAACAACAACAAAACTAATCTGTCTTATCTTTTGGTTATCCTTTGGTAACTGTATATGACTTGAAAATATTTTCATTAGATAAATATTAAATATTATTCCCAATATTATAGAATGGAATCAAGCAATTTTCCCACAATACCTACCAACTAACTATATGTAGGTTTAGCAACTGGGGAGATACAAAGAAGTAGAAAATAGAATTGTACCTGTAATGGATCTCTCAATCTATTTTGAAGATAAAACAAAGAGGAGAGGAAGATGAATGAAGGAAAGAGTAGGGATTCAAGAGAGAAAGAGAACATCTGGAGAGGGAGTGGTCTGGGCAGAATGGGAAGGCCTCAGATAGTCAAGGAGAGCAGGAAACATTCCAAGGAAGAGAAAAAGGTGACCACAGGTACCAAACACCCATGGAGAGCTGTAAGTAACTTAGCCCAACTAGACTAGAATTAAAACTGTAGAGCAATTGGAAGTCAAGAGAAGTTCAAGAGTATTTTGGAGGCTGGGTGCGGTGTCTCACGCCTATAATCCCAGCACTTTGGGAGGCCGAGGTGGGCAAACCACCTAAAATCAGGAGTTCCAGCCCAGCCTGGCCAACATGGTGAAACCCTGTCTCTACTAAAAATACAAAAATTAGCCAGGCGTGGTGGTGGGTGCCTGTAGTCCCAGCTACTCGGGAGGCTGAAGCAGGAGAATTGCTTGAACCCCAGAGGCAGAGGTTGCAGTGAGCCGAGATCGTGCCACTGCACTCCAGCCTGGGTGACAGAGTGAGGCTCCATCTCAATAAATAAATAAATAAATAAATATATATATATATATATATATATATATATATAGGGATGAAAAGTCAGATTTAGCTGGCAGCAACTTACCATGTTTGGGCCCTAGAATATTGAATATGAAGGATTTTGGCAAATGAGTAGATTAATAGACAATTTTAGGACCTACATATTTAAGAATATGTCTGTAAATCACACAATAAAATCAGTACTCAAAATAAATGCATTGTTTTTTAGCCTTCAAGTCAACTACATATAGTTTCAAAACTTTAATTGGGGAAAATAAGAATTTTAGAAACCTGGCATGAAGCTTTGTTCACAAAGAAGGAAAGAAGTAGCCCAGAGAACACTCGAAAATCAGATTGTAAAATAATGACCACTATGGCCATTATAATGTTAGCATGCCCGTAAAGTTTGCATGTTGAAATTCTAACCCCCAAACTGAGGGTATCAGGAGGTGGCTCCTTTGGGAAATGATTGGGTCTTGAGAGGAGAGCTCTCATGAATGGGATTAGTGCCCTTACAAAAGAGGCCTGAGAAAGAATCTTTGTCCTTTCCACCATGTGCAGACACAGCAAAAAGGTGCAATCTATGAACCAGAAAGTGGGCCCTCACAAGACACTGAATCTGCTGGTGTCTTGACCTTGGACTTTCCAGCCTCTAGAACTGCAAGAAATAAATTTCTGTTGTTTATGAGTTACCGGTTTATGGTATTTTGTTCTAGCCACTGTAACAGACTAAGACAATGACCATATATGATTGAGTTGTAAAATAAACATCCATCCATGTATATACATCATTTATTAACATGTCATTTTTAAATGTAATTTAAATTATTAAGCTTTCAAAAAAACCCTGTGAACCTGGTTTCTCAAATACGAATGAGGAATTGGGTGACATGTTCAAGGTTACAAAAACAATGTTAACAAATAGCTAGGACAAGGACTTTCAAAATTCTAGCGACTTGCTTCAATCTCTGGACCCTTTTACAAACAGTTGCTAAAATCAGTGGTAGTTATTACATGAGCATGGAGACAAGATTATGGTAGTATAACCATTAGAAGAACATACTAACTAAAGATAAAGGCTAGGAACATTCATAAGGATAGGAATCCAAACCACCTGTCTGACATAGGCTCTTGGGTAGATTTACACCTGTTCCATATCTTGTAATCATCCTACTTAGTATTTTGTAACCAAAAGAAACATGTCCTTGCTAGACTATTTGTAATATGTCCCCTTAAGACATCAAGACTGCAAAATGTTAATGTTATCTCCTGTGGAATGTAACCATTAATCTCAAATATGATAATTAGTTGTGATGGGAAACTGTATTCAATCTGGTGTCTATACCGTCATGAAAAATTCCTTCATTCCTTTGTTAGTAGGAAGAGCCGCAAGTCTGTGTGTCTGACTCATTTTCTTTAGGGCCTAGTTGAATTAAAGAAATCAGTGGCTCTGATGCCTCACTTTTCAATAATGGCACATGAAAAATTTTACTTTTTGTCAGTTCACACACACACACATAGAAAGATAACACAGATCATCAGAGCAGAAAGTACCAGAGGGAATGAGCTAACTTCAGATACACAACTTGCACTCTTCCAGATCAATCTCAGCTCTTTGCCCGCCCTGGTACCCTATTTGCCAGAATAAGCAGATGCAAACATATATAACATACACCCTACTTTTACAAAGAAATTGTTCTTGGAAAAAACATTCAAGTACTTTTCAACATAGTATATTTTAAAATACATTAAAGTGATTTTACCAGGGAAAAACACTTTGTGAAAATACAGCATATTTTATACTAAAATACTAACCTAGGTTGGGAGGTGGTAAAATAAACAGTCAAAGGAGATTTAGTGGTATCAGGACATGGTTAGGGTTGCACTAGCAACATGTTTAAATTGAAGTTGTCAGTAGAATATTCAGACAACTTTGATCAGCTGTGCGACTCAGGGTTGTTGCTTTTGCTGGGAGCGCAGATTCGATGTGAAAATTCTATCTTCTGCTGCAATGTTTTTGTAAGATGGAGACATTGGACACAGGATAACTTTTAGCTACTGTGGAGGTGGGGTGGGGATAGCGCTCTCTTGCACTGGCAAATAGGAGGCACTACATGGAACGAAGACCGCCCCCCTCCCTTTTCCTGACAGAGCCAAGGAAGAACAATTGAAACTTGGATAAAGCACCCAAAGAAAAGCAACCTGTCCACTCCCGGACTGCTCTTCTCTGTTTCTTTGTTCTACATTCACCTCTCACTTACACATGTCAATGGAGAGAACTGGGGGATGGGGAGCTGCAGATCAAATGACTTTTTTTTGGCTTATCTTCACGAATCCAGTAGGAATCAGACGGTAGCTTTGATGCAAAGCAACAGCAGTGGGCAGATTCTTTTACTGTCACCAGTTTATAGTTCAGAGATGACCTTCCCAAGGACACAGAGCTAGTGATTGTGGAAGCAGAGCTAGAATCTCGTCCCCTCTGGCTGTAAAGTCTGGGCTTGCTGTGTGGGCAGAAAAGAACAAACCCATTGAAAGCTGCCACCTGCCTCCCCTCACCTTGGGCTCCCAAACTTTTCAGCATGCCACAAACTACACAAGACATTTCATGACCTATGCTCCGAACACTTAACACACTATGTTGTTTTCTAAAATGGCTATGAACTTGAAAAACAAATGGAGCACATAGTCCTTGAACATAAATGTATTTAACCTCTGCATGGCCCAGTAAAGATATTTGTTTCATGAAAACCAGAATAAGATGACATCCTTGCCAACTGATTTGAAATTGCTCCCTTCTTTCTGATAGTTTTCCTACCTTCAGGCTTTCCAATTCACAATACCCAGGTCTCCTCCCACCACCCTCAAATGTTACTTCTTTGCATCCTGCTTAACTTGGGTGCCTGTCTTACTTCTTTGAAAATGCTTGAACAGTTACTCCTCTCCTCTTGAAGGACCTACTATGCATCTTGTCAAATGGGCCGAGTGCCTTATATAGACTGGACATTTAGTACCTTTCTGGGACTTTTCAAGTTGTATTTTTTTTCTAATTGTACTGGATCATGTGTTGTCCTCTCTCACGTAAAGGTAAGCTTTGGAAAAATTCATTCTTCTGTATCTTGTAATCCCATGTTCCCAGATACTTTCAATTCCTATCCAATACCATGTTTACCATAAATCCCCTTAACTATGAATAATGCATCTACACTCCAATCTGTCTACAGCCTCATTTGATCTGCCCTGAGGCTGTGTCAGCCCACAATATGCTTTCTGAATTATCTAAGACTAAAGCATATTCATTATTGTGTAATTTATTGCCTAATCAATACAACAAACAAAAATCCAAACAGTTAATTTGAGCTTTTTCAAATAGGTATCTATAGGGTATATTAAAACATTAAATTACAAAAATAAAAATTAAAAATTGTGACTTTAGAGTTTAGCATACTTTAGTCAATTTTACTAATATACCTCATATAGTATATGCTTACCCAATGTTGGACTAACCGGAACATATTCTGTCCCAACCAGGCCCAATAATAATGTATGAGACTACATAGTCAGTTTTCTAAAAATGTGCTATGCAAGCACATGCACAGTAAATATTTTTTGAATGATCTTCATAGCTATCCTATAATGTCCTATGAATCATATTATCTAAATCATAAGTTATATTTTAAGTATGCCTCTCATCTATCCTTCCTGAACTGTATCTTCTGGAGAGCAGGGAACATCGTCTCCTAATTCTTGGTATCCCTCTCAACCACCTCTGCCATTTAATATTGCCTTGAATTCAGTCTAATGAATCCTTCTTTCTAGACAAGTGAGGGTGCAGGGGACAAGGATCAGGCCAGGTGGGAGGACCTGGGAGCCTGGGCACCTAGAGGTCTAGCTCTTCCCCATAGACTAATATTGTCAGAGGCAGCAGCATTGTGGCAAAGAGCCAAACCAAAGCTCAAACAGAGCATGCACACAAGCAACCATCCAGGGCTGGAGCCAAAGCATCTGAATGCAAAGCAGTGGGACCATCTAAGAGTTAAGGTCCTAAGGGTCCAGTGAAGAGGAACATGCCTGGAAAAATCTGCACCTGAGAAAGCCACTGCTGTGCCTTTTTACACAGTGCCAGTAGCTTTAGCTACAGAGGAAGCCAAGAAAGCCACCAACCTGACCAGGATGATTTTCTCTCATTGAATGGGATGAAAAGAGGGAAAGAAGGCAAAACCTTAGATACAATTAACTTCTTGCTTCTATATATTATACTTTGTAATAAATAATAATGAATAATTCACATGCTTCTGCTTAGTTGGATTGGGGAAGAAAAATAAACTCCATCACAGTTCTTTTGCCAGGTTCTCCTGGACTAAGTGGAAAGTGGAATTTCAGACGGTTGACATTATTCATGTACGAGCTTCTTGATGGACATCCTTAATGTGGTCCACAGTGGAAGAAAATGACCAAAAGTGATAAGGCCCCTCAAGCGATTCCTTTTAAGGAAATGTCTTCCGCTTGGTAGGAGGGGAGTAAGGGACCAGCAAAGCTATACCAGTTATTTAAATTCGGGCTTCCTAATAAGGAACCTCCAGTTTATGAGCTTAGAGTGGTGCCTTAGCTGACATGCATTGTCACTGGCAACCTTGTACACTCCACTGACACCCTCAACAGAGCTCATAGCTTACTTCATATGCAACAGCAGGGACCCAGGACTCCCAGCACTTGGGATACCCACAATATTCCCCCTAATAAGCTTAGGCCTTTCTTCAGCTTCCAAATTAGTTCCTCTAAGACACAGAGAGAAAAGCTATTGAGAAGGGAGATGTTCCTGCCATTTCTTTTGCACAGGGTATAGTGATTTGGGCTTATTGCTTAAGTCATTAATTTCCTATCATTTTCCAATGAGACTCTCATTTCATTAAAGGCAATAATATTTGACAATCTATTACTATCCCTTATGCCCTGAATTATTATTGCTATATTTTAACATAGAGTATAAAAAAATATACACACTGCCAAAGATCATCAACTCAAAGGAAGCAGTTCAAGAATTTTATTATCCAATGAAATATTCTCTAGGGCGCTGTATTTCCCATCTTGGGCATTCCAGTATTCTCCAAGTGTCCAAAAGAGGGATATTAGCATGTTCTAAAGCTCATCTGCATTACGGTTATTTGAAATAGACAGACTGCACTGCTGGACCAAGTAAGACTCTTAAAGCTCCTCCAAGGCAGAGGGGAGAACATGTTTTTTTTCTGAGACCCTGATGGACTCTGCTAGATAGAGCCCTCAACTGAGGGTCTTAAACCAGCAAAGAATAAATTAATTTTATTGTTTGGGATAGTGAGATCAGGAGAGGAGAAAAGTAAACGTAACTTACTGTAGGATCTTGGGCAAGCTACTTACATTTGCTAAACCTATTTTCCCACCTTTGAAATAGTAAGAATTATAGCACCAAATTCAAAGCACTTCCCCCAATATTTGGTACATAGTTTAAGGCTTAATAAACATTAGTTGCTATTATTGACTTATTATTATTTCCTTGGGAAAGCAGCACTACATGAGATTAAAAACATACATTAAGGATCAATCTTATTGAATCTTGAATACCATGTTAAGAAATCTGGACTTCAGTTGGCAAGAAAGGAGTCAGAAAAGATTATGTTAACAGGAATGACATGATCATATCTGAGCTTTAGGAAACAAAAAATTAAACCTAGATAGATATAAATATGGATAGAAATAAAGATTTAAAATTTTTTAATTTCCATTTTGTCCATCTCTCAAAATGGCCCAGAACTATTAGCACACTTCCTTCTTGGACATAATTAACACTTTACCTTAAGTACTACAAAACGCGTATACTGCCAGTTTGTATTTTCTGATGATATAATGACAACAGCTCAACTAGGTAGTCATTATCAGGCAGTCTTTTAATCAATAATCTCCTGTAATAGGCATTAGTGTAATATTAAAGATTCTTAATAGTCAAGTGGCTGTCAGCCTTGATTTGCAGTGCAAACTTTGAAATGCAAGTCACTTCAGCTGGAAAAGTTATCTTAGGACACCTAAATGTATAGTCTGAAGGAAAAAAACAGATTTGAAATAAATTTTTAGAATGTTAATTTAAAATATTACATGAACTGTTTTTTATAAAGAGAAATCCTTGACATTTTTTAACCTCTCAAATTGGCAAAGATTTATAACAAGATAATACCCAGCATTGGAGAGGACACAGAGAAATGATTGAAACTGCCTTTGCAAAATTATGACTGAGACAGTAAAAGAGATCTAATTTAAATGACTCCATCTTGCTTCTAACCTCCAAGCTGTCCTTGTTCATTCCTGGGTGTAGGCTGAACTAACTTTGGGAGAAATTTATAGTTTATAGTTTAAAACAAAGAAGGTAACAGCCTTTTCTCAAAGCAGACCTCCTTCTTGCCTGGGAACTAGATTGCCTTTACAGGAGTAACATTAGCCACAAGTTTAGAAATTACAGTTTAGGAGGCATGTAGCTGGAGGCTACAAGATTCTGACCCTCCCTAAACTGCTCCTAAGATGAGTGCTTCAGATATTTTGCAGACCCAGGACTTGATGGATCAGCGGGCACCACCTAGATCAATAAACTTGCTCGTCTAATCTTGTGGCCCCCACCCAGGAACTGAGTAAGTGCAAAAAGACAGCTCTGACTCCCTATGATTTCATCTCTGACCTATCAGCACTCCCCACTCACTGGCTTCCCCAACCCACCAAGTTGTCCTTAAAAACTCTGCTCCCCAAATGCTCAGGGAGACTGATTGGAGTAATAATAAAACTCTGACACCACCTTTGTAGAGGGTAATTTACTAATATGTATTAAAGATTTTTAGGTGTATAACATTTAGCCCAATAATTCTACTTTTTAAGAATTTTTCCTCAGTAAATAATTGTAAATAGACCATAGATTTAGCTACCAGGATGTTAATCTCAGCATTCATTCTAATAGCAAACATTTGGAATTATCTAATATTTATCTAGAAATAATAGTGATACAGCTCCAATGACTGGAGGAACACTAGGGTCCTTGGTCTCGCGACAATTAGATAAACGACACCAACACATGTGGAGTGGTTTTAAGGAGCGAAGAGTTTAATCGGCAAGAAAGAAGGAAAAAAAGCTCCCCTGTACAAAGACAGAGGGAGGGGGGCTCCAAGTGGAGAGAGAAAACCCCTGTGTGCAGCAGAAAAGTAGTTGGTTACTTTGGGAGGCTGGAGGAGGTGGTGTCTGATTTGCATAGGGCCCAGGGGATTGGTTTGACCAAGTGTGTCATTTACATAGCTGGCAAAAAACCTGGCCTTCCTACCCTAGCCTTTTAATATGCAAATGCGGGTCACCATGATGTCCTGTACACATGGTATTATCTGGAGGTGGCCATGACACTTGGCCCAGGTGGTGACAAGGAAAAGAGGGCAGGAATTGCCATGTTGGATGGACCCAGTTTCTAATCACTGGCATTTGCATATCAAAGCTTGCCAACCTGGCTCTTCAAGCCACCTTCCTGTTAGAAAAGAAATGTTTTGGGGGTTGCTTTTTATTAAAGGAAAATTCCACTGAGAACCTTTACACTTTCTAGCTTCCTAAAAAATATTTCTTAATAACTCCTGTATTAATAGGATAAACAAAACTACAGCCCACAGACCAAACCTGACCCCATCACCTTTTTTCATTCAACCTGCAAGCTAATAGTCATTTCTACATTTTTAAATGGTTGAAAGAAATCAAAAGAAAACGGTTTTGTTACTCATGAGAAGTATATGAAATTCAAATTTTAGTGTCCATAAAGAAAGTTTTACTGAAACACAGCCACATCCTACTCATTGACATATTGTCTATGGCTGATTTCAAGATATAATAGCAGAGGTGGGTAGATGCAACAGCTTGTATGTCCCCAAAGCCTAACATATTCACTATCTCACCTTTACATGAAAAGTTTGCCAAACTCTGGGTTAATTAAACCATGATCTAATCATAACATAAATTAATGTAGCCATTCAAAATTATATAGAAGATTATTTACTTTGCAAGAATGTTTAATGAATTAAATGAAATAGACAGATTATACCACAATGTATCAAGTTATGACCACATTTTATTACTTTTAATAATATATAAAATAGGAAAAAAGATGAAGTATACACAGCAAAATATTAATAGTTTTTATCTCTGGGTGATGAGATTGCAGGATTTTTTTTGGTAACAACCATACTGCTTACATTTTCTAAAAGAACGTATTGTTTAATATTAATAAAATAGCGTTGTATCAGACAGAGTCTAAAATAGCCCCCAATTGTCTTCACCTCTTTCTAGTCACATCTTGTGTAATATCATCTCTTTGAGTGGTCATGACCTTTGACTTGCTCTAAACAATAATTGGATATGGCAAAGGTGACGGGTTGTTATTTCCATGATTACATTACAAAATAGTGACTTTCATCTTGCTAGCAGACTCTCTATTGCTTTCTCACCTTGTGCGCTTTAAAAAAGCAAGCAGCCACATTAGGGGCAACTATGTGGCAAGAAATGGAGTGTGACCTCAGGCCAACAGCTAAGTAAGATTGAAAGCCAACAGCCAGCAAGAAACTGAGGCCCTCAGTCCAACAGGCCGCAAGGAACTAAATCTTGCCAACAACCATAGGAACTTGGAAGCAGGTCTTTCTTTGGTCAAGCCATCAGATGAGATCCTAGCCCTAGCCAGCACCTTGATCGCAAACTCATGACAGACCCCAAAGCAGATCTGACTAATCCATACCCAGATTCCCAATCCACAGAAAGTGTGAGAAAATGAATGTTTGTGTACTTTAAGCCACTATATCTGTGGTAATTTTTTATGCAGCAAGAGATAACTGATAAAAATATAAAATACTGGGCTGGGCGCGGTGACTCATGCCTGTAATCCCAGCACTTTGGGAGGCCGAGGTGAGTGGATCACCTAAGGTCAGGAGTTTGAGACCAGCCTGACCAGCATGCTGAAATCCCATCTCTGCTAAAAATACAAAAATTAGCCGGGTGTGGTGGCAGGCACCTGTAATCCAAGCTACTCTAGAGGCTGAGACAGGAGAACAGCTGGAACTCAGGAGGCGGAGGATGCAGTGAGCCTATATCACGCTGCTGCACTCTAGCCTGGGCAACAAAGAGTGAAACTCCATCTCAAAAAAAATACATATATATATATATATATATATATATATATATATATATATATACACACACACACACACACACACACACACGCATATATATTAATTTAAAAAACTTTTTAAAAATATAGTATTTAGAATGATATATAAAGAAGAAAATAGTAACTTTTAAGTGGCTAGGCAATTTAAATTTTTTAGATGGTAGATATAGTTAGAAAAGTGAACAGAACAAATTAATGGGTCGAATTTTGCCCTTTAGACAAAATTACGGTGATAGCAAGTGTGTGGGTTGCCCCAGGTTCCGTAGCTGCTTATGTCTAAACTTGAATATTCTGGAAAGAAGTTCTAACTGAAACCACCTTTGCAAAAAGTATAACAATGAGAAAATTATGACAGCGAAAGAGACCTAATCTAACTCCCATCTTGCCTTTAACCTCCAAATTGCCCTTGTTCATTCCTATACTTAGGCCAAGCTAACTTCGGGAAAAATTTAGTTTATAGTTTAAATGATAATAGATCTTCCCCAAAACTAAACTGCCTTTATAAAGCTAATGAAAGGCTACTAGGTTAGGAGGATAAAAAGGACCTGAATTTTGCTAAGACATAGGCATAAACCATTACCAGCCATTATTCTGGAGGTCACACCATTTGCAATTTCTCCAGTTCACTATAGTATTGGCCTTTTGAGATGTCTTTTCAGGCTTCTGCATTTCTGACTACTGGAAGACCCCATGCCAACCCTCAATTCTCTGTTCAACCAGTCCTGTGGACCCACTCAGAAGTGGACTCAGTGCACAAGGACTATTTTCCACACCCCTGTGATTGCATACCCAACCAGTCAGCAGCACCTATTCTCCTAGCCTCCTGCTCACCAAACGATCCTTGAAAAAGCCTAGACTCCAAATTTTCAAGGAGATTGATTTGAGTAATACTTCCACCTTCTGCTTGGTGTGACTTGCCTCATGCCAATTAAAGCCTTTCTTTATTGCAATGCCACACTTTCAGTGAATTGGTTTTGTCTGTGCAGTGGGCAAGAAGAACCTATCAGGTGATTATATGACTACTCAAACTTCCCCATAGCCTAGATATGCTATTGTCTAGGATTAAAAAGAAACAATCATTTGATTCTCAGTTCTCTTTAGAGTTCTGCACCCCCTTTCCCCCTATCTCCCCGCCAAAGCTCGTCCCATTTAAAATGCAAAGCTATTACTACAGGATAATTACTCCATAACTGCAGCCATCACCAATATCTAACCTCTTCCCAAGACTCATTACATATAAAAGAATAAAATAAGCATGCCCTCTTACATTTTTTATATAAGCAAATTGTGCACTTTCACCTTGATCAACAGGATAATAACATGCATAAATCTCCTATTTTGACCCAAAAATTGTCTTTAAATAAGTTTCATGCAACTTTTATGTCTGAGAAGCCATTACATTTTTATTACTGAAGCAGTAATAGCTGTTTATTAGATTTTAAAAACCGCCCTACTGACCATTGAAAGCCTTTCCCCTTCCTCAAGAAGCTCTTAAATGAAAAAAAAAAAAAAAAAAAAAAAAAGCCCTTGTCCATCGTGATTACTAGGTATTACTCACAGGTCATAAATATCCCTATTTCTTACAGTAGGTTTTTAGGGAATTAAAATAGGACAAAATTAATAAACTGCCCTCTGAACTAGTTAAAAGCATCTCATTTAGGTTTATAAATATTCTGGAGATGTAATCAAAAGATTGCCAAAGCCAGTATCATCTGCATTTTTTTGGAAACCAATAAATTAATAAAGCTTAATTCTGATTGTGTATTGCCCAAAAAACTGTACCACTAATAACGAATGGGCAAAAATGTTCTTCTGCTGAGGTTCCCCCCCTCAGTCTGAATCACACTTAAATATTTATGATTGCTCTTATTATAGTAAAACTACTCTCACATCCAGTTCCAACAGGGTAAAATCTCCACTTTAAAGGACTCCTCAGTAATTCTAAAACTTTGTTATACAGACTATCTTAGGAGCTTTTGCAGCTGGAGAACTAAAGACTGAGAATGAAAGCTTATACTGGGTGCAAGGATCAATAATAATCTCAACTGGAGTTGTTCTAAGGGAAGTCACAAGAAATGGATAATCTACTTCTTTGGCTTCCTAGTCTCAACATCCACGAAGTCCTTGGGAACGTGGTATAAGTTTCCATTCTTTATTTCTGTCTGTTTTCTGCCATGCTCCTATGACCTGAATGTTTGTGTTCCCCACAAAATTCATATATAGAAGCCTTAACTGCAATTGTGATGATATTTAGAGATGGGGCCTTTGGGAGATAATTAGACTGTAAGGATGGGGCTCTCATGATGAGATAAATGTCCTTATAAGAAGAGGAAGAGACAGGAGATATGGATATACAAGTTAAGAAGAAATTATTTAGGCAGATACTGAGGGTACAGGAGTCCTCGGTAAGGTTTTCCTTTTAATGAAAAGCAGCCCCAAAATCCTTTTCTTTTCTAACAAAAGGCAGCCTGTAAAATTAAGCTGCAAACAAAGACAAGCAAACTGGAAGCTTGCACGGGTGAATGCCAGCAGTTGTGCCAATACGAAAAGGCTACCTGGGACTAGGCATGTTCAAAATTGCAGCTCCATGTTCCCTTCTCTTTGCCAGCCATGCATACAGTAAGGAGCAGACAAGATGGCACCAGCCAAGTGGAAAGCCCGTTTGTATAGTAAGATTAGGGTGGGGTGACCAGCCTTCCCTGCATGCTATGTAAACGTCACAATTGGTCCAACCAATCTGTGGGCCCTATGTAACTCAGACGTGGCCTCCTCAAGTCCTGTCTATAAAATCCAGTGCACTCTACCACATGCGAGAATTCCCACTTGGGTGCCCCTCTCTCACACAAGACAGACAGCTGTTCTCCTTTCTCTTTCTTTTGCCTATTAAACCTCCGCTCCTAAACTCACTCCTTGTGTGTGTCCATGTCCTTAATTTTCTTGGCATGAAACAACAAACCTCAGGTATTTACTCCAGACAATGACAGCACTTGAATCTCTCTTTCTCTCTGTCTCTCTCTCTCTCCCTCCCTGCCTCCCCACCTCCTCCTTCCCCCTATGTCAAAATACAGAAAGAAGGCACCTGTCTGGAAACCAGAAATAGGGCCCTCACCAGACGCTGAATCTACCAGCACCTTGATCTTGGACTTCTCGGCCTCTAGAACTGTAAGAAATAAATGTTTGTTTGTGTAGGGTAGAAGAAAAGCTTCCTCTCTGCCCACTGAAGGTTTGCTGAAAATGAACTGACAAAAGAGAGATTGATCAGAGAAAGAGGCACACAAAATTTATTTAACATGCACAGGGGAAAATCACAGGAATGTGATTACCCAATAACCCAGTGAGGTTCAGATGCTTATATATCCTCCTCCACAGGGGAAGGGGAGATGATGGGTGTAGGAGTAAATGCTTTTCAGGGAAATGAATGAGCCCAAAAAACACTGGCCTGACACAAAGTTCTTCTGAGCTCTGAGGAAGGTGATAAAAAGGTGAGGGGTGGAAGTTCTTGTGAATAAATGTCTTATGATGTAGATGAAACCTCCCAAGTAATCTCCAAGAGCTGCCCTCAGGGGAATAGATGAAAAGTCTGTTTGTGGTGGCAACTCTCAGTTATGTCTCTTCTCCAGCGGTTACTTAAGGAGAGTCCTAGGGAGGAGGTCTTAAGACAATTGCTTTTCTTTTGGAAACAAGCTTTTTTTTTCAGATAAGAATATTCCAGAAGGAGTCCCTTCCAGTGCTTCAGGAAAGAAAGGAGATGGGGTGGGGGTCGGGGAGGGCACTTGGGGAGGGGAGGGTCAGAGAGAAACTTTGGTTCTGAGGCTTATTTTTTTTTTTCCTTTTTTTTTTTTTAGACAGAGTCTCACTCTGTTGCCCAGTCTGGCATGCAATGGCCCAATCTTGGCTCACTGCAGCTGCCACCTCCCAGGTTCCAGCGATTCTTCTGCCTCAGCCTCCCAGGCAGCTGGGATTACAGGCACACACCACCATAGCTGGCTAATTTTTGTATTTTTAGTAGAGACGAGGTTTCACCATGTTGGTCAAGCTGGTCTTGAACTCCTGACCTCAGGTGATCCACCTGCCTCAGCCTCCCAAAGTGTTAGGATTATAGGCGAGCGCCACTGTGCCCAGCCTCTGAGGCTTATTTCTGAGGCTACTCAATTTTATTTACTTCAAAGCATTCGGCATGACAAAGCATTGAAACAGCGTCATTGTGTGGGGTAAACACCCAGGGTTCCTCATCTCACACCAAGGAAATGGAGTATGCAGACACAAGAAGTGGGTTTAGGAGTGGAGGTTTAATAGGCAAAAGAAAGAGAAAGAATAGCTCTCTCTCCTGGGAGAAAGAGGGGCTCCGGAGTGGGACTTCCAGCCCACCACAGAGTGCACCAGATTTTATAGACAGGTTTGAGGGGGCGATTTCTGATTTACATAGGGCCCACGGATTGGTTGGACCACGTGTGACCTTTACATAGTTTGCAGGGGAAGCTGGCCACCCCACCCTAATTTTATTATGTAAATAAGCTTTCCACTTGGCCGGCGCCATCTTGTCTACTCCTTACTGTACACGTGGCTGGCAAAGAGAAGGGAAGATGGAGCCACCATGTTGGGCCTGCCTATCCCCAGCTAGCCTCTTTCCTGCTGGCACGGCTGCTGGCATTCACCCATGCAAGCTTCTAGCCTTCTTTTCTATGTCTCCAGCTTGATTTCACAGGCTGCTCTTTGTTAGAAAAGAAAATGATTTGGAGGCTGCTTTTCATTAACAGGAAAACCTTCCTGAGGACTTCCTTACCCTCACTATCTGCCTAAATAATTTCTTCCTAACTGCTATATCAGCATCATATTTTGAGGTATCATTTTCTGCACCCAACAGTTGTCTAAGCTACTCAGTTTATGGTATTTCGTTATAGCAGCCCCAACTGACTAAGATAACTATATAGGCCTCTCTGGACACCACAGCTGCTATGGCCTGAAAATGAGAAAAGGGTTCGCTTCCTTTTCTCAAATCTCGCAACGCTTTATTCATCCAAAGCCTATCACATTATTCTTTGTTTCATAGTCTTTGTGTACACACAGCTCTTTCCTACTAAGTAATTTCAGGCTATTCGTCCTCCTTTACAAACTTCCTAAAGCCTTGTACAAATTAGTCCCTTTAAAATATTGGGAGATGTGTAGATTTTTAAAAAGAGATTTAAAGACACATTAACTGATTACAATGCACAGAATTTAACTGAATCCTGATCCAGACAAATAAGTTGTTGAAAAAATTTGTGAGACAATGATGAAAAGTTGAATATTGACTGGGTACTTGACAATATTAAAGAACTGTTAGATGTGATAAGGGCATTGTGGTTATGCTGCTTAAAAAGTGTTGTGTGTGTATGTATGTATGTATATGGAAAAATGATGTGAAGTCTGGAATCTGCTTCAAGATAATTGGGAAAATAGGTGGGCATATAGGTGAAACAAGGTTGACTATGGATTGAATTGGGTGATGGGTACTTGGTATTGTTGCTTAAAAACCACCCAAACTTAGTAGATTAAAACATTTATTTTGCCAAAACATCTGTGATTTGGGCAGGAATTTGCAGGGAGAGCGCCAAACTATTTCACTTGGTGTCAGCTGGGGTAGTTTAAAAGTTAAAACTTGTAATAATCTGAAGACTCACTAAGTCATATGTCTGCTGGTTGATACTGGCTGTTGGCTGGAACCTTAGCTGGGGATATTGGCCAGAACACCTACATGTAGCCTGGACTTCCTCACAATATGACAGCTAAGTTCCAAAGGTGGAGAGTGAGAAGGGCAGAAGATGTATTGCCTTTTGTGACCTAGTCTCTTAAGTCATTACTTCTAACACAGTCTATTGGTTAGATGTCACTAAAATGCAAAAATAGATATGAACAACAGGAAAAGCTTATGATGTTCTTGGATAGCAAGACACATCACACAGATGTTAGTTGTCTCTAAAGTAATAAATTTAGCACAAGCCCAATGAAAATACAATAAAGCATTTTACTGCAGTGAGAAGAACTATTTAAAGTTTACCTGGAAGAATAAACAAGGAAAAATTGCCAGAACAATTCTAAGGGAGCAATAAAGAGGAAATGGTCTTGCCAAGCATCAAATATATTATAAATCTTTGATAACTAAAGCAGTTTGGTACAAATGCATAATTACAGGACAGGCTAATGGAAAACAAAAGAGCATATAGAAATTTAGTGTCAATTAATGGTAATAGCTCAATTGGTAGGGAAAAGATGGGCTTTCTAATAAATATTGTTGGGATAACTAGAGAGTCATATGGAAATAATTAAAATTGGATCAATTTCTCCCATCAATGTGAAAAGATGCTCCATCTTGCTCATAAGATAAATGCAAATCAAAACTATACTTAAGTACATTTCTCACCTAAGAGGTTGGCAATATCCAAAATGTTTTCTCTAGTGGTACTCTAATACATTGCTAATATACACCATTTTTCCATAGAGGGGAATTTGGTAATATCTAGCAAACCTGAGAATGCATTTACCTTTTGAGCAAGAAATCCTGCTTCTAGGAATCTCCCAAAGCTATACTGGTAAAAATACGAACAGCACAAAGCTATTCATTGCAGCACCATCTGTAATAGCAAAAGACTGGAAATAACTCAAATGCCTATCAAGAGGGGAAAAGTTGAATACACTGTGGAATATCTGCACAGTGAAGTAATATGTTGCTATAAAAAACAATAAGCTCTCTATATACTATTACGGCATTATCTCCAGGATATATGTTAGTGACAAAAGCAGGATGAATAAAATTGTATACATGACTTTTCTGCTTATCAAAAGAAGGGTTTTGAAAATATATGCTTATGTTTAAAGTAAATAAAAGAATAAACTATGAACAAGCTTCCTTTGGAAGAGGGAGAAATAGGATGAGGAGGATAGAAGACAGAAGCTACATTTCTTTGAATATACTTTTTCCTGTAAATTTGACTTAGAAACCATGTAAATATTTCCCACAATCATAAAGCAAAAATAAAATTTTAAATTCCTAAAAGACAAAAATGAAACACAATCCCGTGTATACAAATGACTTTAAAACACAGCAATCTGAGTGTACACCCCTAGTGAGCTATACTTATATGACAAAAAAAAAAAAAAGGTTGTTTAGGGGAAATAAGAATTAGAAACTGTTTAATGATTGAAGGCTGGGTAGAAGCTGTTATTCCGAGACCATTGTGTGTGAGTCTTGTATAAAACAAATGAGTAATTGTTAGTGTCATTGAGAAGTAGCATTTTCATCATATAAGACAGGAAATACACAGATATAAGATCCATGAAGTTGAATAAAAAATTTACAGTACTGGCTGCACATGGTGGCTCATGACTGTAATCCCAGCACTTTGGGAGGCTGAAGCAGGCAGATCATCTGAGGTTGGGAGTTCGAGACAAGCCTAGCCAACATGGTGAAACCCTGTCTCTACCAAAAATACAAAAATTAGCTGGGCGGGTACCTGTAATCCCAGCTACTCGGGAGGCTGAAGCAGGAGAATCTCCTGAACCTGGGAGGCGGAGGTTGCAGTGAGCCAAGATTGCGCCACTGCACTCCAGCCTGGGTGACGAGCGAAACTCCATCTCAAAAAAAAAAAAAAAAAAAAAAAAATTAGAGTACTGAATTTGAAGTACTGGTATAAAGATTATAAACAGAATGAATATACACAGACAGCCACGCATCACTTAACAATAAAATACATTCTGAGAAATGTGTCTTAGGCAATTTCAGTCATTGCGTGAACGTCATAAAGTGTACTTAAACAAACATAGATGGTATAGCCAGCCTACTACACATCTAAGCTGTATGGTGTAGTCTATGGCTTGTAGGCTACAAACCTGTACAGGATGTTACTGTACTGAATACTGTAGGCAATTATAATAAAAGAGTAAGTATTTGTACATATAAACATACAAAAAGTACAGTAAAAGTACAGTACTATCTTATGGGACCACCATTATATATGCAGTTTGTCGAACAAAACATCGTTATGTGATGCAGGACTGTATTTCTTAGCTCTGTCCACTAAGTGATTAACGATCAAACCAGTAGAAATGAGCTCCCCAATGCATGTCATGTGTATTACAGTCCATATAATAACATTTCTGAAAAAGCAAACAAAATTCTTTGCAAAAATAGGTCTGATTCCAGGTCTGAGAAGGGAAATGTACAACATAAACCTGAACTATCTTATTACCAGAACGCAAGAAAGCTAACAAAGAATACTTAAGCACTAATTAAAGATAGGACAATCAATATCAATAAGAGTAATTAACTGCAATAGATTAGAAAACATCAAAAATCTATGATTATATTAATGCTGGTTGTGGAGAAAAAAACACTTATATACTGTTGGTGGGAGTGTAAATTAGTTCAACCATTGTGGAAGACAGTGTGGCGATTCCTTACAGATCTAAAGACAGAAATACCATTCGACCCAGCAATCTCATCACTGGGTATATACCCAAAGGAATATAAATCATTCTATTATAAAGACACATGCACACATATGTTCATTGCAGCATTATTCACAATAGCAATGACATGGAATCAACCTAAATGCCCATCAATGATGACTGGATAGAGAAAATGTGGAACATATACACCGTGCAATACTATGCAGCCATAAAAAGAATGAGATCATGTCCTTTGCAGGGACACAGATGAAGCTGGAGGCCATTATCCTTAGCAAACTAATGCAGGAATAGAAAACCTAATAGCACATTTTCTCACTTGTAAGTGGAAACTAAATGATGAGAACACATGGACACATTGAGGGGAACAGCACACACCGTGGCCTATTGGAGGAAGGAGGGTGGGAGAAGGGAGAGGATCAGGAAAAGTAACTAATGGGTACTAGACTTAATACCTGGGTGGATGAAATAATCTGCATAACAAACTCCCATGACACAAGTTTACCTATGTAACAAAAATGCGCATGTACCCCTGAACTTAAAAGTTAACAAAAAGGCTATCGACCATCTTTAAAGGATATTAGAGAACTAATTCATTATTCTGAAAACTGGCAAATAAAGGAAAATAACTATTTTTTCTATACAAACCAGATCTCAGAGTAACCAAATTATCAAGGGAAGTTCTTCTGTTGAAATTATCACAGCTAGTATGTAAAGAAAACTATAACGAATTAATAGATCCAGCTAGTGATCACCAATTGCTGCTAATATCACTAGGAGAGATGAAGTAACCAACATCTATGAAACAGTACTGCAAGAAAGAAAGTGTATGAGTATTGAATCTGAATCCGAGGAAGCCTCTACATCTAGGACTGGTTTCATAGGTGTAATCTATTCAGTTTCACAGGGCTCTGAGCTCAGAAGGGTCCCATTTTATGTTCTGCTGCCCTGTTTGGACCAGCCAAGGTGGCTCACACCTGCAATCCCAGTATTTGGGAGGCCAAGGTGGGAGGATCACTTGAGGCCAGGAGTTTGAGACCATCCTGAGCAACATAGCGAGACCCTGTATCTACAAAAAATACAAAAATCAGCCAGGCATGCTGGTGCATGCCTGTAGTCCTAGCTACTTGGGAGGCTGAGGCAGGAGGATCCCTTGAGCCCAAGAGCTCATGAGTGCAGTGAGCTATGATTATACCCCTGCACTCCAGCCTGAGTGACAGAACAATACCCTGTGTGAAAGAAAAAGAATTAGTTCGTTTTTACACTGCTATAAAGAACTACCTGAGACTGGGTAATTTATAAAGAAAAGAGGTTTAATTGACTCACAGTTCCACATGGCTGGGGAGGCCTCAGGAAAGTTACAATCATGGTGGAAGGCAAGGAGAGGCAAGCATCTTCTTCACAAGGTGGCAGGAGAGAGCGAGCACGAGTGGGGAAGTGCCACATTTATTTAAACCATCAGAGCTTGCAAGAACTTATGAGAACAGCATGGGGAATATCTGCTCCCACGATCCAATCACCTTCCACCAGGTCCCTCCCACAACATGTGGGGATTACAATTTGAGATGAAATTTGAGTGGGGATACAGAGCCAAACCAATGGAAGGAGGGAGGGAGGAAGAAAGGAAGGGAGGGAAGGAGTGAGGAGGGAGCGGGGGAGTGAGGGAAGCGGGGAGTGAGGGAGGGAGGGAGTGAGGGGAGGGCAAGAAAGAAAGGAAGGGAGAGAGAAAGAGCAAGAAAGAAAAAAAAAGGAAAGAGAAGAAGAGGGGAAGGGAGGGGAGGAAGGGAAATTTGAACAACAGGTCCAACGTTTTCATTTTGCACTGGGCCCAAAGTATGTTGCATTCATGTCTACATCTGACTACTAATTTACAGGAAGTAAGTGTTGTAGTTTAAAGAGCTGTCCACAAATTCTTTGATACTCCTTCCTGCCAAAAGCAAAGCCTAGTTCCTCTCTCCTTAAGTATGGGCTGTACTTTGTGATTTGCTTGAAATGAATTGAACAGATTAGAAATGATGGTGTGTGACTTCCAAGAATAGATTTAAGACACTGTGGCATCCACCTTGCTCTAAGGTCACTTGCACTGGAGTAAGCGAGCTGACATGAGAGGAGCCTCAAGCAGTTGTATGGAGAGGTGCATGTGGTGAGGGACCAAGGCCTCCAGCCAACAGCCATGTGAGTGAGCCATCTTGGAGTGGCTCCTTCTGCCCTGATCAAGCTTTTAGATCACTGCAGCCCCAGCTTACAGTTTGAATGCAACCTCATGACAGACCCTGAGTGATAACCACTCGGCCAAGCCACTTTTGAATTTCACACAGCAATTGTGAGGTAATGTTAATTATTGTTTTAAGTTGCTATGTTTTGAGGAAATTCATTACACAGGAATATATAATACAAGAAGAAACAAGGAACATGCTCAATTACAGTGTGGGACTACAATCACCAAAATCCAGGCCAGGCATGGTGGCTCACACCAGTAATCCCAGCACTTTGGGAGGCTGAGGCGGGCGGACCACGAGGTCAGGAGATGGAAACCATTCTAGCTAACACGGTGAAACCCCGTCTCTACTAAAAATACAAAAAATTAGCTGAGTGTGGTGGCAGGCGCCGGTAGTCCCAGCTACTTGGGAGGCTGAGGCAGGAGAATGGCGTGAACCTGGGAGGCGGAGCTTGCAGTGAGCCGAGATCGCGCCACTGCACTCCAGCCTGGGCAACAGAGCGAGACTCCACCTAAAAAAAAAAAAAAAAAAAAAGAAGACAAAATCCATCCTGTGGGAAAATCACCTAACACCTTCAACCAAAACATTTCAAAGAAAAAAGAGCACATCATAGGCACCTTTTTTGGATCCGGATTCAAGCAAACTACTAAAAAAACAGTTACAGGGCAATTAAAACTATGCAAATACTGACTGGATATCTGATGGTATTAACAAGTTATTGCTGATCTTTTAGGGAGGTGGGGATGATGATAGTATCATAGTTATGTTTTAAAAGGGAAGTCCTTGACTTCTAGAGATACACACTAAAATATTGAAAGATAACATGTCTAGAATTTTCTTCAAAATGTCTCTGGAAGGGAGAGAATTGGTGGGAAAAAGGAAATAAGATTAACCATGAGTTGATCACTATTGAAGCTGAGTGATGAGAACATAGTTCATTTCATAATTCTCCACAGTAAATATTTTTTAAAAAGAAAACTATAATGAATTAATAGATTTAGCTAGTTATCACCAACTGCTGCTAACATCACTAGGAGGGATGAAGTACCCAACATCTATAAAGCACTACTTCAAGAAAAAAAGTGTATGAGTATAAAATATGAACCTGATCAAGCGTCTACATCCAGGGCTGGTTACATCAACATACATAAACAAATACCACACAACATTTAAGAGTGGGCTTAACAAAACTAATTACAAACAAGATGAAGACTATAAGGGTTTGAATGTTTTATTATCTAATATAATTAAAAGTAAATAATGATTTTTAAGTGTCAAAACCAAACTCCAGACTCCACATTACTAATTACTCCATCTACTCAAGGAAATACTCTGAATTGGAATTGGTATTTTTGGCACATATTATTTGACCCGGTAATCCATAATAACCTCAGAAGTATTATGCCTTCTTTTTAATTGTTCAATTCAAATCATAATCATATTTAGTCACCAGATGGACTTTCTTCTTCACCTATTCCATCATGTTAGAAAAACAGTGTAAATTAGCACCTTATAATGACTCATGATAGACTTTTATCATCCACATAGGAAAGCAGTGAGGAGAAGGTTACCCTAACCATTCAACGGTAAAAGAGACATAAACAGATGCTATTCACAAGTCTCAGTGTGCCAGTGGCAATCACCACCTGTTCTACTCCATCGATTAAGAGCTACGCGTGAACAAGAAGCCAAGAGACAGAAAAATCATGCAGACACAAATCTTTACTGCAACAATTGCATTTTAAATTCCTTCATTAAAAATACACACCACACATAGTTATAATAGAGTAATACAAAGGACAGGCAATTACATGACTACCCTGAGCTGAGATCAGATTGGGGCAAGTTCACAAAGGTCTCACCTCTGTTCTCTTCTTTCCTTTACCAATAGGAGGGAGAGACTGCTCTATGCAGATGTCTTAGGAAAATAATCAACTGGAGATGCCTCATTATTTCTCATTCTTTCCAATTCAGAATTTGTCATAACTCTTGGCTTGAGTTTGGCTGCAGGTATCACTAACATGATAAAAAGGGGGATTGATCAGCAATACAAAATTGTAAACGTGGTTTAACTATGAAAAAAAAAATTCTCCGTCAAACTTGCGTACAGATTTTTTTTAAATGAGAAAAAAATATTCTAACACATAAGTTAACATTAATAATGGGTCTGGATAAGACTGTAGATCCATCTCTCTTCCTCCCTTATTTTTTTCTGAATTTTAAAATATATATATCTTCTTTGTTTTTTCTTTTTTAATCTTAGCTTACTGCAGCCTCAAACTCCTGGGCTCAAGGGATCCTCCTGCCCCAGCCTCCCAAGCAGCTAGGACTCCAGATGTGTGCCACCATGCCTAATTTTTTTTCATTTTTTTGTAGAGTCAGTGTATTAGGCCACTTTTGTGCTGCTATAAAGAAATACCTGAGGCTGGGTAATTTATAAAGAAATGAGGTTTAATCGTCTTAAGGTTCTGCAGGCCTTAAGAAAGCATAGTTCTGGCATCTGCCTCTGATGAGGCCTCAAGAAGTTGACAACATGGCAGAAGGCAACAAAGAGCCAGTCTGTCACATGGCAAAAGTGAGAGCAAGACAGAGGTTGGGAGTGCCACACACTCTTAAAGAACCAGATCTCCAGTGAACTAACTAAGCGAGAACTCACTTAACACTGAGGGAATGGTACTGAACCATTCATGAGGGATCTGCCCCCATGATCCAATCACCTCCCACCAGGCCCTACCTCCAACACTGAGAATCACATTTCGACCTGAGATTTGGAGGGGACAAACATCCAAACCGTATCAGACTGGGTTTCACTATGTTGCCCAGGGTGGTCTTGAACTCCTGACCTCAAGTAATTCTCCTACCTCCGTCTCCCAAAGTGCTGGGATTACAGGCGTGAGCCACTGTACCTGGCTTATTGTTTCTTCAATATCATATATTTCCTTTTAAATGAAACACTTAAAATGTGCTATTATTGTTATCCCTATATGAGAATTTAAAAAAAAATTTTTATCAGCACAGTGGCAGGTTAATAAATGTCCTTTATTTAAAATTTAAATACATTTCATTCACTAAAACAACTGCAGAAGAAATGTACTTAAAATTCGTGCCTAAGTTATTTCAAAGTATTTTTCCATAAAAAATATAATTCAGACTGGCCTCCTCTCAATATGATTCACGTGTTGTTGCAAATAGGGCCTATACATTTTCTACCAATGTGACAGAAATAGTAAGCAGAATCAGTTCCTTATCTCACAAAAACTATAGAATTGTATTGAACAAAAAAGAGGTTACTTACTGTAAGGTATTAAGTTTCAATGACCATTTGTCACTTAACAACAATAATAAATACAAATGAAAATAAACAGAAAATTCAGCCTTAAAGAGAAAAATGAGAGAAAGCAAAACAAGAAAACTGAACGGCTGCACACAGGAATATTAAATTGTTCTTAAATGGTTTGTAAAGCAATTCAGGAAGGATAAAGGTGGGGAGGGGGGAATGTGTGTTTATAACACTCTCATGTTAGTCTGTAAGCTGTCAAATATGAGCCATCTTTACCTGAAGTCATGAACAGTGCCAAATCTACATTTAATTGGTGTACCTGAAAGTGACAGGGAGAATGGAACCAAGTTGGAAAACACTCTTCAGGATATTATCCAGAAGAACTTCCCCAACCTAGCAAGTCAGGCCAACATTCAAATTCAGGAAATACAGAGAATGCCACAAACATATTCCTTGAGAAGAGCAACCCCAAGACACATAATCATCAGATTCACCAAGGTTGAAATGAAGGAAAAAATGTTAAGGGCAGCCAGAGAGAAAGGTCACTTTACCCACAAAGGTAAGCCCATCAGATTAACAAGGGATCTCTTGGCAGAAACCCTACAAGCCAGAAAAGAGTGGGGGCCAATATTCAACATTCTTAAAGAAAAGAATTTTCAACCCAGAATTTCATATCCAGCCAAACTAAGCTTCATAAGCGAAGGAGAAATAAAATCCTTTACATACAAGCAAATGCTGAGATATTTTGCCACAACCACACCTGCCTTTCAAGAGCTCCTGAAGGAAGCACTTCACATGGAAAGGAACAACCAGTACCAGCCACTGCAAAAACATACCAAATTGTAAAGATCATCAATGCTATGAAGAAACTGCATCAACTAATGGGCAAAATAACCAGCTAGCATCATAATGACAGGATCAAATTCAAACATAACAATATTAACCTTAAATGTAAATGGGCTAAATGCACCAATTAAAAGACAAACACTGGCAAACTGGATAAAGAGTCAAGACCCATTGGTGTGCTGTATTCAGGAGACCAATCTCACGTGTAAAGACACTCACAGGCTCAAAATAAAGGGATGGAGGAATATTCAAAAGCAAATTCAGAAAGCAAAAAAAAGCAGGGGTTGCGATCCTAGCCTCTGATAAAATAGACTTTAAACCAACAAAGATCAAAAGAGACAAAGAAGGCCATTACATAATGGTAAAGGGATCAATGCAACAAGAAGAGCTAACTATCCTAAATATATATGCACCCAATAAAGGAGCACCCAGATTGTAAAGCAAGTTCTTAGAGACCTACAAAGAGACTTAGACTCCCACACAATAATAACGGGAGACTTTAACACTTCACTGTCAACACTAGACAGATCAACAAGACAGAAAATTAACAAGGATATCCAGGACTTGAACTCAACTCTGGACCAAGTGGACCTAATAGACATCTATAGAACTCTCCACCCCAAATCAACAGGATATACATTCTTCTCACCACCACATTGCCCTTATTCTAAAATTGACCACATCATTGGAAGTAAAACACTCCTCAGCAAATGCAAAAGAACAGAAATCATAAAAGACAGTCTGTCTGATCACAGTGCAATCAAATTAGAACTCAGGACTAAGAAACTCACTCAAAACCACACAACTACATGGAAACTGAACAACCTGCTCCTGAATGACTAGTGAGTAAATAATGAAATGAACGCAGAAATAAAGATGTTCTTTGAAACCAATGAAAACAAAGACACAATGTACCAGAATCTCTGGGACACATTTAAAGCAGGGTGTAGAGGGAAATGTATAGCACTAAATGCCCACAAGAGAAAGCAGGAGAGATCTAAAATTGACACCCTACCACCACAATTAGAAGAACTAGAGAAGCAAGAGCAAACAAACTCAAAAACTAGCAGAAGACAAATAATAACCAAGATCAGAGCAAAAATGAAGGAGCTAGAGACCGAAAAGCTTTCAAAAAAAATCAATGAATCCAGGAGCTGGTTTTCTGAAAAGATCAACAAAATAGACAGACTGCTAGCCAGACCAATAAAGAAGAAAAGACAGACGAATCAAATAGACGCAATAAAAAATGATAAAGGGGATTTCACCTCCCATCCCAAAGAAATACAAACTACCATCAGAGAATACTATAAACACCTATATGCAAATAAACTAGAAAATCTAGAAGAAATAGATAAATTCCTGGACACATACACCCTCCTAAGGCTAAACCAGGAAGAAGTCAAATCCCTGAATAGATCAATCACAAGTTCTGAAATTGAGGCAGTATTTAATAGCTTACCAACCAAAAAAACTCCAGGACCAGACAGATACACAGCCAATTCTACCAGAGGTACAAAGAGGAGCTGGTACCATTCCTTCTGAAACTATTCCAAACAATAGAAAGAGAGGGAATCCCCCCTAATTCATTTTATGAGGCCAGCATCCTGATATCAAAACCTGGCAGAGACACAACAAAAAAAGAAAATTTTAAGCCAATAACCCTGATGAACATCGATGCGAAAATCCTCAATAAAATACTAGCAAAATAAATCCAGCAGCACATCAAAAAGCTTATCCACCACGATCAAGTCGGCTTCATCCCTGGGATGCAAGGCTGATTCAACATATGCAAATCAATAAACATAATCCAAGACATAAACAAAACTAATGGCAAAAAACACGATTATCTCAATAGATGCAGAAAAGGCCTTCGACAAAATTCAACAGCACTTCATGCTAAAAACTCTCAATAAACTAGGTACTGATGGAATGTATTCTCAAAATAATAAGAGCTATTTATGACAAACCCACAGCCAATATCATACTGAATTGGCAAAAACTGGAAGCATTCCCTTTGAAAACCGGCACAAGACATGGATGCCCTCTCTCACCACTCCTATTCAACATAGTGTTGGAAGTTCTGGTCAGGGCAATCAGGCAAGAGAAAGAAATAAAGGGTATTCAATTAGGAAAAGAGGAAGTCAAATTGTCTCTGTTTGCAGATGGCATGCTTGTACATTTAGAAAACCCCATAGTCTCAGCCCTAAATCTCCTTAAGTTGATAAGCAACTTCAGCAAAGTCTCAGGATACAAAATCAATGTGCAAAAATCACAAGCATTCCTATATACCAATAACAGACAAACAGAGCCAAATCATGAGTGAACTCCCATTCACTATTGCTACAAAGAGAATAAAATACCTAGGAATACAACTTACAAGGGATGTGAAGGAACTCTTCAAAGAGAACTACAAACCACTGCTCAAGGAAATAAAAGAAGACACAAACAAATGGAAGAACATTCCATGCTTATGGATAGGGAGAATCAGTATCGTGAAAATGGCCATACTGCCAAAAGTAATTTATAGATTCAATGCTATCCCCATCAAGCTACTATTGACTTTCTTCACAGAATTGGAAAAAACTACTTTAAATTTCATATGGAACCAAAAAAGACTCGCATAGCCAAGACAACCCTAAGCAAAAAGAACAAAGTTGGAGGCTTCACTCTACTTGACTTCACACTATACTACAAGCTACAGTAACCAAAACAGCATCGTACTGGTACCCAACAGGGATATATAGACCAATGGAACAGAACAGAGGCCTCAGAAATAACACCACCACACATGTACAACCATCAGATCTCTGACAAACCTGACAAAAGCAAGAAATGGGGAAAGGATTCCTTATTTAATAAATGGTGTTGGGAAAACTGGCTAGCCATATGCAAAAAGCTGAAATTGGATCCTTCCTTACACCTTATACAAAAATTAACTCAAGATGGATTAACGACTTAAAAATAAGACCTAAAACCATAAAAACCCTAGGCAATATTATTCAGGACGCAGGCATGGGCAAACACTTCATGACTAAAACACCAAAAGCAATGGCAACAAAAGCCAAAATTGACAAACGGCATCTAATGAAACTAAGAAGCTTCTGCACAGCAAAATAAACTATTGTCAGAGTGAATAGGCAACCTACAGAATGGGAGAAAATTTTTGCAATCTATCCATCTGACAAAGGGCTAATATCAAGAATCTACAAAGAATTTAAACAGATTTACAAGAAAAAAACCCCATCAAAAAGTGGGTGAAGGATATGAACAGACACTTTGCAAAAGAAGACATTTATACAGCCAACAAACATATGAAAAAATGCTCATCATCACTGGTCATCAGAGAAATGTGAATCAAAACCACAATGAGATGCCATCTCATGCCAGTTAGAATAGCTATCATTAAAAAGTCAGGAAACAACAGACGCTGGAGAGGATGTGGAGAAATAGGAACACTTTTACACTGTTGGTGAGAGTGTAAATTAGCTCAACTACTGTGGAAGACAGCGTGGCAATTCCTCAAGGATCTAGAACTAGAAATACCATTTGACCCAGCCATCCCATTACTGGGTATATACCCAAAGGATTATAAATCATGCTACCATATAGACACATGCACACGTATGTTTATTGCGGCACTGTCCATAATAGCAAAGACTTGGAACCAACCCAAATGCCCATCAATGATAGACTGGAAAAAGAAAGTGTGACACATATACACCATGGAATACTATGCAGCCATAAAAAAGGATGAGTTCATGTCCTTTGTAGGGACATGGATGAAGCTGGAAACTATCATTCTCGGCAAACTAACAAAAGAACAGAAAACCAAACACCACATGTTCTCACTCATAAGTGGGAGTTGAACAATGAGAACACATGGACACCAGGAGGGGAACATCACACACTGGGGCCTGTCAGGGGGTTGGGGGCTAGGGGAGGGATAGCATTAGGAGAAATACCTAATATAGGTGATGGGTTGATGGGCACAGCAAAACACCATGGCACATGTATACCTACATAACAAACCGGCATGTTCTGCACATGTACCCTGGAATTTAAAGTATTAAAAAAAAAAAAAGAATAGAAAGATCGTTAAAAAAAAGAAAAAAAGAGCCGGCCGGGCGTGGTGGCTCACACCTGTAATCCCAGCACTTTGGGAGGCCGAGGCGGGCCGATCACCTGAGGTCAGGAGTTTGAGACCAGCCTGATCAACATGGAGAAATCCCTTCTCTACTAAAAATACAAAATTAGGCGGGCGTGGTGGCGCATGCCTGTAATCCTGGCTACTCAGGAAAATTGCTTTATAACACGGGAGGTGGAGGCTGCGGTGAGCCGAGATCGTGCCATTGCACTCCAGCCTGGGCAATGACCGAAACGCCGTCTCAAAAAAAAAAAAAAAAAAAGTGAAATAATTACATCTGCGGCAACCTGGATGGAATTGGAGACCATTATTCTAAGTGAAGTAACTGAGAAATGGAAAATCAAACATCGTATGTTCTCGGTCATGAGTGGGAGCTAAGCCATGAGGATGCAAAGGCGTAAGAATAATACAGGGGATTTTGGGGATTCAGGGAAAGGGTGAGAGGAGGGTGAGGGATAAAAGACTACACATTGGCAACTGCTGCTAATCAAAGTGTAGATTCCAGGCAACTTGAGTCTTTGCTCCCAGGTTATAATCCTTAAACTTGACCCAAATAAACTGTCTACTTATTAAAAAAAAAAAAAAGACTACATATTGGGTACAGTGTACACTGCTTGGGTGATGGGTGCACCAAAATCTCACACATCACCACTAAAGAACTTAATCATGTAACCAAATGCTACCTGTTCCCCAGCAACCTATAGAAATAGATAAAAATTAAGAGAAAAAATTGAACATTCTACATACATTTTCCCCCAAGAAAAAGCTGGGTGCTATCTTACAAATCAGAGACTTAGGGTTTAGAAAATAAAGATTATGACATTTAAAAAATACTATACAATATACACAGTTTTGGAATTTCCGTATGAAATTATCAGAATGTCCACCTGGTTTTCTATATGCAACCTTATTTCTGCCTGTACACCCACATTCAAACTCTTATCTCCAACCCACAGGCAGTTCTAGTCTGAGGTAACAGTTCAGTCATCCCTTTGGGTCTTAGTGATGTCATCCTTAGTGATGAAGGGTCCACCTTCATCACTGCTTTTGCCAAACACCAAACGTCTATCAGAAACAGGCACAGCTGGCCCGCTCTCAACTATTTTAAGCCACAGGATCCCAACAGGACAGAAGACGTTGCCTCCTGGTAGTCTACTGTGACAGTAATGCTCTCATAACCTTTTTCTCAAGGTCACTCTCTATAGCCTCTTATCATGGCTCACTTGATCCAGCGTTTAGTTCTTCCTGACTCTAGATTTAGATCAAGCAATTGTAAAAACCCATGAGGTGGCGCCTCACTAATCTAGGATTCTGAGGTCTTTATTTCATGGACTGTTTGACAGCTTATCTAGATAATAAGAAGGAAAAACACCATAATATTAGTAGAACTGGCTATTACTGCTTCATAGGAACAAAGCTGCTCAATGATTCTAGAGCTGAATGGAACCTGAATTTTATATATAATACTAAGTAACTCGGTAATACCTACCTTTCTTTCTTTCGAGATGGAGTCTCGCTCTGTCTCCCAGGCTGGAGTGCAGTGGCGCCATCTCGGCTCACTGCAAGCTCCGTCTCCCAGGTTCACACCATTCTACTGCCTCAGCCTCCAGAGTAGTTGGGACTACAGGCACCCATCACCATGCACAGATAATTTTTTTGTATTTTTAGTACAGACGGGGTTTCACCATGTTAGCCAGGATGGTCTCAATCTCCTGACCTCGTGATCCGCCTGCCTTGGCCTCCCAAAGTGCTGGGATTAAGGGCGTGAGTCACCATGCCCGGCCCCTTTCTTTCTTTAAAGATGGTGCCACAGACATGCCCCTCTCAGTCTCCTGATTAAAATCCTAATTGTGCTAACATGCCCATTTATCTCAAAACTGAAACCATTTTTTTTCCCAGCTGAGCACATCTTTGAGTCTAGGGCTGTTCTTGCCTTTGCAGATTAGAATTGGGTTGGTTGGTTTTGTTTGTTTGTTTGTTTTGCCAAAGAATGAAAAGAAACTGGAAGGGAAAACCCAGCAATATGATTGATTTTCTATGTTCTTTCAAAGTAATTTTTTCCTGTGAGTTTACATGTGAAATGGCAATGAGTATCAATTCTTCATAAAAGTGACTGAATTACCCTGGGGCAGAGGTTGCAGTGAGCCGAGATTACACCACTGCACTCCAGCCTGGGTGACAAAGCAAGATTCTGTCTCCAAAAAAAAAAAAAAAAAAAAGTGACTGAATAGGAAAACATGTTCTTTAATAAACATAAGAGATAGTCAAGTCTAAATAAAATAATAACGATAATAATAACAGATTCTACACCACAGTTGTATACAGTTCCAGTGAAGCTTTATGCATTCATTCTGAGCTCCTAGTACCAGGTAAACACAAATCATAGGTGGAAATATGCCATGTTTAGCACTAGAAGCAACATCACAGTTTATTAGCAAAATAAAGCAGAAAATGATCAAAATGATCAGGTAAATAAATATTACAACATATAATGTACTGGTGATGAAGCTGCAATAAAGTAATATAAGTGAGGTTTACAATTTTTTTTTTTTTTTTTTTTTTTTTTTTACTGGGAAGGCTAGTTGTAAACATAAACATTCTCACTAAACTACTGGCCCCCCAAAACCTAACCTATCTCACAATCAATAATCATCTTTTGACTATAAAATCATAAAAACTTGTACTCTGTGGCTCTTTTGTCTCGATGATTTTTCAGAGAAAAAAATTAGCTGTGTTAAGTAGTTTCACTGATTTATCCATCTTGAATAGCTGCCAGTTCTGGAACCTCATACATCCTCAGAACGTCTTCATAGAGCAAATAATTATGTAGGCTTCTGGGAAGTGGCAGCTGACTAATATAACTGTCAGACCGTAGACGTTCTGATTTTAGACTGGACCGAATTTCCAAACGACAAAGATGGGTCAGGGATGGAACACTGGCTGGAGAAACAAAAAAAGCAAGGTGAAACTTTTTTAAACAGAAAGATGTAATAGCACATAAAGGTAAATTCTTTTTTTTCCCCCAACTCTTAGTAATAAAAGTGATATATTGCTTGAAAGAAGACTACTTTGAGTCAGTATGACCACAATAAACCTTATTTATTCTTTTCTACAGCCTTCAACTGGCTCATCTCCCTTCAGTTTGTTGGCCACACATTCAAAGTCAGTATCCAGGGCCGCAAACACTAAATGCTCAAATTCTAAAGATCTGTTAATACCTGCACTTAAGAAATGGATGAACCAACTTTAGAAACGGTAGAAGCTCACAATAGCAAATGCTACCTTCCTCTTAATCTATTTCATTACAAATGGTTTCCAGACCTATCACATCAAGTGAATAGATGTACAGCTTCCAAGTTTTCCTTTTTATCCATAACATAAAATGAAAATTTTTAATTGACTCTGAGAGAAAGGGAGTATTTACTGAGTGCCTTCTATGCCATAAGCCCATGTACTTCACTCAAATTCTCTTTTTATCTTCATTAACTTCATGAAGTATATATTATCAGGCTGTTGCAGAAATTTAAAAAAACAACTTTCCAAAGTCACAGAGCTAGTAAGCAGCAGAGCCAGGATTCAAACTCAGATCTATCTGAACCCAAAGCGTGTGTGTGTGTGTGTGTGTGTGTGTGTGTGTGTGTGTGTGTGTGTATCTGGCAAGGCAGTGCAGCCAAAAGCTAACTACCAATTAAAGGACAATTCAAATGCACATAATTAAGAACTGTATGATAGGCCAGGCGCGGTGGCTCATGCCTGTAATCCCAGTACTTTGGGAGGCAGAGGCAGGCAGATCACCTGACGTCAGGAGTTCAAAACCAGCCTGACCAACATGGTGAAACAACGTCTCTACTAAAAATACAAAATTAGCTTGGTGTGGTGGCACATGCCTGTAATCCTAGCTACTAGGGAGGCTGAGGCAAAATAATTGCTTGAACCTGGGAGGCGGAGGTTGCAGTGAGCCGAGATCATGTCACTGCACTCCAGCCTGGGCAACAAGAGGGAAACTCCTTCTCAAAAAAAAAAAAAAAAAAGAATCATATGATAGCAGTTTCATTTTCCAAGATGAAAAGTGTTAAATAAAGAAGTTAATGTCTGCTTTTATGTGAATCGGACCTAAAGCCTTTTGTTAATTCAAGAAATCTTTTATAAATCCTTGTGAAATTCAACAATGATGAACAGACCAGGATCAGAGCATCAAAGACAAGTACTATCAAGAGCACAGCTGATACCAGACCAGCTAGTCTGATTCCAGGTATAGGGTTCTTTAAACTCTAATACCCATAGGGCTTGAGACCAATTAATTCTTTAACATCTTCAATATCTTCCAAGCCACAGAAGTTAACTCACCATCGTTTTTAGTTTACTAGTTTAGGTTTAGTTTAGTTTATTCAGAATTAAAGAAATCACTCAAACTGGTGTTTCAAAATGCCAAATAAGAAAGCAAAAGTTATCGATTTTGTACATAAAACCTAAGTCTAAGCTGGGCATTTTCTTAAATCATGAGTCATAGATTCCCTATTATAAATAATAAGATTACAGTATCTATAGTATATAGCACGCACATTTATTTCTAACTTTTTTCATATCCATATCTTACTTAAATTTGACACTTTTCTGTAAACTTAAAGGAGAAATGATGGTTCTCACATGAAAGATGGGAAGACACAGGTAAAGGGGCCACTGGAGGAAGTTGCAGGAATACATATGGAAAGCAGGCCCAAGCTGCAAACACCACAGTTTTCCAAAGGTTTAAGTAGATTGACTATGTTCAACTATCAAGTATAAGGAAGCCCTCTTAGTAGGATCATGAACAATAATTGGTCAGTTAATAGAAACTCACCTTAAAGCAGGTGACCACAACACCATACGTACTTTAAACATTCTAATTTAAAATGGATACATGAACACATCTAGAATGCAACATCTATGGCTTGCAGTTTATTTATGTATTTTTTACTCACCACTATATAAATAAGGACACAGTTTCACTTTCTTTGAGTTACAGCATGGATTTAAAGGCATGTATGAAACAAGGTGAGTGCATAATCCTTCCATATTTTTACAGGTTTTTTTGCTTTCAGTTGTCGTAGCCACGTCTAATTCAATATCTATTTCTGTTCTGTGCTTACCTTTATCAAGTCTTTTGCATTCTACTTTGCCTTAACAGCAACAATGATTCTCTTTTCACACTCATAATTCATTAGCTTGTGCAATCTGGAATTATTTAACTACAATAATATGCACAATGTAATAAAAAGTTTCAGAAATAAACATAACTGCTGTTTGGTAAGCACACACCTCTGCTGGTAGGAACACTGGCATTCTAGAGTGTAGCTGGCCAGCTGCAAACACAGAGCATGCCAATGGACATAGTCAGATGGAAATGAAAGAGAAAATGACAAGACTGTTTAATCCAGTGTGTGTTTTTAAAGAGAATTTCTACTTATATTCAGTTAGAGTTTAACAGGCATCTGTTAAATTGAATCTCTTCATTCTGCACATTCTTAGGAACATGAATACTTACTACACAACCAGAAGGAAGATAAAGGATGGCTGTGCAACCCGGAGGAGAGCTGCTCACATGGAGATAAGGGATCCTTAATGATGCTCCAGCTTCTCAGAGTGGACAGACTACACTGGCTTAAAATTCTATGGGCTGACTGGGAAGATTCCTCCAGATACCCTAAAACTTAATGTAGTGCTGACCAGCTTTTCTAGATTATGTGACTACATCACTGGAGGTCTATCTTTAAAGCTTAATAAATCATTTGTTTATGCTAATTATGTGTAGAAGCTTAACCATTAGTGATCAAGCCACACTAGACCAGTTCGCATTTGTTAGGAGAAGTTTAACTGACTTGCCCACTGAGATGGGGCACATCAACAACATAGCTGTTGTTAACTAGATCTCAATGATTTGACTCCCAGTCCAGGGTTCTTTAAACTATGATAAGCTCAATATAATTCTCCAACATCTTCTAAACCACTGAAACGATCATAAATTTCAGAATATCTTTCCATTTAATAATAAAAAAGGAAAAGTATAGCTACTTCAGGTATTGGTTCAAATTTTAATTGCACCATTTTGGTTTTCCTTCTAAGAGCACAACAGATCACTGGCCTAATGAACAATTTAGAGGTAAGAACTATGTTCAGCTGAACTGAGGGAGTGTTTCATGTGTAGATTATTAACACAGACAATAATATGCCTGTCAGTGCCATTTTTGTTTAATATGCCAGTAAATACTAAGGGAATTTTATAACCATATATGCAATATTTCAAAGCACACAAAATCCCTATGAAAGTTTTAGTGATGCATAGTTATTTCCAGACGTGTTGCCACTAGGCTAGAAGATCAAGCCATGCCTTGAATTTATAATACGAAAAAGGCCACAGAAGCTGTATGTAAAACATACTTTCATGAAAACCTATTAAAACTATATTTTAGTTTTATTAAATACATCTCCATGTTCTTGGATTATGGCAGTGATTGTAACCTAGAAAATGACGTCTGAAACCATGCTACACTTCTAAGTCACTTTTCTGACCCAATCATTTTTATTCAATATGTTAAACTTAGTTTATCCATAGATCTATTAGCAGATGAGTAATATTTAACTTTTAATTCCTATACAGAATTCCTCTATTTTGTTCATTTTGTTATATGTACTGGCAGAACAATCAAAATAGAAGACTACATGTTGTTATACAAAGTTTTGTTAAAATCAAAAGCAGACACAATGATCAAAATAAACGTCACAATTCTTAATTCATTATGCTTATAAATGCCAACTTTACTATAGCACAAAACTATATCTATATCATACACACCCACTATATTTTCTACATTCATCTCTAGCCTTCCCTCAGGCCAATGTTCAAACAACCTATCTGCCTGAACTACATTTCTCTGGTTCCTTTGAAATGTTTTGCACATCAAATGCATTTATCTGACTTCTGAGACACCTACTACCATTTTTATTTTCATCATTAATATATTGTCTTTTTCGTTGGTTTCCATCCTTTTGTTCCCAATTTTTCTTAATTTACTTGTGTTGTCTCTCTCACTGACTATAACTAAAACCGCTAGAGAAAACACAAAAAGCAAGTACCTGAGAACTCTGAAAAATAAGTAATAGATTAGGACATGAAGTCAAAACAATAGGAATGGCCAGTATAAAGGAATGACCAGTAGAGGCAATTAATGGATTAAATGGAAAAGCACCATCTAGTAGTAACACCTGTGCTGGCGCTGAGGTGCCACTATTAACTAGCTGTGTGACCTTGGGCAAGTCATCTAAATATTCTGACTTTCAGTTACCTTTCCATAAAATGAGAATAATGCCTCATCTACAAAATGGGCATAATGACACTTCCCTGCATCAAAAGGCTGTTGATGATGTTCAAGTTGGAACACATTTGCAAAAGCATTTTATAAAGTGAAATACCACACAAATCCCAGGCACCACAGAATCTAGTGATCTCCAAATGTTTTGATTACACACTAAATTAGTAAAGTCTCTGACCACAGAATCCAATATATATTTTACATATAAATTACATGTATACTATTAACCAAACATTATTTGTACTATAAAATAAATTAAAATAAGCCAATATAAAATAAGATATATACTTTAAATAATTTCATTTTTAAAGGTATAAGACTCCTTTAAATATTAATATTTTAACAAGAACAAGGTGATTGACTAGGCTTTACTAATGTAATTCTTAGTGATCTAGCAATTCAAAGAGTTGGTTCTAAGCCCAGTTTATTCTGATACATGGATGTAGCTGAAACAAGGTCGAAATGGGAGAAGTACACTGTGGCTTAGCTGAACTAAATCAGGATTCTATCTAGCCTATCTAGCAATTATGAAAAAGTTACTGTCAAAATTCATCTGGTAAATTTCTATTTTTTCCTGATATCAATCAGTTTATAAGCTAATCAGAAAGTTTTGCATTTTTACTAAATGGAGTTCAAAACAAAGGGGAACTATTTCCAAGTGTTTTAAGTATGTCAATGAAAGAGTTTTTCCAGGTGATATATACTACTTTTCACAAGAAAATCACGTAACAATAAAAATATTTCCTAGTACCTATTTTCAAAATCATCTCCACATAGCAAAAGTTTCTTTCATTGCTTGGCTTTAACCTGCGTTGCAGGGCATGGAGGGGAGTTCCTTTCAGAAGGCAGTTACTTCTCACTCAGTTAAAATGTCATCTCTTCCCTAAATCAACAGAATTTTTACAAAATACGTGGTAGGTTGCATAGCTATTTATCGCCAAGAAAGAAAAAGCTCAAGAAAATTGGAAAAGCTGTATTTTTGTAAAAGAAAAGCACATAATTTACCTTTGAGCTTAAGGGTTCTTTTATATATTGTATCACAGACAATAAGCAAAACTTTGGATGTATAAACAATAACTATGGTCACTCCCACCTCATTATAAAGTACTGCAAAGACTCTAATATATTTTAAAGGTCATGCTTTAGGAAAGTATCCACAGTGATACTACTTCGTGCAATTCTGGATTCAACTCTTCTCCTATACTAGCCTATGAATGATGTAGTAAACTCATTTCATGTTATCTCCATTACCTTACATTTGGAGAAAAGCAGCCACCACTCCTTCAATGGTCATTCTTACACAGCTTTTCCAAAACACATCATTCTGTTAAATAAGCCATTACTGTTGCCAATACAGGCATACACTGCATAAGGATATTTTAGTAAACGACGGACCACATATACGATGGTGGCCCCACAAGATTATAATGGAGCTGAAAAATTATTATTATCTAGTGATGTCACAGGTGTCATAACATCAACTAATTTTTTTATAAATTTAGTGTGGCCTAAGTATATGGCGTTAAAGTATACAGTAGCATACAGTAATGTCTGAGGCCTTCACATTCACTCTCCACTCACTCATTGATATCACCCAGAGCAATTTCCAGTCCTGCAAGTTCCATTCCTAGTAAGTGCCCTATACAGATCTACCATTTTTCATCTTTTGTGCTGTTTTGTTTGTTCATTTTGTTTTGTTTTGTTTTGAGACAGAGTCTCACTCTGTCACCAGGCTGGAGTGCAGTGGCACGATCTCAGCTCACTGCAACTTTGCCTCCCAGGTTCAAGCAATTCTCCTGCCTCAGCCTCCCGAGTTGCTGGGATTACAGGCGCCTGCCACCATGCCCAGTTAATTTTTGTATTTTTGGTAGAGACAGGATTTCGCCATGTTGGCTAGGCTGGTCTCAAACTCCTGACCTCAGGTGATCCACCCGCCTCAGCCTCCCAAAGTGCTGGGATTACAGGTGTGAGCCACCGCGCCCGGCCTATGCTGTATTTTTACTGTACTTTTCCTATGTTTAGAAACACAAATACTTACCAATGTGTTACAACTGCCTATAGTATTCAGCACAGTAACATGCTGTACAAGTTTGTGGCCTAGGAGCAATAGGCTATACTATGTAGCCTCAAGTGTGTAGTAGGCTCTACCATCTAGTTTATATAAGAATACTTTATAATATTTGCACAATGACAAAATCGCCTAACAAAGCACTTCTCAGACTGTATCCCCGTTGTTAATACACCTCACTGTATCTCTTTTCTGGTGCATTTTTCCTTTAGCAGCTCTTAAAAAATTGCCTATTCTCTCACTGAAAGAGAATCTTAACAAATACCCTAAGTTGTAACATGTTATAAATACCACAAATCTCCTTCCAACTTAGTATACCAAACTTTCTATCTGCAGGTTTTTAAAAAAAAAAACTCTGCTTTAATGCTTTAGCAATGTTTTCTATGCTCGTTTAACAACATTTGCTAATAAGGAATGCATTTTGTTTTGTCCTCATATTATTTCAGCCAGTTTTACTGTGGCAGGAAGAACATGAGTTTCCCCAATGGTCTGTGACTTTTTGTCTTTTGCTATTGAATAAGAAAACTCAAAAAGAGTTCTAAGCCTTTATCATTATGTTTAGTAAATTTTGTAAAAAATAATGCACGGGGCATCCTAGGACTTAAAACATTGAGAAAAAAAATCACAGGGTTTGCCCTCATGTTCCAAATGTGTAGATTAGAGTGTCTTGCTGAGTATGGTTCTTCCATTAGCTAATTATCTCAAGGCACACTACATGTTAAGGACAAGGCTCACTGTTAAAGTAAAGGTGAGACTATATTTTAAAAATTTTCTTGATAATTTTATATTTGTCAGTTGCAATTAGGTGGTAGTCATTTTTATTTTAGCTCTTTTTAGCTTTTAAAAATTTTTATTATTTTATTGTACATATTTAAAGTGTACAATGTGAGGTTTTGTATGCTTATGTTGATATACCTACCATAATGAAGTGATTACTACAGTCAAACAAACATTAATATACCCATTATCTCATATAGTTACCTTGCTGGTGTGTGTGTGTGTGTGCGTGTGTGTGCCTAAAATTTACTATCTTGGTAAATTACCAGTACACAACACAGTATTTTTAACTATAGTTCTCATGATCTCTAGAGCTTCCTCATCCTACATAACTGCAGCTTTATACCCTTTGACCTACATCTTTTCATTTCCCCACAACCATCCCGCCTTCAACCTGGTAACCCAGGTGGTCATCATTTTTATCACATAACATGCCTGGTAAATAACAAGAGAATGCAGCTCTACGATGATTATGTTGGTTCACTTGTGCTTGCACTTTTAATATTATCTACAGAAAATACTACTTCTTTACAGAAATCGTTTTAAGCCACTTGACCAATTTGTGAGAAGTGGTTAAATTAAAACTACAAAATATCATTATAGGTGCACTAAGCAATCACATATGAACAAAAATTCACTATAGCACACCACAAATGTGGTGGCACAGTCAACCCCATGCACCCGACTTTGGGAAATCCTGATGTAACCCCTACGGATATGTAGGTACAAGGCACTGGGCCATGTATGCTAAGTGGGGGATGGGAAGAGAGATAAGTCCTCGGGAATCCCCATTCTGCCATGAACTCTGTATAGAACATTCTGCCTCCCCCTCTTCTCCTCACAAAAGCCTGATTCTTGCAAGGAAATTACTTCCTTGGCCAGTTTTGAAAATACAATCTTCTCATTTTCCATGCCTTGCTACACCTGTTGCAAGGTCTGGGGGGCAATGTTAGCATTCTTATACTTCTTGTGCACCACTTCAGATCCACGCTTCTGTCTTTAAACTCCAACAGACACCAGTTTCTATTCTTCCAGAGTTTGCTCTCCCTTATTGCCACACCCAATCTTTAACATCATGGAGACCTCAGGTCCCAACTCCTCCCCTATCTCATCCTTCAGGTCCCATCCTTTCTCATTTCTTTCCTATCTAGACTGGATTCCATGGGCCCATCACTTCAATTATTTTATCCTCAATTCCTTTATCCCTGTTCTGACAATACCCAGGATCAATCTAACCATTTTGCTTCTGCACCCCAATACAAAGAAAACTAAGCAATGCTGGAAAATACAACTACATGAACTGGTTCCACTTCCAACCTCTACCAGACCTGCAGGGTTTTGCTCTGCAAATCTTTCAATGGTTCTCAATTGGTTTCCCACAGCAACCATTCCAAAACACCAAGTCCCCTACCCAATTCTCACTTCAATCTCCTCCTTAGCAAGACTTTACTCCCAACTTCACAGTAAAAACTGGTCTTATGGGCTTTTTTTTCTGAGCTTCCAATCCCCAAGCTACAAATTTATCTCTGTCCACCCCATCCTCATCTTTCTTCTCCATCTCAAAGAAATGGGTCTACCTGAGGCTAATCCCGTCTCCAACTGGCCTACACGAAATTTCATTACACAAATTATCCCTTTTATCTCTGAATCTTTGATGTCATTTTATAAACTGAGACCCTCTTGATCTATAAAACATGATCAAGCTCCTCCCATCTCAAAAAGAAAACTCTGCCACAACCCTGAATCCTTCCCTTTTAGCCACTGTACTAATCAAAGAACTATGTTCACTTTATTTTTTCATTCACATAATTTTTTTAAATTTAATTTTTAAGTTCAGGGGTACATGTGTAAGTTCATTACGTAGGTAAACTTGTTTCATGGGGGCTTGTTGTACAGATTATTTTGTCACCCAGGTATTAAGCCTAGTACTCATTCGTTATTTTTTCCTGGTCCTCTCCTTCCTTCCACCCACAACATAGGCCACAGTGTCTGTTGTTCCCTTCTACGTGTCCCTAGGTTCTCATCATTTTGCTCCCACTTATAAGTGGGAACATGTAGTATATGGTTTTCTGTTCCTGCATTAGTTTGCTAAGGATAATGGCCTCCAGCTCCACCTCTGTTCCTGCAAAGGACATGATTTCATTCTTTTTTTATGGCTGCATTGTAATCCATGGTGCGTATGTACCACATTTTCTTTATGCACTCTACCACTGATGGGCATTTAGGTTGATTCCATGTCTTTGTTACTGTGAACAGCACTGCAAGGAACATATGTGTACATGTGTCTTTATGACAGAAAGATTTCTATTCCTATGGGTATATACCCAGTTATGGGACTGCTGGATCGAACAGTATGTCTGCTTTTAGGTCTTTGAGGAATTGCCACACTGTCTTCCCAACGGTTGAAGTAGTTTACACTTCCATCAACAGTGTATAAGTGTTTCTTTTTCTATGCAACCTCGCCAGCATCTATTATTTTCTACCTTTTAGTAACAACCATTCTGACTGCTAAGAGATGGTATCTCATTGTGGTTTTGATTTGGATTTCTCTAATGATCAGTGATGTCGAACTTTTTTTCATATGGTTGTTGGCTGGATGTGTGTCTTCTTTTTAAAACAGAATTTATTTTTATTTTTAAAACTTTTTTATTTTTAAATTGTGTGGGCACATAGTAGGTGTATATATTTATGGGGTACATGAGATACTTTGATACAGGCATGCAATGCATAATAATCATATCAGGGTAAATGGAGTATTCATTGCCTCAAGCATTTATCCTTTCTTTGTGTTACAAACTATCCAATTATACTCTTTCACTTGTTGAAAAATGTACAATAAATTGTTGACCTTAGACACCCTATTGTGATATCAAATAGATCCTATTCATTCTAACTATATTTTTGTATCCATTAACCATCCCCACCTCTCACCAACCATCCCCACCTCTCACCCCTCATCCCCACTACCTTTCCCAGACTTCTACTTTGTATCTCCATGAATTCAACCACTTTAATTTTTAGCTCCGTAAAAAAGTGAGAACATGCTAAGTTTGTCTTTCTGTGCCTAGCTTATTTTATTTACTATAATGACCTCCAGTTCTATCCATGTTGTTGCAAATGACAGGCTCTCATTCTTTTTTATGGTTGAATAGTACTCTGTTGTGTATATGTACCACACTTTCTTTATCCATTGATCTTTTAATGGACACAAGTTGCTTCTAAATCTTAGCTACTGTGAATAGTGCTGCAATAAACATTTCCTCTTCAATATACTGATTTCCTCTCTTTTGGGTATATACCCAGCAGTGGGACTGCTGGATCATATGGTAGGTCTATTTTTAGTTTTTTGAGGAACCTCCAAATACTTTCTCCCCTTCTGTGGGCCGTCTCTTCTCTTTGTTGACCATTTCCTTTGCTGTGCATCAGAAACTTTTAAACTTGATGTGATCCCATATGTCCATTTTTGTTTTGGTTGCCTGTGCTTGTGGGGTATTTCTCAAGAAACCTTTGCCCAGTTCAATGTACTAGAGAGTTTCCCCAATGTTTTCTTTTAGTAGTTAGAGGTCTTAAAGTCTTTAATGCATTTTTATTTGATTTTTGTATATGGCCAGAGATGGGGGTCTAGTTTTATTCTTCTGCATATGGATATCCAGTTTTCCCAGCACCATTTAATAAAGAGACTGTCCTTTCCCCAATGTATGTTCTTGGCACCTTTGTTGAAAATGAGTTCACTGTAGGTTTCTGTATTTGTTTCTGGGTTCTCTATTCTGTTTCATTGGTCTATGTGTCTGTGTTTATGCCAGTACCAGGCTGTTTTAGTTACTATAGCTTTGTAGTACAATTTGAAGTAAGGTAATCTGATTCCTCCAGTTTTGTTCTTTTTGCTCACGATAGCTTTGGCTATTATGAGTCTTTTGTGGGTCCATATAAATTTTAGGATTGCTGGCTGGGCGCGGTGGCTCACGCCTGTAATCCCAGCACTTTGGGAGGGTGAGGTGGGTGGATCACAAAGTCAGGAGTTCGAGACCAGCCTGGCCAACATGGTGAAACCTCGTCTCTACTAAAAGTACAAAAAAATTAGCCAGGCATGGTGGCACATGCCTGTAACCCCAGCTACTTGGGAGGCTGAGGCAGGAGAATTGCTTGAATCCGGGAGGCAGAGGTTGCAGTGAGCCGAGATCATGCCACTGCAGTTCAGCCTGGGTGACAAAACGAGACTCCGTCTCAAAAAAAAAAAAAAAAAAAATTAGGATTGCTTTTTCTATTTCTGTGAAGAATGTCATTGGTATTTTGATAGGAATTGCATTGAATCTGTAGATTGCTTTAAGTAGTATGGCCATTTTAACAATATTGATTCTTTCAATCAATGAACACGGAATATATTTCCTCTTTTGATGTATCCTCTTTAATTTCTTTCATCAGTGTTTTACAGCTTTCATTGTAGAGATCTCTCACTTCTTTGGTCACACTAATTCCTAGGTATTTTATTTTATTTGTTGCTATTGTAAATGAGATTAATTTTTTATTTCTTTTTCAGATTGTTCACTTTTTGCTTTTATTTTGAGATGGAGTCTTGCTCTGTCACCCAGGCTGGAGTGCAGTGGTGCGATCTCGGCTCACTGCAACCTCCACCTCCCGGGTTCAAGTGATTCTCCTGCCTCAACCTCTTGAGTAGCTGGGATTACAGGTGCCTACCACCACGCCCGGCTAATTTTTGTATTTTTAGTAGAGATGGGGTTTCACCATGTTGGCCAGGCTGGTCTCGAACTCCTCACCTCAGGTGATCCACCCACCTCGGCCTCCCAAAGTGCTGGGATTACAGGTGTGAGCCACTGCGCCCAGCCTGTTCACTGCTGGCATAAAGAAATGCGCCAACTTTTGTATGTTGATTTTGTATCCTGAAAACTTATTGAATCTGTTCATCAGTTCTAATAGGTTTTTGGTGGAGTCTTTAGGTTTTTCCAAATATAAAATCATATCATCTGCAAACAAGGACATTTTGACTTCTTCCATTCCAACTTGGATGCCCTTTCTTTCTTTCTCTTGTCTGACTGCTCTAACTAGGACTTCCACTACTGTGTTGAATCATAGCGGTGAAAGTGGGCATCTTTGTCATGTTCCAGATCTTAGAGGAAAAGTTTCAAGTATTTCCCCCTTTCACTATGATATGAGCTGTGGGTCTGTCATAAACGGTGTTTACTGAATTGAGGCATACCCGGTTTTTTGAGGGTTTTGTCATGAAGAGATGTTGAATTTTATCCGATATTTTTTCAGCATCAATTGAAATGATCATATGGGTTTTGTCCTTCACCTTGTTGATATAACGTATCACACTGATTGATCTGCATATGTTGAACCACACTTGCATCCCTGGGATAGATTCCACTTGGTCATGACGAATGATCTTTTAAATGTGTTGTAGAATTCGGTTTGCTAGTATTTTGTTGAGTATCAATATTCATCAGGGATACTGGCCTGTAGTTTTTTTTTTTTTGGTTTTGTTTTGTTTTGTTTTGTTTTTGATGTGTCTTTGTCTGGTTTGGGTATCAGGGTAATACTGGCCTCATACAGTACATTTGGAAATATTTCCTCCTCTATTTTTCAGAATAGTTTCAGGAGGATTGGTATTAGTTCTTCTTTAAATATTTGGTAAAATTCAGCAGTGAAGCCATCAGGTCCTGAACTTTTTTTTTGCTGGGAAATTTTTATTACAGCTTCAATCTTATTACTTGTTATTGGTCTGTTCAGGTTTTGGACTTCTTCATTGTTCAATCTTGGAAGATTGTATGTGTCGAGGAATTTATCCGTTTCTTCCAGGTTTTCCCATTTCTTGGCATAGTAGCTTCTAATGATCCTTTGAATTTCTACGGTATCGGTTATAATGTCTTCTTTTTCTTCTCTAATTTTATTTGGATCTTTTTTTCTTACTCTGGCTAAATGTTCGTTAGTTTTGTGTATCTTTTCAAGAAACCAACTGTTTGTTTCATTGAACTTTGGTATTGTTTTCTTTGCTTCAATTTCATTTATTTCTGCTCTGATCTTTATTATTTCTTTTATTCTAGTAATTTTGGGTTTGGTTTGCTCTGGCTTTTCTAGTTCTTTAAGATGCATCATTAGGTTATTTGGAGTTCTTCTACTTTTTTAATGTAGATGCTTTAGCTATATCATTTACAAATTTTAAACCAGTGTCTGATACACAGCTGACATGTAATCAAGGAATCCACTAATTAAGGAATTAATAAATAACTAGATTCGTACATGCCTACCAATAAATATACTTCCATGAAAGCCTCTCTTCACTGAAGACTTCTGCCAGTGGTCCACATTTGGCACTAACTAACACTACAGAGTGGTTAGAAGTTCTCAAATGGACAGACTATGAGAAGCTAAAGCTTCTGTCCTAACCACTTTTCCACCTTCAATTATGCCACTCTACCTAATCATTTCAAACCAAGTTCATTATTATTGCTTTTACTATTCCTGATAGTAAATAATTCCTAATTCATGAATAAAGGAGATTACCAGAATTCGATTTAGATGAACAGTTTTAGGATCAACCATGATGATTCTCATGGTTCTCACTGATTATGAGAAAGAGCATTTCATTAAAAATGTATTGTCAATGGAAGCAACTAGACAGAAGCTGACCTCCCATCAACCAATCTTCAAACACTTTTGGATTTAGCCAGTTTATCCTGGGTAGTCCCACTGTCTTCTCGCCAGTTTATAGGAAACATCTCATGGACTTAAGCTGAGAAGATATTTTTCTGATCAGATGAGGAGAATGTGAAAAATGCTCTTCTGTTTTTAAAGGGTGCACTCTCAAAAATCTGCAAATGCAATGCAGTTTGAGAGGTAAGTACCAGGTGTTAGGAAACCTAATGAGACCCTTAATGTAGCCAATATGTAAGAGAGAGAGGAAATGGTTAGAAGAGTGTCAGGAAACATAACGCTGAGGAGGAGATTATTTAGAGATGAATTACTACAAGTATGAATCAATAACGTTAAAAGGAGCAGGGGAGGAATGTTAGAGGATCTTAATGTCTTGGAGAAAATGTTGGCACATCTGTGAAGTGTAGTATTTAGGAAAACAAGTACTAATATGCAGTACTCATGGTGGGACAGCACGGGGAGGCATGGAAAGGGCCAGAGTATGAAGAGCCCTTATATGCCTTGCTAGAGTTTGACCTTTACTCTGGGAGAAATCGAGTTCTTTTACATTCTCTTTTTTAAGGGGCATGGTATATTCAAACACATTTTATTTAACAGTGATTTTCAGAATAATAGAGGCTGAGCACTCAGGAGTATACTGAAGTCAAGTAAGTCAGAAATGATCATTGCAATCAACAAAGGCAGTAGAAGAAGAGATGGAATAAGAAGAATGGATTTGGAGGATAATTACAAAGTAGAACTGACCATATATGGTAACCTATCAACTGTAACTAATGTTTCTCCAGAAATGGAAGAACTTTCTCATCTACAATTAAAGCAGCTGCGCAGGATCACCAAACTAAGGAACTACTTGTCCACCTTTCCCCCACCAGAGAAAATAAAAAATGTCATCATAGAAGACAGTCTTTTTATGTTTCAATTTTATTTCTAACTTAGCATATTCTAACCTCCTAACCTTCCCTGCTACAGTTTTGTGGCCCATTATCTTAACAGCCACTAAGAAGCAAGTCCAAAGAAATATATGTGGTATGGAAAGACCACCTTATAAAAAGATGAGGATTATGGCAAGTGACTCTTTCTCGATCTGCATCTGCTATTTCTTTGTCTCCTCCAGATGAATTCTGCACCAACTATGAACCTCTATCCAAAAAACATGAACCATGTTACAAAGAATTTTCCCCAAAATCACACACTCTAGAGCAGATCACACATTTAACCTGGACAAAGGGCACTGGCTGACATTTCACACGATCTAGTCCTTCTTTATGTAAGAAATGGTGGGTCTTAAAATTCCACAATCTCCAATAGATACAAATGATCTGTTCTTAGAGGCTTCATCCAGTGCCTTGGGCTGATCCTGTATGGAACTGTCACATGGGAACTCCCTTAAAAAGGGTCATGACAGATAGAAGAGGCAAGAGGGATGCAGAAGTGAGGTTCTGGTGCTACCTTTACAACAGCCTTTTTAAAGCCGCGTTATTATCACATGATTCTGCTCCCCTTCCCTTTCTGAAGTATCATGGAAGAAGCCTCTTGAAGTGCTACTCTCTATAGCTTCCTTTGATCATCTTGAGAACCAACAGGAAACTTGGGCAAAATGAGAGCTCTCATGATTGGGTTAGTTCTACTTCTGGATGGTTATTTTAATTTTTAAGGTTCTAAATTCTGTAATTCAGGCCAACCAAGAAAGACAAATCATAGAGAAAATAAAAGTATATCTCATTTTCAAACCAAGGACCATGAACTCTGCATTAACCCCTTAACAATTTTTCACCCACTGCCCCCAACACCCTCCTCAGAGCCACGGTTTTGTGCCTTTTATATATTGGTCACCTTTAATTTTTTCATGTTCAAGGGAGCTGTCATCTAAGCAGCTACAAGAAACCTTTCCTTCTAATCTTGTTCAGTTCCCTAAGAAGCTAGATGATATTTAACACTAGCTTTTTCATAATACTTATTTCAGACAGGAACCTAGTAAATATCCTACAGTGAATAAATAAAGTAGTTATGTGGAAAGAGTGGGATGGGCTTTCAAACCAATACTGGTGATCTCATACTTAGAACATGTAAAAAAAAACACCTCTGTTTACTCTAAGGCCATAATTTCTCCTTATTTATTTATTTATTTATTTTTTGAGAGAGACAGAGTTTCATTCTTGTTGCCCGGGCTGGAGTGCAATGGCACAATCTCGGCTCACTGCAACCTCCACCTCCTGCAGGAGAATCAAGCGATTCTCCTGCCTCAGCCTCCCGAGTAGCTGGGATTACAGGCACTTGCCACCACACCCGGCTAATTTTGTATTTTCAGTAGAGACAGGGTTTCTCCACGTTTGTCAGGCTGGTCTCGAACTCCCAACCTCAGGTGATCCGCCTGCCTTGGCCTCCCAAAGTACTGGGATTACAGGCATGAGCCATGGCGCCTGGCCAATTTCTCCTTTCTTAACGTACCAACAGACATGCTGATAACTTTAAAATAGTTTTAACAGCAAAATGTCCCAGCAAATGTTGAGTACAACCCATTAGTATCTAGTTTAATAAGAATTTCCCCACAAAAACAAAACCCAAAAAACTTGGATTAACAAGAGGCTATGTGAAGTTAAAATTGTAAGTGGGCAGTTGGAACCATGTTAAAATGTCAAGTTTAACTATAAATTTCTCGCTAAAAAAACAAAAACAAAAACAAAAATCCCAGTCTGGCTCTTAAATCTAGAAATAAGGTAGAATGTAGGCAATGTTAACCAAGGCACGAATCTGCTAAACTTGTGAAGGTCCACACATGGCTGGTGTCTGGGAGGTTGAAAGTTTCCAGCTCAACAAATGAAAGGTCATGTGTCCAGTTTTTTAAGATAACAGGCAATTACTGATTGAGTTCTTAGTAATACTGCCTCACCCAGGTGAAAAACATCCAGAGGAAATGAATCTAGAGTTAAGAACTACTGTGAAGAATGGGCTCTGATTCTCACTAAATATTTAGCTTTATTAACTCTATGATCATGGCCCCCATGATAGACAAACTGCACAGTTTAACCCATATATTTTAAAAGGCCCACTACTGCCCCACTTCCCACCAAACTTAGTTTATTGAACATGTCCTTTAAAAACTGTAAGTTAGGGCTTTGCATATTAATGTTTAAAATAAGGAGCAAGTGGTGAGTTATTGCACCATAGATCACTCATATAAATACTCTTACCAAGTATATACTGCTCCATTATTTGTAGCTCTTTTTTTATCTTTTAAGAGACAGGATCAGGCTCTGTCATCCAGGTTGGAGTACAATGGCATGAACACAGCTCACTGCAGCCTTGATCTCCTGGGCTCAAGCGATCCTCCTGCCTATGCCTCCCAAGCAGCTGGGACTACAGTCATTCACCACCATGTCTGGCTAATTTTCTTATTTTATTTTGTAGAGATGAGGTCTTGCCATGTTGCCCAACTGGTCTTGAACTCCTGGCCTCAAGCAATCCTCCCACCTCGGCCTCTCAAAGTGGGATTACAGGCGTAAGCCACCACGCCTGGCCTATTTGTTGTTTTTATTGACCTTTCCTTGGTCACTGACTCTGGGATAGGATCTGGTTGTAAGTTAACTTGGCTATAGGCTAGGTTATGCTATGCTAACAAATAAACCCGAAAAACCAGTGTCTTAATACAACACAGGTTTACTTCTTGCTCATGCAAAATCCTCTGCAGGTCAGGCAATTCTCCTAAAATGACACTTGAGTGTCCCAGGTGTCAACCTTCCTGTGTAACCACCATCTCAAACATGAGCTTTCAAATTGCTTCAGCAAGGAAAGGGAGAGCAAAGAGTGCTTACATGCAATGGTTTATGCTTTGACCACTTGCCTCAATCATGTAACAATCAAAGCTGAAAAATCCAGTCTTTCTTTGTTCCAGGGAAGATAAAAATGAAATGGAACTCAGTTAACTGAGGTCTGTCTTTGCCACAATGACAAGATCTATTGTGAAAATGATAGGAGGTAGCTACTATTACCATCTCTTCTTATAATTGAGGAAACCAAAGCTCAGGGATATAAGTAACTTCTCCATAGCTAGAAAGTGATGGAGGCTCTCAGCAAACTAACACAGGAACAGAAAACCAAACACTGCATTTTCTCACTCATAAGTGGGAGTTGAACAATGAGAACACATGCACACAGGGAGGGGAACATCACACACTGGGGCCTGTTGGGAGGTGGGGGGCTAGGGGAGGGATAGCATTAGGAGAAATACCTAATGTAGGTGATGCGTTGATGGGTGCAGCAAACCACCAGGGCACGTGTATACCTACATAACACACCTGCACGTCCTGCACATGTATCCCAGAACTTAAAGTGTAAGAAAAAAAAAAAAGGGATTTGTGGTACACAATTATCCCTCTAGGACCATATAAACCAGATTACAATGGCCTGAAATAAATTGATCTAAATTTTTTTTTTAATTTTAGCCAGTAAATTTTAAATATGTCATAAATTCTTTATTTCCATGAAATTTTAAAGAGGGTCTAGTGCTATATTAAGAGTTAAAAAAAGATAAATCATGTCAAGTTTAAAATGAATAAATTTGGGTAGTCAAAGGAAAAAAAAAAGAGAAAGTGATGGAGGCATGTCTATTTAATTCTAGAGCTTCAACCTTTAACCATTATATTCTGTCTGCTGTTCATGCAGAACCTGCACCAGAGCATTACCATAAGGTTGAAGTCAGCAGAAAAGTTAAAATTTTTCTTTGGCATAAAATAAGGTTGTGTTCCAACTCTCATCTTTTAACAAGTGACTTAATGATATGTTATAAACTGAGCAAGATACATGTTCTTGCTAAAGAAAACAGAAAAACAAATATTCTTTTAAAAACTAATAGGTTTTATTATCCTAAACTAGAAATGGCTTTAGCAGACAACTGGAATGCTAGTTCATTATTATCAGAAAGGATTACAGACCAATGATTCCTAACCCTAAGCTTTGTTTCTGCATCTAACAATCTCATAAAATAAATTATCATATGTAGTTACCTTGGTGTACTTACCACAGATGATTTATCTTGAAGGGCATGTGAGAAAAGAACATTGCTCAAAACTAGGGCATTGCTCAAAGTTTCAAGGGAAATTTTTGCTTAAACTGGATACTTGCTTAGCCCACCATATTTAGCTAGGAATCCTCATAATGTTCGTGGAGTACTTACCCTACCACAGATCAACCTTCATTTTTCATTTTTCTTTTGCTTCTACTTTGAAGATCAACTGTTACTTAAACATATGTTCTCAATCCAATTTGCAATACAAAATATCTGCACTCTGATACTTCTTAGGTAGTATAACTTTGAACTCATTGCTAAGTACTACTACTAAAAACTAAGCTGAAGCTAGGCACAGTGTCTCATGCCTATAATACCAGCACTTTGGGAGGCTGAGGTGGAAGGATCACTTGAGCCCAGGAGGAGTTCAAGAGCAGCCCGGGTAACATGGCGAAACCCTGTCTCAACAGAAAATACAAAAATTAGCTGGGCATGGTGCCACATGGCTATGATCCCAGCTACTCGGGAGGCTGAGGTGGGAAGATTGCTTGAGCCCAGGAGGTAGAGGCTGCAGTGAGCCATGATCATGCCACTGCACTCCAGCCTGGTCAACAGAACAAGACCCTGTCCCCCCAAATAAATAAATAAATTAATTAATTAATTAAATTAAAAACTGAGTTGAGACATACAATATTTAGAGAGAACTGCTCAAAAGGCACACAGGCCATCCATTTACAGATATTCTAAAATCTAGCTCTTGGTCAAGTCATAGCAACAGAAGTCTAGGTACCTGAACCACACTGTAATGACTACGTAAGAACTGCTTTTACTGAATTGTACTTTGGTATGATAACAACAGTCCATGTAAAAGAAAGTCCCAAGAAACCACAGCTACCAAGACATTGTCTAGGAAGCTATAACAGCATCCAAGAAAATCTATTCTGAGGAATGGGTTTATTTTATCTTATGAACCCAGTCACCTAGTGTCAGTGACAACAGAGCTCAGAGCCAAATGTACAGCCTGTCAATAGACAAGTATCAAATTCCCATTGCTACGCTTTCCCTGACTCCATTTTTTATCTATCCCCTACCTTCTTTTTTTCGTTTTTCTTTTCCTTCTCCTTTTAATTTCTGTTTTACTGTTTTGTGATAATATATATGTATTATATAAACTGTTTTAAATCCTTTTCAGAACAAAGCAGGGAAACACAGAAATAAAAAGATCAAGAGAGTTTCCTGGGGTCCTTTAAAGGATCCCTTCTAGGATCCAGATCCATTTGTAACACTCTGGATAGAATTATATATATCTAATCATTAAAGGTTCAGGACGAACTAAAGCCAAGTGCTTTTATCTATAAGAATTTAATTACTTAGACCTGACCAGGAGTTGGCAAATTTTTTGAGTAAGACATCTATTGCTATGTGGTTAGGCTGATGTTTCTAAGAGGTATGTAAGAGGCACTTGATTAAAAGATTGTTACTGAAACTGCAACCACTCAGTAAATTTTACCTGGTATACATTTCCTTTCTGATGCTAGAAACTTTTTGAAGACAAATCTGACTCAATGATTAAAAGATGAGAAGCAAGAAATGCGTTGTTACTTTTGTTTATAAACTACCATGGCAAGTTGCTACTTACTTAGGGAGGAAAAAGGGGAGGAAAGAATAATTTTGACCAAGTACATGGCATCTCCAGGACTTGAAAAGGGCTCAAATAAAAAATAGGAGAAAAATCTTTCCCTAGGGATACATACTGAATACTGAGTGGAGCTAGGAAGCTAGGAATTATCTAAGAGTTTACTAACAGTGGCAGAGGTGCAAGAAGTATCTTTTCAAAAAAAATTTTTTAATATATTGATAAGGCAGCGGTTGTTAACATTATGATAAGTTATTGGAGGAAGAGGGGTAAAAGCAAGAAGGTCAGTTTTGTAAAGAGGTTAATCAAAGAGTTGTCCTGCTAGGTTTGAGCCCATTAGTATTAAAACCCTGATCATGCTTCTGCTTACTAGAGATCCTGTAGCTCAAAATCCCAGTAAAGAAGGGAGTCCCGATGACCAACATACAGAAATTGAGTATCCTAAAAACTGATGAGTAAAGGGTGCCCCCAAGAGAGTCCTGAATTATAGAAAGGAAGAGAGTCACAATCCCATCTGAAAGCCAGGCAACTAAGTTTTTCTCCCAGTCTTACTAAAATTCCAGCATTGTAATGGTACCTACTGTCTGCAGAAGAGGAAGCACCAAAGAATACCCTGAGAGACCAATGTAAGCAGGAGGAAGAATACAAGCTTTCCCCAAGCAGGTTGTAACAAGGAGAGGGATAAAAAGCCTTTCCACGATAGGACAACACAAGAGTCACTGTGGATCCAGATTTCTCAACCTCGGCGCTACTGACATTTGTAGCCAGATAATTATTTAGTGTAGGAGGCTGTCTTGTGCATTGTAGGATGCTTGGCAGCATCCCTGGCCTCTACCCCTTAGATGGCAATAGCATCCCTAACAATTGTGACAACCAAAAAAATGTCTGCAGACATTGCCAAATGTCTACAGGGGGGCAAAAATCACCCCTATGCTATGGATGAAATAACAAACAGCTTCCAGTGTTAACTCGCTCTCTTGGTAAACAGCACTCCCAAACCACCTCATCTCCTGAACCAGGAAACAGAGACAAAACAGAAGAATTTGTAGGAAAAATAATAAGTTCAATTTTGCATATGTCAAGATGTGAGATAGCAAATGGAGATGTCCAAAAGATAGTTGGGATAAATGAGACTGGAAACAAGAAAAGAGGGCTTGGCTAGAGAAACAAACCAGAAAACCATTAGCTACATTAGCTCAGAAAAAGCCTCTGAGAAAGGTTTTCTTGAATCTTCAGCCAAAATAAAAATCTCTCAATAGATGATGATTATTACCCTACACAAACTCTACCTAGTACTTAATTAAACAAGAAGCCCTTGATGGATTTAGTCTACTGCAGGGTAATGCAGTACTCAAGCACAATTTTTACCTTCATCTGGACAAACTTGCCATATGTTAAGGTCTTAAGGGTAAACTCTCATATATCCTTACTAATTTATATGTAGCAATAATTTTCCCATTTGGCATATGCTTCCTCTTTTGACTCTTTGTTCTCAAATCCATTGTTCCATAGTCTATCTGTTCTGAACAGATATTTGTTCTCTACTGCTGCAGATACATAATTAGTAAAAGCAGATGCAATTCTCAACATTAAGAGTTACACAGAGTGAGTTTTCCAACATTATCATTAAAGAAATTCTATACTAGAAGGCTCAAAGACTCCAAATCAATTCTTTTTCTTTAACGGAAACCTCTCTTAACAGTTTGAATACACCTCAGTTCAAAAGCCTATTTTCCTGAATGTCTGTTTTTGATTGAGAAAATTTACCTAAATGTAATTTTCCAAAAATTAGAAGACACATTTCTACATATGAATAAGTTCACTTGTTAAAAACCTATTCAAAATGTTTTATGAAGAGTTACATTTCATGTAAAAATAGCAGTGAAGAAACAATTTTCCTAACTTAAGACATATAATATGGTTAACAAAATATAGTCAAAGCAAAATAAATCTGAAAAAGTAAATAGGGATAACTTTGCATATGTTATGTTCAGTTTAAACTTGTTCCCTGTGCAAAATCTTCCCCCACTGTGTTTTCTTTCATTTTTTCAACTAGCTTAAAAATTTTTTTAAGTGAGGTAAGTTGAAATTTTGTTCTAGAATAGTCTTTTAAAATATCAACCAGTTCACAGAACGTGCACTCAGCTTATCTCCACAGTTATACCATACCAACAGACTGGTATACATTCAGTAAGGATATGTATAAAGAATGGTTACATTTCCTTTTAGATATGATAAAATATTACACAGAGAACATAAATCCACAGACATTCCAAAGAGAAAAATTAAGTTTAGCATTTTTCTGACCACAAAGTACAGAATAAGCAGATTTTTAGGACCTACTTTTGTGTATATAATCCTTATTAAAAATAAAAGGATATCATAAAATTAAAATATCAGTAAACATCTGCTTTTCTTTATATGTTCCTTAGGATAAGATTATAAAATCAAATATGATTTTTACTGAAGGGAATTACTAGCCATCCCCTAACAACCCCATCTTTTCCTCACATAAGAAAATGCAAATTATGTCTAATTTGTGTTCACCAATGAATCTTATCACTTAAAATTACAACACAGCTAGAGAAGCAAGAGAAGGAAAAGTAGTGAAGTGTGTTTAAAAGTTATTCTTTCTTACCAATATGTTGCTGTAGAATCCAAGCGTTTGAGGCACGAGCAGAGAGCATCCTTTCAACAGCTGGTGCAAGTGTCTTCCAATTAGTAAACTCCAAAGTGAAGATAAGGGTGTCAATGCTGACTGAGTCAATCCTATGTTAGCAAGATGTTAATATAATATTAGAAACAAAACATGCCAAGGGTTCGTACTTGAAACAAACACCACATACCTATTCTTACAAAATCTCAATGAGGAGGGCAGACAGAAAACCAGGGCATGTTAAGGATTTATGTAACTAGAGGCAAGATCAGAGGATATTAAGAATCATCTACAGGTTCCTATTAACTGAATTGACTTTCTATGTAGCTGTCTAAGAGATGACAAGAGGAACCTCAGAGAGAGTAGGAACTTTCCTTCTCATGGGTGACAGCACCAGTGACATCAGCGGATTTGCCATTATTTCCTCCCATTTGGACTATCTTGCCAAATGTAAATTGACCATCCTTATAGACATATAATTTAATAATCCTAAAAGGATAAAGCCCAAACACCCCAAGTTATCCCTAAACTGAGTGTACAAGTGTACAAGTATGGCTTGTTTCTGCCCAACTCCCAGGGATGCACAGCTGTTCTCCTCTAAGAACCTTCCCCCCATTATAAATTCAGCCCTAAACGATATAACAGAATAAGACTTGTCTTTAAGGACTGAAAGAAGGGGTTCCAAACAGGCCTTCCTCTGTTCTTTCAAAATAACGTCAGATTCCCTACCAACCCACTCAAAAGAGGCTAACCCAAAATTTATAAGCACTTGAAACCTAATGGAAAGAGCACTGGCTTACACCGCATATTCTCACTCATAGGTGGGAATTGAACAATGAGATCACATGGACACAGGAAGGGGAATATCACACTCTGTGGACTGTGGTGGGGTGGGGGGAGGGGGGAGGGATAGCATTGGGAGATATACCTAATGCTAGATGACGAGTTAGTGGGTGCAGCGCACCAGCATGGCACATGTATACATATGTAACTAACCTGCACAATGTGCACATGTACCCTAAAACTTAAAGTATAATTAAAAAAAAAAAAAAAGAGCACTGGCTTAAGAAAAGTCTTGATGTTTAATACTGCTTCTGCTACTTATAAACAGGTTGCCTGAATTATTTAAGCTCTAGCTCCTGCTTTTTAAAATGAGAATAATACATAAGCTGCCCATTTCAGGGAACTATATGTGAAAATAATATGAGATAACATAGTAAACATACTTTTAAAACTATAAAGTATTATATGAAAAATTGGTATTACCAGAAACGATTTGAAAACTTCAGTATTATATTTTTAGAAGCTTTAAAATTTAGTCAAACCTTTAAAAGAACTCTAAATCCTAACAAGATTACTTATCCTGTATTCAATTAGACCCCCCCCTACCATCACAATGGTTGGAGAAAAAAAAGTCACTAGGGCTTCTAGTAATTACTACCAAAACAGAAATTCTTCTCAAGGTCACCTCTTTGGAGGTATTACTGAGCAACAACAACTGAAGAAGGAAAGGAAATACAAGGAAAGAAGATAAACTGAATAACAATCTAAGCTCATCATCTCAAAGACACTTCTGGTAATTTGGAGTCAAAATATCTTTGAAATGATGGACTAAAGATTATGAAAATTATTTCCCAAATTCTTAATTCTCCAATAAGCAAACATCTAAGGAAGAACTTAAAGTATAGCACAGATGTCTTGGGAAAACATTTTATTTCTCAGCATATCTCAGTGAAATCACAACTTATCAGAAATACTGAGGATAAATGAAATGATACAATATATTCAAAGACAAACAATTTCCTTGACTTTCTAGGGGTCCCAAACCAAAGGTTACTTGGTTCTGGTTCTTTATTTTTTTTTTAACGATTTCATTTTTCTGCCTTAATGCACTTTAGGTCTTACTGTGACCAAACACAAAGTCATTTTTATGCAGTTATCTGAACACATACATGACAAGTAAATCTGTTTGCACAGTTTAATTAATATAACGGTGAGTTTATTTTACCAGCACTGATAATGCCACTAAAAATGTATTGTTACTTTACTACAGTGACCATTACATTGCATAGACCAGTTGTACAATCATAAACGAGTGACATTTAATCAACTAAATGCACAAATGACATTTATGTTCTATTATCCCATTAAATGGGGGTGGGGTGCGCAGGCAGAGGAAGACTTAGTCTTGCATTTAAATATTGTGACAGGCAATTATTCAGTCAGATACATTTTCAAGACTGTTTAAGACAAGCAATACCCAGAAAATATGTTTATAATTTACGTGACAAAGATTAAGCAACAGACCTACATGTGATATAAATAACAATCAAAATCCACTTTAACAACATATTGGAATTTTTATAGAATGTTTCTTATAATAGCTCTTTGAATGTAAATTTGATCAAAGAAAGCAAAACATTTATCATATGCAGTGTAAACGTTGGCTTTACCCATTCAATAAAAAAGATTAGTGAACAAAAATTTGACCATGTTAAGCATTTTCATTGCTAAAGTTAAATTTTCCACTGTATTTTTTCTAATGAATATAAAGTAACCAAAGTTACTCCTCAGGAGTAAAAAACATGTAATTGGCATTCTCCATTCAGAATACCGAAAGTTTTACAACTTACTTCAAAATAGTTTCTACTTTACTAGTTCTTAATGCTTTTCTATTTCACATATCCGATAAATACAGCACACACCCAATGGCTTATTGCGACAAAAATTCTCAACTGTTCACAAGTGGGGGAAAATGGGGGAGCAGTATCAGAATCGGGAAAGGGGGGATAAATTACATAGCCTTCTAAGAGAATGAAGCTAAATAAATCCTTCTGCCTCCAAGTAGTCCATTTAGTTGGCTGGGGAGGAAGGAAAATAGGCAATGTTTGATTTTTTCCCCCTGCTTAGGTTTTTCCTAATTTAGGAGCAGGAAGAAGCAAGAAAAATTGGCACAAATCCCTCAGGTTAGGCAAGGGATTAAGGATTACTAAAATTGAGTAATAGAACTATAGATAGCCCTCCACATCCTAAGAGTCAACCAATGGTAGATTGAGAATACTAACAACAATAATGAAAAATAACAATACAACAATAAAAAATAACACAAATTTAAAAATACAGTACAACAACTATTTACATAGCATTTATAAGGCATTAGGTATTATAAGTAATCTAGACATGACAAAGTATATGGGAGGAAGTGCACAGACTAGACACAAATACTATGCTATTTTATATAAGGGACTTGAGCATCCATGTGTCAGAGGTGTATGAACCAGAGCAACTCCATCTTGAATAGGGGCTAGGTAAAATAAGGCTGAGACCTATTGGGCTACATCCCCAGGAAATTAAGGCATTCTTAGTCACAGGATGAGACAGGAGGTCCGCACAAGATACAGGTCACAAAGAACTTGCTGATGAAACAGCACTTGGTAAAGAAGCTGGCCAAACCCCATCAAAATGAAGATGGTGATGAAAGTGACCTCTGGTCATCCTCATTGTTCATTATATGCTAATTATAACGCATTAGTATGCTAGAAGACACTCCCACCAGCCCCATGACAGTTTACCAATGCCATGGAAACTTCAGGAAGTTACCCTATAGTATAAAAAGGGGGAAACCCTCAGTCCTGGGACTTGCCCACCCCTTTCCTGGAAAATTCATTCATGAATAATTCACCCCTTGTTTAGCATGTAATCAAGAAGTAACAATAAGTATAAGCAGCTCAGCAGCCTGTGCTGCTGCTCTGCCTATGAAATAGCCATTCTTTTGTTCCCTTACTTTGTTAATAAACATGATTTCACTTTACTGTATGGACTTGCCCCGAATTCTTTCTTGCACGATATCCAAGAACCCTCTCTTGGGGTCTAGATTGGGACCCCTTTCCAGTAACACATGGATTTTGGTATCTGAGGGGGATGAGACTCAAGGCATAATTCACCTTAAATTCCTGCCAGCTGTGAGCCTGTGAAATCAAACAAGTTATCTACTTCCAAAATTCAATGGTGGGACAGGCATAAGACAAACATTCCCATTCCAAAAGGGAGACATATCCAAGAAGCAAAGAGTAATAGGACCCAAGTAAGTCCAAAATTCAAGAGGATTACCTTGAAACTCCAAGATAATCTTCCCTGACTCCACGTCAGGGCTTCCTGGATAAACTGGGATGGAGGCTGAGCCTCCACTACCTCAGGAAGCTCCACCCCTATGACTTTGCTAGGCTCAGTCCCACCCCTATGGCGCCCCTATGGCTTTGCTCAGACTTCAGCTCTCCCAAGATGGCACTTCATGCTGGTAGCTCTACAGTCCTGAGGTCTCAATGGCAGCCCTGCTCCCATGGGTCCTCTAGGCATTGCCCTGGTAGAAACTTTGTGGCAGCTCTAACCCTATATTTCTACTGGGCATTGCTCTAGAAAGGCTCTCTGTAGTGGCTCTTCTCCTGGGACAGGTCTCTTGCCTGAGCCCCCAGACTGTTTTCAACAACCTCTGGAATCTAGGTGGAGGAATCCATGCCCCCACAGCTCTTGCATTCTACATGCCTACAGAATTAGTACCACCCCACAAAACCTCCTGAAAACCAATCTGACCTCCTAGAGCCCTGGGCCTGTGATGGGAGGGACAGCCTCAAAGATCTCTGGAATGCCTTCAAGGTTTTTTTCTAATTGTCTTGATGATATCTTCTATTTGTACAAATCTGCTCAGCAAAGGGTTACTAGTCACAATGTTGGGTTCCTCTCCTGAAAATTCTCTTTCATTCTTTTCCACACAGCCAGGCTGAGAATTTTCCAAAATTTTCTACTCTTCTTCCCTTCTAATTATATTCTGTCCTAAGTCATTCCTTTGCCCTCACATCTCTCTATAAGTGGTCAAAAGTAGCCATGCAGCAGCCTGAATGCTTTGCTACTTAGTTATTTCTCCCACCAGATAGCCTAGTTCATCACTCTTAAATTCAGCCTTCCATAAAGTCCTTAGGCATAGACATAGTTCATCCCAGTTCTTCGCTAATTAATAACAAGGATGGCCTTCACTCCAGTTTCCAACAGGGTATTGCTAATTGTCATCTGAGACCTTGTCATAATGGCCTTTGCTATCCATACTTCTATCAACATTTTGGTCACAACCACTTAAGTAATCTCTAAGAAGGTTGAGACTTTCCTAGTCTTCTCATCTTATGAGCACTCACCAGAATCACCCTTAACACTCCATTTACGGAAATATAGGCTTTTTCTAGACTGTTCTTCCAAACTTTACCAGCCTCTATCCATTACCTAGTTCGAAAGCTACTTCTATATTCTTAGGTAATCGTTATCAGCAACAGCCCCACTTCTCAGTACCAAATTTCTGTCTTAGTCCATTCTCTGTTGCTATAACTCAATACCTGAGACTGGGTAATTTATAAAGAAAGTACATTTATTTCTTACAGTTCTGGAGACTGGGAAGTCCAAAGTCAAGGGGCCCATCTGATGAGGGCCTTCTTGCTGTGTCATAACATGGCAGAGGTCATCACTCGGTGAGAGAGCAAAAGCATGCCAGCTCCAGTCTCTCTTCTTATAAAGCCACCCACCAGTCCCATCACTGGGGCACCATCTTGATGATCTTATCTAATCCTAATTACCTCCCAAATATCTCACCTCCAAATATCATCAACAAATGAATTTGAGGACTGTTTCCAACACCTGAAATTTGAGACACATTCAAACCACAGCAGTAGGTATCAGACAGTTTCTATGTTTTGGTTAAAGAAATAAATAAATTAGAAACCAGAAAGGAGCATGAAGGCTGAAAGTACTGGGCAAGTCATATCGAATCAGAGTTAATAGCTTTGGTAGAAAAACACAAGGAGTGTGTCTAAGAAGAAAATTAGTGCCTTAGGGACAGACATCACAAGGGGTAAGAATTGAAACACGAAAGTGAAGACTTCTAGATATTTTATTGAAATTCTATAAAATAACAAGTCCTCTATTTTCCTGAAGACTTCCATTTTATTTTCTCATTTGACTTGAATTATTAGGTCAAAAGAGTCCTCTCGCCACTACAATTACTTGTGTTAGGACACTAACAATTTTTGCAAAGGCTGGAGGCTAATAGAAAGAGTCTTCTTCTTGCCCCCCAAAAAATTCTGACTCGGCGTTTGTATAATCTCTCACTGAGGGTTGCCCTTCTGAGGAACTACCTGAAGTAAACAAACTATAGTCTCAGATACTTCAGAAATCAGTATTTATTAAGGGTGACAAGTTTCAAATACACAGGATGTTGTACGGCAGGAGTATTCAGTCTGGTTGGCTGAGGGATAGACAACAGAAATCTCCAAAGCAGCTCCAAGCATTCTTTCTTCTGTTACAGGCATTTTAAGAGAAGCATGAGGAATGCCCAGAAGTCGAAGAAATATCCCTTTTAGAAGAGCTCACTGGCATCTATCCCCTCATACCTCCTTCCAGTCACCTCTTGTCTTTTCCCAGGACTCTGTGCTTAAATTCAATCTCACTATTAGCAGCCACCAACTCCTTCACCCCAATTCAGCCATCACAGTCAAAACACAGATACACCCTTCTCCAAACACTGGGATCTCAAATGAAGAAAATTAAAGGTTGTATATTCACTCAAAAAGGGTAAGCCCCACTAATGGTAGAATTTCTTACCAAGAATTGCACAGTAGAATCAGTGGGTCAAATCCAGCAACCAGAAGATGTGGCAACCACTCCTTATATTTTGCTTGTGCTTTAATTGCATGATTTACAAATTCATATATATGGTTCCATGGTCCCAATGAGCAACCTTTCCTCAAAAAGTAGCGAAATATCGAAAACTTCTCGTACTTCAGGCAGTATGCCAAATGAAGTTCATTTATCTGGGCTCCATATTTCAAAAGAATGTTCACAATTCCAAAGAACTCACAGCTCCACCATAAAAAATAAAAACAAAAAAAGAAGAAGTTAGACTTTGACATAAGATACTTCTTACAAACAGTTAATAGTAGTTACAGCTGGGGAATAAGTATGGCAGATTAAATAGTGGATGGTTTCTACACATCTAGTGGATTGATATTAGAGAATGTGGTGGGGCTTTTGCTTTTTACACCCTCCTGCATGGTTTTTAATTTTCAACTGTGAACAGGTATTATTATAATTTAAAACATTCATCTTAAATGTCATTTTAAAAATTATCATTGACAGAAAACTCAAATTGTGATATTTTGTACAATTGAGTATCTTTACTACAAAATACTTTGCTTAACAAAATCAATAAACAACGTGATCAATCCTTAAAACTAAATGATTCACTCTAGGAATCTCTAAGATATCATTTTCCTTACCAATAACCTTAGCCAATTTCCCTCCCACTTTAAACTTATTTATTTTTCTAGATACAGGGTCTTGCTCTGTGGCCCAGGCTGGCGTGCAGTGGCACAATCAAGGCTCACTGTAACTGAACTCCTGGGCTCCAGTGATCCGCCCACTTCAGCCTCCTGAGTAGGTGGGACTACAGCTACATGCCACCATGCCTGGCTAATTTTTAAATTTTTTTGTAGAGACAGAGTCTCACTATGTTGCCCAGGCTGGTCTCAAACTCCTGGCCTCAATGAATCCTCCCGCTTTGGTCTCCCAAAAGGTATGCCACCGTGACTGGCCTTACATTTATAATGGTATTAAAAAAAATTTTTAAACTTTTTTAATTAACACAAATTTAATTTACAATACTACATCTTAAAATTAATTAACTTCTATTATTATCTCCATTGTAGATGCAAAAACTGAAGCTGAGTCACAGAGCTAGTAATTGGCAGAACTGGGATAATGATATCAAACCAAAATCTAACAGTGAATATGACACAGCAAATTTCTGCAATATCTCTTCTCTAACTATTATGAAAACTGAACACTTCATGATATAGTCAAATTGAAGAATATTTTAGAGCCAGATCTATGTTTTCCAAAGTACGTTACACGGAACTTTAGTTCCTGAAAATGATCCATATGAAAAATACTCTCCAGTGAAAAAAACTGAGAAACCTCCTTATACAGTATACAGTGAGCCTGAGAAAGATAGGATGAATGTATTTTTAAACAATGTGTTAGTTACATTTCCAAATATATGCTCAATGTTTTTATTCAACTTTCAGATACTTTTCAGAAGAGGTACCTTTAAAATTAACAATGGGTCCAATCATTAATCTGAAAAAAGCAAACAAAAGTATAAAATGCCTAAAATTCTGTAAACACAAGAACAATGGTATATATACTTAAATATAAGTTCTATCCTATGTTTCTGGACTTTTCAAATCTTTGTAGATCCATTCCTCTTTTAGGAATTCACAAAGCACACTACAATAAGAAAAATTCTCAAAAGCCCTCTACAAAAGAAACATATTCAATATTATTTAATCCTGTACTTCCCAAACTTATTTAACAATACAACCCCTTTAATCCCATATAATATCTATTAACAATCTACAGAATTAGTATTCTACCAAAACACACTTTAGAAAATCAGCTCTAAACCTCTTCCAATTATTCACATTGCCTTGTATTAGAAGGGGCAAGAGTAAATCCCAAAAGGCTTATAAAACTGCACAGTGCTACAATATAGACCATTTCCCAAAAAAACTACCATTTATTTGAAGAATAAAATAAACACAAAATAAACTGGAGAAGCATAGAGTTTTGTCAGCATGCCCTGAGCTTCTGGGAAGGTTATTAAAGAAGGTCTCAAATACATGTGCACACTACAGAAACACAAGCAACTTCAACTTCAGGGCTCTATATGACCTTGATTATTACATGTCACTAAGCACACAATAAATCCTTGAGCATGGATAACCTCTGGTTAAAATATAAATTAGTATGTATTTCTCTTAACACTTCAACAAATTCTCTCTGTAGCCCTAATATCAAATTGAGAAAACTCTTCAAGTACCCGAGATTTAAACAAAAGTCTATCTTGTTTAACATAAATATCAAGAATTAATTGTGACATAGAGGGACTGTACATTATATAAAAAGTGAACAACATCAGATACTGAGAGGAGAGATTTAAAAATTAAAATCCAATGTCTAGACCTTATTTTGGGGGTTTGCACATTTTCTACCACTCTGCTCCTTGAAGTTCAAAACTATGCAGAAAAACAGTGCTCACACATAAAAGAAGCACAGTAAGAGAAAATTAAACATGAAAACAAAATTTACTTTAAACAAATAGAAATGGGCAAATATCTTCAGCATTTTATGTTCAATTAGCAAACAAAATATCCAACCAACTTATTAGGTGAATTATAACAGGCCAAATAGTGAGTTTTACTGAATGGCTTTCAACCATTAGCTGAAAACAAGATGAAGACATTCAGTTTTGTCAGATGTGCCCACACGATATGGTGGCTAGAATGGACACAATTAATTCTATGAAACTAATGTAATAACAATGATTAGTATCAACTAGAAAAACAGACAAAACCAGGTGAGCTAAGCCACAATCTACTTCTGTGGCCATATATAAAAGGCATTCATATTTGCTCAAACAGTCCTAAAACTTCTCAACTTCCCTCTTCCTTTCCCATTCCATTTGGAGGAATCTTTTTCTTATATTTCCTCATTCGAGATGGATTACTCAATTACTCTTGAAAGACTGGCTTCATATCAATATAGCTGCTAACTTTTTAGCTCCAAAGGACAAAAACTGCTTTTGTTGCAGGATCGGTACAGTAGTGGAGGAGACACCTTTCCATCATCCCTGGGAGTGGTGAAAGGAGCTAAGTGTCATTCTCACAAAGAATACCTACCAAAAATGTTTCAGAACACTGATACTGAGCTTAAAAGTTGAATTAGCTGAAAAAATAATAAGGAAGAGAAAACTTAAAACCTGGGGCACCTTAGGAGGCCAAGGCAGGAGGATCACTTGACCTCATAAGTTTGAGGCTGCGGTGAGCAATGATTGCACTACTGCACTCCAGCCTGGGCAACAGAGTGAAATTCTATCTCAAAACAACAATAATAAAGAAAATCCAAAGCTGTTATTTATCATTTTAATCACCTTTTGGTGTTAATTGTACTATTTATAAAAGTAGATAAAAGTTTATTAGAATACAACAGGTCAATAGTGCAAGAAAGTCCACAAATAGTAAATTAATAGATTTCAGAGAAATACTAGAAAATATACAAATGAGAAAAGGGAAGTCTTTTAGCCATTAACACCTGAAGTCGGATAGGTGTTAATTACAACAATCATACCAAATTAACACTATCACAACACATTGTTGCTATAAAAATAAAATTTTTAAACTTATACCATTAAACTTACTATCTATTACCAAATCCCTAAAAATTAGAATATCAAATAATTAATTTTGGAAAATTGAATCTTCTAAGTTACCTGGTACCAGTATTGTGACCAAATTTGAATTCTTATAACTGGTAAAAGTGATATAGGAAATTCGTGTATCACTCATTAAGAAAAGTAAGAAGGGCTAGGCGTGGTGGCTCTCACCTGTAATCCCACACCAAAAAGCCAAGGCGGACAGATCACTTGAGGCCAGGAGTTTGAGACCAGCCTGACCAACATGGGAAAACCCCATCTCTACTAAAAATACAAAAATTAGCCAGGTGTGGTGGCATATGCCTGTAATCCCAGCTACTCAGGAGGCTGAGGCATGAGAAACGCCACAACCCAGAAGGCAGAGGTTGCAGTGAGCCAAGATCACGCCACTGCACTCCAGCCTGGGCCACAGAGCGAGAGACTGTCTCAAAAAAAAAAAAAAAAAAAAAGGGAAAAAATAACATATGATAGCTATTTTAAAATTAAGATTATATTCAATTGTCCTTGCTTTATAATTGGTGACTGTAATTAATTTAATTAATTTTAGTCATGTGATTGTAGGCAATCCAAATTTTAAGATGCTTACTTATCAAAAGAAATAACCAAAAACATATTTTTCAGCTTCAATTTTTTTCCCTCAGACACTGGTTATATGACCCTCTTGACATACTAAAGCAAAACCTACTGGGAAAATGATCATTTTCTTGCTTAAATGGCAAAGCTTCATACAGAAACTCAAAATGAATAAGTCTCATATTACATATACAGTAAATGTATAAGCAACCAGCCAGACATTAGATAATAAAAATGTGGTATTGAGTTTTCTTGGAAATAATGAAAGGTTTTCCTTTACCTATTAGGTAACTGGTCTAAAAAAACAAAGATTCTGCATTTTATCAAGATGATTCCCTGTGCTTCAGGTTGTCTTTATTCTATCTGATCACTTATGAAAACTCTCTAATAAAGAACTCAGGTTTTTCTACAACTATATAACTTTCTGCATTTGCCTTTTGAAGCCATTTAATTATCACTCTAGATGAGATAAGTGACTATTATTTCACATTGACCTGTGATCCTACTTTGGTAAAGTTTTTTGAACCTTGATATTTTTGACAAAATTCCCACAATCAAATTCTACGTCTCTTTGACCTTAAAGTTTGCTATGTTCTATTTTATAGAATAAGGTGTTGCCCAATTCTAGAATGAAAAATAAAAAGACTAAGAGAATACACCCTCCTAAAACAGATATTTTGAGGTTTTGACTTTATTTTTAAAGGCTAAAAATATAGCATTTTCCAATGACTACTTACTGAAAATCTACCTAAGAATATATTGGTTCAATTACTAGTCTCACATGAAAGAAAATTGCTCATATGCCCTTTCGATAGCACGAAAACAAACTGTAATTATGCTCACATGGCCACTTCAAAGAGCAAAATTTCTAAGAGATGCAAAAAAACAAACAAACAAAAAAAAACTAAGTTTGTTAACTCATGTCTGTGACCAAGGACTACTGTACACCATACTGCTTCACCTTTACTTTTCTTTTTCTTCTTTGATCCGGGGAGAGACTAGGTCTCCCTTACATTTGTTTTATAGCAGTTTGATTTTTCTGACCATGCCTTTCTGTGAGTTTATCCTGTTTGGGTTTAACAGGCCTCTTAAATCTGTAAATTTATATCTTTATCCAATAATAGGAAGTTTTTGGCAATTATTAATTTACATATTTTTTCTGTGCCCAATCTCCTCTCCTTCTGGATTTTAATGACATGAATGTTAGACCTGTTGATACTGTCCCTTCGTTCCCTGACGCTCTTGTTTTTTTCTTCCATCTTTTTTCTCTTCTGTACTTCTGTGTGGATAATTTCTTTAAATTTGTTTTTAACTTTTAAATTTGTTAAACATTTGTAAATATTTGTAAACTACAAAAGCTAGTTGCCCAGAGAGGGACAGTTTGAAAATATGAGTAGATGTTCCAAACAGGCAATATCCTAGAATGCAAGAACAAGGCAGACACCTGTGCAAGGTGATCTGTACATATATTGACATTGAGACCAAAGACTCTCTCACCCAAAAAACTAGGGTATTTTTAAGACAATAATTATAAATTACAAAGCATTTTCACAACTGTTAGCTCATTTGATCCTCAAAATAATTTTCTAAAGCAAGCTTAGGTGTTATTACTATCCCTATTTTAAAGATAATGGAATGAGATTTAGCAGAATGAAGTGAAATACCCAAAGTCACACAGCCACTATACATCTGTGACTCATCCAAGCCCAAGAATCATGCTCCATCCTTATCCCTCCACAAGGCATTGAGGAAGACTAACATATAATAAATATGCTAATCTGATATAATTATTGATTCATTAATTCACAAATATATTTTTAACGCCTAATAGGAGTTAGATCAAGGGCAAATCCATGCTCTCAAGGAGCTTACATTCTAATGAAGAAGCAGGTATGTAAACAGACAAAATATTATGTCTTTAAAAAGGAGTCAAAAGGCAGCTTCTTTTTTTGTTGTTGTTGAGTCTGCTATGTTGCCCAGGCTGGAGTGGAGTGCAGTGGCGTGATTTTGGCTCACTGCAAGCTCTGCCTCCCCGGTTCACGCCATTCTACCGCTTCAGCCTCCCGAGTAGTTGGGACTATAGGCACGTGCCGCCACGCCTGACTAATTTTTTGTATTTTTAGTAGAGACGGGGTTTCAGCATGTTAGCCAGGATGGTCTCAATCTCCTGACCTCGTGATCCGCCCACCTTGCCCTCCCAAGGTGCTGGGATTATAGGCGTGAGCCACCGCACCCAGCCAAAAGGCAGTTTCTTAATAGGAAGTCTTCCCCCAGCATTCTCAGCCCTGATTCTTATGCCCAATACTAGTTACTAAGAGAAATATACTTCTAGTGTGAAGAAAAGCAATTCATCCATTCTCACAATCTGGTAAACATATCCAACCTCTTTTGCTCAAGTGTTGAGCTAACAAAACAACCTTCCATATTGTCTTTAGGAACACTGGGTTGTCCGTTCCAGAAAGAGGAAATAAATACTATAAGTAACCTGTTGCTGTTTACCCTGCCCAGGTCTTCTTTTGCTGTGAATAAATAATTGTTCTGGTCTAAAAATCAGCTGTAGGAGAGTTACTATGAGTCAATTCTCTATACCACTGCCATGCAGCGGACTTTTCTGTGATGATGTGCTATTCGGTAGGGTAGCTAGCCACACATGACTCTTGAGCATTTGAAGGGTGGCTAGGGAAACTGAAGAAGTAATTTATAACGCTACTTAATTTTCATTAATTTAAATAGCCACATGTGGCTGGTGGCTACCAATTTGGGCAGCACAGTTCTAGACTCTTGCTACTTAGTGTGGTCTGTGGATCAGCAGCATTGGCACCATCTTGTTAGCTTGTTAGAAATGCAGAGTATGGGCCAGGTGCGGTGGCTCACGTCTGTAATCCCAGCACTTTTGGGAGGCTGAGGCGGGCAGATCACTGGAGCTCAGGAGTTGGAGACCATCCTAGCTAACATGGTGAAACCCCATCTCTACTAAAAACACAAAAACAAAATTATCTGGGCGTGATGGCGGGCACCTGTAGTCCCAGCTACTCAGGAGGCTGAGGTGGAGAATGGCATGAACCCAGGAGGCAGAGCTTGCAGTGAGCTGAGATCGCACCACTGCACTCCAGCCTGGGCGACAGAGCGAGACTCCGTCTCAAAAAAAAAAAAAAAAAAAGAAAGAAATGCAGAGTATGCCGGGCACAGTGGCTCACGCCTGTAATCCCAACACTTTTGGGAGGTGAAGGGGGGCAGATCACTTGAGCTTACGAGTTATAGAACAGCTTGGCCAACATGGTGAAATCCCATCTCTACTAAAAATACAAAAATTAGCCGGGTATGGTGTCACATACCTGTAATCCCAGCTATTCAGGAGGCTGACGCACGAGAATTGCATAAACTCGGGAGGTGGTGGTTGCAGTGAGCCGAGATGGTGTCACTGCCCTCCAGCCTGGGTGATAGAGTCAGACTCTGTCTCAAAAAAAAAAAAAAGAAAGAAAGAAAGAAGGAAAAGAAAAGAAAAAGAAAGAAATGCAGAATATCAGTCCCCACCCTAGATCTACTGATGTGGTTTGGATCTGTGTCCCCACCCAAATCTCATGATGAATTGTAATCCCCAGTGTTGAAGGTGGGGCTTGGTGGGAGGTGAATGGATCATGGGGATGGGTTTCTCATAAATGGTTTAGCACCATCCCCCTCGGTAGTGTCCTCACAGTAGGGAGTTCTTGTGAGAGCTAGTTGTTTAAAAGTGTGTGGCACCTCCCACACTCACTCTCTTGCTCCTGCTCCTGCCATGTAAGAAGCAGCCTGCTCTCACTTCGCCTTCTGCCATGATTATGTTTCCTGAAGTGTCTCCAAAAGCTGAGCAGACACCAACATCATGGTTCCTGTACAACCTGTGGAACTATGGGCCAATTAAACCTTTTTCTTTATAAATTACCCAGTCTCAGGTATTTCTTTATAGCAATGCAAGAACGAACTAATACAGAAAATTGGCACTGAAGAGTGGGGCATTGCTATAAAGATACCTAAAAATGTGGAAGCAACTTGGGAACTTGGTAATGGGCAGAGAGTGGAAGAGTTTGGAGGGCTCTGAAGAAGACAGAAAGATGAGGGAAAGTTTGGAACTCCCTGAAGACTGGTTAAATGGTTGTCACCAAAGTGCTGATAGTGAATAAAAGTAAAGGCTGGGCTGACAAGGTCTCAGATGGAAAAGCAGAACTTACTGGGAAGTAGAGCAAAGGTCACTTTTGTTATGCCTTAGCAAAGAACCTGAATGCACTGTGCCCCTGCTCTGGGGACCTGTAGAACTTTGAACTTGAGAGTGATGATTTAGGGTACCTGCTGGAAGAAACTTCTAAGCAGCAAAGCAGCCTGTCTGCTTGTAAGAGCCTATGCTCATATGCATGAGCAAAGACATGACCTAATGTTGGAACTTACATTTAAAGGAGAAGCAGAGTATAAAAGTTTGGAAAATTTGCAGCCTGGCAAATGGTAGAAAAGAAAAGCCTATTTTCAGGGAAGGAATTCAAGCAGACTTCAGAAATTTGCGTTAAGTAAAAAGGAGGCAACTGCTAATAGCCAAAACCACCAGGGGGTGGTGGAAGGCCTCAAAGCCATTTCAGAGACCTTCCCAGCAGCCTCACCCATCACAGGCCCAGAGGCCTAGGAGGACTGAATGGTTTCATGGGCCAGGCCCAGTGCCCCACTGCCCTCCACAGCCTTGGGACACTAGTCCCTGCATCCTAGCCACTCCTGCCATGGCTCAAAGGGGCCCAGGTACAGCTCAGGCCACTGTTTCAGAGGGTACAAGTCACAATGGTGGCTTCCACATGGTCATGGTGTTAACCCTGTGGGTGCACAGAATTTAAGAGTTGAGGTTTGGGAGACTCTGCCTAGGTTTCAGAGGATGTCTGAAAAAGCCTAGATGCCCAGCATAAAGGGCCTTCTTTCTTTGTATTGGTCTTGCCTCTACCCCATAAACATACCAGAAAGAGGAGAGAAGGAGAGAGCCTGGAACACTGAAATCTAAAGAAAGTTGGTATAAGATGTTTAGATGAAGGCTGGAGGTGGAAAGAGCATGTTTCTCAGGGATATTTGTACGAAATAAAATGATGGCATTTCCTTGATCATTACTGAATATGAATGATGATGGGTCTATGGGAGTTCACTGTACCAATTTCTTTACATTTACGTATGTTTGAAAATTTCAGAATTAAAAAACAGCAATTTCAGAGATAATGTGTGAGACAGCTAGCCTCCAAGATGGCCCCCAATCATCCTCTCCTCCTCCTATTTGTGCTTTTGTACAGTCTTTCCATATTGAATCAGGGCTTGTGTATGTGATCTGCGGAGGTGACAGCCATAATTTCAATGAACCAGGTCACTGTGACTTCCGTCTTGTTCTCTCTTAGACCTCTTCCTCTGAGGGAATCAGCTACCATGCCATGAGGATACTGCAGCCGTCCTGTGGGGAGGCTTTTATAGAGAGAAACCGAGGTTTCCTGCCAACACCCAGCCATATGAGTGATCCATGTCAGTGAGCCTCTGTGGAAGTTGATCCTCTGGCTCCTGTCAAGCTTGCTAATGACTGTAGCTTCATCTGATATTTAATGCAACTATAAGAGAAACCTCCAAGCCTGAACTGCCCACCAAGCTATTCCTGAATCTCTAACCAACAGAAACTCCAGAAGCTGCATGGCTGTGCCAGGCCAGTCTGCACACTCCAGCTGCCAGACAGCATGTCTTCCCCTTTGTTAATAATTTCTAATGGTTTACTTTCAAGTTAATTTACTCTTTCCTATATCTTTCATTTGGCTATGGAGTCCATGTAGTAAATTTTTCATTGCAGATTATTGTATTTTTCAGTCTTTTTTATAGTTTCTACTTCTCAGCTGACAATTTCTACCTTTTCATTTTTTCCAGTGTGTTAGCCTCATGAAGCACCATTATAACAGCTGCTTTCAATTATCTGATATTTCTAATATCTGGACCATCTCAGGACTGGCATCTATTAATTGCTTTTTCCCATGAGATTTAGTAATGTTTTATCAGTTCTTCATATGTCAAATAATTTTAGGTTGTCTCCTGGACATTGTGAATGTTATGCTGTATAAATTCTGAGTCCTGGGTCTTGTTATAATCCTTTGAAGAACACTAGCTTTTTGGTTTGTTTATTTCAGCAAGCATATAACCTAGTTAGGTTCAAACTGCAATTTCTGTTTTACCTTATACAGTGGTTCCAACGTCAGCTCAGTTCTCAAAAGCCTTGACTTTCCTGCTTTAAGCTTGGACCCATGAATGCGCCACTCAGGGTCTAGCCTGAGACTCTGATGATAGTTCAAATCTTACTTTCAACATTTCAGGTTGGCTGGGTGCTGTGGCTCACGCCTGTAATCCCAGCACTTTGAGAGGCCAAGGCAGGCAGATCACCTGAGCTCGGAGTTCAAGACCAGCCTAGGTAACACGGCAAACCCTGTCTCTACAAAAAATACAAAAAAAAAAAATTCCAGGCATGGTGGCGCACAACCGTAGTCCCAGCTACTCAAGAGGCTGAGGCAGGATAATTACCTGAGCCCAGGAAAGTCGAGGCTGCAGTGAGTCATGATCATATCACTGCACTCTGTGTGGGCAACAGAATGAGATCCTGTCTCAAAAACAAAACAAAATAAAAAACAATTTGGGTCTGTCTTGTGCATTTAAAGCTCGGGGTAAGTCAGGAATATGCAAATTCATATGCAGAATTAGGGTATCCGCTTCTCCAAGCTCTCTCTTCTCCAAGATTCCCTACCATTCTCTGGCCCACAGGGTTCCATTTACCTGATTCCTCTGATCAGAAAAACAGGCTTTCTGTTGTGTCTATGTTTCAGCTTCCTCAGTAAGTTTAATAGGATCTATTTAGTGCTCTCTATATTAAACAACTGGTCAATTAATGTTACTGACTGATATTAGCTGCTGGTGCCACTGGTGCTACTCAGCTCCAGATCAGGGTTGGCCTTCAGGGCAACACAGCAGAAGAAAAAGGAGGCCAGGCGCGGTGACTCATGCCAGCACTTTGGGAGTCCGAGGCAGGCAGATCACTTGAGGTCAGAAGTTTGAGACCACTCTGGACAACATGGTGAAATCCCATCTCTTTTAAAATACAAAAAGTAGCTGAGCATGGTGGCACATGCCTACAATCCCAGCTACTTGGGTGGCTGAGACAAGAGAATCACTTGAACTCGGGAGATGGAGGTTGCAGTAAGCCCAGATCGCACCACTGTACTCCGGTCTGGGCAACACAGCGAGACAGTCTCAAAAAAAAAAGGAAAAAGAAATGGGAAAATTCGTTTTCATGTGGGTCACTTCACCAAGTTACCACTCTCTTTCATAATCTACCTGCTTTTGTTCCTTTGAGAGTCCTCAGGTAGTTTCTTTTTGAATTTTGACCACAGTTTTTTGTAGTCATTAGAGAGAAAGAGAGAGGCTGTAGTGGAATTACTCCACTGCATGTTAAGAACTTCTTAGCATCACTGAAGTTTACACAGAAAAAAATTCTACAGAGTAACTGAGACATAAAAAGCAAACCAAACTGTGGAGTTCCTTAAAAATACAACTTTGGAGTACTCGTGAAAGGAAAAGAAAAAAAATCATTTCTATCACTATTCAAGAATGAGATAATAGCTCCTATTTGCAGTTATCCCAGACACAGCAGAAAAAAATAGGAAACTTCCCTTCCATGAGTCTCTATAAAAAAATACAAAAAAAAAAAAAAAACATTAAAAACGCTTCTTTGCCAAAGATAGCAGAAGATAGTGAAGTAAATGCCACTAAATACTGTTTTTCCCATTAGGTTTTAAATTCCCAAAGGATCGTGTGTATGTTTCAGCTTCCTCAGTAAGTTTAACAGGATCTATTTAGTGCTCTCTACATAACAAAATGGTCAATTAGTGTTATTGACTGATTTTGTAGAAATCAAAGGAGAAAAAAGGGTCTGCCCCCTAAAATTTCAACTAATCTTGGAAAATCCAGAAACCTATTTAAGATCTTTCCCACCTAATTTCATTTATCTGAATCTACAGAAGGCATGAAACATACTGCCCAGCTCCCAAGGAATATCATTAATTTTAAGGTGTTTCAGAGTTAACAGGGGTACTACATTATATGGCTTAATTCAAACTACACTTATAAGGTGATGAGGCATGAGCTTAGCCAGAAGGACCAAAAACATTGTTCATCCAAAAGATAAGATGAAGGCCAAAAAAGACCATCATCATATTGAACACACACACACACACACACACACACACACACACACACACGCGTGCGTGCGCAATCCAAAATCATTATATTCTGGTCTAATAAGAAATGTTCAGTTCTGTAACGGACTTAAGATTTGGGATAGAGAAAGGCAACTAAAAGTTATCAGTGCAACCTCACTGAAGGTCAACTAAAGTAATTAGGGCTCTTCTGTTTAAAAAGACAAAACTTAACGGGGTACACAAGAAAATCCTATGAAATCATGAAAGTTATACATAAAGTGGGCCCCAGATACTCAGATTAACCAAAACCCAAATATTCAAACTAAAATGTATAAGTTTAAGAGGCTGGATGGGGTGGCTCACACCTATAATCCCATCACTTTGGGAGGCTGGAGGCAGACAGATCACTTGAGGCCAGGAGTTCGAGACCAGGCTGGTGAAACCCTATCTCTACTAAAACGTGTAAGCTTAAACTTGAAACAAATTATAGTGAACTACTAATTTTACATGGCAAATGTTAAGAGATAGTAAAGGCTGAAAAGCTTAGTAAATAATTTCTTGATAACTACTCAAATTAAATAGAGATTCATAATAGTGAATTCAAGAATGCCAATACAATTTGAGGTATGCCTGCAACCTCTTCTGTGTCATTAAACACAATAGCATCTATCTTCATAACTTATTCCATTATTGGATGACCAGATATTACTCAGTATGGCTGTTCTTACACACAGCTTTATTCTTAGTGTTTTAAAACTGTAAGAGTGTTATAGACAAAGTTACTGGCCAGACACTAACAAGGCAGCAGTAATTCTTCACTTAGTCTATTTCACAGAATTATGACAGATTAGAAAAATAATTAATTTGGGGGCTTTTAAAAACTTAATTATTTAGACTCACATCCAAAAATAATATAAAGCCAGGCATCGTGGCTCACGCCTGACATCCCAGCATTTTGGGAGGCCGAGGCAAGTGAACTGCTTGAGCCCAGGAGTTCAAGACCAGCCTGGGCAACATGGAGAAACCCCATCTCTACTAAAAATAAAAACATTAGCTGGGAGTGGTGGTGTACACCTGTAGACCCAGCTACTCTGGAGGCTGAGGTGGGAGGATCACCTGAGCCTGGGATGCAGAAGTTGCAATGAGTCAAGATGGTGCCACTGCACTCCAGCCTGGGCCACAGAGTGAGACCCTGTCTCAAAAAAAAAAAATTTTTTTTTAATGCTATCCACCAAATACATTAAAAACACAATAATATCTATAAAACTAAAGTTTTATTTTTAGGCTTATATCTTATAAATTTGAAATGGTAAATGACCTGAAGCAGTCACTGCCTTACTTGATAAAGCCCCATTTTTAATTCTTGAATTGTTTTGAAGACCAAAAATATCAGCGAATTTCTGCATCTACTTAAATTGTACGTATTCCCTAAGATTGCTACACTAAAAATATAATCCAGATCCAAAGAAGGAAGGAAAACAATCTGATATTATCACCTCATTTCTGCTTCAGCTTGACTGAAGCATCATAGTTTTTTTCCTATTTGTGCTCCAAGATAGCAATTCAGCACTAACAGAGATACTAAGTTTCATCGTGAAAGAAAGTCACTTCAAGACACATCTCCATACAGCAAAAAAGAATAAAAAATAAAAACATAGCAAATATACATACTCCTTTTGGAAAGCCATGCACACAGGAGAACTGAATCCAAAGACAAGGCATGCCTGGGCGTCTGGGCTGTAGCCATTCCGGAGTAATATTTCTAGGCAATCTTCATGTCCCCCAAACACTGCTGAGTAAACAGGGCTTACTTTGTTTCGCCCAGTGTCACAGGCCCGGTTAGTAAGTGGTATTAACAAGTCCAAGATTCTATAAATACACAAATTCAGGAGAATTTAGTGTTTGTATATGTGCATAAATGTAGGCAACATTTCTATAGCACAGTTTTTTTCAGAATTACCAACTGATTCATTTAAAGAAATATTTCTGTCTAGGGTGTACCTTCTACCAACAATATTAAACTATTACATGCTATATATTTACTCCAAAATGTTACACTTATTATTGCTTAATAAAAAGGTCTTTAAATACATTTGAAACAAAATTAATTAATGTTCCTATATGTAAACAGAAAAGGTGATCTTTTAATTTTATTACCTTACTAGCACCACCTTAACCCCCAAAATTCAAATTTTATGTTAGATATTTTAGGGTTTAATAAATTATTTAAAACATCATTCTACTAAGTATAAACTGGCATCAAGAAAATGCACTATTTTCCTTCTTAAAGTACCAATTAGTTTTTCTTTTCCAATTAGTAAAAATTTTTTAAGATGATAATTGGCATGAAATTAAGACTAATGTTTTCATCAGGAAGAAATTATAATTTGTGCTAAAATATTCTATTATCTGAAAAAAAAGTGAGCTCATTAAATATGGAGGCAGATTTATAAAGAAGCTGGCTCCTAGGTAGAGAAAGTTCTAAGAAAATAATTAAAACAAAAGTTCTTAGGTTATTTATAAACTTACCTCTAGCAGTCAACTGGAAAGAAAAAAGGACTATTCTACCCTTCTAAAATTAAAAATAAAACTGTATAGATAAAGCCAGGAAATTCCTTCTTTCTGGGAAAAGACAGACAGGGCTACTCTGAAGTATTTTCATAGTATTACATTTCTCTTTGTGACTTTTCCTCATGTAATGTATGTCTAAGATAACATTTAAGTAGAACTTACACTCACAAAAGGGGTTACCTTTGAAGTAGGCTATAAAGAAAATCATCAGTGACAATGAGAATTCTCAAAATTGAGAACAAATGCCCAGGAGAGTTTTGGTATCATTTAAAGTTCAGAGTACAATATCTAACACTTATGTTTAAATAAATGATCAAGAATTGGGGAAAATATCAAATTTTTAAATCTAAGTATTTTGTTAAAATGGTCTAATGTCTCTTAACTTTAATAAATGTGTTTAATTTTTTTAAGTAGGTGGGAAAAATTATACTCTCCCACAAGACATAAACATGCTTACAAATATCATTAATGAAATAGTAAAGTACTGTGTCACCTAGTGGCATAATCACCAAATTGCAGAATCTGTTTTCCTACTATGTAAACAAACTAAATTAAGTAATGAATATTTTACTATTACTTTTTAAATTAAATAATACTAACAGCAGCTATAAAAAGTGCTATTATAGAATTATGGCTCTAAAGATTCTAAACATGTATTTCTAAAAATTATTGACTGCCAATTTATGATAGGTAGCCATATTCTCACAGGTATAACCAAGTTACTAGCTTCTAAGATTCCTGGAACCCCCATTTACTCTCTCTCCAATTTGAGGTTAGATCAAGAAAAGTTCAGTCAAAGGGTTTAAGACAGGGAGGACTACTTAGCACACACTCCAACAGGCATCACAAACTCAAAAGCTTTCTGGGGTCAGAGAGGTAACATGGATGGCCTCATCGGATTGATGCTTAAAGATGCCTGGGATAAAACTAGGGAGGAGGAGGCGGCGGATACAGCCATAACTAGAGAAATCAATGGGAAGAGTCAACACCCCGAGAAAGTCCCTGAGCCTACCCAGTCTGTAGCAATTCTGCCTCACAATATGAAAGTGCAGGAATAGTAGGAGCAAAAGACAGCATGAAGGACAGATTAGGGGTAGATCTGTTCACCCAGCAGATTGGTAGGGAAGAGAATATCAAAGACTTTGCCTAGAGGTGAAGGGTCTAGCCCAGATTTATTCTTTATTAGCTTTTGATTAAGAGACCATGTTTATTTTCTGTTTTTAACACTTACTTTGTATGGCCCATTTGTGCAGCTGCATGAATAGGTAACTGCCAACTGTCCTCATTACAGTAAAGATCAGGATCTGCCCCACTGGAGAGCAAAAGCTCCACACATTTTGTGTGTCCCTCTTGAGCAGCAATGAACAAGGGTGTAGCTTTGTCCAAGGCTTGACAATTGACATTTGCACCTAAGGGTACAAAATAAAACATTTAACAGATAACCCTAATATTTAAAAAAATCAACACAAATTTCAAAGGAACTACCATAAAAGGGTTTCGTAGCACGGTAAGTTTTACCCTCTTCACTGAATGTTGGATGTTGTTATATAAACATATTTACTTTGCTAACTTCTTGGTAATCATTTAAATTGTCTTCGCTAAACTGACAGGGTAGCTCATGCCTGGAATCCCAGCAATTTAGGAAGCTGTGGCCAGAGGATTGCTTGAGGCCACGTGTTTGAGACCAGCCTGGGCAACATAGTAAGACCCTGTCTCTATCAAAAATAAAAAGGTCTTGCCTCTACATCAGCAAGAAAACAAGTGATTCATATCTTAGAATTCATTTTTAAGCTAAAACAAAAATCCTATTCAATGAAGGATACATTTCATTCCAATCCCTCCTCCAACAAGCATTCTGGGGCCCAATAAGTAAACATTTAAAAAGAAAAATGCAAACTATCAAACATGGATAATATTTCTGATAAATGCTGAAAAAGATAAAATCCAAATTATGCCACTAATTGATTCAGGCTAAGATTTATGAAAAATTATCAGTAGATATGACATATATGGGAGCCACGCCTTAAAACTAATATTGACTATACTCTCTATTACATCTCTTTCTTCATAACCACTGCATGATAAATAATGCCTACAATCAGAGAAAAAGGGTCTCTTTCAACAGGTTTCTGAGTTGATATTTAAAATCATAAATGTGAAAGGGAAAAACAATAATATTATAGTGAAAGAAAGAAAAAGAAAAAAATCCCACCTGCATGAAAATAATTACAAAAATTAGAAGTGTGAACATCTCCAGATGAAAAGGAACTACCCCAAGAATTTTGGATTTGTGAAAAATCTAAATATAGTGACACCACTGAAGGATCACAGTCGTGTTCCCGCAATGGTTCCTGACCCAAATGGAAACTCAGAAATGACAGATAAAGAATTCAAAGCAAGGATTGCAAGGAAGCTCAACAAGATCCAGACAAGGTTGAAAATAAACACAAAGAAACTTCTAAAGCAATTCAGGAAATGAAGGCATCTTAAGATAAACATCTTAAAAAGGAATCAATCAGAGCTTCTGGAATTGAAAAACTCACTTAAGGAATTTCAAAATATAACTGCAAGTTTTATTAATAGACTAGACCAAGCAGAAGGAAGAATTTTGGAGCTTGAAGATCAGTCTTTCAAACTAACCCAGTCAGATAAAAATAAAAATAAAAAATTTTTAATGAAAAAGGCTTTGAGAAATATTTGATAATGTAAAGCAACCAAATCTATGAATTACTGGTATTCCTGAGAGAGAAGGAGAAAAAGTAAATGACCTGGAAAACATATTTGAGGACATAATTTAAGAAAATTTCCCTAATCTTGCCAGAGAGGAAGACATCCAGATAGAAGCAATACAGAGAACTCTCTGTGAACGTGAATATCACCATGGCATACAGTCACCAGACTGTTGAAGGTTAACACTAAAGAAAAAATCTTACAGGCAGCTAGAGAAAAACGTCAGATCACATACAAAAGGAACAGTGGACTTCTCAGCAGAATCCTTACAAGGCAAGAGAGATCGGGGGTCTATTTTCAGCATTCTTAAAGAAAGGACACTACAACCAAGAATTTCATATTCCACCAAACTAAGCTTCACAAACGAAGGAGAAATAAAATATTTTACAGACAAGCAAGTGCTAAGACAATTTGTTACCACTAGACCAGTCTTAGCAGAGATCCTTAAGGGACTTTTAAACATGGAAATGAAAGAACAACACTGATACCACAAAAACACACTGAAGTACATAGCCCAAAGACCCCATAATACAATCATACAATAGAAACTGCAAAGCAACCATCTACCAACTTAATAATAGGATCAAAACCTCACATATCAATATTAACCTTGAATGTAAAGGGTCTCTTCAGATCATACAAATCTTTCGCCTTTTACGAAACATCCTGCCTAAAAGGCACACAGCTGCAATTTGGATTAAAAAAAAAAAAAAGAAAGAAAAAAGACCCATCCATCTGCTGCCTTCAAGAGACACGTCTCACACGTAACAACACCCATAGGCTCAAAGTAAAGGGTTGAAAAAAGATCTATCAAGCAAATGGAAAACAAAAAAGGTCAGGGGTCACTAGTTTTTTATTTTATTTTATTTTATTTTATTTTATTTTTGAGACTGAGTCTCGCTGTGTCGCCAGGCTGGAGTGCAATGGTGCGATCTCGGCTTACTGCAACCTCTGCCTCCTGGGTTCAAGCAATTCTCCTGCCTCAGCCTCCCGAGTAGCTGGGACTACAGGCATGCACTACCACGCCCAGCTGATTTTTGTATTTTTAGCAGATAGAGATGGGGTTTCACCATGTTGGCCAGGATGATCTTGATCTCTTGACCTCGTGATCCACCCACCTCGGCCTCCCAAAGTGCTGGGATTACAGGCGTGAGCCACCATGCCCAACCAGGGGTCATTATTCTTATATCAGATAAAACAGACTTTAAATCAGACAACAGAGCCAGGCACAGTGGCTCACGCCTATAAGCCCAGAGCTTTGAGACGCCGAAGTATGACAGAGCAGGAGTATCACCATCTTGCACAAGCACTGTTATTTTCCAATTCACCTTAATCAAAAACTTCCTAAACCCAAAGCGCATCAGCCTAAATGGCTAAGATCAGCATGATCATAAACAAAAAAAGCATCTCCGACCAGGAACATGCCAAACTCCTCTGCAACCAGAGACATGCTAGCTGCCCTGCTCTGGCTGGGAAGATGCCAGCCCCGAGATAACTCCCTTCCTTCTAGAAAGACGTCAGCCCCAAGATAATCCCCCCTTCACCCAGAGACATTCCAACCTCACCATAAACCTCTCCCCCACACATAAACATTCCAAGCTTGTGATAAGCCCCCTCACCCTAAAACCAATATATACTCATGTACTTAGCCCGTAAGAGAAAGTGCTCCTGATTGAAATCAGCCAGAAACCCTTCTCAGGTTTTATCTAAAGTAAACCTGTCTTTAACTGCCAACCCATCTTTTGTGTTTCTTTCCTTTTTCTTTAACTCTTACAAGGGGGGAGGATCACTTGAGCTCAGGAGTTCAAGACCAGCCAGGGCAATGTGAAAGGAAAATAAATCTTGGGACCCCCACAATCACTAAGCCAAAGGGAAAAGTCAAGCTGGGAACTGCTTAGCGCAACCCTGCCTCCTATTCTATTCCTAAAAATAGCTACTAAGATTAGAAAAAGTTACGTACCTCCCTCACAAGGAATTTCCCTGTGGACGAAGGACAGACAGAACTCAAACTCAAAGTCATCCCTCTGCTCACTGGGATAAGTGCATATCTGAGTGCCTCCTTTGGAAAGGCTAATCAGAAACTCAAAAAAAAAAAAAGGCAACCATTTGTCTCCTACCTACCTATGACCTGGACATACTCTCCCCACTTTGAGTTGTCCCGCTTTTCCAGACAGAACCAATGTATATCTTATATATGTTGATTGATGTCTCATGTATAAAATGTATAAAACCAAGTTGTGCCCCAACCACTTTGGGCATATGTTGCCAGGACCTCCTGAGGCTGTGTCACAGGCACATGCCCTTAACGTTGGCAAAATAAACTTCCTAAATTGACTGAGATCTCTCTCAGATATTTGGGGTTCACAGCAACACAGTGAGACCCCATTTCTATTCAAGAAAAAATTATATATAAAAAAACCAACAACAGTACAAAAGGACAAAGAAGGTAATTACATAATGATAAAGGGTTCAATTCAATGAGAAGACTTAACTATCCTAAATATACACACACCCAACATTGAAGCATCCAGTTTCATAAAACAAGCTCTTAGAGATCTATAGAGATAGCAATAATGTTGGGAGATGTCAACATCCCATTGACAGCATTAGACAGATCACTGAGGCAGAAAATTAAAAAACAAATTCTGGGTGTAAATTCAACATTTGACCAATTGGACCTAATACACATCTAAAGAACACTCCACTCATCAACCACAGAATATATATTCTTCTCAACAGCACATAAAACATACTCCAAGACAGACCACATGCTCGGCCAAAAAGCACATCTCAATAAATTTAAAAAACTGATTCACTTGTGAGGCTGAGATGGGCAGATCACCTGAAGGTCAGGAGTTTGAGACCAAATTGGCCAACACGATGAAACCCCATCTCTACTAAAAATACAAAAAAATTAGCTGGCCACAGGGGTGCGCGCCTGTAATCCCAGGTACTCAGGAGGCTGAGGCAGGAGAATTGCTTGAACCAGGAGGGGGAGGTTGCAGTGAGCCAAGATCATGCCACTGCACTCCAGTCTGGGTACAGAGCAAGACCCTGTCTCCAGAAATATAAATAAATAAATAAATAAATAAATAAATAAACTGAATTAATACCAACCATACTCTCAGACCACAGTAGAATAAAAATAGAAATCAATACCAAGAAGATCTTCCAAAACCACACGATTACATAGAAATTAACTTGCTCTTGGCTGGGCACAGTGGTTCACGTCTGTAATCCTAGCATTTTGGGAGGCCAAGGCAGGCAAATTGCCTGAGCTCAAGAGTTCCAGACCAGCCTGGAAATGTGGTGAAACCCCATCTCTACTAAACTACAAAAAAAAAAAAAAAAAAAATTAGCCAGACGTAGTGGTGTGTGCCTATAGTCCCAGCTACTCAGGAGACTGAGGCAGGAGAATTGCTTGAACCTGGGAGGCGGAGGTTGCAGTGAGCCTAGATGGTGCCACTGCACTCCAGCCTGGCGATAGAGTGAGAATCTGTCTCAAAATCAAACAAACAAACAAACAAACTTGCTCTTGGATAACTTTTAAGTAAACAATAAAATTATGGCAGAAATCAAAAAATTCTTTGAAATAAATAAAAACAGACACAAAACATATTAAAATGCAGCAAAAAGTGTTAAGAAGTTTATAATGCTAAACATCTAGCTCAGAAAGAAAGATCTCTAATTAATGATCCAATATCACACTTCGAGGAATAAGAAAAAACAGAACAAACTAACCCCAAAGCTAGTAGAAGAAAAAAAATAATTAAAATCAGAGTGGAACTGAATGAAATTGAGACCCAAAACTCCATACAAAGGATCAATGAAACCAAAAGTTGGTTCTTTGAAAGGAAAAACAAAATTGATAGACTGCTAGCTAGATAAAAAAAAGAGCGAAGGTCCAAATAAGCACAATCTGAAACAACAAAGTTGACATTACAATAGATTCTACAAAAATACACAAGATCCTCTGAGACTATTATGCACACCTCACTGCACGCAAATGAGAAAATCTAGAGGAAATGGATAAATCACACAATCTCTCAAGACTGAATCACAAAGAAATTGAAATAGACCAATATCAAGTTCCAAAATTGAATCCATAATAAAAAAAAAAACCTACCAACCAAAAGTCCTGGACCACATGAATTCACAGCTGAATTCTACCAGACATACAAAGAAAAACCAGTACCAATTCTACTGAAACCATTCCCAAAAATCAAGGAGGAGAGACTCCTCCCTAACTTGTTCTACAAAGCCAGCATCACCCTAATACCAAAATCTGGCAAAGATACAATGAAGAAAGAAAAGTACAGGCCAATAGTGCTGACGAACATAGATACAAAAATCCTCAACAAAATATTAGCAAATTAAATCCAGCAACACATCAAAAAGTTAATGCATCATGATCAAGTAGGCTTCATTGTTGACAAACAAGGTTGGTTCCATATATGCAAATGAATAATTGGGATTCACCACGTAAAGAAAATTAAAAACCAAAACTATATGATCATCTCAACAGATGTGAGAAAAGCCTTCATAAAACCCAACATCCCTTCATGATAAAAACAAAACAAACAAAACAAAACAAAACCCTCAACAAACTAGGCACTGAAGGAATGTATCTTAATAAGAATCATCTATGACCAACCCACAGCCAACATCATACTGAACAGGCAAAAGCTGGAAGCATTCTCCTAGAGAAATGGAAGAAGACAAGGATACCCACTCTTACCACTCCTATTCAACATAGTACTGAAAGTCCTTGCCAGAACAATCAGGCAAGAAAAAGAAATAAAAGGCATCCAAATAGGAAAAGAAGAAGTCAAACAATCTCTCTTCTCTGACAATATGATTCTATACCAAGAAAACCCTGAAGACTCCACAAAAAGGCTCCTGAAGCTGATAAACAACTTCAGTAAAATTTCAGGTTACTAAATCAATGTATAAAATCAGCAGCATTTCTATACATCAACAATGTTCAAGCTGACAGCCAAATCAAGAACACAACTCCATTTATAACAGCCACCAAAAAAAAATTTTAAACCTGGGAATACATCTTACCAAGGAGGTGAAAGATCTCTACAAGGAGAACTACAAAATACCACTGAAAAAAAATCAGAGATGACACAAACAAATGGAAAACACTGCTCACGGATTGCAAAAATCAATATCATTTTTAAAAATACCGATACTGCCCAAAGCAATCTATAGATTCAACACTATTCCTTTTTTTATTTTTTCCCCTGTTAAATGTCAGAGTTTTTTGTTTTTGATTTTCATAAGTTATTGGGGAACAGGTAGTGTTTGGTTACATGAGAAAGTTCTTTAGTGGTGATTTGTGAGATTCTGGTGCACTCATCACCCAAGCAGTATACACTGCACCCAATTTGTGATCTTTTATCCCTCACCCCCTTCCCATCCTTTCCCTGAGTCCCTGAAGTGTCATTTTTATGCTTCAACGCTATTCCTATCAAACTACCGACACCATTTTTTACAGAATTAGAAAAAAAATTTCTTAAATTCATATGGAACCAAAAAAGGGCACAAATAGCCAAAGCAATACCAGGCAAAAAGAATAAAGCTGGAGGTATCACATTACCCAATTTCAAACTATACTTTAAGGCTACAGTAACCAAAACAGCATGGTCCTGGTACAAAAACAGACACAAAGACCAATGGAATAGAATAGAGAATCCAGAAATACAGCCATGCACCTACAGCCATCTGATCTTTGACAAAGTTGACAAAAATAAGCAATGAGTTAGAGACTCCTTATTCAATAAACGGTGCTAGTATAGCTGGCTAGCTACATGTAGAAGAATGAAACTGGAACCCTATCTTTCACCATATACAAAAATCAACTCAAGATGGATTAAAAGTTTAAATGTAAGACCTCAAACTATAAAAATCCTAGTTAGAAAAAAAAATGAGAAAACACTGTTCTGGACATCGGCCCTGAGAAAGAATTTATGACTAAGTTCTCAAAAGCAATTGCAACAAAAACAAAAATTGGTAAGTGGGACCTAATTAATCTCTTTAGATTAATTAAGCTCTTTAGCTTCTGTAAAACAGAAGAATCCACAGACAACCCACAGAATAGGAGAAAATATTTGCTAACTAGGTATCTTTATAGATTCTGGATATTAGACAAAGGTCTTTATCTTAACTTTGTCCAATATCTAGAATCTATAAGGAACTTAAACAATTCAACAAGCAAAAAACAACCCCATTAAGAATTGGGCAAAAGGACTGGGCACATTGGCTCACGCCTGTAATCTCAGCACTTTGGAGGCCAAGGCGGGTGGATCACGAGGTGAGGAGATCAAGACCATCCTGGCTAACACGGTGAAAACCCCATCTCTACTAAAAATACAAAAAATTAGCCAGGCATGGTGGCACGCGCCTGTAGTCCCAGCTACTTGGGAGGCTGAGGCAGGAGAATCGCTTGAACCCAGGAGGCAGAGGTTGCAGTGAGCAGAGATAGTGCCACTGTACGCTATCCTGGGCGACATAGCAAGACTCCATTTCAAAAAAAAAAAAAAAATTGGGCAAAAGACATGAAAAGATACTTCTCAAAAGAAGACATACAAGCAGCCAACAAACACATGAAGAATTGCTCAACATCACCAATCACCACAGAAATGCAAATCAAAACCACAATGAGATATAATCTTATACCACTCAGAAAGGCTATTACTAAAAAGTCAAAAAACAACAGATGCTAGAGAGGTTGTAGACAAAGGGGAACGCTTATACATTGTTGGTGGGAATGTAAATTAGTTCAGCCACAGTGGAAAGCAGTTTGGAAATTTCTCAAAGAACTTAAAACTACCATTCAACCCAGCAATTCCATCACTGGGTATATATCCAAAAGAAAATAAATCATTCAACAAAAATATACATGCACTTGCATGTTCATCACAGCACCATTCACAATAGCAAAGACATGGAATCAACCTAGGTGCCCATCAATGGATACCTGGTGGATCGGATAAAGAAAACACAGTAGATGTACACCATGGAATACTACGCAGCCATAGAAAAGAATAAAATCATGTCCTTTCTGCAACATGGATGCAGCTGGAGGCCATTATTCTAAGTGAATTAACAAATTAACGAAAACCAAATACTGCATGTTCTTACTTATAAGTGGAGGCTAAACACTAGGTACTCAAGGACATAAAGATAGCAACAACAGATACTGGGGACTAATAGAGAGTGGAGGCAGGGAACAGGGCAAGGGCTGAAAAGCGAACTGTTGAGTACTATGCCCACTGTCTAAGTGATGAGGTCATTCATATCCCAAACCTCAGCATCATGCAATACACCTATGTAACAAACCTGCATGCATACCCTCTGAATCTGAAATAAAAGTTGAAATTATAAAAAATAAAATAAAATCACAAATCTAATTAAATTATGTATGTGCCATTGTATAAAGATTTTTAAAAGCTAACCTCACTTTTTGTGAAGATTTTGAAAATAGCAGTCATCTCCAAACTTTTCTTGTTGGCAAATAATGTATTAAATATGCCACATATGATGTCGTTACATGACCATGAGAGTTTTTAAAATTTCTAGAATACATTTTGGTGGAAAGATCATCATCAAGACGGAAAAGGCTGTCTTCTATTTAAAAGAATATTCCATAAATGCACCTTGAATAAACCAAAGTTTTATGTACGCAAAAACTACACAGAACACAAATGGTAAATTAAAGAGTCTATAGATCCTTCAGAAATTCCAAATGATAGAAACTAGAAACTTCATGACTTCTATGAGGTAGATGTTTCACCCACTGTCAGTTTCAGAAAGAAGTAAACACTATAACTGAAAAGAGACTAAGTCAAGAAAGAAACCTTAACTTTTTTTTTAATGCGTTATTTTGAGTGACAATTTCAAAGTATCAGAAAGAATAAGGAACCAATTTCTTTAAAGACTACTGGTGAAAAAGTTGGAAAAATTACAGACAACTCACTGAAATGAAAGTAATAGGGGTTGGAAACATGTATAGCTACATGATCTACATACCTTTTCAACTGATTATTCAAAACAATTCAGAGAGAAGAAATAAAAAGAACAAAGCAAACCAAAACAGGAGCTCAGAGCTCCAGGCGACAAGAAAACACACCTGACATGAGGAGAGACATTAAGGTGCAGTTTAATCTATTTAATCTAATTTTTTTTTTTTTTTTTTTTTGGGAGACAGAGTCCCACTCTGTCACCCAGGCTGGAGTGCAGAGGCGCGATCTAGGCTCACTGCAACCTCTACCTCCTGGGTTTAAGCAATTCTCCTGCCTCAGCCTCCTGAGTAGCTGGGACTACAGGCGCACACCACTACGCCTGGCTAATTTTTTGTATTTTAATAGAGACGGGGTTTCACCATGTTGTCCAGGCTGGTTGCAAACTCCTGAGCTCAGGCAATCCACCCACCTTGGCCTCCCAAAGTGTTGGGATTACAGGCATGAGGCACTGCACCTGGCCTATTTAATCTAAATATTAATTGAACATATATATATATACACACACACATATATATATACACACACATATATATACACATATATATACACACATATATACACACACATATATATACACACATATATATATATAGTTTTGTTTTGTTTTGTTTTTGAGACAGAGTCTCACTCTTGTTGCCCAGACTGGAGTGCGGTGGTGCGATCTTAGCTCACTACAACCTCTGCCTCATGGGTTCAAGAGATTCTCCTGCCTCAGCCTCCCCAGTAGCTGGGACAGGTGCGTGCCACCACACCGGGCTAATTTTTGTATTTTCAGTAGAGACAGGGTTTCACCATGTTGGCTGGGCTGGTCTCAAGCTCCTGACCTCAGGCCTCCCAAAGCACTGGGATTAGACATGAGCTACCGACCCGGGCTAAACACTAATAATTGAAACTTATGGGACTGCAAGTCATTAACTGAATTAGGATAGTCCTCCGGAAGGTATGATGTAGTAGAAGGAAGATCAGAAGTCAGAAGGCCTGGGTCCAAGCCCTGATTCTGCCAGGAAACGAGTCTAGATCTTTGACAAGGCACTTAAACATTCACGGTCTGGACTCTTAATCTAAAAACGATTATGTTTGAACAGATAATTTTGGGGATTCCTCTTAACTGTAAGATTTACAAACTCATTATTTATAACAGATGCCTTCAATTGGCACTTAATGAATGTTTGTTTCTTTTACTTCCTACTCTGACTTAAGTGTTTGAAGGTTTCTAAAAGAAAGCAAAAATAAGAAAAGATGTGCCCTGCTGTTTAAATAAACTGGATTATTGGGCAGGCACAGCGGCTTACAGTGTAATCCCAGCACTTTGGGAGGCTGAGGCAGGAGGATCACTTGAGGTTGGGAGATTGAGACCACATGTCTTAAAAAAAAAAAAGGTTTTTTAATTAGCTGGGCATGGTGAAATGCACCTGTAATCGCAGCTATTTGGTAGGCTAAAGGGGGAAAATCGCTGGAGGTCAGGAGTTTAAGGTTACAATGAGCTGTGATCATACCACTATACTCTAGCCTGGGTGATGGAGCAAGGCCTGGCCTCAATCAATCAATAAACAAGCAAACAAACAAACTTTGTATGATCTATTTTCTATTTAAAGGAAGTTTATAAAAAGCCTGGGTTTTCTTTCTTTCTTTCTTTCTTTCTTTCTTTTTTTGGAGACAGAGTCTCCCTCTGTTGCCCAGGCTGGAGTGCAGTGGTGCGATCTCAGCTCACTGCAACCTCTGCCTCCCAGGTTCAAGCAATTCTCATGTCTCAGCTTCCCTAGTAGTTGGGATTACAGGCGCATGCCACCATGCCCAGCTAATTTTTGTATTTTCAGTAGAGATGGGGTTTCGCCATGTTGGCCAGGCTGGTCTCAAACTCCTGATCTCAAGTGATCTGCCCACCTTGGCCTCCCAAAGTGCTGGGATTACAGGCATGAGCAACCGTGCCTGGCCAAAAAAAGCCTAGATATTTTTTTTTAATTGCCTAGCCTACTGTGATTCACGCTTCATCAAGTTAGCACTGTGAAGAGCATATCTGGTGTTTGGGAGAGATTTAAAAGCCCCTGTACAATAAACATTTCTGGTCACAAAACTGTCACTTAGAGTAAGAATGCCACCTGAACACACCAACTTCCCTGGCAATGCTGAATGTGGAAGGGTTGTCACAGAGAAACCTTTAGCAGGTTATGTTACTATTAACATAACAAAGTGTAAACCTGCTTTGAAATAAACCTATTTACCTAATCACAAAATTAACATACCCCTCAAAGCCTTAATACACAAAATAGCCATCTAATAAGGTAATTAAGCCTAAACTAGTCTTACACCCTAGAAAGTTGAAACTGCTCAAGTCCCTACAGGAAAGGACAGCCCCATCATTCAACTTGCCAATAAACCTGCTTTAGTGATAGATCATTATGTTCCTACTCAGATAAATTAGTAGCTGTGCACTGCATTGTTAGTAATAGATACTTAATAACCAGGTTTATAAATCAATTTGTATTTACTCTTATTTACCACTTACATAAAACCATAAATTTCACAACCTGATTTATATTTGAGTCAAGAATTATTCCTCTAGGAAATATAGTTTAAAGCTCATGATCTTAACAGTACAAAGGCTAATGGATAATCTTACCCGATGAAATAAGTATGCTCAAGCTTTCTAGCTTGCCATACTGAGCAGCCACAAATAAAGGTGTGATTCCAAAGTCATCCTGGCATTCCTTGTTTGCTCCTTTTCTAAGAAGCAATTTTATGATCTCAGCATTTTCCTAAAGCACAGATTCACATTTTAAATATGAAAAAAAACAAAGAAAATAGAAGGTATCTTTCTTCTTACTGTGTTTTTTTTTTTCTTTTTTATCCTCTCACTAAAGGATAACTTGAAGGAAAAAACAAAACAGTATACTGCTGTATTAGTTGGAAAGAAATTGGCCAAACGATCAGATTATCCTATATTTCTAGTTAACCCAATAAATGTAAACATGAAACACTGATCTCTAGGAATTATAAACCTTATAGAATCCTGAAAAATTAGCTTGCTAACCAAAGCACTAAGGAGCCATCACAATTTCTAAACACATTATTATAAATAAAATAACCCATTGCTCTTTATCAATTTATATCTCAAATAACTGATGGTTTCTTAAATATGCCATCTACATTTTTAAAATGTAGATAATCCCTATGGCCCAAAGCTTCCACAGCTACTACAGAAGTTGGCTTATTCAGAATCATCATTAGCATTTAGACTGCCTTTTCTGTACTGCACTAACCATCATAAATCACAGGCAAGCAGAAAGCAAAAACTGCAGAGGACTGTCATTTTAAGAGGGTAAAACACACAATTTACATGGAAATGAAATAATAAATTCAGAGGTTACCTGAAAAGAAGCCTGGTGCAAGGAGTTCCATCCACACATAGAATGGGATCCATTAACATTTGCTCCGTGTTGAAGCAACAGCCTTAACACATCTATCTGTCCATTTTCAACAGCTGTAATACAGCAGTTAGAAAAATTAATGTCAGCAAAAAGGCATGTTTGTAGGACTGGACACCTTGGTGATGTTCTCATCACTTACTCACCTCAGAACCACAATGCTCTGATTATTCCTAAACATTTATCACAATTGTCTTAGCCCAAATCCATTAACATATATCTAATTGTTTCTGAACACATGCAAAATGATTTTTTTTTTTTCTTTTTTATTGATCATTCTTGGGTGTTTCTCGCAGAGGGGGATTTGGCAGGGTCACAGGACAATAGTGGAGGGAAGGTCAGCAGATAAACAAGTGAACAAAGTTCTCTGGTTTTCCTAGGCAGAGGACCCTGCGGCCTTCCGCAGTGTTTGTGTCCCTGGGTACTTGAGATTAAGGAGTGGTGATGACTCTTAACGAACATGCTGCCTTCAAGCATCTGTTTAACAAAGCACATCTTGCACCGCCCTTAATCCATTCAACCCTGAGTGGATACAGCACATGTTTCAGAGAGCACAGGGTTGGGGGTAAGGTCACAGATCAACAGGATCCCAAGGCAGAAGAATTTTTCTTAGTACAGAACAAAATGAAAAGTCTCCCATGTCTACCTCTTTCTACACAGACACAGCAACCATCCGATTTCTCAATCTTTTCCCCACCTTTCCCCCCTTTCTATTCCACAAAACTGCCATTGTCTTCATGGCCCGTTCTCAATGAGCTGTTGAGTACACCTCCCAGATGGGGTGGTGGCCGGGCAGAGGAGCTCCTCACTTCCCAGTAGGGGCGGCCGGGCAGAAGCGCCCCTGACCTCCCGGACGGGGCGGCTGGCCGGGCGGGGGGCTGACCCCCCACCTCCCTCCCGGACAGGGCGGCTGGCCGGGCAGAGGGGCTCCTCACTTCCCAGTAGGGGCGGCCGGGCAGAGGCGCCCCTCACCTCCCGGACAGGGCGGCTGGCCGGGCGGGGGGCTGACCCCCCCACCTCCCTCCCGGACGGGGCGGCTGGCCGGGCGGGGGGCTGACCCCCCCACCTCCCTCCCGGACGGGGCGGCTGGCCGGGCGGGGGGCTGACCCCCCCACCTCCCTCCCGGACGGGGCGGCTGGCCGGGCGGGGGGCTGACCCCCCCCCCTCCCTCCCGGACGGGGCGGCTGGCCGGGCGGGGGGCTGACCCCCCCCACCTCCCTCCCGGACGGGGCGGCTGGCCGGGCGGGGGGCTGACCCCCCCACCTCCCTCCCGGACGGGGCGGCTGGCCGGGCGGGGGGCTGACCCCCCCACCTCCCTCCCGGACGGGGCGGCTGGCCGGGCAGAGGGGCTCCTCACTTCCCAGAAGGGGCGGCCGGGCAGAGGTGCCCCTCACCTCCCGGATGGGGCGGCTGGCCAGGCGGGGGGCTAACCCCCCCACCTCCCTCCCAGACAGAGCGGCTGGCCGGGCAGAGGGGCTCCTCACTTCCCAGTAGGGGCGGCCGGGCAGAGGCGCCCCCCCCACCTCCTGGACAGGGCGGCTGGCCGGGCAGGGGGCTGATCCCCCCACCTCCCTCCCGGACGGGGCGGCTGGCCAGGCGGGGGGCTGATCCCCCCACCTCCCTCCCGGACGGGGCGGCTGGCCGGGCGGGGGGCTGACCCCCCCACCTCCCTCATGGGGCGGCTGGCCGGGAGGGGGGCAAAATGATTTTCAATAGCATGTTAAAAGACACAGAGGAACTGGAACCAAGAAGCAAACGTTTATTCTCTCTGAAAATGGAAACAGCCTAGCTCTAGTTTGTTAAAATGAAACTGGGAGGATATAAGGTGGACAATTCAGAATCAACAGTACCAGTCTGGAAAAGCAATCTCAAAAGGACTGAAAGGTTTGCTATTACTACATTTGATCACAAATAAAGAGTAACTGACAAAATGAAAAAGCAACTTCTTCATCTCAGATTTTTTTTACCACTATAAATCATAAGCATTGTCAAAATGTTCTTATATCCATCAATGAAAATGTAAACGTTCTTACTTATGTGAACTAAAAGTGGATTCCAGAAAAAATAAAAAATGTTGTTAAAGAGATGCAGATTATTTTGCACAAAACTTTGCTATGAAGGTGGCACTAATTATGGAGGAATTTAAGCACGAAGTTAATGAAAAACAGAATGCCAGAAAAGAATTACAAAGTGCTTTATAAAATAAGTACAAACACACACACACACCATTAGCAAATTAGGTATACTGTGAATGTTGTTAGGTGTGAGGCTACTGAGTGACTTCTTTAAATTTTAAGTTCAGAAACTTAAAATTGAGAAATTGTAGTATTTATAAGAAAGGAAGGTAAGACATGTATAAGAAGGTCTGGCTAACGTGCTTGGATGTAAGAAAGAAGATTTAAGTTGATTTCATGTCTTGGTGATTGTGAATGGTGCTGCAAGGAACATACGTGTGCATCCATCTTTACAGTAGAATGATTTCTATTCCTCTGGGTATATACCCAGTAACGGGATTGCTGGGTCAAATGGCAGTTGTGTTTAGCTCTCTGAGGAATCACCATACCGCTTTCCACAATGGTTGAATTAATGTACACTCCCATCAACTGTGTATACATGTTCCTTTTTCTCCTCAACCTTGCTAGCACCTGTTATTTTTTTACTTTTTAATACCAGCCATTCTTACTGCTGTGAGATGGTATCTCATCGTGGTTTTGATTAGTAAGAAAAAAGATTTGAAGAATAAGATTTTTTCATTTCAATCATACAGTTATTCTGTATCTCCTACTATAGTAGGAGGCAGGAAGTGGGAATCAACATTTCTCAGTCACAAAATTAGAAAGGCACATTTGGATAATGAATCACATTAGAAAACACTAATACACATGAAACAATGGGAATATAAAAATCCTTAAAAGTGTAAAACAAGAAATGATAAGTGTGCTTATTACTGAAGACAAGTAACATGCCATTGATATTCTACTAGTTTTATATATTGAATTTATACCAAAGCTTATTTCCCCTATAAGACACTCAGAAGTTCTTTAATAAAAAATTCTCCGCCGAGTGTGGTGGCTCCCGCCTGTAATCCCAGCACTTTGGGAGGCTAAGGCGGGTGGACCACGAGTTCAGGATATCGAGACCATCCTGGCTAATATGGTGAAACCCCATCTCTACTAAAAATACAAAAAATTAGCTGGGCATGGTGGCACGCACCTGTAATCCTAGCTACTTGAGAGGCTGAGGCAGGAGAATCGCTTAAACCTGGGAGGTGGAGGTTGCACTGCACTCCACCTGGGTTGCTGCACTGCACTCCAGCCTGGGCGACAGAGCAAGACTCCATCTCAAAAAACAAAACAAAACAAAACAAAAAACCAAAACTCTTACTCTGAAGGGTTTCAGAAATGTAACCAATGGCTGTGACAGTACCACTGAGGTAGGAATCTAACATAACTAAGTTAATATTCAAAAGCATTTACCATGGAAAAAACAGTTCTTCAAGCTATTTTTGTATAAACGATCTAAAGTCAATCTAATTTGGGGTGGCTCTCAGGTACCGCATAAATATATACACTGACAGTATCCACGACAGTTTCTTTTTTCCTTTTTTTGAGACAAGCCTCGCTCTGTCGCCCAGGCTGGAATGCAATGGCGCGATCTCAGTTCACTACAACCTCTGCCTCCCAGGTTCAAGCAATTCTCCTGCCTCAGCCTCCCAAGTAGCTGGGATTATAGGCACCCGCAATCATGCTCGGCTACTTTTTGGTATTTTTGTAGAGATAGCGTCTCACCATGTTGGCCAGGGTGGTCCTGAACTCCTGACCTCAGGTGATCCACCAGCCTCGGCCTCCCAAAGTGCTGGGATTACAGGCGTGAGCCATCACACTTGGCCCCCACAACAGTTTGTTTTATTTTGAGATGGAGTCTCACTCTGTCACCCAGGCTGGAGTGCAGTGGCGCAAACTCAGCTTACTGCAACCTCCCTGTCCTGGGTTTCATGCGATTCTTCTGCCTCAACCTCCCGAGTAGCTGGAATTACAGGTGTGCACCACCATGTCTGGCTAATTTTTGTATTTTTAGTAGAGACAAGGTTTCACCATGTTGGCCAAGCTGGTCTCCAACTCCTGGCCTCAGGTGATCCACCTCCGCCTCAGCCTCCCAAAGTGCTGGGATTATAGGCATAAGCCACTGCACCTGGCCCCACAACAGCTTTAAAAAAATAACTGAAAATTTAAAAAAGCAAAATAAAGAAATTACAAATGAAATTACCATATTTAAAAAAAGCCTGAAAATAATAGTAATAATTTTGGGTGGAGGTCATAAAAGGAAAAAAATCTGTTTCATATCAAATTCATACATCATTATCAGTGATTGTTAGCAAAAATCATTCTATAGCCAGTCCATGACTTGAAGATTATCAGGTTGTCAACAGTGATATATGAAGGAGAGTGAAGGTAAGTTTGTTTTCCACAAGTTAGGCTGACCTTATAAAAATTAAAGTCAAAAAATGTGTTTTGATTATTAAATACAATATAGATGACAGAAAAATTTTCATTTTTTTAACCTTATGATGCAAGTTATATTTTCACTTTTAATATCATAAATATATTAAGAAATCTGCTATCTGCAACTATTAAAAACATTTCCCAATGACAAAAGTAAAACTTACACATGAGCAGAAAAATATTATTTTCACAGCCCTTGTTAATTATTTCAAAATAAAGCAAATTTAATAGTTACTAATTGAGAAATCGTGGTTTAGAAAAGTGTATTTAGAGCTCAGATTTACTACCAAAGCCTCCGCTTTGGAAGAGGAGCATTCACTTTATCTATTAAAATGGAAATATCAAATTGGATGGGCTGAAGAGGAGACCCATAACTGTGCTGAATGGTTTGCTTCCAAAAAGGCAGTCATTACTTTATACAGACATACTTTCTCAAGCCTACTGAGAAAACCAAGTATAAGAGCATGTTTAGAAACTACCTAGCAAATAAAACAGACTTCACAGTCTTTTCTAAGAACAGAGTCAACCACTCAAGTATCTATAAACATTGAGTACCTGTGAATTCCATGGAGATAGTGGGAATACAGATGAAAGGGGAAGGATAGAGAAGGATATCAAAGTATAAAAGAGTGCTTCTGCCTTGAGAGCTATCTAGATGTAGAGAGAATGATACATGTCAGCAACAGCAAATTAACTCTATCCAATTGAAACAATGTTGCTAACAGGAATGAACTGCACAATGATATTTTACATTATATTCTGTGTAGAAACTTGATTTACTTATTATTTTTTCCGTATCTCATGAGAAGAAGCAGGCTTCCTCCTTTTTAGAGTTTCATCTGTGTCCTTTCCCTCAATTCCATACCTTCTCCACTTCCTTTTTTTTTTTTTAAGATGGATTCTCACTCTGTTGCCCAAGCTAGAGTACAGTAGCACTATTTCGGCTCACAGCAACCTCTGTCTCCTGGGTTCAAGTGGTTCTCCTGCCTCAGCCTCCCGAGTAGCTGGGACTACCAGCATGTGACACCACACCCACCTAATTTTTGTATTTTTAGTAGAGACAGGGTTTCTCCATTTTGGCCAGGCTGGTCTTGAACTCCTGACCTCATATAATCCGCCCACCTTGGCCTCCCACCTCCTCCACTGCCGAGACCAGCTCGGTTGGGGAGACCCTAACCCAGCGGTGCTAGAGGAATTAAAGACACACACAGAGAAATACAGAGGTGTGGAGTGGGAAATCAGGGGTCTCACACCCTTTGGAGCTGAGAGCCTTGAACAGAGATTTACCCACGTATTTATTAAGATCAAGCCAGTGATAAGCACCGTTTCTACAGATTATAGATTAACTAAAAGTATTCCTTATGGGAAACAAAGGGATGGGCAGAAATAAAGGGATGGGTTTGGCTAGTTATCTGCAGCAGGAGCATGTCCTTAAGGCACAGATCGGTCACGTTATTGTTTGTGGTTTAAGAACACCTTTAAGCAGTTTTCCGCCCTGGGTGGGCCAGGTGTCCCTTGCCCTCATTTCGGTAAACCCACATCCTTCCAGCGTGGGCGTTATGGCCATCACAAACACGTCACAGTGCTGCAGAGATTTTGTTTATGGCCAGTTTTCGGGCCAGTTTATGGCCAGATTTTGGGGGGCCTGTTCCCAACACTCCACTTTGCAGTTTGTTCCTCATATTGTCTCTTCTCCAGTTTTTTCTCATCATTCCTTCTCTACTGGGCTCCACTGTTCAACCTGCAGACTAGTTTAGGTTTTCCTTTCCCTAAAAATAAAACAAACAAACAAAATATCTTCCAATCTACTGTTTTCTCTCACTTTCTTTTTTTACCACTGAACTACCCCCAAAGACTACTCTTCTTCAGTCTACATTCAATGATCCCATTTTCCCACAAATCACTCATTCATTCATTCGACAAATGTCTACTTAGTGCCTATTATGTACCAGGTAATATTACAGGTACTAGAGACACAGAAGTGAACAAGAGACAAAAATACCTGCCTCCATGGACCTTTTAATCACTTAATCAATAACTATCATGCAAATTCTACTGCCATAATTCATGTAAAGCTATTCCCTTGAAAATCATCATCAAATTCAATGGCCTTTTCTCAGCCTTGAACCTCCTATTCAGTTCCTACTGCCTCTGGCATTAAATTCCCCATATTTCTCTAACATAAACTTTTTTCTCCATGTCAACAGCACTGTTGTGGTGTTACAACTTTCTCTAACAACTCATTCTTCTTAGTTTACTTGTTCTATCCTACTATTTCAGAAATGTGATGACTCACCAGGATTCTGTCTTCAATCTCTATTTATTTTTTTATTCCTTTACTTTATACATGTTTTTTTTTTTTTTTTTTGAGATGGAGTCTTGCTCTGTTGCCCAGGCTGGAGTGCAGTGGTGCGATCTTGGCTCACTACAACCTCCACCTCCCAGGTTGAAGCGAATCTCCTGCCTCAGCCTCCCTAGTAGCTAGGATTATAGACGTACACCTCCATGCCCAGATAATTTTTGTACTTTTAGTAGAGATGGTGTTTCACCACGTTAGCTAGGCTGGTCTCAAACTCCTGACCTCCAGTGACTAGCCTGCCTCGGCCTCCCAAAGTGCTGGGATTACAGACATGAGCCAACACGCCCGGCCTATACGTGTTCTCTGTTAGTGAATTTGTTCAATTCTGAAACGTTACTGAGCAAATTCATCTCTAGGCGAATGATTGCTCCTAACTGAACTTTCCCTCATGGTCCAGAACCAAATTTCCAAATATCTGCCAAGTATTTCCATCCAGACATTCTATCAGCCCCTTAAAATCAACATGCCTAACACAGACCTGGAGGCATAAATTTAATAAAACATGCAAAACCTCTAAACTGTAAACTACAAAATACTACTGAGAAAAGCAAAGATCTAAAAAAAAAAAAAAAAAGTAGAATACACCATGTTCATAGATATAAAGATTCACTATTTTAAAAATATCAATTCTCCCCAAAACAATCTAACGATTCAATGTGAGCCCAATCAAAATACCCAAAGGTGCTATGGGTATTGTCTTAATAGTTGGAAAAAAAAAACCAAAAACTGATTCATACAGATGGGAATGTAAAGGGCCAAATAAAGCCAAAACAATCATGTAGAATAAAGCCAGAGGACTCATACAAGCAGCTATCAAAACTAATAAAGCTGGAATAATTAAGGTAGCATGGTATTGGCACAGGATAGAGAAAGAGACTAATAAAACAACTGAAACTGCAGAAACAGATACCTTCAACAAATGGTCACTTTTATGACAAAGGTGACAATGGTTTTGGGTCCACTGAATATCCATATGGGGAAAAAAAATCTTGACCCCTGTCCCACACAATACCCAATAATCAATTTCAGATGGATTGCGAATTAAATTCCAGATTGGATTTAGAAACAACAAAGCTTCTAGAAAAAAAAAAAAAAAAAGAAAGGAAAAATCTACAAACTGATCTTGGAATAGAAAAATAATTTTTAATCTTCATATTAAAAGCAATAAACATAAAGGTAAATAGTGATAAATTGGACCATGTTAAAATTAAGAACTCCTTAAATCAATAAAAAGATAAATTATTTCTAAAACATGAGAAAATTTGTGCAGGAACTTCACAAAGGAGGATATGCAAATAGCTAATAAAATACATGGAAAAGTACTCACCTTCTTGTCATTCCATTAGGGAAATGCAAATGAAAACCTCAGTAAGCACCCACAACACCACCCACCAGAATATTTAAAATGAAACACAGAGTAAGTATCTGGCAGGGATGTGGTAAAAGTGGAACTATCATATCCAGGTGGTGGTGACATAAATTAATAACCTTAAAATTGGAGGCCAGGCACGGTGGCTCACGCCTGTAATCCCAGCACTTTGGGAGGCCGAGGCAGGCGGATCACGAGGTCAGGAGATAGAGACTATCCTGGCTAACACGGTGAAACCCTGTCTCTACTAAAAATACAAAAATATTAGCCAGGCGTGTTGGCGGGCGCCTGTAGTCCCAACTACTTGGGAGGCTGAGGCAGGAGAATGGTGTGAACCCAGGAGGCGGAGCTTGCAGTGAGCCGAAATCGTGCCACTACACTCCAGCCTGGGCGACAGAGTGAGATTCCGTCTCAGAAAAAAAAAAAAAAAAAATTGAGTAGGGCACAGTGGCTCATACCTGTAACCCCAGCACTTTGGGAGACCAAGGTGAGCAGATCACCTGAGGTCAGGAATTCCTGACCAACATGTTTAAACCCAGTCTCTATTAAAATACAAAATTAGCCAGGTGTGGTGGTGCATGCCTGTAGTCCCAGGTACACTGAGGCACAAGAATCACTTCAACCCAGGAAGCGGAGGTTGCAGTGAGCCGAGATTGTGCAACAGCACTCCAGCCTAGGCAACAGAGCAAGACTCTGTCTCAAAAAAGAAAAAAATATGTCTAAAAGAAGATATTGATTTCTCTTTTTAAGATTCCCTCGCTAAATTGAATAAGCTTCAGAATTATACTTTGGGATATGACAGTATAACTGGTACTAAACTAGCCATCCATCCAAAACAATCGTAAGAGTGGACAAAATATATAAGGCAACTTACTCGGGTATTAATCAACAGGCAGACAACTGTGATTCCTGAGAGAAGTGAAACACAAGAGATGAGCCCATGATCACCCCAGCTCTGTACCTGGGGACATTTCCCCGTTACGGTACAGTGAGCTGAAGTCCAAGTAGAGCAACAGTAAGGTTGGGGAAGGTGTACTCCAACCAGAGGAAAGAGGCTCAAGTGCAGTAGTAAACTGAGGAGACAGAGATTAGAATTTAAGTGGTTGAAATCTGCAGGTAAGGCCCTAGAGAAGAGTGAATTGTGCAGACAGGAGGCCTCTGTGTGGAAGTTGCCCAAGGGTCCTTGGTTCAAGCGTAGGTTGCACACGTACAAGGTAAGGCAAATAAAAACTGTTTAAGGGTCAAGAATGGAACAGAAATAATTAGAAGTCAAACACTACTGAGGGGCCATGGAACTCCTAAGACTTCTGGCTGAGTCAGAGTGATGAGACCATACTATTCCAAAAGAATGGAGATCAATCCTAGGTACTTGTGAGAGGAAGGGGAAGGATGTCTCCAAGCTTTTGTGTATGCGAAATTGTCCAGGACGTTTTAAAAAAGGAAAAAAAAAAAAAGACTGCCACAAATTCTGAAGGGAATTTCAAAACGAAAATTTCGAGAACACTTTGAATATCTAAAATATTCCTAATGTGCATATAGTATACCCTGAATTTTTAAAAACACATCAGAATAAAAATCAAACTGAACACTGTCCTATTTACTCAGTAATACTAAAGTGTATATTAATTGAAAAATGATTTAAAACCTAAAGAAACAGGGAGAGAGAAGAGATAAGAAATAGATAAATCCACAGCAGAATAACAACACAGTAATTAGGACAGAACTAACCTTCATATACTTTGTACCTCTTATGGTATTTATTACAGCCTATCTTGAATTCTGGTTATTATAATATCCTCAATTAAATTGTAAGCCCATGACATCAGGAACTAAGCCTGATAGTGTAGAGGCCTGATAATCACCTAATCAATGGAGTATAATGAGAAAAATTCAGTTGTGACTTTTACCATCCTATTGATAAGCAAAACTAGTTGGCTAAGCTGGTGTTTCTTTGTTCCTTCACCTTTTTATGTGAGACCCATCTAGGACCACATGTTAGGGCAAAGGAGATAAATATTTCAAAAATAAAACAGGACTACTGTTCAGTTAAGGATGTATGAAGAACTGCACTCATTCTGTTGCTCTCTAGAACTGTTCTCCAATATAGAAGACAGAAGCTTCATTTGGCTGTTTAAATTTTAATTTTAATTAATTAAAATGGAATAAAATTAAAATTTGAGTTCTTCAATCAAACCAGACAAACTTCAAGTGTTCAAGAGCCCCATGTGGCTAGTGACCATCATAAGAGACAATGTAGATATAGGACAATTCCAAGTTCTATTGGGTAGGACTGGTCTAGAGATTAGAATTTAATTGAATTGAAATTTAACCTAGAATACTAGGTATACCTGTCTTCAAGATACCCATTTAGCTTTGGAAACAGAGAGCCAGGCGATCAGTTGCAGGTCTTGGAGTAAGTGTCAAAGACAGAAAGATAATGTGTAATTCTAGAAGCTAGAAAAGTACTGTGGGTTCCTAGAAAGAAAAAGAAAGCAGAATCATAGTATCTGGTATTAAAATGGTATCCAATAGGGACCAGAGACCAAGGAAAAAGATTAAGGATGAAATAAAAGACCCCACTTCAGAAGGCAGAGCTCCAAGTGTCTGGAGTACACAGAGATATGGGAGAAAGACTTTCCCCTCTTCAATCCAAACAGGTAAGACTCCAAACAGTTAGAAGAGAAAAGCCAGAACCTCTGAGGGTAGGAACACTGCTTTTCCCACAATAGGTCATATAACATAGTATGGAAGAAATCTCTAATTGTAAATGCTTAAGAAAGCAAGAATGGCATGAGAACATATCCTGCAATAATTTCTAGGGAGACATTTTCTGGTTTTGAAAAAACACCTTTTTCCATTTCCTAAATTAGAGGAAAAATGAAGCAATCTGGAAAAACATATCTTAGGTAACAAAATATTTTTGAAAACAGGAAATTGAGAAACTAGAAGCAGCCTTTGACCCACACAAAACTTTTGACCAAAATCAACTCAGTTGTGGCATGCAACATATTGAGTACAGTTGCAAGCAAAGCCCCATGTTAAGATTTCATGAAAGCAAGAACTCAAAATGGGACTCTCATCTGGGAGAAATATGGTAGACCTATACATACATGTAAGTACTAAATCTAACTAGAAATAGTAAATAATGATCATTGTTTAATATAGCATTCATTAAAGAAAAAGCTTTTTTAAGGGACTTTTTAAAATGTAATTATCTTAGTGAATGCTCTTTTAGAAAAATGCTTAATGTGACTATGAGTTCTAGGGAATTACTATAACAATTCTGTATAAATCATGCTGCTATAAAGACACATGCACACGTATGTTTATTGCGGCATTATTCACAATAGCAAAGACTTGGAACCAACCCAAATGTCCAACAATGATAGACTGGATTAAGAAAATGTGGCACATATACACCATGGAATACTATGCAGCCATAAAAAATGATGAGTTCATATCCTTTGTAGGGACATGGATGAAATTGGAAACCATCATTCTCAGTAAACTATCGCAAGAACAAAAAACCAAACACCGCATATTCTCACTCATAGGTGGGAACTGAACAATGAGATCACATGGACACAGGAGGGGAATATCACACTCTGGGGACTGTGGTGGGGAGGGGGGAGGGGGGAGGGATAGCATTGGGAGATATACCTAATGCTAGATGACGAGTTAGTGGGTGCAGCGCACCAGCATGGCACATGTATACATATGTAACTAACCTGCACAATGTGCACATGTACCCTAAAACTTAAAGTATAATTAAAAAAAAAAAAAGAAAGAAAAAAAAAATGTTAAGGGATGTAATGAAAAAAAAAAATCTACAACATGCAAGAACAGATGTTAATGTAAGCAGAGACATGGAAAATCTAAAGTAAATGCTAGAAGCATTAAAACAGAGATGAAGAATGCCCCTGAAGGTCTCATCAATAGACTGAATAGGGCAGGGAAAGAATCAGTGAGCTTGAAGATAAGTCAGTGGAAACTTCCTGTACTGAAATGAAAAAGAAAAAATATTAATAAAAAAGAATATGTAAGAAAAAAAAAAACAAATTACAATTATAAACACAATTTTGTACCAAATGAAAATTACAGTGAGGTGAGTTTTATCTCTATTAGCTAGAAAATATACTGTTTCATTTTTTTGTTTGTTTTGTTTTGTTCTTAAGATAGGGTCTTGCTCTGTTACCCACGATGGAGGACAGTGGCACATTCACGGCTCACTGCAGCCTCAACTTCCTGGGCTCAAGCGATGCTCCCACCTCAACCTCATGAGTAGCTGGGATTACAGGCATGCACCACCCACACAGCTCATTTTCCATTTTTTGTAGAGACAAGGTCTTGCTATGTTGCCTAGGCTGGTCTTGAACTCATGGGCTCAAGTGATCCTCCCACTTCAGCCTCCCAAAATGTTGAGATTATAGGCATAAGCCACCACACCCAGCCTAGTCTTTCATTTTGAGGCTCAGATTTTGACAATAATTCTAAAAAATGACATGGTCAGTAAGTCTGTAACGAACAGTTTAACCACAGGCTGTCCATCTCCTCCAGTTATAGCAGCAGGCTGGCTGGCTATGCAGAGATCATCTATATATTCAATTTTACATTTGAATTATATATGAATTTTTAATTGTATCTCTACTTTTTTGAGTTCTACATGTACTCTGTTCTCCATTATGCATTTCATTTTTCTATACAATTGAACAGTAAAATTATTTTTTCATTGTATAGCTAGTTTATGTAAAACTTTTTTCCCCCACCTCTTTCATGAACCAAAAAAGGAACATTTGTAAGAACATTTATCTCCTGCAGTATTTCTCTGGTCCTGTGTTCATACTGACATCTGGTGGCACTAGAAAAGAAACTCCATTATTGCTATGACAAAGGAATTTTTTTTTTTCCAGTGTTGTCCATTTATTCTATGTATCCTCAAGTTTATGTTTTTCCAGCACTTTACTTATAACCAAGACAGCAGAACAATTATTAAAATCTTTAGTCTGAAATGTAGTACTAAAAAGTTATATTTCTGCCTTATAAATTTCTTCATGTCTGCCCAGTGGCTAACAATCTTAAAGATGCATACTGATGGGAAAAACCATGATCTTCTGGGCAAAACTCATTATGTTAGGGATATAACAAAAACGTTGTGGCGAATATCCCAATCCAATCATCCACGTTATCACTGACATTTCTCATGGTTTCTAACAGACAGGGAGAAGTCTAATGGCCAATTAGACATCAGAGACCATATCCAGAAAAATACATCCTTCAATCAAATGAAAGTATTAAAAGACAAAAAGCTAAAATTCCACTATCCTATTATATATTGTTTATTTTTCCATATGTCTCCCCAGCAGCAGAGTCAAGAAACATTTGATTTAGATAACACATCCCTAAACTTACACCTTCTTCTAGGGCTATAACACTGTAATTCTACTACTTTCAGAAATTATTCAACTTTTTGAAGCATTCATACAGCAGTATTCTCCTTACTAGATCCACCTTGTAAGAATTACCCATACTAAGGCTTGGAGAAACAAAATATTCTGGGAGTTCCCTATCAAAGAAAAAGTGTATGGACAGACTATCCTTAATCCCAAAGAGTCCTATTTATGTAGGAGCAACATTTCCATTTTAGCCATACTAACCAATGATAATCACATATCATTAGTTGGCCAATGGCATTAGTAATCATGAAGAATGAAGAGACAATTGCATTAACCATGTAACAATCCAGTTTGATAGCCACAAAGGCATGGCATGCTGTACAGCAGGGCTACTCAACATTGTCACAAACTGGCTGTCAATGTGCAAATTGTTATCAGTCCTCAACAAGGTAAGAAGTTTTGAACAGAATGTAAACAAGTATGTCCCTAAGCACACTTTATTTTAGCTGACATTTTCCTTGAGACAGGACTTCCTTGATGAAGAAACCAATATATTGATTTATATAATGGTTCAAGCTTCTTATATAAATCGACTGACATTTTGAGTGGCACTGCTCTACGGTATCTAACTAGAACACAGATTGTATTGTATGGACTGGGGTTGAGGGAGATTTTATCTAGGTCTATTCATTGCTACCATATACTAGAATTCAAATTATTACAAAAATACTGAAATCGAGAATTTTTGTTTTACTTTAAAAATGAATATGGACTTCCAATTTTAATATTGTAGCACAATATAGGCATTTCCCTTTACTTTTCTTAGAAATCATCCAAAAGCAATTAATCCAACATCAGCAAGAAAAATAAAATAAAAACACACTCTCCATTTTTAGTAAAACTATAATTCTAGTTTTAGATTTTTGAACTCCAGATCAAAATTTGTAAAAGGGGCTCCAAAAGAATGACGATCAATCCTGGGTACTTGTGGGAGAAAGAGGACAGATGTGTCAGCTGCACATCTAAGAAAAAGCTAGCAAAGAACACTTCTCAAAGGTTAGGGGCTCCCTCTGAGGAACAAAACTAAGTACCAGGAAAAAATGCACAAGCTAGCAGCAGGAACTTCTCTGGACCAGTTGAAATCCGAAAATCAGAGGGACTGGATCCAAAAAAAGAATCACACAAAGTGGTCTATCTCTGCTACCACAAATGGGAAACTGTATTGCAAAAATCCCACAGCTGCCAACCCCCAATGGCTAGTAAAAGATACTAGCTAAATGAATTCATGTCCAAAAATCCTGAGTCTAAAGGAAAACTCCATAATATGGAATGTGCCTCTACCTCCTTCCTATTATAAACCTCCTGAAAGCAGCTAATTGAGCAAAAACTCACATATTCCCAAGATGAATTATCACAAAGGTACCAGCACAAATCCATACAAAGATACAAGAATAAAGGAAGAAAAGTTATAGAAAAACAATAGACCAACAACAAAAGAAAGCAAAAACCTCTCATCTGAAAAATATTACCACAAACCAAAGCAAAATTGTGGCTAAATCTACAACTGTAAATTTTAAAAAAGAAGTTAAGGAAGCAATTGTCTCTGTGAAAACAGCACCAACACTGAAATACAAGTGCTCAGTAAAAAAATGGCTGACAGGAAATGATATAATTTAAACTGAATTCAGAAAATACCTGGGAAAAGCAAAAACAATCATAAAAAAATCCAATTGAAATTGAAAGAAACACTAGACAGAATAGACATTTCTGAAGAGGAACATAGAGGCTTAAAAAAAAAACAGGAAAAGTAAAACAAAAACACAGAGAAAGAAAAATAGAGAAAAAACAATAGACATTGAAAACAGATAAGATACCAACATGTAAACACGCTGGCCCAAGAACACCACCATAATAACAGAACAGACAAATATTTAAAGATATAATTCCAGAAAGATTAACTAAAATTTAAAATATCCAAGTCTACATATTGAAAGGGCACACACTGTGTCAGAGAAAACTGATAAGGAATGGACATGCAAAAGTATTCTCACAAAAAGAGAAGAAAATTAGGCTAGCTTCAGACTTCAACTCTAGAACAGAATGGATCATCATTTTTAAAGTTCTCAAGGAAAGGGATGTAATTCAAGGATTTTGTACCTGATCAAACTGCTGTTCAAGTTTGAATCATTATTCAATTTAAATGATTCAATTTTTTTACCTTTTTTTTTTGCAGAGATGGGGTGGTCTCACTCTGTTGCCCAGGCTGGTCTTGAACTCCTGGCCTCAAGTGATCCTCTCACCTCAGCTTCCCAAAGTGCTGGGAATACACGCATGAGCAACAGCGCCCAGCCAAATTATTCAATTTTGAACATGTAAAAACTCAGGGAATAGTATTGCCATAGGTCCTGTTAAAGGACTGTGTTAAAGGAATTATTTAGCTAACCAAACAAGGCTGGAAAAAACATGCCAAAATAACTGGTGATAAACTTCTAAGCTATTTAACCGTGGAACTAAGAATAAAGTTAAATGATGCATTTAAGATGCCAGAACAAAATGCAAAATGTTATTCCCACTAACAATGCAAATATAACTGACAAAAGTTGGAAAAGTGGGGGGAGAAAGAGAGTTATGTAAGAACAATATAAGGATACTGATTTCCTCAACTTTAAAAGCTGGAGGTTTAAATCTATTAATCAAATGTGACTAATAAAATAACACATTATATAAATACATTTAATGATATGAAGGTAAAACCAGAAAGATAATAAATATCCTAGTTTCATAATTGCTTACATTAAAGAATTAAAAGCCAGGTGCAGTGCCTCACTCCTGTAATCCCAGTTCTTTGGGAGGCCGAGGCAGGCAGATCACTTCAGGTCAGGATTTTGAGACCAGCCTGGCCAACATGGTGAAACCTCATCGCCACTAAATGTACAAAAATTAGCCTGGCATGGTGGCAGGCACCTGTAAGCTCAGCTACTCGGGAGGCTGAGGCACAAGAATCCCTTGAACCCTGGAGGTGGAAGTTGCAGTGGGCAGAGATCGCACCACTGCACTCCAGCCTGGGTGACAGAGTGAGACTCTGTCTAAAAAAAAAAAAAAAAGTAATTAAAAGACATTGTGTTAAAACATAGAAAGGTGGCTGGGCGCAGTGGCTCACGCCTGTAATCCCAGCACTTTGGGAGGCCGAGGCAGGTGGATTGCGAGGTCAGGAGATCTAGACCATCCTGGCTAACACGGTGAAACCTCATCTCTACTAAAAATACAAAAAAAAAAATTAGCCAGGCGTGGTCACAGGCGCCTGTAGTCCCAGCTACTTGAGAGGCTGAGGCAGGAGAATGGCATGAACCCGGGACGCAGAGCTTGCAGTGAGCCGAGATCGTGCCACTGCACTCCAGCCTGGGCAGACAGAGCGAGACTCCGTCTCAAAAAAATAAATTAAAAAATTAAAAAAAATAAAACATAGGTATAATATAAAGTTGTATCAAGAACCATAAAACTAAAAAAAGAAACAAAAGTAAAACCAGAACATGAAATTAACACTTTTTAAATGTAACTTTTAGTAAACTCCATACTTTTAATCTAAGAAAACTCAAACCCGTATTTTAAAGAACATGTCCTCAAGTAAAAATGCTTACATGACAATCCCTGAAGATTAATCTTCCAGTTGAAAAATCTAAAAAAAACCTCCAAAGCAAAGTTTTATTAACATAATATATATTAAGAGATATGAATGTGAAACCACAAAATTCATAGCACTTCAAAAATTAGCCTTATGAATGATCACTTATCCATGAAGACACTAATGAAAAGTGAATCACATGGTGGTTTGTTCAATTTTAGAATATGTCAGCACAGTCAAAGTTAAAGCATATGCTATGTGAGCTGAAGTATGACACATTTTACAGTTAAATATTGAAATAGGCAGCCTCACCCAACACTATTTATAAAACATTCTGTTCTTATTAAATATTACACAGAATAAGCAAACTCAGAAAAACAAAAAATGAAAAACCATCCATCAAAAGCCAAAAGCGCATGCCATGCAGTTCCCATGGAGTGTCCTATGAAATCACACTGGTTTGGATTTCAGCCTCCAATTTAGCAATGTTTTCTAAATATAACAAAATAAAAAGGAAATCTATTTCCTAAATATTAGCTGGATTTTTCACTAAGAATTTATTATAGCTATCAACAAGAGTATCTTTATTTCCAAAGCAGTTTTACCTACCCTTAGAATATTTATTATGTGTATATGGAGCAAGGGGAAGGGAAAGAGAGCAGGGGAAGGACAAGACAAGGGTAGAGAAAAGAAATAAGGCAGCAAGACTCCTTGTTAAAAAATAAACTCTAACCTGTGTGCTAGCAAAAAGATGTTCTGGAAGGACAATATTCATGTAGAAAGATGAGATGTTCCCTGAATTTCCCCTTTCTCGTGAGGTTTTCTCATTTTGATTCCTACTGCCATTAAGTTGAAGAGTTCCCTTTTAAAGCTCATCTTTATTAAAATGTTGGTGAGCTCTGTGTAAAGAAGATAGTCCCATTACAAACAGTGGAGCAGTCGACTTTCCAGAGTCCCTCCATTTAGCTTTATGTTCAATCATAATCAGATCCAACACACCTCTCATGTCAACAACTTTTCCGGTCACCTGGGAGATTTCCATAGCTCCATATTCACTTCCTACCCCTAGATCCTCTGGGTTTATATTCTATAGCCTCTAGCAATAGGCTAGTGCTAACTGGGCCATCAGAACAGATCCTACAACATGTAATAGAGTATAGCTTCCCTTGAGGGAGAGAAACAAAATACCTCAAACAACATATTCCAAATTTTCAGTTTTGGAAGCTAACTCTACAGATGGGAAAGGAAGCTATTCTAGACAGGTTAACCTTCCTTTCTCACTTTAAGTCCAACTAGTCCAGCTATTCTTCCTCATCTAGAAATTATTTGTAGTTTGATACAAACCTTGAATTATTTTGGATTTTGTTTTAATTTTAAAACTCTTCCATTATAGACTGAAGCAGGAATCACTATATGGTTATTTAAAAGATAAAAAGATTGTCCAAGTGCAGTGGCTCATGCCTGTAATCCTAGTACTTTGGGAAACTAAGGGAGGAGGATCGCTTGAAGACAAGCCTGGGCAACATAGCAAGACCCCAACTCTACAAAAATTAAACATTAAAAAAAAATTAGCTGGGTGTGGTGGCGGTGCTTGTGGTCCCAGCTCCTCAAGAGGCTGAGGCAGGAGGATAACTTGAGCCCAATAGTTTGAGGCTGTAGTGAGCTATGATTTTGCCACTGCACTCCAGCCTCGGCAAAAGAGCAAGACCCTACGTCAAAAAATAAAAAAAGGTAAAGGTGAGCAAGGCAGAGTGCTAAAGTTTGTCCTATTATTCATGATGCAGAGAAGACACTGACACCCATATTATCTAACTAAAGAGTTATATGTCCATTCCTATTTTTTCCACACACAACACCAATGTATACATGCCCATTCTTCCACACACTGTTTTTTGGGGTTTTTTTTGTTTTTTTTTTTTTTTTGAGACAGAGTTATTGTTGTCCAAGCTGGAGTGCAATGGCGCAATCTTGGCTTACTGCAATGTCCACCCTCCCGGATTCAAGTGATTCTCCAGCCTCAGCCTCCCAAGTAGCTCAGATTACAGGCATGTGCCACCACACCCAGCTAATTTTTTGTATTTTTAGTAGAAACGTGGTTTCACCATGTTAGCCAGGCTGGTCTCGAACCCCTGACCTCAGGTGATCCGCCCGCCTCGGCCTCCCAAAGTGCTGAGATTACAAGTGTGAGCTACCACACCTGGCCCTTCCACATTATGTTTTTACAAACACTAAGGCTCTACTTTACTTTTTTTAAATACTATATTGGCCAGGCACGGTATTTTGTATTAGTCAATACAAAAGATTTATTTCTTAGTCAATACAAATTTACCATTTACAAAATGGTAAATTCACTGCCACAGAAACAAAATAAATTCTACTACTAAAAATAAGTGATTTAAAGTTATTTACTGGTTTGAATTATCTCCCATCCCTTGCTTCATTAACATAAAAAAGTACAAGTTAACTACATGTTGAAATATAAATCCCTAAAAACCATGCATCTCTAATTTTCTCCAAATACTAATAAAAGTAGGCACAATACTGAATTTCATAAATGGGACTCTAATAATAATAATAATAATTTGAAACTGTAAACTATGTGGCCAGAATAGCATTTCTCAAATAGTCCCATGGAATATCAATGTTCCTGGAGGTATTCCTAAATGTTCCATAAAGAAAAAGAATACAGCTGGGCACAGTGGCTCATGCCTGTAATCCCAGCACTTAGAGAGGCTGAGGCAGGCAGATCGCCTGAGGTCAGGAGTTCCAGATTAGCCTGGCCAACATGGTGAAACCCCATCTCTACTAAAAATATAAAAATTAGCCAGGCGTGGTGGTGGGGGCTTGTAATCCCAGCTACTCGGGAGGCTGAGGCAGGAGAAACACTTGAACCCGGGAGGCAGAGGTTGCAGTGAGCCGAGATTGTGCCATTGCACTCCAGGCTGGACAACGAGACTGAAAGAACAGTACAGTCAAATACGTTTCAAAGCTCTGCGATAAACAAATGTTGTTTAAGAGAGGTCTTCTCAGAATCCTTCATTCTTTTATTTAACAAATAATTTACTGAACACCTACCATATACCAGGCACTAAACTGAGTTTGGGAGTTACAACAGTGAACAAGATGAATAAAATCCCTGCCTTAATGGAACATTCTTTCTAGTGAAGGGGGCAGTAAATAAAGAAGGGAGTAATAATTAACTGGAGTCAGTGATGAAGACACTAAAAGAGAATGCATAAAGAGATCAGTGGATACTTCAGACAGGGTGGGCACAATAAGTCACATATGTAATGTCTTCATGTTTTTCTACACTGGGGGATATAGCACATAGTGTTTCGCAAATGTATGTGATTAGGAAACCTTTTGTCAATAAACATGTTTTTAATAGTTCACTGAATCAGTTTTCTACCCAAAACACAGACAACAGCAAGATCAAGATTCAAAGATAGCTCTTCTCTTCCTAAATCCAGTCTTTTTAAAGTTTCCTCACCTGTAAAAGTGGGAATAATAATAGTACATGTCTCAGAATCACAGTGAAGATCCAATTATCTGCTTCATGTAAAACACCCACACAAGGCTTAGTATACACTCTGCTTAATAAATGTTATTGTTACTGTTAATACAGCACTCTGCACATGAAGTCTTCTGTCATTCAAGGGTGACTAATTATTCTCCCTTTTAAAATCTCAAACTTGTAAAATCACCTTTTTTACTCCTCCACGTAGACGATTTCTTGAGGAAAGCAGCTAGAATGGAGATTGCGTATAGCTGAGCCTCAATAAATGCTTCCTCTGTAGTTGTACAGAATATCCAAAGTAGGTTAAATGCAGGTGCAGGGGAAAAAAGAAACTTAATATAAAAAAGCAATCACTCCTCTAGGAAACCCAAGCTACATTAAACCAAAGCTTCCATGAAACGTGTAAAATACTTTTCGCATATTCAAAGTACTTTCATAAATTAACATTACTAGTAATGTGTCATATTATTCCTGGTAAGATGCACTAAGATACCATGGCACTTCTGTGGTATTCCTGCCAGAAACACAAACCCTGAACCTTATCAAGAAGAAACATCAGACAAACCCAAATCGAAGGATATTATACAAAATCAATGACCTGAACTCTTAAAAAAGTTAAAATCATAAAAGACTAAAAAACTGTTCCAAATTAAAGGAAGCCAAAGAGACATAACAACTAAATATAACACGTGATCTTGGATTCATCACGGACCAAAATCTTTTTTTCTGTTGCTATAAAAGACATTCACGAAAAAATTGAATGAGGGCTGTAGACTAAATAATACTATTCTATCCATGTTAACTTCCTGATAAGATTATGATCATCATATGGTAGTCAGAATTTTATTGCTTTTAGGAGTTCACACTGAAGTAGAACTAAAGGAGCGTGATGTCTACAACTTAATCTCAAAAGGATTAAAAAAAATACAAAGAAGGAAATTAAATGACAAACCTGGCAAAAGAAGAAAATCTGGGTGAAAAGTATATAAGGAACCCTTTGTACTGTTGTTGACTACTTCCATAAGTCTGAAATTATTTCAAAACAAAACGTCTAAATACAAAAGTAATGAGGAAAAAGGAAAGATGGAAAATAATCATATGAATAGATGCTCAACATCATTGGCAATTAAGAAAATGCAAATAAAAACCACAGTGAGATACTACTAAACCTCCATTAGAATTACTAAGATATAAGGGAGAAAAAGAAAAAGCTGGCAATAGCAAATGTTGGCAAGGATATGGGGCAACTAAAGGTCTCAAACATTACTGAAGGAAATGCAAACCAGTAGAAAAAAACTTCCAACTTGTTTCCCAAAGTTAAACATATATTTACCATATGTCATACCAATCCTAAGTATTAACCCAAGAGAAATAAAAACTTATATTGATACAAAACCTGTCTGCAAATGTTTATAGGAGATTTAGTCGTAACCACTAAACACTGAAAACAACTCAAATATCCAACTGATAAATGGATAAACTGTATCACATCTATTTAATCACATGTATTTAATAGAATACGATTCAGCTAACAAAAAGAAATGGATTATTGATACATGCAACAATATGGATGAATCTCAAAAGTATCATGACAGCTAAAGGAAGCCAGTCTCAAAGGCTATATGGTGTATATTAATTCATATATATGAACAGATCAGTCACTGTCAGGAGTGGAGCTGGGGGGAGGGAAGAAAATATTGATTAAAAATTGGCAGCATGATGGAATTTTGAGGAGTGATGGAATGGTTCTATATCTTGATGGTTGTCATTACAGAATTTTATGAATACATCAAAACTCACAGAACTGTTATATTAAAAAGAATGAATTTTACTAAAGTACATAAATTTAAGTAATATTTTTAAGTCCACAAGGAAAAAAAGTACTTTCACAGACAACTCATTTCATTCTCAGACCAATAACAAAGACTAGATAGGTACTATTACTCTCATTTTATAAGTGAGGATACTGAAACATATAGTAAATAAATAAATATACAAATTACATGTGGCAGGACCAAAACTGTAGTCCAGATGCACCGATTCTATTCCAAACGCTTCACTGACTCAATTTTCTCATGTTCCACTAAACTTTATGGGACACAATGTCCCTGAAGACAAATAGAATCGAATAGAAAAAAGGAGGAAAAGAAGAAAAAAGACAGTTATTGGAAGAAAGCCATTTAGAATTTGGCTGTCGTCCTTAAGGAATTAAAAAACAGTCTGTAACGGAAGAGGTCTGAATTAAAAAACAGATCCATACAGGCAACACATTAACTGGCATTAAAGTATTAGCTGGTGATTTCTTCCATAAAAGCTTCTTAATTTTTTAATGTTAAGAAAAGGCAAAAGCAAACATAAAGCATTCACAGGTAACCTTGCAACTACTGCTACAATTTAAGTGATACCTGGTCTTCAGAACTACACTGAGAACAATGATGGTGCCTACAATTCAAAACAGACTTTGCAACTTTAAATAAACAAAGTCCCAGAAGCTACCACCCAAGAATAGAAAACAAGAGCAAAACCTTTAAAAATATCTTTTCAGTTTCAAAAATCAAGGAAGTAGTGGTATGATAGTTGCCAAAAGAACATACTATAAGCACAACAGCTGAAGGAAAAATTAAGCTTAGTTTAACAAAAAAATAATAATGATGAAAAATTGCATCTGCACCACAAATAGCATACTTACCTAAAAACAATGGTGTCGTTTCTTCTAAAGTAGTTGCATTAGGATCTGCCCCAGCTTCTAAAAGAATCTGTACGATTTTCCAATGTCCTTGACTTGCAGCGAGATGCAAAGCACAGAAACCTTCAAAGGTCTTCATCTTAATGTAGTTTTCAGATGAATCTGTGGAAGAATCAAAGCCCATCAACTAGAAGGTATTACTTCTATTTCCTGGTTTTAAAAAGCAAAGATTCCAAGAGGAATTTAATGAACTATTAAAATATAAGTAATGTATAAATGACAGGTTTTACCATTTAAAACTATAGAAAATCAAGAAAAAGTTCTACAGAGATCCCACTGTGAACAGCTCTTTGGTATTCTTAATACACAAATCCTGTCCACTAGCTCCCATTTTCTCTTCTCTAATTTTTGGTGAATAAGGGAAGAGGAGGGGCAGAAACTGAAAGGTAACAAAAGCAATAATCTGAGGAGGATGCAGCACTATATATTTGCTTAAACCGAATTTATCGAAATATTCATCAATTTTATTATTTTATTTTTAAATTTCTATAAGGGAAATGGTCTGATCTCTTACCATTACTTCCTTGTACTCAACTGATACCATGAGGCAGTTTTAAATACTCCTTTTCTAACTTAAGACTATGGTTTAATAGTTAATGAAAACTGCAGTTCTAAAAGAATAAAATGCACTCTAACACAACCAGTGACATATAATAAGGAATTTATGAGTTAAAGTTTCCGAAATGTATTTGTCATGAAAACGTCAAGGTTCTGGTAACACTCAAATTATACAAATAATATTTACACAATAAAATTCTATGCCCATTATAGAAAAATGGGCTCTAAAGTGAAGGGTGAAGACATTTCTGACAGCTGGAATAAACTAAACAGAAAATACAAAAAAAAACTTAAACATTTTCTTGAAGTGTCAGAATTGAAACAAATGCTCCTAACTAGTTATCTATTTTAAGTAATTCTTGTCATTGTAACTCACTGATGAAACAAGTAGATTAAGCCATGATATCCCAGTAACAGCTTCTAAGTACATATATTCAAAGAAAACAGTCTCAAACTTCACAGATGCACAACTAAAGGGCAAGATAGAGTAGTCATATTTTAAAAGGACATATCACAGAAATAGGGTTTCAGAGATTAGTCAGAAGTTGACTCTTATTCAAAGTAGTTTATTGAGATTAGTCAGAGATTAGTCAGACATGACCCTTATTTCATGTATTAACCTGACAGTTTTGTGAATACAAATGACATGAAAACCTAGGAACACAAAGACATATATAGATAATTGACATCAGTAGATTGGCTCCTAAATGGGAAATTTCAATATTATAAAGATGCTGATTCTTCCCAAAATAATTAATAAATTTAATACAATTCTAATAAAAATGCCAGTAGAGCTATTTGCTTGTTTTATACTTGATAAAGTAACTCAAGTTGATAAGTCTAGGGTAGTGATGCAGGATTTTTTGCTCCTTAGTTCAGCTAAAATCCAGGTTCTTGTGTCACCACCAGGACAAATTAGGAATGTGGACATACTGAAAGGTGAGGAGAGCAGAATTTATTAAAAGAAAGCTCTCAGCTAAAAAAGGGGGTCCTGCCAACAGGTTCCCACCCCACAGATTGAATACCAGACCACCACACATAAGCTGAAGAGGCCAGGCTCCTCCCCACTGCATAAGGTGAGAATTCCCAGTGGCTTCACCCCATTCTTCCAGTGCACAGGCAGCCCCTTATTCTGAGCCACTCCACATTGATTTATTTCCCTTTCTGTGCACGTGTTAAGGCACGGAATTTTCCGCCCCCATGGGCATGTTTAGGCAAGCCCCCTGTGCACAATGACCTGGGCAGCATTTGGCTGTCTCCTCTCTCTATCAGTAGGGCAGGTAAGAGTAACAAATAATTTAGAAAAATGAACAACACAAGCATTGAAGCGTGCCTAGACTTACTATATATTAAACCATGTCTTAAAGTTAGAAAAAGTAAAGTAATGTGCTCCTGGTACAAATGCAGAAAGGAAGGTACCCAACAGGGAAAGGAATCAACAGAAGCAGTAAGAGACTAAGAAAGATGGTCACTAAAAGGTCGGAGACCTAGACCGGTGTTACATTACAGAAGCCAAGGAACTTTCTCTTGTAAAGTAGAAAAGATGTTCTCCTCCACTTACAAAGAAAAAAAAGACATAAAGTTTAATCCTGACCATTTAAATATTATGCCTTACAGCAGAAAGAGTGAACCTTAATGTACGCAATTAAAAAAAAAAAAAATAAACCAGGAGGTAAAAGGAAGGGTGATCCTAGGATAGCATGCAGACTGTGACAAAAGAATCTAATTGGATTACAAATATATGTCATAACCACACTGAGAGATAAAGAAAAAAGACACTGGTCTACATAACTTTGATAAATGATGCTATGATTGAAAACTGTAAGACTAAAGACAAAAAGAACTGCACATAAACACTATAGTCTAGTTGGTAAAGTTGTTTCTAGGAGTAGAGATTAACAATTCTGAAACCACTCTACATGAATACGAAGAACAAATAAATAAACAGATGGCAGATCTGGGGGCCAGGTTTCTTACTGTTGGAGAGGAAGGTTACATATAAGGAAAGAGGGAAGGCTAGAATGAACCATGTGTTCTGGAGTAGAGTCCAGACATCAGTATGAATTCATGTTTAGCTTAATATAGATACAGATGGCTAGACACGGAAACAACTATAGATGTATATATACATGGGTTATAATATATAAATATATGTTCTAGATCTGTCTGCTGAAAGGGCTTAAAATCAATGACAGTCCAGTAGCAACAAGCACACTCAGTCCTCAGATCTTCGTTTTCTCTCTTTCTTTCTGTTTTTTTTTTGAGACAGTGTGGCCCAGGATGGAGTGCAGTGGCGCGATCTCAGTTCACTGCAACCTCCACCTCCCAGGTTCAAGCGATTCTCCTGCTTCAGCCTCCCGAGTAGCTGGGATTACAGGCGCACCACCACACCTGGGTAATTTTTTGTATTTTTTTTTTACTAGAGATGTGTTTTTGCCATGTTGGCCAGGCTGGTCTCAAACTCCTGGCCTCGGGTGATCTGCCCGACTTGGCCTCCCAAAGTGCTGAGATTACAGGCGTGAGCCACCATGCCTGGCCTTACATCTTGGTTTTCACTATCATTCTCCCGTAAAAGAAACCAGCACTCTTATGAAAATGGCTGATTCTAAGGCTGAGGTGGGAAACATACAAAGAGTCGGAGCATACTGTAGGTCCAAAAAGTAAAACGTGCTCAAAAAACAAACAATGGGGGCATGCAAAAGAGACAACAGGAGCCACTCTGAAAGGGCATCCTATGACCAAAACAATATGAGCAACAAAATAAATTACATTGTATTGGATTGTAACCTAAAGTACAGGTATAAAATAAGTAACAATGAGTTCATGCAGATATAAATGACTAAATATATAAATTAACGGGAGAGAAGAGATAAATCTCCCATGTAGAAGAATTCCAAATAATTTATGTAAAGACTACTCCATCAAGGAAGTAGAGTTTAATTCCCACTTCTGGAGTGCAAGCCACCCTTAGTGACTTGCATACACACTAATCTTGGGAAAAGGAAATAAAATCTCCTGTGTGATTATATATGAAGTAAAGAAAATAAAAGGCACTTCTCACACAGGTGAGAAATACTGAAGTCAATTTACTACTAACTTGAGATCTTGAAATATTTTACCTATAGAAAAAAATATATTAAGCTAACTTTAAAATCACTGGACCAGGAAGATAACATTTGAAGTTGGATTTAGGCTGCAACTTTGACTCTGCTAGAAATAATATGGGTTACACTTCGGGCCAATTACTTAAACCTCTCTGAGGCTCAGGTTCCATAACAGTGAAACGAGGATAAATTAGCTGGACCAACTCTCAATAGGGTTCAATAGAATTAGGTATATAGTCTGAATTTTTGTAAAATACAAATGCAGATAGATATGCAATTTAAGTACTGTCAAAGTTGTTACACATTTGGTAAAGTCTCCAAAGTATCATTTTAAGAAAATTTTCACCACCCACTATAAATTAGTTTTGAAAGTTCCAAAGATAAACTGCTTTCCTTAAACTGATACATGAGTTTTAGCAAAGGGATCTTATCTACCTTGTACTGGACCATCAACCACCACCTTCTCACTCTCTTCCCTTCTCTACAGGGGTGCTTCTTGAAAAAGAAATGGCTCATCCTATTCACTGTTTTTAATGCTTTAATCTCTCTTTACCCTCAAAGGAAGGCAAAGTGGCTTCTCCTTCTCAACTACTTATTGAAACTTTAAATGGTGTGGGTATTAAAGACATTCTTAATGGACAAACACAATGAGCACCTCAGGTCTTTCACAACTTGTGAGTTATTTCCTGGGAATACTTGGAGAATTAGAGCCACCTCAGCTGAACCAATGCCAGCCACTGACGCCTGTGTAGCAATGACAAGAGTTGGCCCAAACACTGCCAATGGAACCACACCCTATGTTTACTGACACAAAGTGTCTTTTTACTTATGAATAATAAACTTGTCTATTACTTCTTATAAAAGTGGTAGTAATGGGTGATAGACCGTTATTTTTGTTTTCTGCAAACTCTAACAGGGAAAGTAAAACCACAAGGTTTTCAGTAGAGGAGATAGGTTAAGTATTAAGACCAGAATATTTCTCAACAGCTGAGCCAGAATTTGATGACAAATTTACTATGTGCCAATCACAAGTGTAATAAATGTCAAGATTATATCGCCACACCATTTACACAATTTATATCATCTTACTATGTTTTATTTAGGTATTATAAGAAAAGGTTATATATAAAATAATTTCCACAATGCAAGGAATTGTATTATGTGCATACTTCTCAGATAACCCTCAGCAGAGACTTCATAATGCACACAAGATGCATAGAAGAAGTCAGTGAAGAGGAAGAGGTTGAAAGGCATTACAAAGAAAGTAGACACTGTTAAGAAAAGTGACGAGAAAATACCCGAAACACATATAACACCGAAGGATTAATATCCAGAATACATAAAGAGCTCTTTAAAGATAAGGCAAGGCCTAATGCAGTGGCTCATGCCTGTAATCCCAGCACTTTGGGAGGCCAAGGAAGGAGTATCACTTGAGGCCAGGAGTTTTGAGACCAACCTGGACAAAATAGTAAGACCCCCCCCCACCTCTACAAAATATAGAAAATAAAAAAATTAGCCTGATGTGATGGCATATGTCTGCGGTCCCAGTTATTCCAGACACTGAGATGGGAGGATCACTTGAGCCCAAGAGTTGGAGGCTGCAATGAGCCATGATCACACCACTGTACTCCAGCTTGAGCAACAGAGTAAGACCCCATCTCTTTAAAAAATTTTTTTTAATTAAAAAAATAAAAATAAGGTAAGTCTAGAACTTCCAAAGGGAAATCCTGCCTGTCTAACGACATCATTCTAATAGTAGAATCCAGCAGTCTCTGAAGAGACCCATCACTCAGATTTACATTTACTTGAGCTACTATATTCCCTTTCTTTGCTTAAGCTAGTTTGAACTAGGTTTCTTTCGCTCAGTACTGAAAGAATCCTGATTAACATAGCATACAATTTAGTAGTATCTATCAATATTTTAACTTGGCATGATGATGGTTAATTTTACATGTCAACTTGACGGGGTTAAGGGATGCCCAGATAGCTGCTAAAACATTTCTGGGTATATCCATGAAGATGTTTCAGGAAGACATTACCATCTGAATCAGCAGACTGAATAAACAAGACCTGCCCTCACCAATGTGGGCGGGCATCATGTAATCCTTCAAGGACCTAAAAGAAAAAAAAGGCAGGCAACCCCCTTTGGGTCCCCTCCCATTGTATGGGAGTTCTGTTTTCACTCTATTAAATCTTGCAACTGCACACTCTCTGGTCCGTGTTTGTTCCAGTTCAAACTGAGCTTTCACTCACCGTCCACACTGATCACCGTCGTCGCAGACCCGCTGTTGACTTCTACCCCTCCGATCTGGCAAGGTGTCCACTGCACTTCTGATCCAGCGAGGCGGCGCCCATTGCCACTCCCAGTCGGGCTAGAGGCTCACCATTGTTCCTGCACAGGCTAAGTGCCTGGGGTTCATCCTAATCGAGCTGAACAGAGCTGTAACACTCACCGCATGACCCAAGATTCCATTCCTTGGAATCCGTGAGGTCAAGAACCCGAGGTCAGAGAACAAGAGGCTTGCCACCATCTTGGAAGCAGCCTACCACCATCTTAGGAGCTCTAAGAACAAGGACCCCCTAGTAACATTTTGGTGACCACGAAGGGACCTCAAAAGCGGTGAGTAATATTGGACCACTTTCGCTTGCTATTCTGTCCTATCCTTCCTTAGAATTGGAGGAAAATACCAGGCACCTGTCAGCCGGTTAAAAATAATTAGTGTGGCCGCCAGACTTAAGACTCAGGTGTGAGGCTATCTGGGAAAGGGCTTTCTAACAACGTCCAACCCTTCTGGGTTGGGAGCGTTGGTCTGCCTGGAACCAGCTTCTGCTTTCAATTTTCCTGGGGAGGCTGAGGGCCGACTAGAGGCAGAAAGCTGTCGTCCCGAACTCCCGGCGTTAGCTGGTTGAGATCATGGCGCAGCCAAAGTCTCTACTCAACAGTCGCCCATGCATGCACCCCTACCTTTCCTTCTGACCCATACCTCCTGGGTCCCGACCATGACTTTCTTGAAAGTGTAGCCCAAAATTCTCCTTACTTCTGAATCTACTTCCTCCGATCCCTGCCTCCTAGGTACTAATGGTTCAGACTTCATTTCCTCTCCCAAGTATTAGAGCAAGTTGTATCTCCAAAGGGATCTAAGGAAGTTCTATGCTGTGTCCTTAGGCATCTAGGCTATGAACCCAGGGAATCTTGTCCCTGGTGTCCCAGTTTAGATATACAGCTCTCAACATGGGCAGTTATGTGGGACCCATTCCCCACCACCCTTGCCAGGGCCCCAAGTTTGTAAATGGCTAGGAGGATTGCTCTCCCATCATGTAAGATGCTCTCCTCCCCTGATTTCTACCCAGCTTATCCCTCTGCAATACAATCTCCAAGCCTTGGCTCCTTGGCCAGGGCCTTGAAACTCATGACCCAGTACTTTAACAACTGGAACTGGGTCTATGACAACATAATAGATCAGGATGAAAGCGAATTAAGTAACTCAAGGAGAGAAGAGACAGAGAGAGAGAGAAAAGAGAGGGAGAGAGAGAAAAAGAGAGATAGAAGTAGTAAAGAAAAAACAGTGCACCCTATTCCTTTAAAAGCCAGGGTAAATTTAAAACCTATAATTGATAACTGAAGGTCTTCTCTGTGACCCTATAACACTCCAATACTACCTTGCTGTCAGTGTAAACAAGGGCATAGCCTGAAAACACTGAGACCACTGACAACACATAGCCTTCCTATCAAAAATCCTTAACCCAGTAACCCACGGAAAAAGGCACATGGGATAAACAGGATCAGTCTCTCAAATTTCGTACCGGCAAGGACTTAATCCAGGGCAACAAAAAGTTTAAGATTGATAATTAGGGCGTATTCCTACAAGGGAAAAGGACAAAGGCCCTAGTGGGCAAAAACTCTACCTCAATCCTAACTCAAAAGGTTACCTACACCCTCTCTGAAAAGAATTTGCATAAGAACTGTTGTTTATGGGAACGCATCTTGATGGGGCAGCTGGGTTGTTATAAAATACTCAGGAACCCAGCCCAGCTCTAGAACTCACCCTTGAGCGCAAAAGCAATATTGGGCATGCTGGTAAAGGACCACTAGAATCCAGCAGCCCGGACCCCTTTCTTTGTGGTCAAGAAAGGTGGGAAAAGGGGTGCAGGACTGCTACATTGGTGAGTGTAACTAATCCGATAAGCAGAGGTCCATGGGTAGTTATACACCCTGGAAAGGAATAAGCACTAGGACCACAGAGGACGCTCTAGTCCTCTGGGATAATGCTCATTGGAAAATGACTAGAGGTGCTGGCATCCCTATGTTCTTTTTTCAGATGGGACACGTTCCCCCCAAGGCAAAAACGCCCCTAAGATGTATTCTGGAGAATTCCGCCCAGAGTGTATGTACCTTTTTCCCTGTCAGACTTGAAGCAAATTAAAATAGACCTAGGTAAATTATCAGATAACCCTGATGGCTATATTGATGTTTTACAAGGGTTAGAACAATGCTTTTATCTGACATAGAGAGATATAATGTTGCTGCTAGATCAGACACTAACCACAAAAGAGAGAAGTGCCACCATAACTGCAGCCAGAGAGTTTGGCAATCTCTGGTATCTCAGTCAGGTCAATGATAGGATGACAACAGAAGAAAGAGAACAATTCCCCACAGGCCAGGAGGCAGTTCCCAGTGTAGACCCTCACTGGGACGCAGAATCAGAACATGGAGATTGGTTCCACAGACATTTGCTAACTTGCGTGCAAGAAGGCTAAGGAAAACTAGGAGGAAGACTATGAATTATTCAATGATGTCCACTATAACACAGGGAAAGGAAGAAAAATCCTACCGCCTTTCTGGAGACACTAAGGGAGGCTTTGAGAAAGCATACCTCTCTGTCGCATGACTCTATTGAGGGCCAACTAATCTTAAAGGATAAGTTTATCACTCAGTCAGCTGCAGACATTAGAACACAACTTCAAAAGTCCGCCTTAGGCCCGGAGCAAAACTTAGAAACCCTACTGAAGTTGGCAACCTCAGTTTTTTATAATAAAGATCAGGAGGAGCAGGCAGAACGGGATAAACGGGATAAGAAAAAGGCCACCACTTTAGTCATGGTCTTCAGGCAAATGGACTTTGAAGGCTCTGGAACAGGGAAAGGCTGGGCAAATCGAATGCCTAACAGGGATTGCTTCCAGTATGGTTTACAAGGACACTTTAAAAAAGACTGTCCGAATAGAAATAAGCCGCCCCCTCGTCCATGCCCCTTATGTCAAGGGAATCATTGGAAGGCCCACTGCCCCAGGGGATGAAGGTCCTCTGAGTCAGAAGCCACTAACCTATAATTGATAACCTATAATAGATGATACAGCAGCAGGACTGAGGGTGTCCAGGGCAAGCACCAGCCCACGCCATCACCCTCACAGAGCCCCGGGTATGCTTGATCATTGAGGGCCAGGAGGTTAACTGTCTCCTGGACACTGGCACAGCTGTCTCAGTCTTACTCTCCTGTCCCGGACAACTGTCCTCCAGATCTGTCACTATCTGAGGGGATCCTAGGACAGGCAGTCACTATATACTTCTCCCAGCCACTAAGTTGTGACTGGCGAACTTTACTCTTTTCACATGTCTTTCTAATTATGCCTGAAAGCCCCACTCCTTTGTTAGGGGGAGACATCCTAGGAAAAGCAGGGGCCGTTATACACTAGAATTAGGAGAAGGAAAAAGGGTAAATATATATACAGACTCTAAGTATGCTTACCTAACTCTCCATGCCCATGCAACAATATGGAGAGAAAGGGAATTCCTAACTTCCGAGGGAATACCTATCAAACATCAGGAAGACATTAGGAGATTATTTTTGGCTCTACAGAAACCTAAAGAGGTGGCAGTTTTACACTGCCGGGGTCACCAGAAAGAAAAGAAAAGAAGTAGAAGGGAACCGCCAAGCGGATATTGAAGCCAAAAGAGTTGCAAGGTAGGACCCTCCATTAGAAATGCTTACAGAAGGACCCCTAGTATGGGGTAATCCCCTCCAGGAAACCAAGGCCCAGTACTCAGCAGAAGAAATAGAATGGGGAACCTCAAGAGTACATAGCTTCTTCCCCTCAGGATGGCTAGCCACTGAAGAAGGAAAAATACTTTTGCCTGCAGCTAACCAATGGAAATTACTTAAAACCCTTCACTAGACCTTTCACTTAGGCATTGATAGCACCCATCAGATGGCCAAATCATTATTTACTGGACCAGGCCTTTTCAAAACTATCAAGCAGATAGTCAGGGCCTGTGAAGTGTGCTGAAGAAATAATCCCTGGCACTTCAGGCCTACATTTCAATCCCTGTATCTTTAACCTCCTTGTTAAGTTTGTCTCTTCCAGAATCAAAGCTGTAAAACTACAAATTGTTCTTCAAATGGAACCCCAGATGCAGTCCATGACTAAGATCTACCGTGGACCCCTGGAACAGCCTGCTAGCCCATGCTCCGATGTTAATGACATTGAAGGCACTCCTGATGAAATCTAAACTGCACGACCCCTACTATGCCCCAATACAGCAGGAAGCACTTAAGAGCAGTCGTCGGCCAACCTCCCCAACAGCACTTGGGTTTTACTGTTGAGAGTGGGGACTGAGAGACAGGACTAGCTGGATTTCCTAGGCCAACTAAGAATTCCTAAGCCTAGCTGGGAAAGGTGACCGCACCTACCTTTAAACACGGGGCTTGTAACTCAGCTCACACCTGACCAATCAGGTAGAAAAGAGGGCTCACTAAAATACAAATTAGGCTACAGCACGAGGTAAAGAAATAGTCAAATCATATATCGCCTGAGAGCACAGAGGGAGGGACAATGATCAGGATATAAACTCAGGCATTCGAGCAGGGAGCAGCAACCCCCTTTGGGTCCCCTCCCGTTGTATGGGGGCTCTGTTTTCACTCTATTAATCCTGCAAATGAAAAAAAAAAGGCAGAAGGAGAATTCATTCTCTCTTGAACTAGGACATGCATCTTCTCCTGCCCTTGGATACTGGAGATCCTGATCTTCAGGCCTTCAAACTCCACGACTTATACCAGTGGCCTCCCACACCCCAGTTCTCAGTCCTTTGGCCTCAGACTGAGAGTTACACTATCACTTCCCCTGGTTCTCAGGCCTTCAGACTTAGGGTGAGTTACACCACCAGCTTTCCTGGTTCTCCATCTTACAGAGAGCATATGATGGGACTTCTCAGCTCCCATAATTACATTAGCCAATTCCCACAGTAAATCTCCTCTTGTCTATCTATATATTTTCTATTGGTTCTATTTCTCCAGGAAACTCTAACTTATCAAACAGTAATTGCACTTCTAAAACTCCATCCTACAGAAATGGTTAACCATGTAGACAAAGATATATACATAAGGATGTTCACTGAATCACTAGTTATAACAGCAAAACTTTAGGAAACAAACAAAATATCTATCAATAGAAGAATGGTTACATAAATTACACTACATCTCTACCATGAAATACTATACAAAAGTGTTTTCACTCAAGAGAGCAGAAGAGTGACTTGGTCTGTTGCATTTTAAAATGATCCCTCTAATATATTGAGGGTGGTCTGTCATAGGATGCAGAAGGAGCAATAGCAGATAGAGAAGATCTGTTAAGATGCTATTATAGCAACGCAGACAAGGTATTAATGGTAGTGAGAAGTGATCTAACTGTGTGTGTGTGTGTATACATACACACAAATATAGACATACACATACACAAATTTGCTGACTGACTAGATGAGAAATATGAGAAAAAGAAAGGAATTAATGATGGCCCAGAGTTTCTGGCCTGAGCTGGAACAATGGAATATTTCTATCTAACAGATGAAAAAACTAAACCACTTAGAGGTTAAAAAACCTGTCCAAAGTCACACCAATAAAATGGTAGAGTCACTAGAATTCAGGTCCATCTGACCGTAACTCTTAATCGCTGTGCTACAATGATTTATTTGTCTAAGGAACTCCCGCATCTGTTACTGTGCCCAGTATTAGTGCATATTTTCTTATTTAACATGAACTAATAAAAAATACTATGAGCTAGATCATTTATTAGCCAAATAAAAGTATTTTTTAGCTATATGCTTAATAATTATAAGATTTTTAAGGGACTTTTAGTCAGCAAATGACTTATTATTGAATGGCATTAATTGTCAGTGAAGATCATTACTGCCCTCCAGGATGACAAGCTTCATAAAATCTCAACACCCATTACACCCAACCTCCAATACAGGAGAGAAGACAAGCAAATTTGTTATCTGTGCTAATATGTTAAACAGAAAACTAAAATGAGATACATAAGAAATACAAAAATATGTATGCATATTAAACTTCTATGTAATCTACACCACACTTGAATGCTCTTCTCCAACTTGAGTCAGAAGACCATGTATGATACTCAGAATGGATTCCAAATCTAAATTGAAGAGACAGTGAAGCAAAACTCTTCTAATCATTTTAGATATTTCCATTTTATTTGTGTAGGCCTACATACCTTCTTATTTGGGTGCACTAATTATCTTTTAGGAATCTCTGACAGTGTATTAATATTAGATAAACCTCAGGGAGGTAGGAAAATTATATAATAAAAGACAGCAGGTGTGATGCATCACACCTGTAATCCCAGCACTTTGGGAAGCCAAGGCAGGAGGATCACTTGAGCCAAGGGTTTGAGACCAGCCTCGGCAACAAAGTGAGACAGTTAGCCAGGCATTGGTGGTGTGCACCTGTAGTCCCAGCTACTTGGGAGACTGAGGCAGGAGAACCGCCTGAATCTGGGAGGTGGAGGTGGTGGTGAGCCGAGGTCGCACCACTGCACTCCCACCTGGGCGACAGAGCAAGACTCTGTCTCAGAAAAAAAGGAAATACAGTCGGGCTTCTGTATCCATGGGTTTTGCACCTGCAGATTCAACCAACTGGGATGGAAGATAATAGCATTTGTAGGATGTGGAACCCACAGATACAGACGGCTGACTTTTTGTATGTGTGTATAGGACATTTTCCTATCTTCAGGGCAGACTGCCGAACTTGAGGAGCATCCATGAATTTTGGTGTCCGTGGACATTTTGGGACCAATTCCCTGTGGATATGGCGGGACAACTGTAGAGATGAATTTAACAGCCAGTTCAAATGCCTTTAGTCAAAAGCATGCCCAAGTTTACTCAGCAGATGAAAAAAATCTGTAACATAAACTACACTATTCTGATATGAAGAAGAGATGTAACAGTATATTGGAAATGAGCTTTTTGCCTAGAAAAGGATATTCAAACTCATGTCTTTGTTACTACAAATAGTTTGGGAACTCAAGCTTTATAGTTAACTTCAAACAGATTCTGAAAACATATCTTAAGCGTTTGAAATTAGAGGAATAACATATATTTTTCCAGTATCTTCAAACACTCAACTATAATAGACACTAGACACTTGAACATGTGATTTTAAAAACAATCATGACAAATTTCCTGCATTATGATTTAGGAAGTTTAGCCTTACCATCTCTTACCTGTTAAGACAAAAAAAAAGAAAAAAACAAAACAACAACAACAACAAAATAGCTACCACTACCAAAAACAATGTAAAGATTATTTCCTTTCCCGTCCAGCAGGTAACAAATTAGTAGTTCTGATGGGCTATGGACCCAGAAGTTTACATTTTAAGGACCTATACCTGGTGATGACAAGTATGCAGGAAAGAGGGTCTGAATTTCCACGATCAATGAAACGAAATTGGTTCTGTGTGTTACAATGCAGAGTATTATAGTCAACCTCATTTTAACTGAATGCTATAAATTCATTCAATTAAATGTTAGAAGCTTGGTATGAGAAGAAAAAAAAGGGCTTTAGAGTCAGAGAAATGGGTTCAAATCAAATACCCTAGTTTATTATGTAACCTTTTACAAGTCAACTTCTCTGAGCCTTGGTCTTTTCACCAATAAAATGAGGATAATACTGCCTCTAACACCACTTTTATAAATATTAGATAAAGAAGATAAATTGAGCATGTAGCACAATGACTATCACAAAGCAATGCTCAGTCACCATTTGTTTTCTTCCTACCCCCTCTCTACTAAATGTCAGAATCTCGCCTTTAGTCAATGTCCTTCACTCAGTAGTGTGCTGGTTAACATTTAATAACTAGCTGTCCAGAGGGAAGAAAGCCCAGTTTATAGCACTGGTTTGTAGCACTGGCTTGTTTCTGTGGTGTAAATACTCCTACCATGGCTGATCCCAAGCATGAAGTCACTGAATGCAGAGATGTAAAGAGATGTGCAGTAGCACACCATTTTTCTCTATCCCATCTGTTTTATTATCTCTACTTTGTTTTATTTTCTTCATAACACTTTTACCTTTTTAAATTATCTTGTTTAATTATTTAGATATTTGTCATCTGTTTCCTCTGACAAGAAAAAGCATCAGGAAGGCAGGCATCTTGTCTCATGCTAAGTAGTTGTAAAAATTCCCAAAAGTATTAAAAAGTGTTTAAAAAGAAAAAGACTAATTCAATCAAAACACATCCTCAATTTCAGTACAATTGCTCTTTCTGTTTGGTAAAGGAAGAAAGAATAAACATGACCAGTAACTACCAAATGCTTAAATTCAAACAGCAGACTACTTCTCCCATATCACCTAGGTCAGTCAATAAAAAGAGGCCAGACAGAGGCACTTCCGTATAAGATGTCCAACTAGAGTATCATACTAATTGAATCCAAGGCAGGCAATCTTACTATCCTTAATAAATAAATTCAGGCAGTTATTTTATGACTATAGAAAGGGAAACAAATACTACTGTTAATAAGTTATGTATTATACTTTTTTATGTTTTATTAATCCAGTTTGTAGGCAAAGCCTCCATACCTTGAATTTACTTTACCTGCATTAATTAACATTTGCAAACATTCTACAGAGTTGTGATAAGCTGCTTCATGAATTGGCATCCATCCCCTGTTATCAGCAACATCGACACTTCGGCCCTTTTTGAGCAGTTTCCTTAAGACTTTAACATTGCCTTCCCTGGCAGCAAGTCCAACTGTAGAGCATGTGTCCGCATAAGCCTCTGTAAAATCCATTTGTTTGACCAGTCTACAAAACAAGGTAGAAGGATAATACTATAGTCAATAAAACAACACTTCACTCCTAGAGGTGAGCAAATCACGGTGGGCCTGTCTAGTATCTCTCACATGACTGACGAAGAAGGGCCCACAATACAGAAAGTGACTGCCATGCCACAGTCTCTGCTGGTGCCTAAAGCAGGAAGTTTCTCTGTTTGGCAGATTGGAATTCCTTGGAAGGTTCCCACTAAAAACATGAAGGGACTTTTAAGTGTTCTATCTTTCCTCCTCTGGAAATGTTTGAGGAGTAGGCTTCTGCTCCTGTTCATACCCCACCACAACGCATTCTTTGGTGCTCCATTGATAAGAGCACCCTCTTTGGTGCTCCATTGATAAGAGCACCTCTGCTTAATCCCCAGTGTACACTACATTATGCAGAGATGGCCATTCAACTACCAGCAATGCTCAGCCTCAATATATAGCCCTCTATAGGAAACAACTAAAACCAAAGAGGCCAGAAAAGCAGTGAAAGATAGGTGTCATTCTAGTCTTCCTGCACCTGCTTGTCCTTTCCAGAAGAGGTTAAACACTCAGATTCTCTATGCTTGACCAAATAGACCCACTGACTGAGCATACTGAAACCAACAGAGAACACCATAAAGAGATGAGCCCGGTTTTCCTACATAGCCCAGAAAGTTCTTAACAGAGTTCTTGCCCACATCATCACCTCCCTCCAATGCTCACTTCAAGTTCCCCTCCAGTCAGAGTCCAGTATAGCTCTCATGTGACTCTCTCAAAGACACAATTTCTTGTTAGTGACTCTATGAAGCAGTTTGGATATGGAATATGTATTTGATTACATAACTATTGTTAATTTTCTCAGATGTGATAATGGCATCACAGTTATTAGGAGAATGTCCTTATTCTTTTTTTTTAGGGAACTTGTTCTAGGATGAATGTCCTTATTCTTATGAGACACATGTAGAGTATGTGGCAGTAAAATGTCATAACACATGCAACTTCAAATGTTCTCCATTTAAAAGTATAAATAAAGTAAAAAGGAAGTAAAGCAACTGTGCAAAATGGTAATTATTGGATCTAGATGAAAGGTATTGGTCATTACACTCTTTTTATCTGAGTTTTCTGTATATTCAAAATTTTTCAAAAAAGAAGGGTTAGCAACCATATCAGGCAATTTGAAACCACAACTTAGAGAAAATAGGAAAAGACTTGTTTTTTTGTTTGTTTGTCTGTCTGGTAGCAGCTTCCTGCTGATTTCTTTATAAGAAAACAAATAATACCCCTTGAATCTGAGTGTTTTAGCATTCAAGATCATGGTATAAAAATCTTCAAGAAAGAACAATCACTTGGTAAGGTTTCTGTTTTCACAGAGACACAGCCATGATAGTCCAAGCGAATTTCCTAAACAATATTTTGCAGCAAGAGCTCTAATGAGCAGATCTTCAAAAAATTTTAGGATCCTTGACCCCTTGGAGAAACTCATGAAAGCTGTAGTTTCCCCGTAGAAAAGGGTACACCCCAAATTTTGTATACAAATTCAGGTTCCCCAGCTCGTTTCCAAAGCCTTTACAGGGGCCCCAAGTTAAGAACATTTGCCTGCTCTTTTGTGAACAAGCCAATGATAATACTAAAGATGAATAAATTTGTGTAAAATTTAAATATATAAACAATTCCCATTGAAATGACAGCTACTCTTTCACAAGCGTAAACTCCTATTGTAAACTTTCTGCTTTTATTTGAAAGGCAAAAGACTTTTTTTTCAGGACATAAAATCAAATATGAATTACATTCCTCTGGCTGCTGTTATATAGGCAAAAATCTAATTTCCAAAGCAGAACAAAACGTGTTTCTAGGTGCTTTGCTACCTGCGGTGCTGGTACACCGCCTCCGTATCTGGACACGAGTGACGACTCCTGCTCTTTTCTCCTTCCTCGGCCCCGTTAGAAATAAGCCCAGTTCCAATTTCAGAGCCAAATAGCTCCAAAAAGCATTGTGGGTATTGTAGTTTTCTGCACACGGGCACTAAAGGTAGGTTAGGGTGATTTACGGATGCTGCAAAAGAATCCATTGCTTACTACACCGAAGGTCAATGCCTCTTGACACCCTAATCAAGGAAATAAAATAAAGCTGACTGAGATCCGCTCGGAAAATCTTTCTGGATCTAAACTCCCAGTGCGCTTTGCGCCCCAAGTGGCCATCGCGCCTGCGCCCCGCGCAGCCGGTTACTCGCTTACCGGAGGCTTCAGTCCCCGGCGGCGCGGCGACAGCTAGGACTCACGGCCACTGTGGCAGAGGAGCCGCGAGAAGATGTGGGTTTTTGGTTACGGGTCCCTGATCTGGAAGGTGGATTTCCCCTATCAGGACAAGCTGGTCGGATACATCACAAACTACAGCAGGCGCTTCTGGCAGGGCAGCACGGACCACCGCGGGGTCCCCGGCAAGGTGAGGCGCCGGTCAGCTCCCCACACTTACTGCCCCCTGACCCCTGCTCCCCAACTCCACACACAGCACCCACACCCTAGAGAACCACACCTTAGCGCTTCATGGGGGCCAAGCACATGGCTTGGGGTAACATTTCTGTAGATTTTCCCTGCCACCTGCCCGCCATCTCTAACCCAGCCCGGGCACTCCTTCCGAAGCTGCTTAAGATGCCGGTGGTTAGTTTCTAGAGACGGCGAGAAGCGCGGGCACAGGCGCACGAGCTCGCACCAGGCTGAGTGCGGAGATGGGGACTCCATGTCTCTGCAACCTCTGCCAAAAGAAAAAAAGTCCCATTGGCGGGAAGATGAATGCTCATGTCACCACAGAGTTGAAATAGTAAATCAAGTTGCAAATTCAGCTTTTTAGCAATTAAATTTGTTGGCATTTCTGCATTCTAGCCGACTTTCATGAGCTTGCGATTAAACGTGCATGTTACTTCTAGGATTTCTTTACATCTTTCAAAAGTTTTATTTTCTGACACACAGAATTGCAGAATGAGTTTCCAAAATTTTCGCTGGTTATTAAGGAACTCACTTTGGTTTTCAGTACTAGTGAAGTTAAATGAAGTTCTGGTTATATGAATAACATAGTACCAAACTCATTACTATATCCAGCATTATTTTAATGTTACTTTCTTGATGGTTCTCATAATTATAATATGAAATGTAAGTTCATTGATTCACTTTTCAGTCGGTCATACAAAGACATTAATCTCAATATATGTATAGAGAATTAGCAGCAGCTCACTGCTTATGCAAATCAGCTTTGTACTGGCTACAAAACAACTAATCCATAAAGAAAACTAAGATTGAGGTAACTAATAATTTGGAAATTGGTCAATGGAAAGCGGAAAAGATCAAGGCGCTAAAGTAGTTTGCAACTGCTCATAAGAGAGACATGGGATTAAAATCACGAAAAGAACCTGAATTATAAACCATTCTATCTCAACTAGAGTTGGTCAGTTAAGAACTTGGCTTTTAAGTAGACTATACTGGCCTATTGGGATGTTGGACACAGTGACCTGAAAAGGGGCAATGGCTTAGGATAAATGCACATTTACAGATCAACAGAAATGTCATGGCCAAAGTATCTCTAAGAATGCTCTAGAACAATATTCAAGACATTAAAGAACTAAGCTAAATTAAATGGCTTCTGAGTTGTCAGTTTTGGCTGGGCTCGGTAGCTCACGCCTCTGATCCCAGCACTTCGGAAGTTTGAGCCAGGAGGACTGCTTGAGGCCAGGAGTTTGAGAGTTGTCAGTTTTGATATGAATATTTAAAATTGCCATTCCGAAAAGAAAACCTTTAGCCCAGGCTCCAATTATAATGACCAAGTATTAAATATTTATGTATGTGGCTATAACAACATACTTTACTAGTCTTGACCAAAATGTACAGTGTGTTACAAAACACATTGAGATATGTATGCTGTCAGAATAGACTGATGATTAGAAATTGCCTAGTCAACACAACAGTCCGTGATTCTTTAAAAGGAGAAAGGGGCTGGCCAGGCGTGGTGGTTCCCGCCTATAATCCCAGCACTTTAGGAGGCCTAGGCGGGTGGATCACCTGAGGTCGGGAATTCAACACCAGCCTGACCAACATGGAGAAACCCCGTCTCTACTAAAAATACAAAATTAGCTGGGCGTGGTGGCGCACGCCAGTAGAGTCCCAGCTACTCTGGAGGCTGAGGCAGGAGAATCGCTTGGGAGGCAGAGGTTGCGGTAAGCCGAGATTGCGCTACTGCACTCCAGCCTGAGCAACAAGAGTGAAATTCCGTCTCAAAAAAAAAAAAAAGAGCTAAAAAAAGGTGTCTTTCTGATCACCTAAGACTCAGAATTCTAACTGCACTTAATACCATACATCTTAGCCCATATCTTAGCTCTATTTATTTCACGTTAGTTTGCATTCTAGAATGACAATATAAGCTACTGGAACCAAGAATCAAGATTTCATCTTCTCCACAGCACACAGTAGGTATGCATAAATAACTTCTAATTCACTTTGAAATTGAAAATAATATGGCATTATCTACTTGACCCTCACCAATATATATATCCTCATTGTAGCATTATCTTAAAAAGAAAACAAGTCAGAAATCTAAATGTCCAAGAACACAGGAATGTTTATAGTTCATCAATGACACAATATTATGCAACTATTAAAATGTATGAGAAGACTAACAGGAAAATTAAATGAGAAATCATAATCCAAAATCCCATGTGTTCCATGATTACAAATTATCTATACGAACAGATGAAGACTAGAAGGAAATAGCAACAAAGATGACACAAATGCCTGGATGATTTAGGCTCGCTATGTGCCAGACATTGGGCATACAAGTAGGTAAAATTGTGGCTTATGACTCAGCATTCCCATGAATGATGTTAAGGTATCAGTACACATACAGCCTTTGGTACTCTGTGGACGAAGTTTATTTAAAAAAAAAAAAAAAAAAAAGCTTACAGGCACTGATAGGTGTCACCTTTGTGCCTTAAATTATGGAACATTCCAAGTCTGGACTTTCTCTAAGGCTTTCCATTTATAAACAAAGACTGTTTTATCAGTCTTTGAAATGGGAGAACAAATAAAACTTGTTTTGGCTTCATAATATACCATTTCAACCTCAAGTTGAATAGTAAAAAGTGAAGCTTTCCATAATATTGTTAACTGACCTGTGTTAAAACCAAAATGGGAAAATAAAATTGCCTAGAACACAGGTGGTCTGATTGTCCCATATAAGAGCTACACGAATAGGCCAGTTCTAATACTGACCTTTAAATAGAGCAAAGTAAAGTTCATTTATGAATGTAAAAGAAATGCCTACCTTGAAGCACCATTACCATATACAGAAAGGTAAGAACACTTCATAACTCAGAAGTGTAAATCACTCATTCTCTCGCACTTAAAACCTCTTAATATCCCCTGGTAGCAGTGGTTCTTAAAGTATGAGCCCCAGAACAATTTCTGAAATCAGCAGGAAAGTTGTTACAAATGCAAATTCTTAGACAGCTCCAGACCTACAGAATCAAAAACTCTGGAGGTGTGGCCTAACAATGTCTTTGTCAAGCCCTCTAGGTCATTTTGATCCACTAAATTTGAAAGTCACTTCCCTATATATAGGAAAGCACCCTTTATGTCATATTTTTTTTCCCCTAATAAAACTATAGGCCGGGTGCGGTGGCTCACGCCTGTAATCCCAGCACTTTGGGAGGCCGAGACGGGTGGATTACCTAAGGTCAGGAGTTCGATACCAGCCTGGCCAACATGGTAAACCCATCTCTACTAAAAATACAAAAATTAGCTGGGCGTCTTGGCGGGCGCCTGTAATCCCAACTACTCAGGAGGCTGAGGTGAGAGAATCGCTTGAGCCCGAGAGTTGGAGGTTGCAGTGAGCCAAGATCGCACCACTGCACTCCAGCCTGGGCTTGTTGAGCAAAACTCCGTCTCAAAAAATAAATAAATAAATAAAACTATAACATTCTTTTTTCCTTAAGGGAAAAACCAGAATATTTATAATTACTGCTTCCATTTGCCTTTCATTTTAGATGACCTTTAGTTACTGGTATGTTTTCCAATATATCCATGTAAAGTGAATATAATATACCTAATACGTATAAATTGATGGAAATCTTTTAGAAAGGCCAACACAGTCTCTAGATAAGGTAGGTTCTCTTAATTCACTTAAGCTTTACCATAAAAAATAACTATGCTTAAGAAATAGTGCTTCTTATGAGCAAATATAATTCAAATATTCCATGTCAAAAATGTTGCTAATGCTCAGCTACTTAATGAACTTTATTAATTCAGAAAAATTTTTTTTTACCTTTGTAAAACAGCCTGGAAGAGTTGTGACTCTTGTTGAAGATCCTGCGGTATGGTATAAATATTCTTTTTTGTATAATTTTAATTTTATAAAATATTGTGATGTTTCTGTTTCAATTTGATTAACAGTCATCACAGACAATTTGAACTACCCTAAATTTAGAATTCTTCTCTGTATTTGTGGGGTTTTTTCGTGTTTGTGAAAAATGAGGCCAATAAGAAAAGTTAGAATGCAGAGTGCAAGGTAGACAACAATGTACAGACAAATAGCATGTAGTTTTCGTTTTTGTGGGGTTTTTTGAGACAGAGTCTAGCTCTGTCGCCCAGGCTGGAGTGCAGTGGCGCGATCTCGGCTCACTGCAAGCTCTGCCTCCCGGGTTCACGCCATTCTCCTGCCTCAGCCTCCCAAGTAGCTGGGACTACAGGCGCCCGCCACCATGTCTGGCTAATTTTTTGTATTTTTAGTAGAGACGAGGTTTCACCGTGTTAGCCAGGATGGTCTCAATCTCCCGACCTCGTGATCCGCCCGCCTTGGCCTCCCAAAGTGCTGGGATTACAGGCATGAGCCACCGCGCCCAGCCGTGGGATTTTTTTAAAAACAAGTTTATTAACTAAGAATTTTGTGGTCCCCTTTGACATTAATGGAAATACCCGCCCCCGACAGCCAGACTACCACCAAGAATTAAATGGAACCCTTAAAAGCTCTCTTCACTTTTGCTACCAGTCTCATTTTCAGCAGAAATCTAAGTGAGGAACTCTTATTTTCTTTATTGCTTAATTGTATCAATAGCACCTGTGTGTTGTGTTTTGTGTTTTTAAGTCCAGGAGTACATGTGCAGGATGTGCAAGTTTGTTACATATGTAAACATGTGTCATGGGGGTTTGTTGTACAGATTATTTCATCACCCAGGTATTAACATTAAGCCTAGTATCAATTAGTTATTTTTCTAGATCCTCTCCCTCCTCCCACCCTCCACCCTCCCGTAGACCCCAGTAGAACCTGTGATTTTAAAACTGGTTTGGAGCACCAGAAAGTTTTATTTAACCAACAATCCTCAGTTTCTTAAATATTTTCAGTCATTTTATTGGGGTACAGATTCAGAATTTTATATTGTGAAATTAAATGTTTAACTTTGGAAAGGACTTTAATAAACAAAAATCAAGCAGTTAGTAATGGCAGATAAATAATGGTGTGGATTAGGAAATGCTTTCATAATTGATACTATGAAAAGCATTTATAAAAAAGATCTTCAAATTGGTAACTTATAACTCCTAATTAAACAGTTAATAAACAAATGGCACTTTGTTTCTAGAATTTTTTAATGACCAAGTGAAAGGCTCATATTTTTCATTTCAGTCCCGTTATTAAAGAAAAAGACCAAATTAAAAAAAAAATTTTTTAAGATAAAATATCTTGCTGTGCCTATAATACAAAGAAATTATTCACAATGGAGATTTTAAAGTGCTTATTTCCTTTATTGTTTAGTATGTTCTTCTGTGCACTTTAAGTGAAGAAAAACTGTATTGACTTTTATTTATTTTTTATTTTTTTGAGACAGTCTCACTCTATAACCCAGGCTAGAGTTCAGTGGCATGATCTCGGCTCACTGCCACCTCTGCCACCCGGGTTCAAGCAATGCTCCTGCCTCAGCCTCCTGAGTAGCTGGGATTACAAGTGCCTGCCACTGTGCCTGACTAATTTTTGTATTTTTAGTAAAGACGGGGTTTCACCATCTTGGCCAGGCTGGTCTTCCACTCCTGACCTCGTGATCCACTCACCTCGGCCTCCCAAAGTGCTGGTATTACAGGCGTGAGCCACCGCTCCTGGCCCACTTTTAAAAATATACAAGATACGGGCAGGCATGGTGGTTCACACCTGTAATCCCAGCACACTGGGAGGTCGAGGCAGGTGGATCACTTGAGGTCAGGAGTTTGAGACCAGCCTGGCCAACGTGACAAAACCCCTTCTCTACTAAAAATACAAAAATTAGCTGGGCATGGTGGTGCATTCCTGTAATCCCAGTCACTCGAGAGGCTGAGGCAGGAGAATAGCTTGAACCCGGGAGGCTGAGGTTGCAGTAGGCCACGATCGTGCCACTGCACCACAGCCTGGGCAACAGACAAGACTTCATCTCAAAAACAAACAGAAAAGAATATATGAGATACTCTCTTAGATCACAACCTTTCTTCACCTATTTTAATTAGCCTTATAAATACCAGTGTATTCTTTTCATTTTTCAACAGGGATGTGTATGGGGTGTTGCTTACAGATTGCCAGTAGGAAAGGAAGAAGAAGTAAAAGCATACCTTGACTTCAGAGAGAAAGGAGGCTACAGAACCACAACAGTCATTTTTTATCCAAAAGATCCCACAACAAAACCATTCAGTGTATTGCTATATATTGGAACATGTGATAATCCTGATTATCTTGGTCCTGCACCTCTGGAAGACATTGCTGAACAAATTTTTAATGCAGCTGGTCCAAGTGGAAGAAATACAGAATATCTTTTTGAACTTGCAAATTCTATTAGGAACCTTGTGCCAGAAGAAGCAGATGAGCATCTTTTCGCTTTGGAAAAATTAGTAAAGGAACGTTTAGAAGGGAAACAGAACCTCAATTGCATATAATTTAGTCTTCAGAGAATTAACTTCAGTGCACAATGACAATATGATTTGGAAATACGTTTACTTAAAGATCTTATTTTTAATGTAGTGAGGATATTATCTAAACTTCTATTTTAACTGGAAATGTCCTGAAACATATATTTAAAATATTGGGATACAGTGAAAGAAAAATTCAAATTTTAATAACATAAAGATTTCCTAACTTTATGTTATTGAACACTTACTCACTAGAAGTGAGTTCTTTAGAAAAATACAGTGAAGGACTCAGTTCAGTCTTGTTTTTATCAGAGTGATAATAATCCTGTTTCACATCCCAATACTATTTTGAAGTTCTAAAGAATTAAATCAAAATTCCAATAAATATAAGGTTATGCCTTCAATATATTCCTATACAATTCTGTAACCATGGTTTAAAATACACAAGCTTAAAATAACATGATTAGAAATACACAATAATATGAACAGTATTTCAGCCTTAATTGTGAATTTCCTTGTTATTCAAGTATTAAATGAAATCTTTTGAGTTTTTAGCCAAAAATTGGCATTTTTAAAATACGAAAATTTCCTTGGAATTATAATGTACTGTACCTCTTCTTTTTTAAATAAAGGCATTTTACTATATGGAAAATAACTCACTAAAGCATAAATTACATTATACAAATCATGATCACTAATGATGTAGTCTGTCATTCACTTTGTATTAATCTTATACCAAAACTGAAAAAGATGGGCTGATACTACAAATTAATGGCACATATAATGAAAATTTAGTTTTTAAAACAGCTTTTGGAATTCTTTGTCTGTCACTATCTCGATGTGTGTGTGTGTGTGTGTGTGTGTGTGTGTGTGTGTATATATATATATACATATAAAAATTTTTTTTTTCTTTGCAGCCTGCGTCTGGCCATCCCACAGGCTGGAAAGTGTAACCTCTGGCAGAAGCCAAGAACAGGCACCTCCTGGAATTATAATTTTGTTTTGTTTTTTGAGACGGAGTATCGCTCTGTTGCCTAGGCTGGAGTGCAGTGGGGCCAACCTCAGCTCACTGCAGCCTTCACCTCCCAGGTTCAAGGAATTCTCCTGCCTCAGCCTCCCGCGTAGCTGGGATTACAGGCATGTGCCACCACGCCCGGCTAATTTTTGTATTTTTAGTAGAGACGGGGTTTCACCATGTTGGCCAAGCTGGTCTCGATCTCCTGACCTCAGGTGATCCACCAGCCTCAGCCTCCCAAAGTGCTAGGATTACAGGTGTGAGCCACCATGCCCGGCCTATAATTTTTTATTTGTACAAATTTATGGGCTACAAGTGCCATTTTGTTACCTGCATAGATTGTATTTTTTTAAGAAGTGGCATTACCTGATTATTTGTACGTAACTTTTTTCTTTATTTTGTCACCTAAAGAAGAGTATCAATTGGGTGTATGCTGCTACTCAACTAGGAAACAAGTTATTAACTCACATAGAATTAACTTTGATTCAAACCATTCAGGTTATTCCTGATTATAGGTTATTTCTTTCTCAAGAGGACATATAATCTCTCTAGAATCTTTCACCATAAGAACTTCAGTATAAAACTAAACACAATATACTTACTAAAAGCTCCTTAAACTCAGGCATGACTAATAATTAGTACAGAAGTTTTTCACATAAAGCTGTCCTACATGTCCTTTTCATGTTTTCCTATTTATTAACATCTTAGTAATTTACTCAGCTACATAACTACTTTAAATATCTTCCAACATTTTAAATATTAGTTTTCCAGACGGCATTTCACTTGTCCTGTAAAACAGAAAGGGTGATAAATTTATTAAATTTCTAATTTACCATCCCTGGTTCTTTCTTTCCAGGCAATTAGATGATAAATGTGCTTTAAAATTCTCTTCATCACATCACGCTAAAAGTTACCTATCAAATGTTCCTGTTATGCCTATCTTTTTTCAGCAAAAATACTGACTGCATTGTCTATTAATTTATTCAGCTTTTGGCGATCTATTTTTATGGATTTCTAAAACCTTGAATTTGGCCAGTGTAGTGGCTCACACCTGTCATCATAGTACTCTGGAGTGCTGTGATGGGATGCTGTGAAGGGAGGATCACTTCAGGCTAGGAGCTAGAGACCAGCCAGAGCAACAGAGGAGCACCATCTCTATAAAAAATTTAAAAATTAGCCAGGTGTAGTGGCATGCACCTGTAGGCCCAGCTACTCAGGAGGCTGAGGCAGAACTATTGCCTGAACCCAGGAGTTCGAGGCTGCAGTGAGCCATGATCACACCACTGCACTCCAGGCTGGGCAACAGAGCAAGACCCTGTCTCAAAAAACTAAAATAAAACCTTGAATTCACTCTAAGCATATATTACAGACTCAAAGATTTTGTAATCCTGTGGCTACTATGTTGAAGAATTTTAACTCTTCCAAAGACAATTAAAATACCAAAATTTTTCTTCTGTATGTCAAATTTATATGATGAAAATTAGCTTTATTGGATTTCAGGGACTTTTCATTCCTATGGTTCATTTTACCTCTCTAAAATACTATATTTCAGTTTCACTTTCTTGGTTGTTTTACTTAATTGTACTGAGCCTCCTTCTCTTTATAAGTGGTTCGCCCACACATGTACACACACTGTAACTGGAAAAACCACCACTAATCCTACAGTTTCTTGTGTTCTTCCAGCTTTCTTATTCTTCACAGAAATTTTTTAACTACACAGTGCTTCACTTCCTTATCAACTCGTCTTAATCCCTTTCCAATTCAACTTTACTCTGCCATACCACCCAATCATTATAGTATCAAGTCTCCAATGACCACTTCCTCACTGAACCCAAAGATTGCAATTTTCATGCTTCTCTGGTGCATCAGACACTAGTGATCAAGCATCCCATGTAACTAAAGCCAAAGACAAAAACATTTCATTGTGTTTCCAGTTACAACTCTTACACTATTCTTTATCAAATACACAAACTCATCAAATCCTAGGCTTCAATTTTACTTGGATAGCTTCCAATCTCCAGCCTACTCTCTCAGCCTCTTCATATGTCTGTTACATGAAGGCATCTCCAGTTGTGCTACACAAGCATGGAAACTTATTGTACTAAAACCAGTACTCATCTCCTTTCCCAACCAGAAAATCTGGTCCCACATTACCTCCCTGCACATAATACACATTAAACGTTGAACAATACTTAGTCCAGGAGAAAAATAAACAGGTTTATGATACTCATATCAATTTATAAGCTTTTGGAGGAAATAGATGGTATTTTCACAATATACACAAAATGTGTTTGTGCCTTTTTATTAAATTTTACCCTTTGTTTTACTAAAAACAATATAACATTTTTTAAAAAGTGTAAGCAATCTTGGCCAGGTGTGGCAGCTAACGCCTGTAATCCCAGCACTTTGGGAGACCAAGGCGGGTGGATCGCCTGAAGTCAGGAGTTCGAGACCAGCCTGACCAATATGGTGAAACCCCGTCTCTACTAAAAATACAAAAAAATTAGCCAGGTGTGGTGGCGGGCACCTGTAGTCCCAGCTACTCGGGTGGCTAAGCCAGGAGAATTGCTTGAACCCAGGAGGCAGAGGTTGCAGTGAGCCAAGATGGTGCCACTGCACTCCAGCCTGGGCAACAGAGCAGGATTCTTGTCTCAAAAAAAAAAAAAAAAAAAAAAAGAGTGTAAGCAATCTTTAATTGGAGGCCATTTGGCTAAGATGGTCCTAGGACTCTGGGTTCCTATGTAAGCAAACTGAAGCCCAATGTAAACAGTGAAATAAAACTTAATCTTTGCTTTTTATTTTTTAATTATAAACTGACTATAGTTATATATTTATGAGGTACGAAGTGATGATTTATGAATACAATGTGGAATAATTAAATCTAGTTAACATATCCATGACCTCGAATTTTTTTTGTAGTGAAAACTTTTAAAATTTACTCTTAGCAAGTATAAAGTACATTATTAGTCACTATATTCACCATACTGTGCAACATATCTCAAAGAAAAAAATTCCTCCCCTTTGACTATCATCTCCCCATTCCCCCATGCCTTCCCTCCAACCCTGGTAACCACTGTTCTACTCTCTGCTTCTTTTAGTTCAACAGTTTTAGATTAAATATATAAGTAAGCACATATGTTGTTTGTCACCTGTACTTGGCTTATCTCATTTAGCTTAATGTTCTCCAATCCATCCATGTAGTCACAAATGACAAAGTTTCTTTCATTTTTAAGGCTGAATAGTATTCCACTACGTATGTACACCAGATTTTTCTTTATCCATTCATCTGTCTAAGGACACTTAGGTTGATTCCGTATCTTGGCTATTGTGATTAATGCTGCAATGAACATGGGAGTGCAGATATCTCTTCAACATACTGATTTCCAATCTTTTAGGTAAATACCCAGAAGTTGGATTGCTGGATCATATGGTAATTCTATTTGTAGTTTTTTGAGGAACTGCCATTGTTTTCCATAATGGTTGTACTAATTTACATTGCCATTAACAGTGTACAAAGGTTCCCCTTTCTCCACATGCCTCGCCAACACTTATCTTTCATCTGTTTGATAGTAGCCATTCTGACACATATTGGGGTGATATCTCATAGTGGTTTTAATTTGCATTTCCCTGATGATTAGTAATGTTGAACATTTTTTCATGTATCTGTTGGCCATTTGTATGTCTTCTTTTGAGAAATGTCTATACAGGTTCCTTGCCCATTTTTTAACTGCATTATTTGTATTCTTTCTATAGAGTTATTTGAGTTCCTTTTATATTCTGAATTTTAATCCCTTATCTCATGTATGGCTTGCAAATATTTCCTCCCAATCCATAGGATGTCACAACTTAATTTTAATCAGAAACCAACAACTATTCTCTAATGAGCAACTTTCTGCCAGATTGTACCCAAATAAGACAAACAAGTAGCTATGACAATCAAGTAATTTTTTTTTTTTTCAAGACAGGGTCTCGCTCTGTTGCCCAGGCTGGAGTGCAGTGGCACAATCACAACTCACTGCAGCCTCAACCTCCCAGGTTCAAGCAATCCTCCCACCTCAGCCTCCCAAGTAGCTGGGACTACTGGCATGTGCCACCATGCCTGGCTAATTTTTGCATTTTTTGTAGAGATGGAGTTTCACCATGTTGCCCAGGCTGGTCTTGAACTCCTGAGCTCAAGTGATCTGCCTACCTCAGCCTCCCAAAATGATGGGATTACAGGTATGAGCCACTATGCCCAGTCCAATCAAGTAATTTCTTTACTTCGCTTCCACATTCAGCCTGCAAAGGTCTGCCGCTTACTCTGTTAAAACAAGAGCTCCCTGAACTACTTCTAATTTTGGGTGCTGCCTCATTCATTAATCCTTTAACACAAAAACAAATTCTGATAAATTGATTTTGTCTAAAGTTTTTCTTTTAACAAAGTCAAAATGAAGTTACCAAGGAAGCCCTGAAGCCTTTTTGTGATAAGGCTTAAAAGATTACATGATAGTAAAAGGTTACATGCTGAAAGATTCTCAACTAAAGAGCCTTATCATACATCAAGAGCCAGAGTTTCTTACATATTCTTCTTGTTTCCAATCTCTTTTCCTCTTTCCAATACACGCTCTACTGTGTACTCAGAATTACTTACCTAAAATATGGAACTGAGGTCAGTAATCAAAATGTCTTCCTGCTGCATATAAAATAAATTCAAATCCTTTAATCTGGCATTCAACTACTTACCATCTGGTCAATCTGGTATCAGTGTATTTGTCAAATTTCACTTCCCACTGATGTACTCCCCTGCCCCTCATGCTCCAATCACACCACCCTCCTCATTCTTTAAGACCTAGCTCAAATGAGCGAACTAATGTTATGTGGCAAGCAATGACTATGCACTGAGACCACCAAAATAAATAAGATAGTCCCCGGCTATCAAGAATCGTATTTGGTGGAGAAACACACAAGCAAACAAATCTATGTTATTTAATATAAAAGATGTGATACAAAATACAGGCAGAGGGATGGGTATGGTGCTCATGCCTGTAATCTCAGCAATTTGGGAGGCCAAAGCAAGGGGATCACTTGAAGTCAGTAGTTTGAGACCAGCCTGGGCAATATAGTGAGACCATGTCTCTACAAAAATGTAAAAATTAGCTGGGCATAGTGGCACATGTCTGCAGTCCTAGCCACTCTGGAGGATAAAGCAGAAGGATCTCTTGAGCCCAGAAGTTCAAGGCTGCAGTGAGCTATCATAATGCCCCTACACTTCAGCCTGAGCAACGCAGCAATACTCTGTCTCTAAAACTAATAACAAATAAATAAAATACAACCAGAATACAGAAAGGCAAATTACCAATTCAAAGTAGCAGAATCAGAGAAAGCTTCATAGAAAAAACAAAAAGGTGTTCATGTGTCAGAGAATAATGGTTAACACTTATGTAGCACTAACTATATGCTAGATTCTATTCCAAGTGCTTTATGTATATTAACTCATTTAATCCTTATTTTCTACGATGATGAAAATGAAAGACAAAGAGCTTAAGTAAAACAAATGTAGTATCATTTATTGAACATTTACAACATGCCAGGAACTGTGCTAAGCACTGAATAGGAACAAAATGAAATTAAGGCCTATAATTTTAAAAAGAACAAAAAAGGAAGCCGGGCAAGTGGCTCACACCTGTAATCCCAGCACTTTGGGAGGCTTGAGGGGGCAAATCACTTGAGCCCAGGAGTTCAAGACCAGCCTGGGCAACATGGCAAAACCCTATCTCTTACAAAAAATACAAAAAAAATTAGCCAGGCATGGTGGTGCACACCTGTAGTTCCAGCTACTGAGAAGGCTGAGGTGGGAGGATCACTTTAGCCCAGGAGGTTGAGGCTACAATGAGCCAAAACCATGCCATTGCACTCTAGTCTAGGCAACAAAGTGAGACTCTGTCTCCAAAAAAAAAAAAAAAAGTGAGAGATGGTAGTTATCTCATTTTGTACCTCCATTGGTAGGGCTTAACCCCTTTGAGATTCTTTCCATTTTTTTTTTTTCTTTTGAGACAGAGTTTCACTCTTGTTGCCCAGGCTGGAGTACAATGGCGCTATCTTGGCTCACCGCAATGTCTGCCTCCCAGGTTCAAGTGATTCTCCTGCTTCAGCCTCCAGAGTAGCTGGGATTACAGGCATGAGCCACCACGCCTGTCTAATTTTCTATTTTCAGGAGAGACAGGGTTTCTCCAGGTTGGTCAGGCTGGTCTTGAATTCCCAACCTCAGGTGATCCACCTGCCTCAGCCTCCCAAAGTGCTGGGATTACAGGCGTGAGCCACCACGCCCAGCTGAGATTCTTTTTTAATTAGGACAAAATAAAATAGGACTTTTTAAAACAGGATTTAAAAGATTCACCTAATTACTTATCTCCTACAGCCATAATTTTCTTTTTAAACAACAGTATGCCTTGCCCAATTTTTTCAACAGCATTGATTTATTCAACAAATACTGGCTGGGTGCCATGGCTCACATCTGTAATCCCAACACTCTGGGAAACCAAGAATTCAAAAAATAAAAAAATTAGCTAGGCAGGCTGGTGCACACCTGTAGTCCCAGCTACTCAGGAGGCTGAGGTGATGGGAGGATCGCTTGACCCCCAGAGGTTGGGGTGGCAGTGAGCAGTGATCATGCAACTGCACTCTAGCCCGGGTGACAAAGCGAGACCCTGTCTCAAAAACAAACAAACAAACAAACAAAAAACAATGGATTACTCACTGTATGCAAGGCAAACTAAGCACATACATTTTCCTCCGCTTCCTAACAAAATCCCACTGAAATGCACTCATTCATTCTGGAAGAGAAAACAGGTAGGATTATGCTGAGGATTAAGCCAGTGCAGAGAAAACTGCAGTCCAGAACACACACATATGCATACATGAGAAGGCTATAGCAATGTAGAAGACATTCTTGCCAGCAGAGCCTGGAGAGGTACCAATCTTAGAAACAAGCAGAGGAAGGACGTAGGACTAAAATCAGAATTATTATAATATTTATATGAAACAGCAAGCCAAACTTTTTACCACAGCCCTTTACACACAAAAAGCCTGGCAGCAACAGTATTTGTTTCTGGCTAAAACCACATCTATTTTGTTGTTATTGCTCTTTTTAATTTAACAGTCTACCCTGGAAGCCTTTGAGCATCTTCATGTTCCATAACAAAGCATTCCTTATTTGGGTACAGGGTGGAAGGAGGGGAGGAAAGAGGTAACTCGTTTCTTGCACTTCACTCAAGGACCCTAAAGTTATACCCAACAGCTAGTACCCTGCTCACTTACAAAAGAGCTCAATAATTTTTTTTTTTTTTAGATGAAGTTTCACTTTTGTCATCCAGGCTGGAGTGCAATGGCGCAATCTCGGCTCACTGCAACCTCCGCCTCCCAGGTTTAAGTGATTCTCCTGCCCCAGCCTCTTGAGTAGCTGGGATTACAGAAGCCTGCCAAGACTTCCGGCTAATTTTTTTATTTTCGGAGAGACAGGGTTTCACCATGTTGGCCAGGCTGGTCTTGACCTTCCAGACCTCAGGTGATCTCTCAAAGTGCTGGAATTACCGGCGTGAGCCACTATGCCCCGCCAAGAATTTTTTTTTTTTTTTTAAGTAAAAGCACAACAGACAGAAAGGATGAAAATAAACAACTGACCTGAAAGAAGTGGAGCTATTTCCGGGAATGGGACATAAATATTTAAAAGTTATAAGTGTTATCATCAAAGAAATTCATGTCATGAGAACAATGCATCCATTAAAAATAACTAGATGACTAGAAACTGTGGGGAAAAAACCACTGAAAAAAGAAAGTGAAAAGAACTGAAAATCAAGGAAATGGACCTCTTGGATTGATCCTTCGTATTATGTATTTTTTCTTTTTATATTTTTCCTCTGTATTTGGAAGACTCTATCTAAATGTATTTGGAAGAACCTATCTAAATTCTGAATAGAACAGAGAAAATGTCAAGAACATAATTTAAGAAATAATTGAAGAAAATTTCCCAGAAGTGAAAAATAGGATTCATAGAGTGCCAAGAAGGATGAATGAAAAAAGATTCACCACCTAGAAACACTGATAAAATATCACAGAACCAATGATAAAGAAAACAGTCCAATAAAATCTTCCAGAGAAAAAAGTATGATACCTGCAAAAGAAAGAGACTGGCATTAGACTTGTCATCAGATACACTAGACACAAAAAGCAAGAGAATGTCTTCAGAGTTTTGAAGAAAACAAAATGATTGTGGACTAAGTCTATTCCTATCATTAAATGAGCAGGCAAGGTAAAGGCATTTTCAGACATATGAAGTCTGTGGAAATTAAATTACCTGTTTAACCCTTCCTGAAAAAAATTGCTTGAAATTAGTTATACCCCTACAAGGTGGGAAAAAAAATCTATGACAAATGAGGACATGGAATACATAAAGCAGTAGACCTAACCCAGGCATGATACAAAAAAATCTCAGTAAACAGGTGTGCAACTGACTTGTAAAGCAACTAGACTAAATTACATGTGTGAGAGCTGGAAATACAGCTTCAGGAGCAAAATGAGTTTATTTTAGCAAATATGGTGCCATTATTAGGAAGCTAATAGGATACCTTAACTGGCAGAGGTAGAATTACATTTTTTCTCTGCAGATGCAATCATACTTAATAGTTTTATAGCGAATGATGATTGTATAATTACAATATGGTAAATAGTTGATAGGTTTTCAATGTTTAAGAATCAACCTATAAATAAAGCATAGAAGACTTGTATTGATTGATGTCCTGTGGCTCCTTAAAATGTGTAAAACCCAAGTGTAGCCCGACCACTTTGGGCACATGCTGTCAGGACCTCCTGAGGCTGTCTGTGACATGTCCTTAACCTTGGCAAAATAAACTTCTAAACTGGTTGAGACTTGTCTCAACTACTTTTTGGTTTTCATCCTCTATTACCTTCCTGAGGCTGCTGTAACAAATGACCACAAACTGAGCAGCTTAGACAGCATAAATTGATTGTCTCACAATTCTAGAAACTAGAGGTCAGAAATCAAGACGTCAGCAGGGCTATTCTCTCTCCCTGAAAGCTCTAAAGAAGGATTCTTCCTTGCCTCTTCCTAGCTTGTGGTGATTACTGGCAATCTTTAGCGTTCCTTGTCTTATAGACACATACTGCAATCTTGCTGCCTCCTCCTTCATGGCATGGCATTCTCCCTGTGTGTCCATGTGTATCCAAATTTCCCTCTTCTTATAAAGATACCAGTCACCGGATTAGGGCCCCCTTTCATTCAGTATGACCTCATCCTTACTTGAATTATATTTGCAAAGACCCTATACCAAGTAGTTCACACTCACAGGTTCTAGGGGATAGGACTTAAACATGTCTTTTTGGGGAACACAATTCAACCCACAACACCCCCTACAATCAATTTTCCACACAGCAGCCACAATGATCTTCACAAATGTACATCGGGTCCTGTCCACTCTCCTGCCTACAGAGCTGTCTCCCTGGCCTCTTTCTGCTTCTCAAACTTCCTCTACCACTTTCCTCTTACACTCCAGCCACACTGGCCTTCTTTCTATCACTCCAACACGTCAAGCTCATTCCTGCCTCAGGGCCTCTGCCTAGAAATTTGTCTGGCTCCCTTCTTTTCATCATTCAAGTCACAATTCAAATGTCACCTCCACACAGAAGTCTCCTCTGACTTACGTACTAAAAGCAACACATCCTACAGGTATTGTCTTTCACATAACCTTAGTTTCTTTGCAGCACTTACCAATACTAGAAATTATTTACTTATTTAAGTTCCCCTCTTACTTGAACATCAGCTCTATTGAACACAGATTCAATCACTATAGCCCTAAATGCTAAAACAGGACCTCACAGAAAGTTTTCATTTTTATTCAAATACATCTCTTTTCCTTCATGACTTAAGACTAGTGCTTAGCACAGAATAAATGCTAAAAAAAAAAAAAATTGACTAGTACTACTATAATAGTTTGCAATTATTTGTTTGTACAATCTCCCTGCCTAGACTGTGTGACCGAAGACAGAAACCCATTTATTTGGCATTTTACCAATCCCAGGGGGGCCAGGCACAGTGGCTCAGGCCTGTAATCCCAGCACTTTGTAAGGCCGAGGAGGGCGGATCACCCGAGGTCAGGAGTTCGAGACCAGCCTGGCCAACGTGCTGAAACCCTGTCTCTACTAAAAATACAAAAATTAGGGTGTAGTGGCGCGCGCCTGTAATCCCAACTACTCGGAAGGCTGAGAAAAAGGAGAATCCCTTGAACTCGAGAGGCGGAGGTTGCAGTGAGCCGAGATTATGCCTCTGCACTCCAGCCTGGGTGACAGCGCGAGACTTTGTCTCAAAACAAACAACAACAACAAAAATCCCAGTAGTCTGGATCACATTAAGCATTAATAAGAAGTGCTGAATATAATTAGCGAATAACAATTCTGAAGAAAGTTATCTTCTTTGATACTATGGATTCCTGATGTTAAAAAAAAAAATTTTAAGATAGAATATGGGACTGTCCTTCCTGCTTTTTGATTTGGTTCAAATCTGAGGAAGTGGGGGCGACCAGTCTTTAACAGATCTAGCAAGACTGTCGAGCTTTAGGGAATGGTAATTTCTCTAAAGCCAACACTGTATGTCCATTATATTGGAGATCAAAACAGACAATGGCATTTTTTCTAAAGAGGGGGAGGGGAAAACAAAACTTTTTGTCTAATTTGGGGATGCAGTCAGACGTGACTTAGTTCATAAACACACACATTCATCTGGCGCTAAACCTCACATAAGGAACCTTACCGGCTTCCTTGATAAAACAACACCCCAACACTTCAATCTAGAGATGGAGGGTAAAAATGTAGGGTTGTGATGTCTAGCTGCCCATTCCACGAGAGTCGCCCGCCATGCCAAATTCGGAGGCTCGCGGTATTCTCCTACCGGGAGATGGCGGGCTACCTCACCCCAGGTTTCCCCTAACACAGAGTTGCAGTCGCTGAACAAGCTGCCCTGCGTTAGTCAGAAGCTGTTAAGTAACGAGATGGCCACGGTCCACAGCAGAAGAGGTGGAGATAAGCCTCAGGCGGGAAAGATGAAGTGTACAAATGCCAAATGCGGAGAAAAAGAAGAAAAGCTGCAAGAAGGCAGGTCAGTCAGGAACACCGCCATTTCTCACATCTCATCGCTACTTCCAATTTTCTCATCTAAGGACCCGCACCCGCACGGTTCACACTGTCTTCTTCCCGCTATCACTCCGTGTGGGCCAAACCTCTGCCTGCCCACTGGAGAGCAGCGCGAATGGCTTCAGGAAGCGGCTGCCGCCTCCGAGACTCACCGGCCTGCCGTGCTGCCACTTCTACACCGAAATGGCTGGTCCGAGGCCGCGTCTCCAGAGCTGCGTCCCAGAAGCCCCCGCTTTCGATCCCCACCGCGATGCTGCCGCGGTCCGAAAACGAGAGACGCGCAGGCGACGTCCCGGCCCCCGTAGGCGGACGGCTCCGCGACCCCCGGATGTTGATATGTCGTCTGCCCCGGAAACGGTGACAGGAGGCTCAAGGGGGCGGAGGCGGCGTTGCCGGGCTCTCCGGAAGGAGACGTGGCGGCGGTTGGGCCGGTGATACCCGGGCGCTTTATAGTCCCGCCGCCTCCTCCTCCACCTCCTCCTCCTCCTCCTCCTCTCCTCCTGGAGCAGAGGAGGTTGTGGCGGTGGCTGGAGAAAGCGGCGGCGGAGGATGGAGGAAGGAGGCGGCGGCGTACGGAGTCTGGTCCCGGGCGGGCCGGTGTTACTGGTCCTCTGCGGCCTCCTGGAGGCGTCCGGCGGCGGCCGAGCCCTCCCTCAACTCAGCGATGACATCCCTTTCCGAGTCAACTGGCCCGGCACCGAGTTCTCTCTGGTCAGTGCCCTCACTAACCCCGCAGCCACCCCTCCTCCTGACACTAAGGGTTCGGCCTCTTCCCTCGGTTTTCTTTGCTTTTTCTCCCCAAGACCTTCTCTGCAGACTCTTACCTTCCCCAAGCCAAAGCTGCTTTTATGCCGCGTTCATTCATTCGTTCGTTCTCACGTTATGTGGATGCGTCCCCCTTGCTGAGCATTAGGGATCCAGCAATCACCTGCTCTCCACCTTTTCAATTCTGTCGCACTAGACCTTGCTTCCCAACATTCCCACCCTGCAGAAGCAGCTTTCGTAGGATAACGTCAGGTGCACTTACTCATCTTCCTTTCGGAAAATTAACTGTGGCTCTTACTCCACCAGCAGACTTCTTTCCTTCAGTATTACATGTCACCCTGCCCACACCACAGTACTTCAGACTCGAGTTCCCTCTCTCGTATTCGTTCTCCCTCAGTTGTATACACACACGGACATACGCAAACGCACAGCTCCAAGGGAACTTTTTCCTTTCCGAGTTGTTTCTGAGAGGGCTATTTGGCCTGTGAGATGTTAACGACCCTTTATGCAGAATATCCTTTACAGTTTTCATGTATTACGACTGTTCTTTGAGTCCCCAGAACATGAGCTTCTATGTTGAGTTTTCCTGTAGTGAAGAACATTTGTAACCTCGCGGAAATGAAAATTCCCTCTTGGGGGAGTGGACCGCTGAAAAGTCTTCCTGTCCACGTGTACCTACTGCAGGCTAATAAATATTGTACTCTTATGACACTTACCATGTAGTAATTAACTCATTTACTTCAAATTGAAGTCCCGGAAAAAGCAAAAATTTTTTTTAACTTTTTATTCCAATTACCTTCAAGCATTCAACTTGTAATACTTTATTATATTCTTTCATTATCATTTCATTGAAACAGTGACACTATGATGTCAAAACAAGATGTATCAAGTTAATAGATGTTATTACCACATAGCTTTCTATTTGCAAGTGTTAGGGGTTTTTTGGTTTGGTTTGGGTTTTTCTGTTTTTGTTTGTTTTTTGAGACAGGGTCTCAGTCTGTTGCCCATTCTGAAGTGCAGTGGTACGGTCACCACTGGCTGCAGCCTCAACCTCCTGGGCTCAAGAGATCTCCTCCTCAGCTTCCCAGTAGCTGGGACTACAGGGAAATCCCACCACTCCTGGCTAATTTTTTTTTTTTTTCTAGAGGCAGGGTCTCACTATGTTGCCTAGGCTGGTCTCGAACTCCTGGGCTCAAGCAATCCTCCTGCCTCAGCCTCCCAGAATACTGGGATTACATGTGTGAACCAAATGTTCTGAATTTATCTAGGTAAATATTTTTCTGGGACGTCAAATTTCTCTTTGTATTAATGCCACAAAATATTGATATATTGAAATACCTATGTAAAATTTTGTTATGAATCAGATATAACTTTAGCAGGCTTGGAAGAGAATACTTTAATCTCTGTTGTTGTATCCAAAGAGCACACTTGGAGTGAATATGGCAGATGTTTGAAGAATTATGTCATTAAAATTTTTTACTCTTGCACCTGTGTTTTTTTTAATTTAAAAAAACTTGCTGATATGCAGCCCTGAAAACTTACTATAAGCGAGCGACTAAAACTAGCATTTTTAGAGGTCACTACCAAATTGTCATTCCATTTTCTTTCAGTCTTAGCATTTGCTACACCAACTTTTCACGTATCTAACAATTTTATTTCAAAAAAAAAAATGCTTTGGCCATGTGCGGCGGCTCACATCTGTAATCCCAGCACTTTGGGAGGCAGAGGCAGGCGGATTATGAGGTCAGGAATTCAAGACAAGCCTGACCAACGTGGTGAAACCCCATCTCTACTAAAAACACAAAAATTAGCTGGGCGTGGTGGTGCACACCAGTGCTCCCAGCTACTCGGGAGGCTGAGGCAGGAGAATCGCTTAAACCCGGGAGGTGGAGGTTGCAGTGAGCTGAGATTGCACCACTGCACTCCAGCCTGGGTGACAGAGTGAGACTCTGTCTCAAAAAAAAAAAAATTCTTTTTTTAGAAGCTGGAGTGCAGTAGGTATTTATAGGCAGGATTATGCTCACTACAGCCTCAAACTCCTGGGCTCAAGCGATCCTTCTGCCTCAGCCTCCTGAACAGCAAGGACTACAGGTGGTCACCATTGCATCTGGCTTTTTTTTCTTTAAGTCTGTGCTACTTTGAGAAAAATCTAGAGTGTTCTGTGAATTGTCACAAGGCCTATGTCCTTTATGTAAAAATAAGCCACAATAGTCATTATCATTGGTCTTTTGATTTTTTTTAATACTTCTATAACCTTAAGGCTTCCCTTTGCATTTAACTGAAATTACTGGCTGGGCACAGTGGCTCACGCCTATAATCCCAACACTTTGGGAGGCTGAGCTGGGTGGATTACTTGAGCCCAGGAGTTTGAGACTAGCCTAGGCAACATGGCGAAACCTTGTCTCTACTAAAAATAAAAAAATTAGCCGGGCGTGGTGGCACATGCCTGTAGTCCCAGCTACTTGGGAGGCTGAGGCAGGAGAATCGCTTGAACCTTGGAGGCAGAAGTTGCAGTGATCCGAGATCACGCCACTGCACTCCATCCTGGGCGACAGAGGAGTCTGTCTCAAAAAAAAAAAAAAAAGAAAAGAAAAGAAACCACTACTCTCCTCACCTGGCGCTGCCATTTTTTTTAATGGGCCAGTTGGTTGGACATTTGTGTTTGTTTGTGACAGAGTCTCGCTCTGTCACCCAGGCTAGAGTACAATGGCGCCATCTCAGCTTACTGCAACTTCTGCCTCCCAGGTTCAAGCGATTCTCGTTGCCCAACCTCCCCAGTAGCTGGGATTGTAAGCGTGCGCTACCACACCTGGCTAATTTTTTTTGTATTTTTAGTAGAGATGAGGTTTCACCATTTTGGCCAGGCTGGTCTCAAACTCCTGACCTCAAGTGACCCGCCCACCTCGGCCTCCCAAAGTGCTGGGATTACAGGCATGAGCCACCGTGCCTGGCCGCGGGTTGGACATTTGTATCTAACTAATACGCAGCTGTATGAAATAGGATAAGGTCCTTTGTCTGTTTACTAACTGAAATTGGAAGAGACTGGATTAGAAGATCTGAATTTTTTAAGCTTTAAAATTATCTGCTTTAAATTGTCTTCCCATTCAGATATATCGAAACAATATATAATCATTTACAATCTTGCTTTCAGATTTGCTTAGAAAAAGTATTAAGCACCAAAACTGTAAAATGGGGGTTGTTTGTGTGTTTTGGTAGAGATAGTTTCCCTATGTTGCTCATGCTGGTTTCAAACTCCTGGTCAAAACTATCCTCTGGTCTCAGCCTCTTAAAGCGCTGGGATTATAGGCATGAGCCACCTCACCTGGCCAAAAAATTTGTGAATTTTTGATGTGTACGTTAACTAGAGTTAATAATTATGATATTCTTTGCTTGTTGATGTTTAGCACTCAGTTTTGTTTTTGTGTTAATATTTTCCTTCTGAAGTATCACCTCTGTCGTTATGTTTAATTATTCATTACTTTATAGAGTTCAGAGATTTCACCAAATTAAACCACAAATCAGTCTAATTTTCTGTCTACTTCTGTTGTTGATGTAGAATATATTTTACTCAGATTTTCCGAAGCACTACTCTTTGACCAACTCCATGGTTTATAGCATGTCATATACATTGACAGGTTCTACCAACAAGTGTATTTTATACCCTCTACCAGAATAGAAGTTCTCTCGTCCTCTAACCAACCTAATTCCTCCAGACCCACGTCAAACATTAGGACTTCCTCTCATGCCAAGATATTTTTTAAGTTCCTTAACTTTTAAAGTACCCCAGCACCTCTGATTAGTTTCACTATATTAAAATTTGACTTTATGTCAAATCTCTAATAAAATTTGACTTTGTCAGATCTCTAATAAAATTTGACTTTGTGTCAAATCGCTAATTTCCTCTTCCACTGAAAATACCTTGTTATGTAAAGTAAGTTTTTTATACTATCTAATTCTGTACATTCAGAATTTATTATATTTTGTTTTCTTAAAGTAAGAACCTATTTTATAAAATCAGAATCCTGATTTTAGTGGATCCGAATTTTTAGAAAAATTATAAAAGATTAACTTTTTCTCCGTAATTCCTGTTACCAAAAAGTAAAGTTTGCTAAAAATATATCTTGTGGTCCCAATAAGTGACTCACTATTTCAGCAGAGTTTTCAGATAGAATTGCTATTTGGCTTATTTTATTGGGAAAGCAGCCTTTCCTAAACTAATGAAAGACAATTATTTGCATCAAGAATTGTCTTCCCTTTTTTGCTGTGGTTCCAAACAAGTAGTTTCTTTTTACATTTGAGGCATTTTGGAGACCATTTTGAAAGGAATTACAAATGTTATGTCTTATAGCAAATCGTTGGCACAATTGAATAAATGTTTCTAAGAAATTCTTTATCATAAGTTTAGCTTTGCAACTGTTACTTTCAAATCTCTTTGATTCCCTCATCATCTATAATGCTCTTTAAAAAAAAAAAAAAAAAAAAAAAGACGGAGCCTCGCTCTTTCGCCCAGGCTAGAGTGCAGTGGCGCCGTCTCGGCTCTCTGCAAGCTCCGCCTCCCGGGTTCACGCCATTCACCTGCCTCATCCTCCCCACTAGCTGGGAGTACAGGCGCCCGCCACCACGGCCGGCTAAATTTTTTTTGTATTTTTAGTAGAGACAGGGTTTCACCGTGTTAGCCAGGATAGTCTGGATCTCCTGCCCTCTATCTGATCCGCCCGTTTCGGCCTCTCAAAGTGCTGGGATTACCGGCGTGAGCCACCGCGCCAGGCCTTTTTTTTTTTTTTTTTTTTTTTTTTAATAAGTTGCCCAGGCTGGGGTCAAGCAGTTCTCCCGCCTCAGCCTCCTGAGTAGCTGAGATTACAGGTGCATATCTTACTTACAGTGGCTTTTTAAACAAGTATCCTTGGCCATAATTCAAGTCTGCATAGTAATCTAGGAGAAGTTTGTGAAAGCTGATTCAAATATGTTAAAATATTTAAAAGCTCACAGAATATGGAGCCAATCTGTTTGAATTCTCTGGCCTCTGCTACTTCTAGGTTTTTTAACCTTGGACAAATGGTTGAAGCCCTGGGCGTTAGTGTCTGTTTCCGTAAAAATGAGTATAATACTTGTTTTGAAGATTAATGAGTTAATGAATGTAAAACACTTAAAACAGTACTGTCCTAGAACTAATACAGCTAGTACTTACTGCTTTGTTTTGTTTTTTTGTCTTAGGGAAAATGCTGTAATTTGCTTTTGTGTTTAGGATTACATTGGTGCCAAGTAGTACTGGTTTTATTAAACAGTTGTTAGGCCAGGGCAGTGGCTCACGCGTGTAATCCCAACACTTTGGGAGACAGAGGCTGACGGATGGCTTGAGCCTAGGAGTTTGAGACCCACCTGAGCAAGAGGATAAAACCCCTTCTCTACAGAAAAATTACCGGGGCATGGTGGCACGTACCTGTAGTCCCAGCTACTAGGGAGGCTAAGGCGGGAGGATCACCTGAGTCCAGGAGGTCAGGCTGCAGTGAGCTGTGATCATGCCACTGCACTCAGCCTGGGTTAGTGAAAGACCCTGTCTCAAAAAAAAAAAAAGTTATTGTTAAATTGAGAATAGAACAAAGGTCCTTAATAAGAAGAGGTTCTCCTTGCCAGGAATAGCCAAATAGTACCATAGTTGCACAGTACCGTAAGAGGAAAGTGAAGAGAGAATTGAATTATCTTAGAACATGTATCATAAAACACAAAAATCTCTGCCTTAGTAAAATGAGTATCACATTTGCTATCAGGAAGCAGAGATTTGTTTTTACTAAAATAGTATCTGTTGTATTAATTGAAGTGTTTATTTGAATTCTGTTGACTCATATTAACCAATGTGAATTTGTTTGGTTTCATAGTGTAGAAAGCTTTAAGGATAATTTTGTCAATATATGCCAGAAGTCAGCAAACTACAGCCATTGCGCTGTCCCACCACATATTTTTATAAATAAGGTTCTATTAGTACATCATCATCCGTATTTGTTTACATATTGTGTACTTTTGTTGCTACAGTGGCAGAGGCGCAACAGAGACCATATGGCTCACAAAGCCTAAATATTTACTCTCTGGCTGTTTACAAAAGTTTAATAAGTGCTCAGTGATGGTGTATCTATAAACATTCATTGCCACCTCTTAGTGCCTTTTTTTCTTTTTCTTTTTTTTCTTTTTTTTTTGTAACAGGGTCTTGCTATGTTGCTCAAGCTGATCTTGAACTCCTGGGCTAAAGTAGTCCTCCCACCTCAACCTCCCAAGTATAATCACTATTTTAACTTCAATCTGTTGCATTCCTCCTTTTTTCTTTATACTCCAAACATTATTTTGTTCATTTATTTTCCTATTATGACACAGGATAAAGTTTATTATCTTCATTTTGTAATTAATAAATATGTTGATAAAACCACCAAAAAGAATGAAAGCATGTCCTTTGCAACCACATGGATGCAGCTTGGAGGTCATTATCTTAAGTGAATTAAGACAGAAACTGAAAAGCAAATACCGTATGTTTTCATTTATAAGTGGAGGCTAAGTGTTGAATACACACTCAAAGACGAGAACAATAAACACTGGAGATTCCAAAAGACAGGAGAGAGGGAGGGGTGACAAACTACCTATGAAGTACTAGGATACTATGTTCAATACTTGGGTGACAGGGATATTAGAAGCTCAGACTTCATCATCATGCAATATATCCATGTGACAAACCTGCACATGTACCCCCCGAATCTAAAATTTTTGTTAATGTATGTAGCATATTTTCCCTCCCTTTAAAATAATCATCTGTTGAAATGTTAAATTAGTTTAAAGAATCTTTTTTCCAGCTAAGACTAAAGTTATTCAGTGTGATACAATTTCACGGAGAACATAATGTATGTTTTTTGCTCTATTTGCAGCCCACAACTGGAGTTTTGTATAAAGAAGATAATTATGTCATCATGACAACTGCACATAAAGAAAAATATAAATGCATACTTCCCCTTGTGACTAGTGGGGATGAGGTAAGTTTTTATAAATATATCGATAATCCTGTCACCAAAAATATTTATGTAAAACATTGTAACTACATACTTTGAAGTAAAATTGAATAACAGATTTCTCAATAATGCTCTTTTAGCATAAAAATAGTAATCACTTTTAATATCCCTGAATTCTTTGATTTTGCAGTTTATCTTGGGAAAAATTAGCAATCAATTTTTTAAATTTTATTTATTTATTTATTTTGAGACAAAGTCTCACTCTTTCGCCAGGCTGGAGGGCAGTGGCACGATCTTGGCTCACTGCAACCTCCGACTCCTGGGTTCAAGCAATTCTCCTGTCTCAGCCTCCCAAGTAGCTGGGATTACAGGCACACACCACCACACCCAGCTAATTTTTGTATTTTTAGTAGAGACGGGGTTTTACCATGTTGGCCAGGATGGTCTCAATCTCTGGACCTCATGATCTGCCCACCTCGGCCTCCCAAAGTGCTGGGATTACAGGCATGAGACACCATGCCCGGCCGCAACCAATTATTAATGTTTTGAATGAAAATCTAACTCCACACTTGCTTTCTTTATAGAAATTAGGGTTTTAAAACAAGATACAATTTTTAAATGTATATGTGACTTTTTAAATAAATGATTGTTTATAAATAAGTCTGTAGGTACCCCATGCTTTCTCATTATCTTAGCCCATGCCCTTTTCTTCCTCCTAAAATGCCCTAATTGCCTCCTATCCATCCTTCAAGGCAATGACTTCTTTCAAGATGAAACAGGAGAGGCAGCATGGTAAAAGGGAAAGGATACCGGCCTAGGAGCCAGGAGGCTGAGGTATAGGCTATAGCTAGCTGTGGAACCTAGAACAAATTTGAAACTCACTTCCTCCACTCAATAAATTTATTAAGCCAATTCAGTAATATTTTCATGATCTGGAAAATAGAAATATTCAACTCAGTGCTTTATTGGGTTTTGTTCAGATTTGAAATCTAAGACCACTATTTTAAGTCTCCTTGAGACACACACACACACACGCACACGGCATTCAAATCTGAAATGTAAAAATACATAAAAAACTGAAAAGTGCCTTAAAACTTTCCAATATATCCTATAAGATTCAACTATTCTAAGGGCTTTCATAGCTAAGAATTTGTTTGGGTACAAGCATTTAAAAATTCTGAAATAGGTTTATAAGAATTGTTCAGGAAACTGATACTTAAAAACCTTTTTTCCCTCCATTCTTGCCTTGTGAAAAGCAAAAATACATTTTAAAAAAACCTTTTTTTAAGAAAGCATGAACTCTGTGAAGATTATTTTACGGCTCCATATTTTATACTTCAGTTATTTGAAAGCAATGGCATACCATAGGGTCTTGTTAAACATTTTGACTTTTTTTCTCTTTTATTTCTAAGCATTTGTGATTTGAGTAATGAGTTAATATCCAAACAGCAAAGTTGGGTGAATTCTAGAAAAACTGTAAGTATTAAACTCCAATTCTTTCTTAGGAAGAAGAAAAGGATTATAAAGGCCCTAATCCAAGAGAGCTTTTGGAGCCACTATTTAAACAAAGCAGTTGTTCCTACAGAGTATGTATTTTATGTTTACTTGATGACTAGAAAATAGATTACCAACAGCCAACAGACCTTTGAAAATACCGTTTCTTCTTTATTATGTTGTATCAGGTTTTTTTTTTTTAACTATTATTTTAGGTTTAGGGTTACCTGTGCAGGATTGTTATATAGGTAAACTGCATGTCACAGGGGTTTGGTGTACAGATTATTTAGTCACCTAGGTAATGAATATAGTACCTGATGGGTTGGTTTTTTTTTTTTTTCTTTTAATCCTCTCCCTCCTCCCATTCTTTACCTTCAAGAAGGCCCCAAGTCTGTTATTCCCCTCTTTGTGTCCATGTGTTCTCATTTTTTAGCTCCCACTTATATAAATGAGAACATACAGTATTTGGTTCTCTGTTCCTATTGTATCAGATGTTAAGTTAGGTATAAATATAAGTTATTTCTTTTTTTTTTCTTTCTTTGCTTTTTTCTTTTTGAGAAAAGGTCTCATTCTGTCACCCAGGCTGGAGTATAGTGGCATGATCACGATTCACTGCAGCCCCAACCTCCCATGCTCAAGCTGTTCTCCCACCTCAGACTCCCCAGTAGCTGAGCACCACCATGCCCTGCTAATTTTTGTATTTTTTATAAAAATGAGGTTTTTCACAGTGTTGCCCAGACTAGTCTCAAACTCCTGAACTCAAGCCATCCACCCGCCTCAGCCTTTTAAAGTGCTAGAATTACAGGCGTGAGCGACTGTGCCCAGCTAGTTATTTCTTAATAATATCTTATTCATTTAAATTCCTGTCTAGTGTATGCAGCAGATACCCAATAATACCAGTAACAAATCATATCACTTACCAAGCTGTTTTGAATGTTTTTCAGTTCAAAATAAAGTTTTCTTCTTTTTTTTTTTTTTTTTTTTTGAGACAGAGTTTCACTCCGTCACCCAGGCTGGAGTGCAGTGGCACGATCTCAGCTCACTGCAACCTCCGCCTGCCAGGTTCAAGCGCTTCTTCTGCCTCAGCCTCCCAAGTAGCTAGGATTACACGCACGCGCTACCACATCCCGCTAATTTTTTTGTATTTTTTAGTAGAGATGGGGTTTTGCCATGTTGGCCAAGCTGGTCTCGAACTCCTGGTCTCAAGTGATCTGCCCACCTTGGCCTCCCAAAGTGCTGGGATTACAGGCGTAAGCCAGTACACCGGGCCGAGTATATAATAGAATTTTAATTTAAAATGCTAATTGTTATTTTTTAAGCTATGTGGAAAATTATCCCTAAGCCAGGTAATTATTACAGACCCCAAGTGTATTCTAGACCCATTTCCTTCACAGAATTCTCACATAGAGCTAGTGAAAATAATGAATAGACTTCAGAAATTTCACATTTTTTTGAGGCATAATTATAAGTGTCATTTAATGAAAGCTTACTCTGAAATCTTAGGGGAAGTCTCAGCTGCTTCAAATATCAGAAAGTAATTCAGCTGAGTTATGTGGCTTTTGTGTATTGAAATATATCCTTTTTTTTTAGATTGAGTCTTATTGGACTTACGAAGTATGTCATGGAAAACACATTCGGCAGTACCATGAAGAGAAAGAAACTGGTCAGGTGTGTTTTTCTTCAAAATATTATTATGAAACATTATAAGATGAGAACTTTAATAATGAGATTGATAGTTTTAAAGTTGTATCCTTAAAAATGTCTTTGCAAAATACTTAGTATATTTTTATTTTACTTTTCAATGTAGAAAATAAATATTCACGAGTACTACCTTGGGAATATGTTGGCCAAGAACCTTCTATTTGAAAAAGGTTGGTGTCTACCTAGTGATTTGACAGTAATGCTGGAATTTGGTTTAAAATATATGTTCAAAATGGAATTTACGAGATTTTTTTTTTGACATTGTGTGAATTTTAAAATACTGAAATAGGCTGGGCGCGGTGGCTGCCGCGTGTAATCCCAGCACTTTGGGAGGCCGAGGCAGGAGGATCACGAGGTCGGGAGATTGAGACCATCCTGGCTAACACGGTGAAACCCCGTCTCTACTAAAAATACAAAAAATTAGCCGGGCGTGGTGGCAGGCGCCTGTAGTCCCAGCTACTTGGGAGGCTGAGGCAGGAGAATGGCATGAACACGGGAGGCGGAGCTTGCAGTGAGCCGAGATGGTGCCACTGCACTCCAGCCTGGGCAACAGAGTGAGACTCCATCTCAAAATAAAATAAAATACTGAAATGGGTTTCTGAACTGTCCCTTACAAAACTTTCAAAGAAATCTTTGTTTTCACCTTTTTTTTTTTGAGACAGATTCTCTCTTTGTCACCCAGGCCGGAGTGCGGTGGCACGAACACAGCTCATTGCAGCCTTGACCTCCTGGGCTCAAGTGATCCTCCTGCCTCAGCCTCCCAAGTAGCTGGGACCACAGGCACATGCCACCATGCCCACTAATTTTCGTATTTGTTGTAGAGATGGAATTTCGCCATGTTGCCCAGGCTGGTCTCAAACTCCTGGCTCAGGCGATCCCCCTACCCAAACCTCCCAAAGTACTGGGATCGTATGCATGAGGATGAGCCACCATGCACAGCCTAAAAGCTTTACTAAAATAAGTAAGAAAAAAAACATGTTTATCAAAGCAGAAAATAGTGAAAACAATGCCAGGTGCATGTTAGTGTTACATATAAATGTTAGTCTTCTGCTTGGCTTAAGCAAAGTTATTATATGTAGAAATAAATATATCTCTCAAATTGTGAAATGTGTTTATTCTATATTCAGATTGGTCAGTTAATTTAATATTAAATTTTTCACTGAGATAAAAATACCTCGAAAGAAAATTGTTGTGGCCAGTTTTCTACCTGAAATAGAGTATTTCCTAGGTAAAGATTAAATATGACTTCCTTTCATACAAAACCATTTCAAGGAAACTAGCTTTAAAGTAGTAAGATAAAAATCATATATGTTTTGGACCTTCTTTAGAAAGAAGTTTAAGGTTACAAAGGTGGTTGAAAACTTACTCGTTTGTACCACATATGTCACTGCTCATTCTTTACACTTACCTTATTATTCCACAGAACGAGAAGCAGAAGAAAAGGAAAAATCAAATGAGGCAAGTGACAGATGTTGATTTTTTTCCTCTTAACACTTACTGTTAGTGAGGTATGAATTTATGTAACCCAAGTGACAGAATATATCTTTATGTTCTTATTCTTCATCTATCAAATACCTCGAAGGACTGGGTCAAAGAATCTTTGCAGTATATTCCTTTTTTCCGAGAAAAGTTACACTGTGGTCTTTCTATTTACTCTTAAGATTATACAAAAATAAATCTATCACTGATGTATCTGGGGAAGATTCTGTAATAGCATTATCACTTACGTGCTTAGCAGTGGTTCCCTCTATATAACACTGGAAACTATTAAGAGTTTTGGTCCCCATTTCCTGTAGGCAAAACAGGTAAACTATAATGTAAATAACAAGCTACCAAACTGCAAGCATGTTAAAAGCAGGGACAGTCTTTTATCTCTTTACCCCACAGTACAAAGCAGAGTGTCAGACATATTATAGGCACTTCATAAATGTTAATAGAAAGAATGGATAAATGATTTCTGTAACATAGGGACGTTTAAAAAGAATAATTCCTCAGGAAATCTAATCACAATTTTTAAATCCCAAAAATTTTTATAGAGTTTTTTAAAATAACTTATTAATAGAGGATATTTCCATAAATGGCTTAATATCATACTGATACTTTTTTTAGAAGTAAAGTAAAATGGCAAAGGCTTTGAAAATTACTTAAAAGTGATGCCTATAACTTTAAAGGGTAACTTTGGAGAGACTTGATAAGCTAAGCAGAGACACACATAGCATTGCTATTTTAAAAGATTTTAATTTTATAGACTACCTTTGAGATTAAAATAGTTATTTACTGTGACTCTGGAAGACAGCAAAAGATGGAATTCAAAGTGTAAAATGATAAAGGAAGAGGAAGAAAATGGTAAGGGAAGAAAACTATTTTTTGAGCCCCAGTTTATAAGCCAGACACTGCTGGACATGTAACAAAAGCTAATGTTTAATTCTCCCAAAAACCTTTTAATATACAGTCATGAATCGCTTAGCAGTGGAGGTGCATTATGAGAATTATGTGGTTAGGTGATTTTATCATTGTGCAAACATAATAGAGTGCACTTACACAAACCTACATGGTATGTGTATTTTTGTTTATATTTTTTCCCCATAGAAAACCAAGTTCGCAGTACCATTACTGAATATCAGTCATTTCTGCTACCGCAATGCCAATATCAAATACGATATATCAGATTTCTGATATATGCTCCATTACAATCTTATGGGGCCATTGTCTTATATAAGGTCTATTGTTGACCAAAACATCATTATGCAGTGCATGACTGTATATTATTATTCTACTTTTACAAATGATAAAAACTGAAATTTATTCAAAGCCATAAATCTAGTAAATTTAAAGCTTGGATTTGAACCCAGGATTTTCTAATTTCAGGCACTAGCTTAAAAATCACATACATATAAGGAAATCTGAAAACATTTTTTCCTGAAAACATTTATTTATTGCTGGTTTCGGACATAGTGCTGATAGGGTACTAAAGTGATAGAAGATGAGATCCCTGCCTCCAAAGAGCTTGTTTAGAGATATTATTAACAGTGCCTTTTTAAAGTTCTTAGAGTGGATTTTTCTTGTGTTTATGTAGAGAAAAGTATAGGAGCTAACTTCTTAGTGATCCTTGTCTTCTCAGGTTCTATCCTTTATTCCTTCATTCCATGAAAAATTTTTAATTTGTCTTTTGTTGGCCTTGAGTATATTTATATAGGAGTTTACATGCTGGATAGTATTGCTGTTAATATTAAAAACAGGGAAGAAGAGTAAGTAGATTGATGAACCAGTCAGTACTGTATTTAAACTTCTGTTTTAGAATAGTGTGTTTTACTATACAACCCTATTTTTTGGCAAATCAGCCTTCAGACCTATCAAATCTAAACTCTAATATAGCCATTTACCGAGAGTTTAGAGAAGAAAGCTCTGAGCAGCCCAGTATAGTAAGTTTCTATATCTTATCTTAGTCTCTTTCTTTAGAACTGTTGAGAATAATTCATATTAATCATTATTTTATAGCCCTTTATATAAATGTACATTTACTTAACATGTTAATTTTGGCACTAAATAATCTTTTCGCTGTATTAAAGTAGCTCTGAAAATACATATTTGCTCAAATAAAAACTTACGAATCAAAATAATATTAGAGGGAGAACTTAAAATATAGAAGTGTTACCTTTCAGTTAATTAGTAAAATGTAGTTTTCTTCCTTTCAGAATAATAAGTTCCTCTCCCACTCCCAGTCCCATCTCCATGTCTAATGAAAAGTCTGTCTTATACTCTTTTTTTTTAAGATTCCCACTAAAAATATCGAAGGTCAGATGACACCATACTATCCTGTGGGAATGGGAAATGGTACACCTTGTAGTTTGAAACAGAACCGGCCCAGATCAAGTACTGTGATGTACATATGTCATCCTGAATCTAAGCATGAAATTCTTTCAGTAGCTGAAGTTACAACTTGTGAATATGAAGTTGTCATTTTGACACCACTCTTGTGCAGTCATCCTAAATATAGGTAGGATGTGCATTTAATATTTTAAACATAAAATGCACACATGCTTTAAAGTGTTCTGTGCATAGCTTTAATGCTTTGTTCCTACTGAATAGGTTCAGAGCATCTCCTGTGAATGACATATTTTGTCAATCACTGCCAGGATCGCCATTTAAGCCCCTCACCCTGAGGCAGCTGGAGCAGCAGGAAGAAATACTAAGGGTGCCTTTTAGGAGAAATAAAGAGGTATGAGAATTGTCTAATGATAGCTTTTTGGTGCTTCATTTTTAAAATTTCAGAGCATATGTCAATATTTTAATGATTTCTGTAGTTTAATGGTAGTAATTTATTTTGCTGGCCCAACCTTTTGAATTTCATTTCTTTTCATTGATTTTAATCCTTTTCCTTATTCTAGTACTACTCAAACTATTTTAATATTCTCATATTCATAATTTCATAATATTTTAAAGTTTGACATCCTACTCATTATAATTTAATTTTTAGGTATTTGTCCCAGCTAACCCTCTTGAAAAATAGACTAAAACCCTCTCTCTGTCTCCTGATACATTATTAATTCTTCAGCTCATTGCTGCCCTTTTAACCACTTCTCTACACTGCCTCCCCATTTTAATATATTGTCTTCCATTTTCATCTGCCTACTGGGCATAGCCATATATATGTTTTTAATAATCTCACACTCATCATTTTTTTCTCTTTCATGCTGACCCTTTTCTTGCCTTCTCCTGTGTTCTACCCAATTGACCAATTAGAAACCTAAGTCTTTTTTCTTACCTGTATCTCTTCATTTATCTCTAACTCTAATCATTCACTAAAAGGTATCAATGTTATCTTCTAAAGGCTTTTCAAATCCATCCTGTCATTAGTTCAGGACTTCATTATTTCCTGGAACCAGAAACTGGTCTCTTAACACATCCCCTTTCTAATTCTTCCCACACAGCTGATAAAATGCTCTTTCTGAAATCACCCTTCGATTATGTGTTTAATCTCTTGGTAGTTAACACATACTACATCTCAGGATAGAATCATCACTCGTGTAATACAAACCCCTTTGTGGTCTGATTTCAGCCTCATCTTTCATCACCATTCCCTTTATTCCAGCTGTTTTGAACAACTTAGAGTTTCTTAAAAGTACCGCGGAGTTTCGCCCTGTCACCCAGGCTGGAGTGCAGTGGCATGATCTCGGCTTACTGCAGTCTCCGCCTCCCTAGTTCAAGCAATTCTCCTGCCTCAGCCTTTCAAAGTGCTGGGATTACAAGCGTGCACCACCTCACCCAGCCCTACTTGACCTTCAGTATACTGTTTTCTTCTTCTCTTGCGTTGTCCCCTCCCACCCCTTCTGCTCATGAACTTCTACTTATGCTTGAAGATGTGATTCCAATGTTACTTCCTTTGGAAATGAGCCAAAACTTCCAGTGGATTAACCCGGGAAGAGATAACTGCTTCCTCTTCTGTGGTCTTGTATTTCATTCAGACCTCCATCATAGCACTTACATGGCTAAGACTGATTGTTTTACCTATGGATGTTTCATTAAACCAGAAGGCAGAAGAAACATACTTGGCTGCAAGGCTTGTTTCTTTGCTTCCTCTTGAGTACTTCTGCAAAAATATTACTGGACTCTTTGTGCATGTTGTGACCAACACTGTCATTCTGATAGGAGGAAAAGGTGATTAATTCCACAGTTTAATTTGAAATGCTATATTAAAAGATTTGGGCTAGAATTCTCTTCTGGTCTTCGTTTTGATAGTAAAGTATACTGGCACATACTTAAAAGTTAGCTCAATCAAAATGCTTCATAAATCCCAGCTTTCGTTACTCTTCAAGGAAAAAATGCCAGTTTACTTCTCTTTAAATAATGTGTTTAGTCTGGGCATGGTGGCTCATGCCTATAATCCCAACACTTTGGGAGGCCGAGGCAGGAGGATTGCTTGAAGCCAGGAGTTCAAGACCAGACTAGACAACTAAAACCCTGTCTCTACAAAAAAAAAAAAAAAAAAATTCAGCCAGTGATATAAAAGTCGTGATAGCATATAGCTGTAGTCCCAGCTACACAGCAGGCTGAAGTGGGAGGATCACTTGAGCCCAGGAATTCAAGGTTGCACTCAACCTGGGTAAAAAGAGTGAGACCCTATCTCAAAATTAATTAATTAAATAATAGGTTTAATCTGCCAGTCGAGAAAAATTGAATTTTTTAAAGCTGCAGATGATAATGCTTTAAAAATATTTAGCATAGGCCAGGCACATGGCCCACGCCTATAATCCCAGCACTTTGGGAGGCCCAGGCAGTCAGATCACTTGAGGTCAGGAGTTCAAGACCAGCCTGGCCCTGGCAAAACCCCATCTCTACTAAAAATACAAAAAAATTAGCCAGGCACGGTGATACACACCTGCAGTCCCAGCTACTCGGGAGGATGAGGAACAAGAATGGCTCGAACCTGGGCAGCGGAGCTTGCAGTTAGCCGAGATTGCACCACTGCACTCCAGCCTGGGCGACAAAGCGAGACTCCACCTCAACAAAAAATGAAAATAAAAAAATTAAAATACTCAGCATTTTTTTTTAATTTCTAATTTTTGTGGGTACATAGCAGGTGTATATATTTATGGAGTACATGAGATATTTTACATACACTCTTTTGTTGTTGTTGTTGTTTTTGAGACAGAGTTTCACTCTTTCCCCTAAGTTGGAGTGCTGTGGTGCAATCTTGGCTCACTGTGGCGCAATCTTGGCTCACTGCAACCTCCATCTCCTGCGTTCAAGTGGTTCTTGTGCCTTGGCCTCCGGAGTAGCTGGGACTATAGGCACATGTCACCATGCCCAGCTAATTCTTATATTTTTTTAGTAGAGACGGGGTTTTGCCATGTTGCCCAGGCGGGTCTCGAACTCCTGGCCTCAAGTGATCTGCTTACCTCGGCCTTCCACAGTGCTGGGATTACAGGCATGAGCCACCACGTGTGGCCGGGTACGTGAGATATTTTGATACAGATATGCAGTGCATAATAATCACATCTTGGAGAATGAGGTAGCCATCCCCTCAAGCATTTGTCCTTTGTGTTACAAACAATGCAATGATACTCTTTTAGTATTATTGACTAAATAATACTAAATAATAATACCCTGTTGTTCTATCAAGTAGTAGGTCTTATTCATTCTAAGAGGTTTTTTTTGTACCCATTAACCATCCCCACCTCCTTCACAACCTCCCACTACCCTTCCCAGCCTATAGTAACCATCCTTCTACTCTCTATCTCCGTGCATTCAATTGTTTTGATTTTTAGATCCCGTAAATAAGTGAGAGCATGGGATGTTGGTTTTTCCGTGCATGGCTTATTTCACTTAACATAATGATCTCCAATTCCATCCACGTTGTTGCAAATGACAGGATCTCTTTTTTTTTTTTTTTTTTTTTTTTTTTTGAGGTGGAGTCTCACTCTGTTGCCCAGGCTGGAGTGCAGTGGTGCAATCTCTGCTCACTCCAACCTCCAACTCCTGGTTTCAAGTGATTCTCCTCCAACTCCTGGTTTCAAGTGATTCTCCTGCCTCAGCCTCCTGAGTAGCTGGGATTACAGGCACCCACCACCATGCCCGGCTAATTTTTGTATTTTTAGTAGAGATGGGGTTTCACCATGTTGGGCAAGCTGGTTTCGAACTCCTGACCTCAGATGATCCACCCACCTCAGCCTCCCAAAGTACTGGGATTACAGACATGAGCCACCGCACCCAGCTACAGGATCTTATTCTTATTTATTGCTGAATAGTACTCCATTGTGTATATGTACCCTTTTTTTAATTAATTTTTTTTAGTAGAGAAAGGGTCTTGCTATGTTGCCCAGGCTGGTTTCGAACTCCTGAGCTCAAGCATTCCTCCTGCCTTGGCCTCCCAAAGTGCTAGGATTACAGGTGTGAACCACTGCAGCTGGATGACCCTACATTTTCTTTAACCATTCATCTGTTGATGGACACTTAGGTTGTTTCCAAATGTTGGCTGTTGTGAACAGTGCTGCAACAAACATGGAAGTGCAGATATCTCTTCAATATACTGATTTCCTTTCTTTTGGGTATAGACCCAGCAGTGGGATTGCTGGATCTTATAATAATTCTATTTCTAGTTTTTTGAGAAAGCTCCAGACTGTTCTGTGTAGTGTTTGTACTAATTTATATTCCCACCAACAGTGTACAAGGGTTACCTTTCCGCACATCCTTGCCAGCATTTCTTACTGCCTGTCTTTTGGATAAAAGCCGTTTTAACTGGGGTCAGATGATATCTCATTGTAGTTTTGATTTGCTTTTCTCTGATGATCAATGATGTTGATACTTAGTATCTTTAGGGTACATGTGCCATATGAAAATCTTAGGTGATACTGTAGGATGAGTAGTGATAATCTTTATTTCAGAATCACTTTTTCATAAATCTGTTAAACATAACTTTTCTTTTGAAAATGTACATTTAGCATATGGTTTGCCTCTTTAGTGTGGGTCAGCCTTTCCCATACAGATAAACACTTTTTTTCTTCTATAAACAAAAATATAAATCTGGCTATCAGAGTTTTGGTTTGATGTTCTGCCTGTTATGTTAATTTAGAGATTACTGGACTATTAGGAGTCCATGTAATGAATTTTCTACTCTACTATATAAACTACCATCCTATTTTTATTAGAATAATTTTCCTTAAAAATGAAAATGGATGTTCTGTCCAGAAGAAGTAGTAATAAAGGGTCATGCTTCTATTCTTGCCACCTCTTCCCCTTATCTCAGCTGCAAGTTTCACTATCCAGCATTATTGTTTTTCTTCATTAACCTTAATAGAGGTCTCATGTATTCCCAGGTTATTAGTTTAGTCTATTAGACCTTCACTCCTTTGAAGTAATGGCTATATTTGCCTCATTTTTAATACTCAGCACCTAAAATAATGCCAAAATATAGTAGGCTCTGTGTGTGGAAAAAGGTATACAATAAAGTTCAGAGACTTTTCAAAAAATAAGACAGCATCTTGACAGTCCTTGTTCTTCCTAATATTGGGAGGAAGAGAGAATAAGGTCATTGCTTTCTGGAGTAACCATCCAGTGACTCATACAAGCTGAAATAGAAGCAAAAGAACCATAGCTGGTTAACGGTAACTACAGCAAGTGAAAAAGGGGGCATAGTATCCACCATATATTTATTGGAAACCCATATACTGTCTAATTTTTATAAATCATTCATTCATTTATAATCGGTGCAGTCACTTTTTAAATTCTGGTCTAGATTCATTTCTTTGCCAGTCAATACCCATTTAACCACCAGATCCTAATTTTTTAACCTCTTTAATAATAATTACCCTTTTCTCTACATCCAACCCTGTCACTCCCTTACTTTAGATTCTCTTCATCTCTCACCTGGGTTACTGTAACTCCTAACTTGACTCTCTTCCTCTAGATTTGTCCCTGCTATTCCTTCTTCCTTGCCACTGCTGAAGTAATACTTAAAAATATCATCACAGCACATCTTTGCCTAAATCCTATAAAATGATGTCCAAATCTCTCAGCATTTAGTTTTCTACCATATAGCACCTGCTTCTCTCTTTAGATTTGAATATCATACCCCCACATCTTTGGTTTTACCTCTTCCTCAAGTCTATATGCATATATACACACATAGTCACAGAACACACAGATAAACACATAAATCACAAATTATTATTCATGTGTCAAGAATTGATTAAGAGTTTTTCTCTTTGTGAAGTCTTCATATTTCAGTTCTTGGTCAAAGCCTATTTGAGCCACCTCTTCCTCTGTGAGTCTACTGTCCTCTGTGCCCTTACTGCCTTTTTTTTTCTTTGAGACAGAGTCTCACTCTGTCACCCAAGCTGGAGTGTAGTGGCGTGATCTCAGCTCACTGCAACCTCCACCTCCCAGGTTCAAGAGATTATCATGCCTCAACCTCCTGAGTAGCTGGGATTACAGGCATGCTCCTGTTACATTTTAATAATTGTAACTAATATTCATATTTATTTGAACCCAGCTCTCTTTACCCTGTTTGTTATTCTTTCTTTACCCTTAGTGACCACATTTTGCAAAACCAAATGTAGGGACACAGAGCTTAGCAAGTAGCAAAGTACTTATTAAGAATAATGAGACAAGGTTGGGCACGGTGGCTTATGCCTGTAATCCCAGCACTTTGGGAGTCCGAGGTGGGTAGATTACTTGAGGTCAGTATGAGACCAGCCTGGCCAACATGGTGAAACCCCGTCTGTACTGAAAAAAAAACAACAACAACAACAACAAAAAAATGCCAGGCGTGGCGGCAGGCTCCTATAATCCTAGCTACTTTGGAGGCTGAGGCAGGAGAATTGCTTTAACCCAGGAAGCGGAGGTTGCAGTGAGCTGAGACCGCACCAGTGCACTCCAGCCTGGGCGACAGAGCAAGACTCCATCTCAAAAAAAAAAAAAAGAATAATGAGACAAAGTATATGAAATGGAAATTAACCCTTCATGTTTAGGATGGTCGTAACTGATAGATGGAACTAACATTTGTCTAGAGCTTTCTCTATGCTAAGTGTTGCAAAGTCCATTATCTTAAAGTATATTAAAAGCAAGTGGACAATTTATTTTTCAAATTTTCTGCAGTTTAAAAATAATAACTTAAGCCATAACTGACAAAAAAAATTAAGTGTGGCATGGAAACCCTTAAACGTGTGTGTTTAATTTTAGGAAGATTTGCAATCAACTAAAGAAGAGAGATTTCCAGCGATCCACAAGTCGATTGCTATTGGCTCTCAGCCAGTGCTCACTGTTGGGACAACCCACATATCCAAATTGACAGATGACCAACTCATAAAAGAGTTTCTTAGTGGTTCTTACTGCTTTCATGGGGTGAGAAGTAAATCTTCAGTTTAAATATTTATTTTACAACTTTACCTGCCAGGTATGGTCAGTGGGCATCAGCAGTACTGAAAAGAATTTTTCTCTAGAGAAATGACAGGATCCTTTCATCTCCAAAGAACATTTTCTTTTTGCAGTCTCATACCCCCACGTTTCTGTAATCTAATCCATAGCTTTTATGTTCTGCTTATTTCACAAGGTAAAAATTTGACCTTTTGTCTGGCAATCATATGTGATTCTGGTTGATTGCTAGAATGGGCATGTGATTGTATATCCGACATTTTGGTTATGTAGCAATCACATTTCAAACTGGAATTAACATCTCCCTTTAAAAAAAAAGTTAGAGACAGGGTCTCACTGTGTTACCCAGGCTGATCTCAAACTCCTGGGCTCAAGCAATCATCCTGCCTCAGCCTCCCAAAGTGCTGGGATTACAGGCGTGAGCCACCGCACCTGGCCAACATCTCCCTTTACAAAGTTAAAAATTTTGACCCTGACTCTTAGTACTAATGGGAAATACAGTTACTAGTGGAATTTTTGTTTTATTGTATTTAAAATTTTACCAAGACAGTGCATATTCTCTGTATTTGTCTTTAATTTCTCAGTAATCTTTTCTTTTAATATTCAACCATACTATTGCTTTTACAGGTTTTAAAAATAACATGTATTTCCATTACTATCATGTGGCATTATTGAGAAAGGCCCAGTTCTTAACTTGATCTAATATGTTTTCTTTTTTTTTAGGGTGTCGGTTGGTGGAAATATGAATTCTGCTATGGCAAACATGTACATCAATACCATGAGGTATAAAATAGCATTTATATATCATTCTACCACTAGATGGTTTAAAGTTTAAGAATCTGTTGTAGAAAAAAAGGGGGAATGGTATAACTTTTAATTATGAGATGATTTTAATATGATTAGTATAATCAAAGTATCTCCAAATTTTGGAAAATGGAACACTTGGCGTTAACCAAATCGGTAACCTTAAACTGATATTGCTTATTAATTACTCATATGCTTCTATTACTATGAGCCTAGTAGAATAATGAGCTATTGTGGCTATACCTCTTTTGCTTTGATCAAGAAATTAATCATTCTTACAACTTATCCTTAAATTAAGAAAATGAATTAGCCGGAAGTGGTGCCGCATGCCTGTAATCCTAGCTACTCAGGAGGCTAAGGTGGCAGGATCATTTGAGCTCGGGAGGCGGAGGAGGTTGCAGTGAGCCAAGATCACAACACAGCACTCCAGCCAGGGTGACAGAGTGAGACTCCATCTCAAAAAATAATTAAGAAAATTAGGCCGGGCACAGTGGCTCACGCCTGTATTCCCAGCACTTTGGGAGGCCAAGGTGGGCGGATCACCTGAGGTCAGGAGTTCGAGACCAGCCTGGCCAACATGGTGAAAACCCGTCTCTACTACTAAAAATACAAAAATTAGCCAGGTGCATGCCTGTAATTCCATCTACTCAGGAGGCTGAGGCAGGAGAATCACTGGAACCTGGGAGGCAGAGGTTGCAGTGAGCCGAGATCACGCCACTGCATTCCAGCTTGAGCAACAGAGCGAGACTCTGTCAAAAAAGCGAGACTCCTCAAAAAACCAAACAAACAAAAAAAGAACGAAAATAAATGATAAGATCATACATTATCGCTAGGGTTACAAAAATTGGGTAAATACAGCAAGTTTCTCAGCCAAAAGAATAAGACACCCTGGGCCAGGCATAGTGGCTCATGCCTGTAATCCAAACACTTTGGGGGGCCAAGGCAGGAGGATCACTTGAGGCCGGGAGTTCAAGAGCAGCCTGGGCAACATAGCAAAACCCCATCTCTACAAAAAATTTTAAAAATTTTAAAAAAAGAAAATACCATATCATCTAAGTTTAAAATAAGTTTTAAGATTATACTTTTTGAGTTCTTTTATTTATAATTTTATAACTCACTGTATTCTCCCATACTTGAGCCAGCCTGCTTAAATTCTGAGGTTCAAGTTCCAATTCTGTTATTTGTCCTACTTATACTTTGTTTAGTAAAGTAAGCTGCTAGGTATTGAAGACAAGCTTTAATTAATGAATATGGACCTAGCTGCTTTAAAAGGCCGTTTTCATTATCTAAAAAAGAAAATAATACCCAAAATAGAAAAGTGTATATTTGCCCACTCATAATGTTTTGAACTGATCTCAAATTCCAAGATAGATCATACTGGGACAGATTGTCAATTCACCTTCCACATTTAAATCTTCCAAAATGAATGAGGCATCCATAGACTAGGATGTGTTCGGTTTTTTTGTTTTGTTTTGTTTTGTTTTTCACTTAAACCTGAGAGGTTTCATTTAAGTATTCTTTCCATTTATTCCTGCTACTTTGCAGATGTTTGTTTTTTTAATAACAATACAGAAAAAGGATAAAGTACCATTGAACTACAACCCTTATAATACCTGATGAGTTTCTTAATTAAAGAAATGTATGCCAGAAATTTTAAATGAGAAGTATCTGTCTCCTCTGCCATCATACCACTTCTCAAAAAAGTTTAACTACTGTTAACATTTTCATAGCCTGCCACAAGAAAAAAAATGCATATATATAGATGTTGGTATAACTTTTTTATTTATAGGGAAGGTATCATGCACTGCTCTGCCACTTGTTCTTTTCGCTTAGTATCTTGGAGATTGCTCCATGTCAGCAACAATGGATTTCATTCTTTTCAGCAGATACAGAGGATTATGTCTGTACCACAGTGTATTTAACCAGACCAGACCTCTGCTAATGGACCTTTAAGTTGTTTCCAGTTTTTGCTGTGATATGTTTTAGTGAACATTTTTAAATAGTTCTGTTGGTATACTTTTGTAAGTATATTCATAAGGGACATTTCTATCAACATACTTCCTTGGTCAAAGTATCTGCATACTGGAAAATTGCCTTCCAGAGTTAGACCAGTTTACACTCCCATAAACAGTGGCTACATTCCTATACACTTGCCAACACTAGGTTTTACCAAACTTATTTTAGCCAAGGTTGCATAACCTGGAACTTTCTAGGGAACTCTGTTAGGTGTTTAGAGAGATACTAAAAATAATAGTAACTAGCAAAAAGGGTGCTTACTGTATGCTAGGCACTATGTACTTTACACGTATTAATTCTTTTAATATTCATAACAACCTTAAGAAGTGGTTATTGTTATTCCAAGATAAGGAAACAGAAACAAAGTTCAATAACTTGCCTAAAGTCAAATAGGTAGTAACTGGGGAAACTGGAATTCCAACCGAGGCAGTCTGGCTCCATATCCAACCTCTTAAAACACTTCACTTTGCTGCTCTAATTTCTGCCTATCCAGGAACTTAATCTAGTTGCTAAAAACAAATGTTATTAGCTATCTCTTACATTAGGCACTAAGCTCCACTGGGCATTGGCCCTGCTTGTTTCCTTTGCCACCATAGGGGTTTTTTTTGTTTTGTTTTGTTTTGTTTTGTTTGAGACAGAGTTTTCCTCTTATTGCTCAGGCTGGAGTGCAATGGCGCAATCTTGGCTCACTGCAACCTCTGCCTCCCTGGTTCAAGTGATTCTCCTGCCTCAGCCTCCCAAGTAGCTGGGGTTACAGGCATGCGCCAGCACGCCCGGCTAATTTTGTATTTTTAGTAGAGTAGTTTCTCCATGTTGGTCAGGCCGGTCTCGAACTCCCGACCTCAGGTGATTTCGCCCACCTCAGCCTCCCAAAATGGTGGGATTACAAGTGTGAGCCTCTGCGCCCAGCCAGGGGTTTTTAATTCTACTAACCAGATATCTATTAGTGCCCAGCATGGTTGTCTGGCATACACTATGAAGAAAGAAATGAAAGGAATGCAAGGAGGTAGGAAGGATAAGGAAGAAGAAAGAAAGAAGGCTTTCCACATATAAGACAGTATATAGTTAGTGTTTAAAAAATAATAAAAGCAGAATGGGAAAAGGGGTTTCTGGACAGACAGTTCCAATAGAGAAATAAGTATGGTACCAAATGAATAGTGTAAAGATCAGTATAACATTGCGTAGGATGAAGTCAGGCTGCAGTGGAAGAGATAGAGGCCAAAGATGTAATTAAGAATTGCAGTAGTATGTGATAGTATTATCTAGTTATGAGAGATTAAACTCTTGGTTGTGGGGTGAGTTGCTGGCAGTGAAAAAGTAGAGGAAGAGTCTAAAGCTGAAAAATCTCCAGGAAAGAACTGATGGGACTTATCTGTAGAAGAGAAAAAGAGATAGAAGAGCCGAAAATAACTACATTTAGAGCTAGCCTTACTAAAAATTAGTTATGTTATTCAGAGAAACAAGGAATAAAGAAGATAATGTGCTTAAATTTCCACTCATTGAATTTGACTGACATCATTACACCTAAATATAGATATCCACTGTGCAGATAAAGACTAGCTTACAAGAAGGTCAGGTCATCAGCATAAATATCTACTTGATGATATCAAGCACGCATTATCACAAATATTTTTTCCCGTATTAGGACAAGGATAGTGGGAAAACCTCTGTGGTTGTCGGGACATGGAACCAAGAAGAGCATATTGAATGGGCTAAGAAGAATACTGCTAGAGCTTATCATCTTCAAGACGATGGTACCCAGACAGTCAGGTAAAGATTCACTTTACTTGCCTTTGGAGCTAATTACTAGAATTTCTAAAACTCAAAATACTGAAAAACATAAAAATTCAAACATTTAAGTAAAATCCCTGTCTAGTTTTTTTCAAGGGATATCTTTTAGGTTAGTTTTCTTTTCTTAAGGAAGCAACACAGTGTAGTAGTTCAGAGCACAGTCCCTGGAGTCAGACTACCTGGATTCAAATGCTGGCTCATCACTTCCTACCTTGGAGAAATTACATCATCTTTTTTATCTCTCACTTTTGTTGTCTAATGGTATTTGCCTCATATGATTATTGTGTCATTTAAGAGGTAATTTATGTAAAGGAGAATGCCTGGCAATAGCATGCAATAAACCTGGGCTGCCGCCCTTAACAGTGGGGGTGATAACATTAATGAGAGTGGCAGTGGTGTTAGTAACTGGCTCAATTCTGTCAGAACTGAGGCTGTTTTTTAAAAACTACCTCACATCTCTTTTAGGATATATGAGTATACCTTGTCAAAACACCAGTAAGTTAATCTCATTTCCCAAGAATAACTACGCATTAGCTTTTCTTGCAGACTCTTAAGTCAGTATGTTTTCAATTATTCTTTCTTGTTCCTTCTTGGGTATTACCTTTTCCTTCCTAAAACAGATGATTTGGATTGTTTTCAGAGGGTACTGACTTTTCGGGCTGATCAAAGTCAAAGTCAGCAAAATTAAAACATAGACTTTTTTTTTTTAAATACTTTAAGTTTTAGGGTACATGTGCACAATGTGCAGGTTAGTTACATATGTATACATGTGCCATGCTGGTGTGCTGCACCCATTGACTCGTCATTTAGCATTAGGTATATCTCCTAAAGCTATCTTCCCCCCTCCCACAGACATTTAATTATTGTACTAAACAAATTGATTTTTCTTATCCTTGTAGGTATATGTTTTATGTGAAAACAGTTTGTGGTATCATGTACAATATATGTTGAAGAATGAGTGTTAGACTGGTAAAATGAAGCTTTTCTTTGGATCCTGCTCATTTGAGATTGACAGTTTGGCCTAGGCTTTGTCTTCTATACTACAATGCCTAACGAACAGTATTTTAATGGGATTAGCTTGATGGAGGACGGAAGCAAAGAACTGTTTTACAAAGCAATATAGTGGGCTAGGGAAATTGATAACTTTAAAACAATTTTTTAAAGGAATCTAACCAAAATTATTTGTATACAAATAAATAATATGCAAGTTGAAAATAATTATTATTAACTAAGCCAGTATGAAGTATCTCTGTCTTATATTCTCTTTATAGAATCCAAGAGAATGCCTCTGTGAGATAACCCTAAAAATATTTTTTTAAAGAATATTTTATACTCAGGTTTTTTTTTAACTAATGCAAAACTGATCCCTCTAACCATCTTCTCACCCTACCCATTACAATTATTCTATTAGTGAGATTTTAGTTTAATAAAACTTGTGTGTTTCTCTGATTCAGGATGGTGTCACATTTTTATGGAAATGGAGATATTTGTGATATAACTGACAAACCAAGACAGGTGACTGTAAAACTAAAGTAAGTTAGACCATCAAATCATGCTGTATGCCTTTGTCTTTTAACTGCTTCCTATGGACAAAAGTTTTATGTAAACAGTATAATTATGAATAATTATGAAAGTATACCATTTAAATTATTGATAAAATTATATTAAATCATACAGGGTCCACTTGAGTGGGATTTTTAAGAGTACAGTTATTAACAGTGATCTTACTTTAAATGATTTGGGCAGTACCTTAAAGTTCTCTCTGTTTTAGGTGCAAAGAATCAGATTCACCTCATGCTGTTACTGTATATATGCTAGAGCCTCACTCCTGTCAATATATTCTTGGGGTAAGTTAAAAAGAAAATAATCAAAAATTCCATTTTGAGCCATGTTTTAATTTTTTTTTCTTTTTTTTTTTTTTTTTTTTTTGAGACGGAGTCTTGCTCTGTGGCTCAGGCGGAGTGCCGTGGCATAATCTTGGCTCACTGCAAACTCTGCCTCCCAGGTTCAAGCAATTCTTCTGCCTCAGCCTCCCGAGTAAGTGGGATTACAGGCGCACACCACCACACCCGGCTAATTTTTGTATTTTTAGTAGAGACGGGGTTCCACCATGTTGGCCAGGCTGGTCTCAAACTCCTGACCTCAGGTGATCCACCCACCTCAGCCTCCCAAAGTGCTGGGATTACAGGTGTGAGCCACCATGCCCGGCTGCCATGTTTTAATTTTTTGCATTAAGTTTAGGAAGGACCTTCAGTAGTCTCCAAGGCTTAATATGGCCCACATACCACTTATGTAATAGTTGACATGGTTTTTCTTGACATTTTTTATTGAGATATAATTTACATGAAATAAAATCCACAGATCTTAAGTGTTGAGCGTGATAAGTTTTGACAATTATATACACCCATGTAACTATCACCCAAAACAAGGTATGTCACTGCAGAAAGTTCTATCATACTCCCTTCCAGTAAATACCCCTTAGCCTTGCTCAAAGATACCCATTTCTGATTTATGACATTGTAGATTAGTTTTGTCTCTTTTTTGGATTCCACATGAATGGAATCATATAGTGTATAATATTTCTGTACCTGAACTCTGACTCAGTGTAACACTTTTTTTTGGTGGTGTTTTGTTTAGTTGATTTTTCTTCTATTGATACATAGTATTTGTATAATGTTTACAGGTTACATATGATACTTTGTTACATCCATAGAATATGTAGTGATCCAGTCAGGGTATTCAGAATATTCATCACCATAAGCATTTATTGTTTCTATGTGTTGAGAACATTTCAGGTCCTCACTTCTCAACACATCTTAACAGAGGTCTGGACATTAACTCTTTGTATTTGTATTGCACACATTTTTTTCTCTGTCTGTGGCTTGCCTATTCATTTTTCTTTCTTTCTTTTTTTTAATAGAGATAGGGTCTCACCATATTGGCCATGCTGGTCTCAAACTCCTGGACTCAAGCAATCCTCCCACCTTTGCCTCCCAAAGTGCAGGGATTATAGGCATCCGCCACTACACAGGCTGGAATGCAGTGGCGCAATCTTGGCTCACTGCAGCCTCTGCCTCCCAAGTTTAAGCAATTCTTGTGCCTCAGCCTTCCAAGTAGCTGGGACTACAAGCGTGCACCACCGTGCCTGGCTGATTTTTGGGTTTTGGTTGGTTTTTTTTTTTTTTTGAAATGAAGTCTCACTCTGTCATCCAGGCTGGAGTGCAGTGGCATGATCTCGGCTCACTGCAACCTCCGCCTCCTGGGTTCAAGCGATTGTCCTGCCTCAGCCTCCCGAGTAGCTGGTATTACAGGCATATATGGTACCATGTCCGGCTAATTTTTGTATTTTTAGTAGAGACAGTGTTTCACCTTGTTGGCTAGGCTAGTCTCGAACTCCTGACCTCAAGTAATCTGCCCGCCTCGGCCTCCCAAATTGCTGGGATTACAGGTGTGAGCCACCTGCACCCAGCCCCATTTTCTTATTAATGTCTTTTGGTGAACGAAAAATTTTTATTTCATGAAATTCAATTTATCATTTATTCCTCTTTAATAGCTAACGCTTTTTGTGTTCTAAGAAATTTTTCTACCCCAAAATCATGAAAATATTCTCCTATATTTCCTTCTAAAGACTTTATGGTTCTACCTTTGATTATCTAATGCCTAAATATGGTTTTCTCTGTATTTATCTTGCTTGGAGTTCACTAAGCTTCTTGGATTTGTGGGTTGATATATTTTATCAATTTGGGGAAATTTTTGGACATTATCTCCTCAAAGATGTATTCTGCTCCATTCTTTTTCTCCTCTATTTCTGATACTCCAATAAGACATGTTAGTATAAAATTGTTCCAGAATCTCAGACACTGCTTTATTCCCACTTTTTTTCCTTTGTTTCGATTTGGGTCATTTCTGTTAAGCTGTCTTCAAACTTGTTAATTTCTCTGCTGTGCCCAGTCCATTGAATGAATTTATCACTGATGTATTTTGTATCTCTTAACATTTCCACTTGGTTCTTTTTGTTGTTGTTGTTTTTTATTTATTTATTTATTTATTTTTGAGACAGAGTCTCGCTCTGTCACCCAGGCTGGAGTGCAGTGGCGCAATCTCGGCTCATTGCAACCTCCGCCTCCCGGGTTCAAGTTATTCTCCTGCCTCAGCCTCCCCAGTAGCTGGGACTACAGGCATGTGCCACCACGCCTGGCTAATTTTTCGTATTTTTAGTAGAGACGGGGTTTCACTATGTTAGCCAGAATGGTCTCGATCTTCTGCCCTCACGATCCGCCCGTCTCGGCCTCCCAGAATGCTGGGATTACAGGCATGAGCCATCGTGCCCAGCCTCCACTTGGTTCTTTTTTATCTCTACTGAAATTTCCTATCTGGTCATACATGTTTTCATCATCATGTTTATTATAATTATTATAACATTTGATAATTTCAACATCTGTTCCATCTTTGGGTTACATTTTTCTTTACCTTTCATTTTAAATACACTTAATTATTTTGCCATAATGTTCTGTCATTTTTGTTGTATAAGAGCTATGTGTTCCTCTCTTACTCCTGTCCTTTGTTCCTTTTCCCTCCCCCGCTTGTTTAAAAATATTTTCTCCACCTATCTCATATTCTGTATGGATGACTAAAAGTTGTTTTTCAAGAAGCTTAATTTGTAGAAATAATGTTGGATGTTTATCTAAAACAAGGACTCATGCTTCTAGCAAATATAACTACATGTATCCATTCAGCAGAATAGTACTGAAAAGTATTCAGCTTAGCAACTTTTTAATGGCTTTGTTGTTCTTCTTTAGGTTGAATCTCCAGTGATCTGTAAAATCTTAGATACAGCAGATGAAAATGGACTTCTTTCTCTCCCCAACTAAAGGATATTAAAGTTAGGGGAAAGAAAAGATCATTGAAAGTCATGATAATTTCTGTCCCACTGTGTCTCATTATAGAGTTCTCTGCCATTGGACCTCTTCTAAAGGATGGTATAAAATGACTCTCAACCACTTTGTGAATACATATGTGTATATAAGAGGTTATTGATAAACTTCTGAGGCAGACATTTGTCTCGCTTTTTTTCATTTTTGTTGTGTCTTATAAACTGACTGTTTTTCTTTGCTTGGATACTGTGATTCCAAAATAAATCTCATCCAAGCAAGTTAGAGTCCAGCCTAATCAAATGTCATAATTGTTGTACCTATTGAAAGTTTTTAAATAATAGATTTATTATGTAAATTATAGTATATGTAAGTAGCTAATGAAGTAAAGATCATGAAGAAAGAAATTGATAGGTGTAAATGAGAGACCATGTAAAATATGTAAATTCTAGTACCTGAAATCCTTTCAACAGATTTTTATATAGCAACTGCTCTCTGCAAGTAGTTAAACTAGAAACTGGGCACATGGTAGAGGCTCACATGGGAGTTGTCCTCACCCTTGTTAATCTCAAGAAACTCTTATTTATAATAGGTTGCTTCTCTCTCAGAACTTTTATCTATTACTTTTTTCTTCTTATGAGTATGTTTACTCTCAGAGTATCTATCTGATTGATGTAGACAGTTGGTGATGCTTCTGAGACTCAAAATGGTTTACTCTAACAAAACACTGTGCTGTCTATCCCTTGTACTTGCCTACTGTAATATGGATTTCACTTCTGAACAGTTTACAGCACAATATTTATTTTAAAGTGAATAAAATGTCCACAAGCAGTGTTGTCATGTAGTCAATGGCAGATTATTAAATTCCTTTTTTTTTTTCATTATCCTGTTGTACACATTTTAAACATACATATCTGAACAAGAACAGAAAAGGGCCATAAAAGTCTTTTCCTCCTTTTTAGTAGTTCTGGCCAAAGATAGTTTAAGAAAAGGCTAACATAATTGACTATTTTAGGGTTATTTATAGATTTTAGTAGGAAGCAGCACATAGAGAAAGAGCATGAACTTTGAATTCAGACCTAGGTCAAAATCCTTTTTTTCTCTCTCTCTCTCTCTACCCAGAGATGGGGCTGCTCAGGCTGCTCTGAACCCCTGGGCTCAAGCAGTTTTCCCACCTCAGCCTCCCAAATAGCTGGGACTACCAGGCACACACCAACAAGACCAGTGCAAAATCCTGGCTTTAACTTACTGTGTACAAGATAGGAAAAACCAAACACTTATACCCAATACAGCACAGAACACGAGGTCACCAAAATGTGTGGTTTTTCTTCCTCACGCCAACCAATTTTCTGACACCAGCTGGGTGTCCTACAATTCAGTTCAATTCTGATACTCGTCTACTTGGAGTTGACATCAGACCCCACAAGTAAAGGGCTCAGTTGCACAACACTGCTTCCACTTACTTCAGATGCCAATTGCAAGTCTGGGCATCTAGTACTTTTGACCAACCAGCTATAAATCAGGGGTTCCATGACTCCCTTCTCGGGTTTAATAATTTGCTAGAATGCCTCACAGAATTAAAGGAAACACTTTACTTATGTTTACCAGTTTATCATAAAGGATACAATTCAGGAATGGCCAGATGGAAGAGCTGCATGAGGCAAGGTATGGCGGGGGTGGGAGGCAAGGGGGTGCCTGCAGACCTTCTAGGCTTCCTCTGGGCGTGCCACTCCCCCAGCACTAGGTTGGGGAACCTAGAAGCTCATCAGATCCCAAGAGAGTTTATAGAGTTTGATTTTCAGATCCCCCTCCCCCTTTCTTCCCCCCAGGTCAGTAGGTGGGGCTGAAAGTTCCAACCAGCTATCAATCACTTGGTCTTTGTAGTGAGCAGCCCCATCCTGAGGCTATCTAGGGGCTCCACCTCAGTAACCTCATTAGCATAAACTCTATCCAGCATAAATTATATGCAGATAGAGATAGGGTGATCAAAAAGGGCTCCTTAAAAGTAACAAGACACTCCCATTACCTGGGAAGCTCCTAAGGTTTTAGGAACCCTGTGTCAAGAACCTGAGACAAACACGAAATTTCTTTTACTATACCACATACTAGCTATGTGATCCTAGACATGTCAGCGAACGTCTTTGAGCCTCTCTTCCTCTTTTGTGGAGAGAATACTTACTTCATAAAATGGTTGTATCAGTGAATGAATTTTACTGTGTGTAAAAAGTCTTGTCCAATACTTGATACCAGTATGTTAACTTCCTTTTATTGCGTCTGTCTCCTGTTAAGAAGATCAAAGATCAAAGCCATTAAAATACTTTTTTTTTTGAGATGGAGTCTCGCTCTGACAACCAGGCTGGGGTGCAGTGGTGCAATCTCAGCTCACCACAACCTCTGCCTCCTGGGTTCAAGCGATTCTCTTGTCTCGGCCTCCTGAGTAGCTGGGATTACAGGCGTATGCCACCATGCCCGGCTAGTTTTTGTATTTTTGTATAGATGGAGTTTCGCCATGTTGGCTGGGCTGGTCTCAAACCCCTGACCTCAAGTAATCTGCTTTCCTTGGCCTCCCATAAGTGCTGGGATTACAGGCATAAGCCATCACACCAGGCCAAAATTCATTTCTTTAATGAATTAAAGAATCATATTTATTATATCAATGAGTTAAAATAACATAATTACCCTCATATTTAGTATAGGTGATAGGGGAGGGAGTTAAAAATTAGGTCAGTGCCAGAAGATACGTTGATAATATTTAGAACAAACTCTCTCTTAGAAGAGGGGGGAAAATGATCTTTTAAAAACTGTACTAGAATAGTCTACTAGGGAAGATTGTTAAAAACAGAATTCATTATTTCAAAATAATAAAGATTTTATAAGAACGAGTCAGCCTTCTAGTTGAGTACACACCTAGCTACTCAGGCTGACGCTGGAAGATGGCTTGAGCCCAGGAGTTTAAGGCTGTAGTGCACTATGTCACCTGTGAATAGCCACTGCATTCCAGACTGGGCGACATGGCGAGACCCAGTCTCAACAAAAAAATAGTTCTCTGTTTTGACTAACATAGATCAAACTTCTTTGAGGGTAGGGGCTAGTCCAGGTATCTCCATATCTGTTTTAAATCTTGAGTCCCCTATCAGTAGTCTTTGAAGTCTCATTTGCTCTCCAGCTTACTTGCTGCTAACTCTGTGATACAATCATTCTGTATAAGCAGGCTGAATTGCTAACAGGGAAGGGAAATGGCTCAGCTATAATATGGCAATGCATTTTGAGAAGTCTATCTCGTGTCTATTGAAGCCGGTGCTATCCCATACCTAAACCAGATTCTTTTTTTTTTTGAGATGGAGTCTCACTTTGTCACCCAGGCTGGAGTACAGTGGCGCCATCTCAGCTCACTGTAACCTCCACTTCCCGGGTTCAAACAATTTTCCTGCTTCAGGCTCCTGAGTAGCTGGGATTAAGGCATGTGCCGCCACGTCCAGCTAATTTTTGTATTTTTAGTAGAGACAGGGTTTCACCATGTTGGTCAGGCTGGTCTCGAACTCCTGACCTTGTGATCCGCCCACCTCGGCCTCCCAAAGTGCTGGGATTACAGGCATGAGCCACTGCTCCCGGCCAACCAGGTTCTTAAGACAGGGCCTAAGAATCTGTATTTTAAATAAACATAGCAAGTGATTCTCTTTGTTAAATAAATTCTCCAGTGATTGAGAATTGCTGATGGGGACTTCACTAACTACTAGCCCTCCTGTCTCCAGGTGAGGGTTTCAGGGAAATACTTAGTAGTTCATCTTTACAAGAAGGTTGTGACATGGAAACTTTTGTTGGGGTTTTGTTTTGTTTTGTTTCTGCTTTTTAAAATTTTACCTCTTTTCTTTGAGAGGCTACTAGGTGGGGCTTGTAGCCCAGCCCTAGTTTGTTTCTTTGTTTATTTACTTATTTGAGAGACGGTCTCACTCTGTTGCCCAGGCTGGAATGCAGTGGCACGGTCATGGCTCACTGCAGCCTCGACCTCTTGGCCTCAAGGGATCCTCCTGCCTCTGCCTCCTGAGTAGGTGGGACTACAGGCATGCACCACCACACTTGGCTAATTTTTAAATTTTTGTAGAGACAAGGTCTCACTACGTTGCCCAGGCTGGTCTTGAACTTTTGAGCTCAAGCGATCCTCCTGCCTTTGCCTCCCAAAGTGCTGGGATTACAGGGGCGAGCCACTGCACTGGCCCCTAGTTTATAATCCTTGATTAAAGGGACACTGGCAACAAACTTTCTCAAAATTGAATAGTTATGTTTTGTGTACTATCCTCTATGAACTGTCCTTTTCAATCAGTCTGCTACCCAAAGACCTAACCTGGTTTCTGACAATACTTAAGTACATAAGGTTTATGTACCTAAACCTAGTACATAATCAGACCAAATTATTGACCCAGCAGCACCAAAGATCTAGCATTAAAGGACTTAAGCTAAACAAGAAAATAAAGTTAAGACTAAATTTTGAATAATTAGGTTTTGGAATCAGAGCTTCAAATGAAAATACATATCAGCTACCCTAGAATGATTTTATTTTTTAGAGGCAGTGTCTCACTCTTTTGCACACGCTGGAGTGCAGTGGTGCAATCCCAGCTCACTGCAGCCTCAAACTCCTGTGCTCAAGCAATCTTCCACCCTCAGCTTCCCAAGTAGTTGGGACTGCAGGCATGCACCACCACGCTGGCCTCCTAGAATGATTTCAAACTCTTCCTAGTGTTGGGCGATTTTATTACCAGTGCTTGCCATGGTGGCATGGCTTAGAAGAAAATCCATTTCTTTTTCTTTTTTTCTTTTGTTGTTGTTGTTTTTGTTGACCTGCTTCCTTTCTGACCTGGGCTGATTCACCCTTCTTGAGCAATCTGGTGGTCCCTGGCTCCCCATTGCCATAGCACACTAAGGCCCAGAACTCGTGGGCTCAAGCCATCCTCCAGCTGCAGCCTCTTGGGAACTCAAGATGGGCATCACCATGCTGGCTCTCTTTTTCTCACTTGTTTAGCAGGGGAGGTAAGGAACCCACTGCACACTCAAGAGCATGTTTTATCTCATATGCTGATAGTCTCAAACGTGGTTTCAGCAAGCAGGCAAGATGATGCATTGGGTTGTAGGAAGAACATATTAGAAATTCTATTTTTCATCTGTGAAAGATGTTAAACCTCACTAATATATAATATGTGGTACACACAATAATTCATAAATCAGAAAGTCTTATGTCATAAAGCATCCTAAGAGTCGGTGTTACACGTTTGGAGGAGATGATGGGGATACCCTTCTTTATTTTTCACTTTTATCCTGTTACAGGATCATAGACTAAATTAATTACCTTTCAGAAAATGGAATTGTTAATCTAAATGTAAGCCTTAAGATCATATCTTGTCTGGGCATGGTGGCTCACGCCTGTAATCCCAGCACTTTGGGAGGCCAAGGCAGGCCGATCACTTGAGGTTAGGAGTTCAAGACCTGCCTGGCCAACATAGTGAAACCCCGTCTCTACTAAAAATACAAAAATTAGCCAGGCATGGTGGCGCACGCCTGTAGTCCCAGCTACTCAGGGGACTGAGGCAGGAGAACCACTTGAATCTGGGAGGCAGACGTTGCAGTGAGCTGCACTCCAGCCTGGGCGACAGAGCAAGACTCCATCTCCAAAAAAAAAAAGAAAAAAAAGATTTTACCTGATCAGGTAGATAACCAATCAGACTTATGATGTGGAGGTTAAAAGGTGACTTTCACCAGCCATGGTTCTAATCACTGAGGTTCTTAGATCTTGCAAGACTTCTTTTTTAGAAATAATACAGTAATGCCCTCTGCTGGGCACAGTGGCTCACACCACTTTGGGAGCCGAGGCTCTTTGGGAGGCCGAGGCAGGCAGATCACCTGAGGTCGGGAGTTCGAGACCAGCCTGACCAACATGTTGAAACTCCATCTCTACTGAAAATAAAAAATTAGCCATGCATGGTGGTGCATGCCTATAATCCCAGCTACTCGGGAGGCTGAGGCAGGAGAATCACTTGAACCCGGGAGGCAGAGGTTGCGGCAAGCCAAGATCGGGCCATTGCACTCCAGCCTGGGCAAAAAGAGTGAAACTCCATCTCCAAAAAAAAGAAAAAAAGAAAAAGAAATAACACAGTAATGTCTTTTTTACAGTTATGGGGAAGAATAGCATATTTTCCTGGTTAGCAGCCATTAGAGCCTACAGTTTGAAGACTACTCGAATTCCACTTTTTAATACGTGGAGAAAATAAAGGCAAGCCTGACAGTCTCAAAATTAAAGTGGAAAGAAAAGCAAAATTATTAACAAATAAAATACAGAGCTTGAAGTATCTTGCATCCACAACTATTTGTAATTTTTGTTTGGTTTTTTTTTTGAGACGGAGTTTTGCTCTTTTTGCCCAGGCTGGAGTGCAATGGCCCAATCTCGGCTTGCCGCAAACTCTGCCTCCCGGGTTCAAGTGATTCTCCTGCCTCAGCCTCTGGAGTAGCTGGGATTACAGGCATGCGCCACCACGCCAGGCTAATTTTGTATTTTTAGTAGAGACGGGTTTTGTCATGTTAGTCAGGCTGGTCTCAAACTCCTGACCTCACGTGATCTGCCTACCCCTGCCTCCCAAAGTGCTAGGATTACAGGTGTGAGCCACCGCGTCTGGCCGCTATTTGTACATTTTTAAGCATTTTAGTATTTTTTACATTTGAAACAAAAAATGTTCACCAAAAGCAAGTAAATCAAGCAGGACTTTTGGAAACAGCAACCAACTCAATTACCAAAGATGTTTGTAAAACTAAAATAGTGCTAAAGAGCTCACATCTAATCACATACTACATTGTGTGTTTCAAATCTATTTTAATTTTTTTTTCAATCCTTTGCCACTACAGACAATGCCACACTAAATAATAATCTTTGCATGTCGTTTCCTTGAAATAGATACTAGTATCCTTGAAATAGATACTTTTTAAATGTTTTTTTATAGAGAGGGGGTCTTGCTATGTTGGTCAGGTTAGTTTTGAACTCCTGGCCTCAAGCAATCCTCCTGCCTCAGCCTCCCAAAGTGGTAGGATTGCAGGTGCCCAGCCTTCTAGGACCTTTTGATAGAAAGAATTGTGCTTTGCCTTGAATTTAAGAAAAAATACAACATAACTTCCTATATATTTTCCTCAAGTACAAACATAACTTTTATTTTATAAATATATATTAAAAAATAAATTTACTTAAAAGTCCAGCAGTGTGGCCGGCTGTGGTGGCTCACGCCTGTAATCCTAGCATTTTAGGAGGCCCATGCAGGAGGATTGCTTGAGCCCAGGAGTTCAAAACCAGCCTGGCCAACATAGCAAGACCCCATCACTACAAAGATTACAAAATTAGCTGGGTGTGGTGGTGTGCACCTGTGGTGGCAGTTCCTCTGGAGCCTGAGGCTACAGGATTGCTTAAACCCAGGAGTTAGAGGCTGCAGTGAGCCAGGATTGTGCCACTGCACTCCAGCCTAGGTGACAGAGTAAGAACCTGTCTCTAAAAAAAAAAAAAAGTTGAGGCGGGGTGCATTGGCTCACGCCTGTAATCCCAGCACTTTGGGAGGCAGAGGCGGGCGGATCAGGAGGTCAAGAGATCCAGACCATCCTGGCCAACCTGGTGAAACCCCGTCTCTACTAAAAATACAAAAATTAGCCAGGCATGGTGGCGGGTGCCTATAGGCCCAGCTGTTCAGGAGGCTGAGGCAGGAGAATCGCTTGAACCCGGGAGGCGGAAATTGCAGTGAGCCAAGATCGTGCCACTGCACTCCAGCCTGGGTGACAGAGCAAGACTGTCTCAAAAAAAAAAAAAGTTGAATTAACTACTCCATGTGGCTGAGTCAGCATTTGAACCAATTCAGAGTCTATGTTTATAAATGTATGCCATATCGCTTCTCGGCCTTTCGGCTAAGATCAAATATAAATGAGTGCCATACTGCTTTTGCTTCACAGAAATGTCTTCTGCCTCATGCACCATTCTCTACTGTCATCTCCCACCTGAGAGAACACATAGAAGGGCTCAGCAAAATTCTCTGTAAAATGAGTACAGCAATTAATTTTTTCCTGGCAACATATGACACTCATTTTTCCCATATGTTATTTTTATTATGCTAGCGCAATTCAAAAATCTGGCGAATATTTCATTAGTAAGATTAAAATGTCACCTTGGGAATTCTGGCTAGGTTACATGCCAAACTCTCTCTTCGATAATCTTTTGGTGATGGTAAACAATGCAAGCACAGTGCCAATTATCTAGATCCAGATCATGTTTATCATTTAAATGACAGAATGAGAATTCCTTCATCTTTTATGTATGGCTTTCCGTTTTGGAGTAAAGAATGCATTTTATTTTTGTTTCTCCTCAGACTATGAATAAAAGGGACTCTCAACAAACATTTGCTGAATAAATGAATGAACCCTCATCTTCTCTTAACCCACACCTTATAAAATCTTTCTCAACTACTCCAATTTTCCCTATTACTTTTTTTTTTTTTTAACTAATCCCTCTGTTCACTCTCAACACTCCTTATTTTTCAGTGTTTGGTGCTTTGAGGGGAAAAAAATATGTTCTTCAGTTTTACAATAGTTGGGAAAGAAAAAGGAGCATTTTTATTGTTTTGTTTCATCTGTGTTCCTTTTCTCTTGGATTCCACATGGCATCATGTAATCAATTTTTTGCTGCCTTGCACTGATTGCTCACAGTCTCATATGTTGCTTCTCCAAACTAACGATGTGAGTACAGTGTCTGTGTCTCCCTCCTCTGTGGCATATCCACCCGCCTCCACGAACCGAAAGCATTCCAATTCTGAGGCACTCTGAACTCTTCCATAAAAAGTGGCTATTTTCATGGCCTCTTCGCAAAGTGTAATTCTGTCTTCTCTTTCAAGTAATATTAATAAAACTAGTTTTTAACATTTCTTTGACAAACATTGTTGCTAAAGCCAAAGAAATGATCAACAAGCTTTCACAAGCCCTTGCTAATGTGACATAACTCTGAGGCATTTACACAGGTTATGAAACTTGTCCTAGTACATTGGCCTCAGAAGACAGGCATAAAGCACTCTTTGTGAACTGCTTAGCTTTGTAAGGTCTATCTGGCACCTGAACAAGCAACATTTTGCAAAACATCAGGCTCTGCATGAAAATTCAGATTCCCACACTGAGAGTCCATTGAGAGATCTCCCACTCATTAGCATGCTACAAGGCCGCTGAAAGATCAGGAAGATGTCAAAAGGGCAAACCTTCACATAAACAGAACTCAGAGAAACAAACTGAACTTAACTTGGCATCAGCCAACTGTAAGTATGAAAAAAAATGTGTTTATTGGGATGAGAAGAAGGAAAATTCACTAATTTGTCTATATGCAACTAAGTGATATTTTTCCTTGGTAAAATTAATTGCAAAGGCAGCCAGATGCAGTGGCTCCTGCCTGTAATCCCAGCACTTTGGGAGGCCAAGGTGGACAGATGACTTGAGCTCAGGAGTTCGAGACCAGTCTGAGCAACATGGCAGAACTCCATCTCTACAAAAAAATACAAAAATCAGCCAGAGGTGGTGGTACACATCTGTGGTCCCAGCTACTTGGGAGGCTGAGCCAGAAGGTTTGCTTGAGCCCCAGAGGTCAAGGCTGCAGTGAACTGGGATCATGCCACTGAATTCCAGCCTAGGCAACAGACTGAGATTCTGTCTCAAAAAATAAAAATAAAAATAATCTCAAAGGCATTAGACCTAAAGCGATTGTCTATTAAATTATCTCTTGTGGAAAGTAACATTTCCCTCAATATCCACCTTTATTCAAATTGTCCTATGCCTTAAAATAATTGGTACCCCCTCTCCTCTCTTTGCAAGAACCAGTCGTCCCTTTTTTCCCTTAATTCTTTTGTGGTTGCTGAAGAGTTTTATTTAGCCTTCAATGACTTCAGGCAGTAGAATGAGCCAAGGAATTCCAATGATAATGAATGCAGGTTGTCTGGCAGCTCCTGGGCAGCCAGGGTTGTCCCTGGGAAAAGATGCCTTCTGAGCTGGATGATGGTTCCCTTAACTGAGTAAACAGTCAGGAAGAGGGCCTTGCAGTCCTAAGTCAGGACCCAGATCCCCTTTCATTAAAGTCCTGCTAAAAATCATCCTGGGAAAATAGAGAGTCATACAAAAAATAAACATGAGGAAATTATAAGCCAGCCAGATACTGATTTCGGTTGACATCACTTCCATGGATCACTTCATCCATCCATTCATTTATTGATCCATTTATTCAACAATTATTCACAGAAAGCCAACAAGGGACAAGGACTGGTAGGTACTAGGGGTATGGTGCTAAACAAAACAGACAGTCTTTGCTCCATTCGAGCTGTATTCTAGTGGGGAGACAGCCAGTAAACAGTAAAATGTAACTTGTAGACTGAACTGTGTCCCCCTCCAAATTCATACAGCGAAGCCCTAAACGCAACCATGACTATATTTGAAGATAGAGTCCTTCCAGGAAGTAATCAAGGTTAAATGAGGTCATAAGAGTGAGGCCCTTATGATGGGATTTGTGCCCTTTATAAGAAAAGACACCAAAGAGCTGGCTTCCTCTCTTCCTCTCTGCCATGTAAGGACACAGAAAGAAGGTGGCCATCTAAAAGCCAGAGAGTCCCTCACCAGAAACCAAACCTGACAGCACCTTGGAATTCCAACTTACAGAACCATGAGAAAATTGATTTCCGTTGTTTAAGCCATACAGTGTGTGGTATTACTGTGTTACGCCCACCTGAGCAGACTAATCAATAACATAATATTAGGAAGTGATCAGAACTATGAAGGAAATCATGTAAGGTAGAGGGATAGATAGATAGGCAGTGGCGGAATGGAAAGTGGCACTGAGTATGGGGACCAGGAAAGGCCACCGGGGAAGACCATTCCAGATGGAAATATTTCTGGGGGAATTCCCTGACATGGGGACAAAAATGGGGCATGTGAGAAACAGCCAGGAAGTCTCTGCAGCCTGGGCGCATTGGGCAGGGTATGAATGAAAGTAAACAGAGACAGAGAAGAAACCAGGGACCAGTTCATTCCGGCTACACAGGCCATGGCAAGGACTTCAGATTTTGTTCTAAGTGGGATAGAAAGCTACTTTAAGTCTATAAGCAGGAGAGTGACATACAGGATTTACCTTAAAAGGATCACTATTACAGGGGAAAGAGACTGTAGGAGAGAAGGACTGGAAGCGGGAAAACGATGAGGTTGGTTTAATTTTCCAGGTAAAAGATGATGGGGACATGGGCTAGTGGGGTGGGGACGGAAGAGGTGAGAAATTGTTGGATTTAGAGTCTATTTTTAAAATAATTCAGGATTTGTCAATAGGTTGGATATGGTGTGCAAGAGAAAGAAAAGAGTCAAGGACGCCAAATTGAGCTGTGCAGCTGGGTTACTGCAGTGCTGTTTACTGAGATGATAAAACGGTAGGAGGAGTTCGTGTGGTAGAGAACAGAGTTGAGTCAAGGGTTGTTTTGCACATGTTACATTTCGGGATGCCTATTAGACACACAAGTGGAAATGTTAAATAGGGAACTTGATAGACCAGCATGGAGTGAAGGGAAAGATCAGGACTGGAAATAGAAAAGTGAGTGTCATTAGCATTTAAACAAAGTTGAAAGCAGAAGGCTGAATATTATCGTAATTACTGCCAGCACCTGCTTCTCAATTTACAGCTCTTTCTCTAGGGATGCAGGAGTGAATGAAAAGCTATTTTTCAATCTTTCTCTTCCACCTTTCCCTTCTCTACCCCCTCGAGATTACCCCATCCAGCTTCAAGTGGTCACTGTCTGCTATTCCTGGAAGTGATTTTGCCTCTCCTGCCCTTCACCGCATTTGGGCCGGTGCAGCTGGACTGGTGCACGTGGGAGCACATGCTCTGGTCATCTGCTAAGGCAGAGTCTTCCCAGTGCTGGAGCTTGGCTGCTTTGCCCATGGTTCCAAACTAAGTCTAGGCCTGACCTCTCTAAAGCCTGGACCCCTGACAAAGGCAAGTCTTTTCCCAGGAGCTTGCCTGCCACTCCTCTCACCATTCCACAGGGCCTTAATGTCTTTTTTGTTTGTTTTTTGTTGTTGTTTTCGAGACAGAGTCTTGCCCTGTTGCCCAGGCTGGAGGGCAGTGGTGCGATCTTGGCTCACTGCAACCCGCACCTCCCAGGTTCAAGTGATTCTCCTGCCTCAGCCTCCTGAGTAGCTGGGATTACAGGCACACCACCACACCAGCTGATTTTTGTATTTTTAGTACAAATGGGGTTTCACCATGTTGGCCAGGCTGGTCTCTTAACTCCTGATCTCAGGTGATCCACCTGCCTGGGCCTCCCAAAGTGCTGGGATTACAGGCGTGAGCCACCGCACCCGGCCAAGGCCTTAATGTCTTCATTGACTTGGATTTTGTCCTCAACTGTGGTAGGAGAACAATGAGACAAGTCTCTTTTAAGAGAACCATGGTCATCTTGCATTAATGGAAAAAAAAACTACTTTTAGTGAATATAGGAGAAAAAGTGTGTGTCTGTCAGAGAGATTGAAAGATCCTATTACAGCCTTCATCCATATTACTTTATATGTTGCCACTGATCTGTGAATGACAATGGTGGCCTTGAAAGCAGGGGCTTTTAGTAGAGACGGGGTTTTGCCATGTTGACCAGGCTGGTCTCCAACTCCTGACCTCAGGTGATCCGCCCTCCTCAGCCTCCTAAAGTGCTGGTATTACAGGTGTGAGCCATGGCACCTGGCCCTGTTTCTTTTTATTTTATAATTTTTTTTTTTAGAGATGGGGTCTCACTATGTTGCCCAGGCTCAAGTGATTCTCCAGCCTTGGCCTGTCAAAGAGCTGGAATTATAAGTGTGAGCCACTGTGCTCAGCCGCAGCTCCGTTTCTAATTTGCTAGGTTGCCTTGATGGAGTCTCCAACCACATTACTTTCCTTGAACACACAGAGGTTAGGGAGTAATTAGAATTGTATTCATAAAATGAATCTGCTCTTCAAAAGTTAGATGATGTGATTTCAACAGAAGAGAAAGTAATATATGTACGTTCTGATTACAACAGTGTACACATGCACGTTTATACGGTAATAAAGTTCAGGAATAAATTTTAAGTAACAACAATCTTGTTTTTTTTTCTTTTTGCGGCAGGGTCTAGCTCTATCACCCACATTGGAGTGCACTGGTACAATCACAGCTCACTGCAGCCTCAACTCTCTGGGCTCAAGCCATCTTCCCACCTCAGCCTCCCAAGTAGCTGGGACCACAGGTGTGCACCACCATGCTTGGCTTCTTTTTTTTTTTTTCCTCTGGAGAGACAGGGTCTTACCATATTGCCCAGACTAGTCTCCAACTCCTGGGCTCAAGCCATCCTCCCACGTTGGCCTCCCAAAGTGTTGGGATTACAGGTGTGAGTAACTGCGTCTGACCAACAATCTTCCTTGTTTAAAAATTTTAAACAATGCTGCCTTAGATACTCCCTAACAGATCTCTGCTTTAACAATCCAGCAGTTCATTGAGGTTCTCTCCTCTTCTGTAGACTCTTCTACATAAGGCTTTGCACACTGCATGCAAGTAGACTACTTTCTACACGTAAGCACTTTTGCTGCTCTCTCTCTCTCTCTCTCTCTCAGGAATTGACAGCTTATCAATGAGACAAAAAATATATCAGTAATAATATATATTTGAATTATACAATCAGTGGGTGGGGCACAAAACCAATAGGTTCTTTGCTACCATCCCTCAACCCTCCAAAAAAGAATTACACAATCAATAGGATTGAACTACATGACATACAGAGAACATTTTAGCCAATAATTAGAAAACAGCATGTTTTTCTCAAGCACATTCAGATCACTTGCACAAACTGTCCATATACTGAAGCATAAAGCAAATCTCAAGTAATTTTCAAGGATTGGAATCATATAGATCTCACTGTCTGGCCATAATCTCATTACCTTGGAAATCAATAAGTGAAAGATACTCTTTCAGAAGTTAAGAGAATCACTTCTAAATAATTTATGGATCCAATGGAAAAAAATATGATGCAAATTAGAGAATACTTAGAACTGAATGATGAGATCATACTGCAGTAAATTGTATTATTGTTCCAAATAGTTTCTGCTCTACCCTGTGAAAGAATTATAGATTCCAGGTGGGGTGCAGTGGCTCAAGCCTGTAATCCCAGCACTTTGGGAGGCCAAGGCCGGTGGATCACCTGAGGTCAGGAGTTTTGAGACCAGCCTGGCCAACATAGTGAAACCCCATCTCTACTAAAAATACAAAAATTAGCCAGGCGTGGTGGCGCATGCCTGTAATCCCAGCTACTCGGGAGGCTGAGATAGGAGAATCACTTGAACCCAGGAGGTGGAGGTTGCAGTGAGCCGAGATCGCGCCACTGCACTCTAGCCTGGGTGACAGAGCAATACTGTCTCAAAAAAAAAAAAAAAAGAATTATACATTCCAACCCATTGCTGTATTCTTTCAGTGTCCACACTATGAGAAGATTTCTATTTCCCACACACTGAAATCATGCTTGGCCATTTGACTTGCTTTGTTCAATGAAATGTGAGTGGATTGATATGTGCCACTTTTGACCATAAGTCTGTAAGAGCCACTACTTTTTCTTTCTGCCCTAGATTGGCATGGCACAGAAAACTATGTCTTCAGTGTGGATCCCAGAATGGGGCAGAGTCACAGTCAATTCATAGTCAATATGTAAGAAAGAAATTTTTGTTGTGGCAAGCCACTGAAATTGGTTTGAAATTGCTTATTACCACAGCACAACTTAGCCACAGCTAACTGATACAAATATCTATAAAAACATCTGGTTGCAATAGTACTGAAAGTCCTAGCCAGAGAAATTAGGCAACGGAAAGAAATAAAAGGGACGCAAATAGGAAAATAAGAAGTTAAATTGTCTGTTTGCAGACAACATGATCTTATATGGAAAATGCTAAAGACTCCATCAAAAATTTTCAAAACTAATAAATGAATTCAGTAAAGTTACAGGACACAAAATCCAACATAGAAAAACCAATGGCATTTCTATACACTAACAAATTATTCCAAAAAGAAATTAAGAAAACAATCCAGACCAGGAGCAAGGGCTCATGCCTGTAATCCCAGCACTTTGGGAGGCTGAGGTGGGAGAATTACTTGAGCCTGAAAGTTCAAGTCCAGCCTGGGCAACACAGTGAGACTCCATCTCTACAAAATAAAAAATAAAAATTAGCTGGGCATGGTGGTGTGTACCTGTAGTCCCAGCCACTTTGGAGGCCGAGGTGGGAAGATTGCTTAAGCCCAGGAGGTCAAGGCTGCATGACTGTGCCACGGCACTCCAGCCTAAGCAATAGAGCAAGACCCTGTCTCAAAAAAGAAAATAAAAGAAAAAGAAAACAATCCAATTTACAGTAGCCACAAAAATAATATTTAGGAATAAATTTAACAAAGAAGGTGAAAAATCTATAAACTAAAAACTATAAAGCATTGATAAGAAATTAAAGAAATCATAAATAAAAAGAAAGATATCCTGTCTTCATGGATTGGAAGAATAAGATTGTTAAAATGTCCATACTACCCAAATCAATCTACTACTCAAAGGATTCAATGCAATCTATTAAAATTCCAATGAACTGTTTCACAAAAATAGGAAACACTATCCTAAAATTCATATGAAACCATAAAAGACCCCCAAATAGCCAAAGTACCCCCAAAGACCCCCAAATAGCAAAAAGAACAATGCAAGAGGCATCACACTACCTGATATCAAAATCTACTACAAGCCATAATCAAAGCAGCATGCTATTGACATAAAAACAGATCTGTAGACCAACAAAACAGAATAGAAAGCCCAGAAATAAATCTACATATTTCTGGTCAATTGATTTTCAACAAAGATGCCAATAACACACAATGGGGAAGCGACAGTCTCTTCAATACTGTTGAAAAACAGTATATCCATATGCAGAAGAATGTCACTGGGCCTTTATCTCACTCCATATAAAACAATCCACTGAAAATGGAGTAAGATTTAAATGTAAGACCTGAAACTGTGAAACTACTAGAAGAAAACAAAGGGGAAAAGTTCCATGACATTGGTTTGGGCAATAATTGTTTTGAATATGACCCCAAAAGCATAGGCCACAAAAGCAAAAGTAGATAAATGAGATTACATTAAACTAAAAAGCTTCTGCACAGAAGAGGGAACAATCAACAGTGTGAAAAAGACAACCTATGGAATGGAAGAAAATATTTGTAAACTATGTATCTGATAAGGAGTTAATATCCAAAATATATAAGGAATTCACACACCTCAATAGCAAGAAAAAATTAACCAGATTTTACAATGGGCAAAGGAACTAAATAGACATGTCTCAAAAGAAAACATACAAATGGCCAACAGGTATATAAAAAAAGGTCAGCATCGGCCGGGCGGTGGCCCACGCCTGTAATCCCAGGACTTTGGGAGGCCAAGATGGGTGGATCACGATGTCAGGAGATCAAGACCATCCTGGCTAACACGGTGAAACCCCGTCTCTACTAAAAATACAAAAAAAAAAAAAAAAAAAAAAAAAAGCCAGGCATAGTGGCAGGCGCTTGTAGTCCCAGCTACTCGGGAGGCTGAGGCAGGAGAATGGCGTGAACCCGGGAGGCGGAGTTTGCAGTGAGCCGAGATCCCGAGATCGCGCCTCTGCACTCCAGCCTGGGCGACTGAGCAAGAGACTCTGTCTCAAAAGAAAAAAAAAATCAGCATCACTAATCATTAGGAAAAGGCAAATTAAAACCACAATAAGATATTACCTTATCCTTGTGAGAATGGCTATTACCAAAAAGACCAAAGACAACAAAGTGTTGGCAAGGATGTAGAGAAGAGGGAACCCTGGAACACTGTTGGTGGGAAGGTAAACTAGTACAGCCATTATGGGGAACAGTATGGAAGTTTCTCAAAAAATTAAAAATAGAACTACTCTATAACCCAACGATCCCACTACTGGGTATATATCCAAAGGAAATGAAATCAGTATGTTGAAGAGATATCTGCATCCTATGTCTACTGCAGCATTATTCACAATACCCAAGATATGGAATCAACCTAAGTATTCATGAATGGATGAATGGATAAAGAAAATGTGTATATACACAATGGAATACTACTCAGCCTTAAAAAAGGAGAAAATCCTATTATTTGCAACAACACAGATGAGCCTGGAGGACACTATGTTAAATGAAATAAGCCAGGCACAGAAAGACAAATACCTCCTGATACCACTTACATGTGGAGTCTGAAAAAGATTAACTCATAGAAGCAGACTAGAATGGCAGTTACCAGGGTTAATGAGTGGTGTGGCATCGGGGGATGCTGATCAAAGAATACAAAATTTCAGTTGGGAAGAATAAGTTCAAGAGATCCATTGCACAACATGGTGATTGTAGTGAATAACAAGGTATTCATACTCAAACATTGCTAAGAAAGTAGATGTTAAGTTTTCTCACCACAAAAAAATGGTATGTGAGGTAATGCATATGTCAATTGGCTTGATTTAGCCATTCCATGATGAATACATATATTGAAACATCATGTGGTTGTTTTTTTTTTTTTTGAGACGGTGTCTCGCTCTGTCGCCCAGGCTGGAGTGCAGTGGCACTATCTTGGCTCACTGCAAGCTCTGCCTCCCGGGTTCACGCCATTCTCTTGCCTCAGCCTCCTGAGTAGCTGGGACTACAGGCACCCACCACCACGCCCGGCTAATTTTTTGTATTTTTAGTAGAGATGGGGTTTCACCGTGTTAGCCAGGATGGTCTCGATCTCCTGACCTCGTGATCCGCCCACCTTGGCCTCCCAAAGTGCTGGGATTACAGGCGTGAGCCACCGCGCCCGGCCTCGAAACATCATGTTGTACACTAACATGGTTTGGATGTATGTCCCCTCCAAATTTCATGTTGCATGTGATTCCCAGTGTTGGAGGTGGGGCCTGGTGGGACGTGTTTGGGTAAGAGAGGTGGATCCCTCATGAATGCTTAGTGCCATCCTGGCAGTAATGAGTGAGTTTCTGCTTTATGAGGTCATGTGAGATCTGGTTGTTTCTGGGACCTCCCCCATCTCTCTCTTGCTCTCACTGTCTCCATGTGATACACCGGCTCCCCATTTGCCTTCTGCCGTGATTGAAACTTCCTTGGGCCTCACCAGAAGCAGAGCAGATGCCAGCGCCATTCTTCCTGTACAGCCTGCAGAACCGTGAGCCAATTAAACCTATTTTCCTTATAAATTACCCAGCCTCAGGTATTTTGTATAGCAATGCAAGAATGGACTAATACATATACCATAAATATATTTGGTAAGGTGGGCCAAGAAAAGAAAAAAGAGGGCTGGGCACGGTGGCTTACACCTGTAATCCCAGCATATTGGGAGGCTGAGGTGGGTGGGTCGCCTGAGGTCAGGAGTTCAAGACCAGCTTGGCCAACATGGTGAAACTCCATCTCTACTAAAAATACAAAAAATAGCCGGGTGTGGTGGCATGCACCTGTAATCTCAGCTACTCGGGAGGCCAAGGCAGGAGAATTGCTTGAACCTAGGAGGTGGAGGTTGCAGTGAGCCAAGATCATGCCACTGCACTCCAGCTTGGGTAACTGAGCGAGACTCCGTCTCAAAAAATAAATAAATAAATAAATAAATAAAAAATAATAAAAAAGAGAAGGCATACAAAAATAATAAAAAGAATGAAAAAGGTGACAAAACTCAGATTCTGCACAGAATTAACAGACATTATAGATTATTGTGAATAACTTTATGCCAAGAAGTTTGAAATATATACAAAATGGGGAAAAATTCTTAGAAAATATTACTGTATTACATTGCATATAATAATACTAATACTATTATAATAATTTAAAAACTAGATAAATTGTACAACCATTATAGTAATTGAATCAAGAGATAAAAACTTTCCTCCAAGTAAACAGCAGCACAGATTGTTTCACAGGAGCGTTCTATCAAACATTAAAGGGAAAAATAAATTCCAATTTTAAGCAAACTACTCCATAACATAGAAAAGGAAGTTACATTGCTCACCCATTATATGAAACCAGGATAAACAGACAAGAGAATTATAAGAAGTGAAAATTGCAGGGTTATTTCTTTATGAACAGATGCAAAAATCGTAGAATATTAGCAAATTGACCTAGTATTTTTTTTTTTTTGACAGGGTCTCACTTTGTCACTCAAGCTAAGAGTGCAGTGGTGCAGTCACAGCTCACTACAGCCTTGACTTCTGGGGCTCAGCAATCCTCCCACCTCAGCCTCCTGAGCAACTAGGACTACATATGTGTGCCACCATGCCTTTTTTTTTTTTTAAGAGATGGGGTGCCACAAACTCAGGCTTAAACCATGTTCCCACTTCAGGCTCCCAAAATGCTGGGATTACAGGAGTGAGCCACCGTGCCCAGTCTTGATTTAGTAGTGTTTAAAAAAAACCATCATGGCCAAAATGAGACAAATCATATGATCATCTCAACAGATTCAGAAAAGTCACTCAAGGCTGGGCGCTGTGGCTCACGCCTGTAATCCCAGCACTTTGGGAAGCTGAGGCGGGTGGATCACGATGTCAGGAGATCGAGATCATCCTTCCTAACACGGTGAAACCCCGGCTCTACTAAAAAATAGAAAAAATTAGCCGGGCGTGGTGGCGTGCACCTGTAGTCCCAGCTACTCGGGAAGCTGAGGCAGGACAATGGCGTGAACCCGGGAGATAGAGCTTGCAGTGAGCCGAGATCGCGCCACTGCACTCCAGTCTGGGCAAAAGAGCAAGACTCCGTCTCAAAAAAAGAAAAAGAAAAGTCACTCAATAAAATTGAACCCTCTTCCATAATAAAAACTCTTAATAAACGAGGAACAGAAGAGAATCTTTTTAACCTGATAAAGGGTATCTAACAAAAACCTACAACACTCTCAGAGTTGATGAAAATTTCAAATGGACAACCAGAATGGATGCCTACTATTAACACTTCTGTTCAACCTTGTACTGAATTTCTAGCTAACCATGTAAGACAAGAAAAGGTGAAGGTGTAAGGCTTAGAATGGAAGAAACAAAACCATTATTGCCAAATGCAGTGCCTCACACCTGTAATCCCAACACTGGGATGCCAAGGTGGGTGGATCCTTTGAGTTTAGGAGTTAGAGACCAGCCTGGACAATGTTGTGAAACCCCGTCTCTACAGAAAATACAAAAATTAGGAGGGTGTGGAGGTGCCCACCTGTAGTCCCAGCTACTCAGGAGGCTGAGATGGAAGGATCACTTGAGGCTTAGGTTGTAGGGAGCCGAGATTGCATCACTGCACTCCAGCCTGGGAAACCAAGCAAGACTCTGTCTCAAAAAACAAAAACAAAAAACAACCAAAACCAAAACATTATTATTTGTAGATGACATTTTTAGAAAATTTTACAAAACAGTTTCCTCTGTCAAGTAGATAACATTTTTATCTACATAATAACCCCAAAATATGTGTTAGATAAATTATTAAAAATAAGAGAGTGTAGTCAAGTGGCTAGATATAAAATTGATTTACATAGATTATTGCACTTCTATGCCTCATCAAAAAACAAACAATAACTTAAGAAAAGAAATAATTGGCAGGGCACAGTGGCTCACCTGTAATCCCAGCACTTTGGAAAGCTGAGGTGGGCAGATTACTTGCGGTCAGGTGTTCGAGACCAGCCTGGCCAACATGGCGAAACCCCGTCCCTAGTAAAAATACAAAATTAGCCAGGTGTGGTGGTACACACCTGTAATCCTAGCTACTTGGGAGGCTGAGGCAGGAGAATCGCTTGAACCTGGGAGGCAGAGGTTGCAGTGAGCAATGATGGTGCCACTGGACTCCAGCCTGGATGACAAAGCAAAACTCCGTCTCAAAAAAAAAAAAAAAAAAGGGGGGGACATTTTAGTGAGCTCGAGAGAGAAGCATTTCTGTTTAAATTATTTTTGAAGGGCAAATCATAATTGTATACACTTATTGGGTACAATGGGATGTTTTGATATACATACAAAATATGCAATGATTAATCAGGCTAATTAATATATCCATCACTTCACTTACTTAGGTTTTGTGGTGAGAAGTATTTCTTCAGTAAATTGCAAAGAGATTATATAAGACACAATTATTATTTCAACTTTATGTATAAGAATCTGAAACTTATAGCAGTTAAATTTGTCCAGAGTCACCCAAGCTAACATTCAAACCCCGGAAATGCAGTCTGTGGGCTGTCATTCTTAACCTCAATGCTGTGCAGGCATTTTGTGTGTGTTCCATCCATCAATTCCCTTTTCCCCCTCTTAATTTTTATTACTTATTTATTCATGTCAGATGGGTAATGTGCCCACGTTGTAACAAGGTATGATGCAGTTTGGCTCTGTGTCCCCACCGAAATCTAATGTTGAATCATAATTCCCAGTGTTGGCGGAGGAACCTGGTGGGAGGTGATTGGATTATGGGGGCAATTTCCCCATTCTGTTCTCGTGATAATGAGTGAGTTCTTGTGAGATCTGATGGTTTAAAAGTGTGTGGCACTTCCCTCCTCGCTTCCTGTCTCTCTCTCTCCTGCCACCACGTGAAGAAGGTGCTTCTTCCCCTTCCCCTTCTGCCATGATGGTAAGCTTCCTGAGGCCTCCCAGTCATTCTCCTGTTAAGCCTGCAGAACTGTGAGTCAATTAAACCACTTGTCTTCATAAATTATCCAGTCTCAGGTAGTTCTTTATAGCTGTGTGAAAATGGACTAATACAGGTTTGAGGGAGGCACATCTCAAACATGCGTGTGCAAACCCAATCATCACACTTACGAACTACAAAAGGATCTCCCCATCTCCCTTCTCTTCTTAATCAAGCCTTACCTTTTTCTCACTCTGAATAAACTGTTCCCTGCTTTGCACTCCAGTAGCAGCCTATAGCATTTACTTTATACCTTGCATTATTTTGTTGGGTTTCTCTACATATACATGGGTACATACATAGAGTAGGTTTGGAAAGATAAGCAAGAAGTGTTCACAATGTAGATGATATTATTATTATTAAATTGAGCCGTTTGGGTAAGATGTTGATGATAATAACAATGCTCTCATTTGGTTAACAATAAATATTTCAACTTCACAATATACTCCAATACATAAAACGTCTTAAAAACATCAAAGAGCTGATAAAAGAGTGAAAAATTACAAGACAAAAATATAAGCCTGGGCAACATGGTGAAACCCCGTCTCTACAAAACATATGAAAAATTAGCTGGCCATGGTGGCGCACATCTGTGGTAACAACTACTTGAGAGGCCGAGGTGGGAGGATCACTTGAGCCAGGATCACACCACTGCACTCCAGCCTGGGTGACAGAGTGAGACTCTGTCTCAAACAAAAGGGAAAGGGGAAAGGAAGGAAAGGGAAGGGGAGTGGAGGGGAAGGAAGGGGAGGGGAGGGGGAAGAAAGGAAAGGAAAGGAAAAGAAGGGAAGAAAGGAAAGGAGAAGAAAGGAAAAAGGAAAGAAAAGGAGAAGAAAGGAGAAAGGAAAGGAGAGAGAAGAGGGGAGGGGGGAGAGGGGGAGGGGGGGGAGGGGGGAGGGGGGGAGGGGGAGGGGGGAGGGGGAGGGGAGGGTGAGGGGAGGGTGAGGGGGAGGGGAGGGGGGAGGGGAGGGGAGGGGGGAGGGGAGGGGAGGGGGGAGGGGAGGGGAGGGGAGGGGGGAGGGGAGGGGAGGGGAGGGGGGAGGGGAGGGGAGGGGGGAGGGGAGGGGAGGGGGAGGGGATGGGGGAGGGGAGTGGAGGGGGAGGGGAGGGGGAGGGGAGGGGAGGGGGGAGGGGAGGGGAGGAGAGGAGAGGAGAGGACTCTAAGAGGTAAGTGAAGGACGATAGACACTTTTGCCCTGAAGGCATTTGCCAACCTTAGAGAAATTGTGCTTCAGTTTAGATGACTGAAGCTTCTTAAAAGGAAACCCATTTTCCTTAAAACTAAGACTCTAAGTGCTACATCCTCAAGGTAATGGTAAAGAAGAAATAAATCCATCCCATTCCACTCTACCTCATGTCCAGGGAACCTCAAGAAAAGTTGTCCTTGATATAAACAGAGAAACGGAAAAAATTATCTCTTCGAGGTTATAATTGCAAACTTAGTGCCTTATAGATTGTAACCTATATACCCACATCACCTAAGTAGTTCAAAAAAACTTCAAGTTCAGCTTAAAGTGGTCCTGAACTGGTAATACATTTAGGCACCTAGAAGAAGCAAATGCAAGTTCTTTCTGGAGGAATGTACCTTCACCTAAGGCAGTGCTATCAACCAGGGTGAAAATTTTCACCAAAAAATTTCAAGGAAAATTAGCAACTCACAGTGAAAGTAAATACAGAGTGAAGGAAACAAGGCACAATGAAGGAGTATCAGCAAAAATAATTGACAAAAGACCTATTTTTTGAAAATCAAATATTATAATAGGATTATCAGTCATTTTAGAAAACTATCCTTACACTGAGAAATAAATGATGCATTTTTTTCTTTTCTTTTCTTTTTTTTTTTTTTTTTGAGATGGAGCTTTGCTCTTTTTACCCAGGCTGGAGTGCAATGGCGCAATCTCGGCTCACTGCAACCTCCGCCTCTGGGGTTCAAGTGATTTCTCCTGCCTCAGCCCCCCGAGTAGCTGGGATTACAGGCATTCGGCACCATGCCCGGCTAATTTTGTATTTTTAGTAGAGATGGGGTTTCTCTCCATGTTGGTCAGGCTGGTGTCGAACTCCTGACATCAGGTGACCCACCCACCTCAGCCTCCCAAAGTGCTGGGATTATAGGCATGAGCCACTGTGCCCAGCGATGCACTTTTAATTATATGTAGAAACTGGAAACTCTAAAAATGTAAGCTAACAGGTGTTTCTTCTTTTTCTTTTTTTTTTGAGACAGAGTCTCACTCTGTTGCCCAGTCTGGAGTGCAGTGGCGCAATCCTGGCTTACTGCAACCTCCGCCTCCCAAGATCAAGTGATTCTTCTGCCTCAGCCTTCCGAGTACCTGGGATTACAGGCATACGCCACCATGCTTGGCTAATGTAGCATTTTTAGTAAAGATGGGGTTTCACCATGTTAGTCAGCCTTGGCTTCCCAAAGTGTTGGAATTACAGGTGTGAGCCACTGCACCTGGCCAACAGGTTTTTTTTTAACATTAGAAAATTTCTCAAAATGAAAAATACAGTAATCATAATTAAAGTTGATAATTTGATAATCAATTTTAACAGAATTGATTCAGAAGAAGAGAGAATTAATGAACTAGAAGATAGGGTGGACGAAGTTATTCAAACTACAACAAAGAAAGCAAGAGACGTGCTGGGCACGGTGGCTCACACCTGTAATCCCAGCACTTTGGGAGGCCGAGGCAGGTGGATCACAAAGTCAGGAGATCAAGACCATCCTGGCTAACACGGTGAATCCCCGTCTCTACTAAAAATACAAAAAAATTAGCCGGGTGTGGTGGCAGGCACCTGTAGACACAGCTACTCGGGAGGCTGAGGCAGGAGAATGGCATGAACCCGGGAGGCGGAGCTTGCAGTGAGTTGAAATAGCGCCACTGCCCTCCAGCCTGGGCAACAGAGTGAGACTCCATCAAAAAAAAAAAAAAAAAAAAAGCAAGAGATGAAAAAAATGAAAGCCAGGTTAAGGAGAGGGTAGAGAGAATGGGATAGATGCAATATTTGAAGAGATTAATGGCTGAGAATTGTCCACAGCTGATGAAAGACACCAAGCCATAAATTTGAGAAGTCCAACAAATCCCAATATAAATTTAAAAATACACATCTATTAAAACTGCAGAACACCAAAGACATAAATATAATAAAAGCAGCCAGGAGGTGGGATATGGAATGGAGTAGGGAGAATATATTCAAATAAGCAGCGTGCAAACAGCTAATTTTTTTTTTTTTTTTTTTTTTTTGAGACGGAGTCTTACTCTATCACCCAGGCTGGGGTGCAGTGGCGCGATCTTGGCTCACTGCAACCTCTGCCTCCTGGGTTCAAGCAATTCTCCTGCCTCAGCCTCCTAAGTAGCTGGGATTACAGGCACTCGTCACCATGCCTGGCTAATTTTTTTTATTTTTAGGAGAGACGGGGTTTCTCCACGTTGGCAAGGCTAGTCTCGAACACCTGACCTCAGATGATTCACCTGCCTTGGCTTCCCAAAGTGCTGGGATTACAGGCATGAGCCACCGTGCCCAGCCAAACAGCTGAGTTTTTAATAGCAACAGTGGAAGTCAGAAGACAATGGAATAATACTTTCCTTTTTTGTTTTGTTTTGTTTTGTTTTTGCAAAGCACTAACCAAGAAGCAGGGAATACACTACTACACTAAAAGATAAAATACAAAGTCTTTACTCAGAAAAAAATTCTTGTAAGAATGAAGGCAGTGGGAGGTTGAGGCTGCAGTGAGCTGTGATTGCACCCCTGCACTCCAGGATGCCAGAGCGAGACCCTGTCTCAAAAAAAATAAAAAATAAAGAATGATGGCAAAATAAAAATGTTTCCAGAAAACAAACAGAGATCATTCACTAACAGAAAAGAAACATTAAAGGAAATTCTAAATGATACATTAAGACAGAAGGAAATGGAATCAAATGAAAGGTCTGAGACGCAAGAAGGAATAGTGAGGAAGAAATATGGTAAGTCAGGCACTTTGGCTAATGCCTATAATCCCAGCATTTTGGGAGGCTGAGGTGGGAGGACTGCTTGAGCCTAGGAGTTCGAGATCAGCCTGGGCAACATAGAGAAACTATGTCTCTACAAAGATTAGCCAAGCATGGTGGTATACTCCTGTAGTCCCTGCTACTCAGGAGGGAGGATCACTTGAGCCCAGGAGGTGGAGGCTGCAGTGAGCCAAGATTGTGCCACAGCACCCCAGTCTGGTGACAGAGCAAGACCTTATCTCTTTGAAAAGAAGAAAGAGAGAAAGAGAGGAAGGAAGGAAGGAAGGAAGGAAGGAAGGAAGGAAGGAAGAGAGGGAGATAAATAAGCTAGATGGGGGTCGTGGAAGTCAGAAGTCAGAATCCACTAAGGAGTATGTAAAACTTATCTGCTGAATCAAAACAATTAATTAAAAATTTATTTAAAAATTTTAAGGGCCAAGCATGATGGCTCATGGCTGTAATCTCTGTATTTGTGAGGCCAAGATGGGATTGCTTGAGACCAGGAGTTTGAGACAAACCTGGGCAACACGGGGAGACCGCATCTCTACAAAAAAAAAAAAAAAAAAAAATTAGCCAAGGCATGGTGGGGCATGCCTATAGTCCCAGCTACTTGGGAGGCTGAGGCAGGAAAATCGCTTCAGCCCAGGAGGATGAGGCTGCAGTGAGCCATCATCGTGCCACTGCACTCCAACCTGGGCGACAGAGTGACCTGTCTAAAAAAAAAAAAAAAATTTTAAGTAATGTGATAATATATGGTAAATATCAATGAATAGGCCAAGTGTGGTGGCTCACACATATAATCTCAGCACTTTGGGAGGCTGAGGTGGGAGGACCACTTGAGCCCAGGAATTGAGCCCTGGGCAACATGGTGAAACCTTGCCTCTACAAAAACAAAAACAAAAACAACAAAAATTTGCTGGACATGGTGGCCTGTGCTGGTAGTTCCAGCTACTCAGGAGCCTGAGGTGGGAGGATTGCTTAATTCGGGGAGGTGGAGGTGGACGTTGCAGTGAGCAGAGATCATGCCACTGCACTCCAGAGTGAGACTCTGTCTCAAAAAAAAAAAATTGACCACATTATAACTGTAATGTCGTCAGGTTCAAAATAAAAACAGATGAGAATTAAAAATGGCAAAAATAACAAAAGTTGAATGGAGCTAAATAGAACTTAAACTGTGTGTAGCATTGTTAGTTTATGACACTGGGACTCAGCATTTCTATTTCATTGAGCGTTTTCTTTTGGTCTATTAATCAGTTGTTTTCTTTATTTCTGCTAACATGTAAAAGAAAGCTTATTTGCTGTGAGGTATATAAAATTATGTATGTACACCTCAATATTAATTCTATTTTCTAATTATATATTTGTAAACTGTTCTATGTTCTTACCATTCTTGTCTTCTTGGTCCATCCTAGACTTAGTGGAGTATTAAAATCTCCTACTTTGTTCATGTTTCTGTCCATTTCTTCTTGTATTCTAACAGATTTTGCTTTGTGCACTTTGTTGTTTTTGACAAATCTGGTTTTATTAAGCCTCTGCTCTCAATCTTGCAATGATTTTCCATTATATGTGGAATAAAAATCTAAAACACTTGTCAAGTCCTACAAAAAGCCTATATGATCTGGTTCCTGGCTACCTCATTTCCTGCCATTCTTTCTGCCAATTTATTTATTTATTTTTGTTGAGACAGTCTCACTCTGTCGCCCAGGCTGGAGTGCAGTGGCATGATCTTGGCTCACTGCCATCTTCACCTCCTGGGTTCAAGCGACTCTCCTGCCTCAGCCTCCCAAGGAGCTGGGACTACAAGCGTACGCCACAATGCCTGGCTAATTTGTGTATTTTCAGTAGAGGTGGGGTTTCGCCATGTTGGCCAGGCTGGTCTTAAACTCCTGACCTCAAGTGATCTGCCCGCCTTGGCCTCCCAAAGTCCTGGGATTACAGGTGTGAGCCACTGCGCCCCACCTCCAATTTTCTTAAACATGCCAAACACATGCCTATTTTGGGCCTTTAGTGGCTACTCCTGGAGCCTGGAAAGCTCTTGTCCCAACTATTTTCCTGGCTCAATCCCTAAGACTTCATTCAAGATGCTGCTCAAATATCTCCTAAGAAAGACTATCTCTAGTCTCCCTGTGTCAAAATCACATCCCCACCACCCCCCATACTTTCTCTGCTTTTACTATTTTATCATCTTCATACAATGTATCACTGCCGTAGTCCCCCCTTATCCTTGGTTTCAGTTTCCTGTGGTATATTTTGAGAGAGACCACATTCACATAACTTTTATTACAATATTATTCATTATTGTTAATCTCTTACCGTGCCTTATAAATTAGGCTTTATCACAGGCATGTGTGTAAAGGAAAAAGCATGGAATATATCGGGTTTGGCACTATCCCGGGTTTCAGATATCCACTGGGGGTCTTGGAACATATTCCCCATGGATTACTGTGGGATCCTGTGCTTGAAAATTACGTATTTATCATCTTCAGTATAATGTGTTATGGGGGTAGAAACTTCATTGTTGTGTTCACCAATGTATCTCAAGCTGGTACACAGTATTCAACAAATATCTGCTGAATGAATGAAACGTATTGCTTTATTATTTGGTTGTTCCTCTTATCAATATTAGTTATCTTCTAGAATGTGGTTTTGCTTTCAGTTCTACTTTGATATTAATACTGTCACCATCATTTTTTGTTCATGAAGGCTTGTCTACTTTTGCCTGTATCTTAATTTTTACTCTCAGTTTGTGTTTCTCTATTCCAAGCAGCAAATGTTGCATATATTTTCATGTTGTTTTTATTTTTTTTTTTATTTTTTTGAGACGGAGTCTCGCTCTGTCACCCAGGCTGGAGGGCAGTGGAGTGATCTCAGCTCACTGCAACCTCCGCCTCCCTAGTTTAAGCAATTCTTCTGCTTCAGCTTCCTGAGTAGCTGGGATTACAGGCACCTGCCACCATGCCCAGATAATTTTTTTATTTGTGGTAGAGATGGGGTTTCACCATGTTGGCCAGACTTGCCTTGAACTCCTGACCTCAAATGATCCGCTCACCTCGGCCTCCCAAAGTGCTGGGATTACAGGCGCGAGCCACCGCGTCTGGCCTTCATGTTGTTTTTTAATTCAAATTGTCTTTTATATATGATATTATATATGATATTAAGCATATATATAAATTGTCTTTTATATATGATATTAAGCATTTCCATTTATCCAGTTATTTCTGTAATCCTACATTATGTTTTATAAATTTTGTTTTCTTAGTATTTCATTCCCTCTGCTATTTGATAAAACTTACTTTCTCAGACTACATGACATGCTAGCTAATGGCAAAGGGATAGGAAATGGGAAGTGGAGGACATTATAAAATACCAATCACAGCTTCTTGACCAATGGAAGCAAGCAAAGTCTGTACTAATCCCCATTTATTCTTTATCCTGGTGTGTGTGTGTGTGTCTATGAAACATTTTCAACCAATTTCTTCTTTTTACTCTGTTTTCCCTTGATGATTAAATTTGTTTGTTGGTGGTAAATTTTATAATTTGGTCCTTAGGTTACAGAATATCACGTTGAGATTTCTGACTGAACTAGAAGAATAATGAACACCACTGAGAAACCCAGAGATTGATCAGACTTAGCAACTTCCCTCTGGAGGAGAGTATGCATTTTTTATTTTGTTTTCTTTTGTTTTGTGACAGGATCTCACTGCAGGCTGGATTGCACTGGTGTGATCTTGGCTCACTGCAGCCTAGGCCTCCTGGACTCACTCAGGCGATCCTCCCACCTCAGCCTCCCCAGTAGCTGGGACTACAGGTACCTGCCACCATGCCCAAGTAACTTTTCTGTAGAAACGGGGTTTTGTCACGTTGCCCAGGTGGGTCTCAAACTCCTGGGCTCAAGCGATCCTCCCACTTCAGCCTCCCAAAGTGCTGAGATTGCTATGCAGCGCCTAGCAAAGTACATATTTTTGTTTAAATGAGAGAAGCTGCATTATTTCAAGAGGGAGAATGGTGGTATAGCTACTGCTGTTGTTTGGGAGTATGGCTAGAGGTATGTATAAAAAAATGTTGACTACTGGCCGGACGCCTATAATCACAGCACTTTGGGAGGCTGAGGCGGGTGGATCACCTGAGGTCAGGAGTTCAAGACCAGCCTGGCCAACATGGTGAAACCCCGTCTCTGCTACAAAAATTAGCTGGGCGTGTTGGCGCATGCCTGTAATCCCAGCTACTCAGGAGGCTGAGGCAGGAAAATCGCTTGAACCCAGGAGGTGGAGGTTGCAGTGAGCCGAGATTGCACCACTACACTCCAGCGTGGGCAATAGAGTCAGAACCCATCTCAAAAAAAAAAAACAAATGTTGACTACCAAGGTGAACGTCTGTGGACAGAACAGATTAGAACTCTGCATCTCCTTTGAGTATACTTTTGTGTTAGTACACTTTCCAGATTTCCCTGAAGCTAGGGTTCTAGATGCAAACTTAGTTTCTCCATCTAACTGCATGGTGCCAGATTTTTTCTATAGCAGTGTCTTGTTGTTCAGCCACTTGCTTTGTAGGTGTCAAGAGAGTTTTTTGTGGAAATAGTAGTGGCAGCAACTTCCTTACTGGTGGACAACAACTTTAACAGTGTGTTCTTGAAGTCAAAAGTCCAAGGTAGGCTTCCTGACTTCCTCTCTTCTTGGTTGGAGCAGAAGTAGTAGCATTTCTGGCTGGTCCGGCTGGTCATGTTTATGGTGCAATCTTTCCTGGAGACTCATCATAGAGCCCTATCTAACCATTCTGTAGACATCTAGTTTCCTATATTAAATGCTTTCCTGCTTATGTTAATGTTTTTTGATTCTTAAATCCAGACCCTGATCGATAAACCAAAAATTCAAAAATTTTTTTTCCAGCTAAATTTCATTTAAATGAGTTGTTCAAATGTTCATTTAGCCTCTTTTCACTGAGTAAGAAACTTAGTTTTGTAAATAGTCTTTGGCATTAACTATCCTTGATTAGTCTGAGCATATATGATACAAAATGTAACGCCTCTATTCCCAGCACTTTGGAAGGCTGAGGCGGGAGGATCACTTGAGCCCATGAGTTGGAGACCAACCTGGGCAACATAGGGAGACCCCGTCTCTACAAAAAAAAAAAAAATTTATATATAGTCAAACAAGTTATTTCATCTCTTAAGGCAAAGAGCTCTCTGTCTGTGGTTCAACACATTGTTATCCATTGTGCAAAAATGATCATTGCCATGCTCTGATAGTTTTAAAATGATCAGACAGGAAATTCATTATATTGCAAACTGGTGTTCAGAAATGTTAGGATTTTCAGTATTTTTATTTTCCAAACATTATTTTAAAAGAACATTAAAAGCATTAGAAATACAAATCTTGCCTAATGGTTAACATACGAACAATTATTATAAAATGTTTAAAATACATCACATACTTTGCATCACAGTAAGCATCAAGAGAACTAATTAACATATCCTGATAATTAATCATATTCAACTCAATTCTCATTACTTTTAGTTCTCATTTTAGCCCTTATGAAGAGATAAGTTATATATTTCTACCTCCACCTGTATCATCATGACACCTTTATTATGATAACACAGGTAGAAGTAGACATATATAACTTACGAAGAAAGTTATGTCTCTATAGATATAGAGATATAGATACGGACGGGGGCTACGAATCGAGCCCACTATGTATTTCATGCAATTTATAACAATAATTTTTTTAACTTTTCTTTTGGAGATAATTTTTTGATGAGCATAAAGAGACAATACCTCATATGCACCTGCTTAGTTTTCTTTGTGCTGTAATTTTTACCTCCCAATGATGGGCCTCATGCCAGTCAAATCATCTCAAACTCAAACGTCACACAGAAAACCTGCCATTTTAAATTTTATAAATAGAAATTACTTTTGTGTTAATATTTTATTATATCACATTTGAAATGCCTAGCCAATTTTTGTATTTTTAATAGAGACAAGGTTTTTTGCGTAGCCAAAAAAATAGATATATGCCTTTAAAAATGTGATGCTTGATTAATGTTGTCTTCATTATAAAGCTGTTTGGCATACTGGGGTAAATACTAGGTTTTGAATTAAGACAAAAATCTAATTCCTAATTTGCCACAATTCTTTGTACGATCTTGGGAAAGAATATTAGATTTCTTAATTCTTTTTTAAAAAGAGATAATAGGCCAGTGCACTGGCTCACGCCTGTAATCCCAGTACTTAGGTAGGCCGAGGTGGGTGGATCACAAGGTCAGAAGTTTGAGACCAGCCTGGCTAACTTGGTGAAACCTTGTCTCTATTAAAAATACAAAAATTAGCTGGGAGTGGTGGTGCGTGCCTGTAGTCCCAGCTACTCGGGAGGCTGACACAGGAGAATCGCTTGAACCTGGGAGGCGGAGGTTGCAGTGAGCCGAGATCGTGCCACTGCAGTCCATCCTGGGCAACAAGCATGAGACTCCATCTTAAAAAAAAGAAGAGGGAAAAAGGGAAGGAGGGAGGGAGAAAGGGAAAGAAGGAGGGAGTAGGTAGGCAAATCAGTCTAAAAGGTGAACTTAAAAACAAAATAATTCGAGGCTGCCCCTGGGTGTGGCAAGAAAAAAATTTAGAAGAAAAAGAAACAAAAGAAAATCTATGCCTATTTAAATTTCAAAAATAGAAATAACTGATCAATACTGAAAGGTAACAGTTATAAGATAAGGTTGAGCAGAGTTCTAATTGAATATCTATTCTGTCTTCTCCATACCTCTCATGACCCCTGTATTTGGGGACAGCTGAGGGAGGAAACTATAAATTAAATGCCTTTCAGCTGGATGTGGTTTCTCATGCCTGTAATCCTAGCACTTTGGGAGGCCGAGGTGGGTGGATTACTTGAGGCCAAGAATTCAAGACCAGCCTGGCTATCATGGTGAAACCCTGTCTCTACCAAAAATACAAAAATTAGCCAGGAGTGGTGGCGGGCACCTGTAATCCCAGCTACTCTGGAGGCTGAGGCAAGACAATCGCTTGAACCTGGGAAGCGGAGGTTGCAGTGAGCTGAGATCATGCCACTGCACTTTAGCCTGGGTGACAGAGTAAGACTCTGTTCCTACAAAAAAAAAAAAAAAGACTTTTACGCAAAGGAACAAAGTACCTTCCAATCTGCAATAATAACTCTTGAATATAACAATTTATAAAGATAGGTGTTGTATATTGATGCTCATCTTGTGTGTCTAACATTTAAAAACCTAGTGAGTTCAAATACTAACTGTATACTGAAAATATTTTTACATAAAAATATGAGTTCACAGTTGTTATGCTAGGAATCTCAGAGCATATAGTAAAATTAGTTTCAGGTATAGAAATACTTAAATCTATTTTTTCTTTCTGCCCATTTCCACTTTAAGATTAATGGGAGAGAAATAAAATGATTAGCTTGAAAATAGATTATCTTGAGAATTTTTCTACCATAATAATAAATAAAGACAAAAAAGAAGTCATTTCTAAATAGTTACTTGAATACTGTCAGGTGGTTAGTAAACTCTTCTCACACAGAAGGAAAACATAAATCAAAACATTCCCAGTCTTATCTGTAAACCTTGTTAAGCAATAATAAATATTGCCCAATGCATGACAGGAGTCCACACTGTTTTCCACAGAACACCGAGATGATTACAGCAGTGCCTTCTCTCCTGGGAACAGGGCACCTCTACCATAGATGCAGCCCTCTTCACTAGGCTTCTTGAATAAGATCATTCAGAAACAATTCACTTTTGGGCCAGTGGGGGTGGCTCATGCCTGTAATCCCAGCACTTCGGGAGGCCGAGGCAGGCAGATCACCTGAGGTCAGGAGTTCAAGACAAGTTCAAGACCTGTCTCTACTAAAAAATACAAAAATGAGCTGGGCATGGTGGCACACGCCTGTAATCCCAGCTACTCAGGAGGCTGAGGCAGGAGAATCACTTGAGCCCGGGAGGCGCAGGTTGCAGTGAGCAGAGATCATGCCACTGCACTCCAGCCTGGGCAACAGAGCAAGACTCCGTCTCAGGAAAAAAAAAAATAAATAAATAATTCACTTTTAACAAGCAAAAATATATTTCTTTTCTTTCTTTCTTTCTCTTTTTTTCATTTTTTTGAGATGACATCTCGCTCTTGTCACCCAGGCTGGAGTGCAATGGCACGATCTCAGCTCACTGCAACCTGTCTCCCAGGTTCAAGCGATTCTCTTGCCTCAACCTCCCGAGTAGCTGGGATTACAGGTGCTTGCCACCATGCCTTGCTAATTTTTGTGTTTTTAGTAGAGACGGGGTTTCATCATGTTGGCCAGGCTGGTCTCGAACTCCTGACCTCAGGTGATCCACCCGCCTCAGCCTCCCAAAGTGCTGGGATTACAGGCGTGAGCCACCATGCCCGGCCCAAATATATTTCTTTTCAAAAAAATTGTAAACCTACTCAATTGACATAAAACATATCTATAATAAGAAATGGCAATAATCATAATACTATATTCTTAGTTGACTGTCCTATGAAAGAAAAGTACCTAATACCTGTGTGAGTGTTTTTGGTAAAGACAGAGTTATCACCTTTTCTGCCTTAAGAATATATATATTTCTGGCTAAGCGCGGTGGCTCATGCCTGTAATCCCAGCACTTTGGGAGGCCGAGGCAGGCGGATCACCTAAGGTCAGGAGTTGAAGACCAGCCTGACCAACACAGAGAAACCCCGTCTCTAATAAAAATACAAAAATTAGCCGGGCATGGTGGCATGCGCCTGTAATCCCAGCTACTTGGGAGGCTGAGACAGGAGAATCACTTGAACCCGGGAGGTGGTGGTTGCGGTGAGCCGAGGTCATGCCATTGCACTCCAGCCTGGGCAACAAGAGTGAAACTCCGTCTCAAAAAAAAAAAAAAAAAAAAAAGAATATATACATTTCCTTTAGAGACAGGGTCTTGCTGTGTTGCCCAGGCTGGACTCATAATCCCGGGTTCAAGTGATCCTCCTGCCTCAGCCTCCCAAGTAGCTAGGACTACAGGTGCACGCCACTGCACCCAGCTAACAATATATTATTTATTCAAATCAACCTGCTACCAACAAGGTGTAGTGTTCCCGATTTCAACACTTCAAAAAATCAAAATTTACAGTTCAATTAATAAAAATAACACCTCAGCAAAAATCATATCTTCACATTCTTTAAAAAAAAATCCAGTCAATATCTTATTTTGAAGTCACATAACACTGACTCAAATCATGATAATCGGTTGACTTTCTACTTTAACACAGTAGCTTCATTCCTGGCATCTATTTAAAGGCTCGGTACAAAAGACTGGGGCAAAGAGCGGGGTAAAAAATCTAAAACTTTCACATCAAATCTTAAGATGTCAACAAACTACAAAGCAAATCAACAGATACGGACACATCAGATGAAAGAAAACCATAACTGCCAACTTTTCAGTTGAATCTTGTAGGTTTTGATCCGCCATTGATCTCAAGTTAGAATAAAGTCCATTACTATCAGAAACAAAAACTGTTTACATAAGATCCTATAGCCTCCATGACTTTAAACGGAGGGGACTGGAATCTGCTTGGCTGAAGTGCTGTCATATTCCTGCATTAAGTCATTAGTGGTGTGATAATGCATGGCAATATATGAATTGGCAAATCCAAAAGAGTTTACTGGCTGTAAGTTACATGGGCTGCTCTCCTCCTGGGAAGGGCTGCTGTTATAGATGCTGTAGTAAGGTTCAATCCGAGTGTTGATGGGGGTTGAGCTGCTCTGACCACAGTGTTGATGTCCAGCAGAGATCTTGGGACTCACCATACTTTCTTTTGAATGACTTGGGCCACAAGCCTGGTCCACAAATTTCTTCTGTGGCTTTGGAGATAACATGTAGGCAGAGTTTGTTTCATGATGGGAGGATTTGTTTCTGTTGACTTCGAGGTTCCCTTTTCCCATGGCTCGAAGTCGAGTCTTTTGTTTGCAGCAGAAAAAACCCAGGCCTATGTATTGGAGGCACCAGAGCACTTTCCTTCTCAGCCCTGCACTGTTCCGAGAATAAATAAAAGGGTTTAATCCTGACTTGAAAAATATAAGAGTAAATCCAAACAATTCAAACTGGTAAAGAATGAAGCTCCCATTGCTGGAGAGAACCACCTGTACCAAGGAAATCCCCAGTGGAAGACAGCACACCAGGACTGACAGCACAATGATCACACAGGTGACCACGGCTTTGGAATCCTTGGCAGTGGAGAGGTTGATGGCTGATACGAGCTGGAGTCGGCTTGCTGCAGGGGTGACCAGTTGGTTGGGACTCTTGGTATATCCACGGGTCTGAACGTGCTGCAGTTTTTTGTAATTCTGGTTCCTATATAGAGCCGGCATGGCACACTGGATGGGATCTCCACCTCCCTGCACAGGGACCCCCATGAAAGGCTGTGGTCTGGAAGCATCAACTGTGATTACAGGGGGGCACTTTCTGACTTGAGCGTTCTTCCGCAGGGTCTGAGCAATCATGATGTAAGAGACAGAGACCACAGCAACACACAAGGTGAAGTCGACCACATAGAGAGACAAAATGGCTTTCCCTTTTCCAGCAATCAGACTGGACATGGGAAGACAGAGGTGGGACTTGCTGGTTTTCAAGGTAGCCAAGGTGGCAAGGGTGAAACTGGTGGCCCAGAGAAGCAGGGTGAGGAGTACGGTGCAGGGAAAGGAGGCCGTGCGATTAGGCTGTTTCCCCAACACCATCCGGAGCCGGTGCAGGGCGATCACTGCCACTGTCTTCAGGGACATGATGATGAAGCCTGAACTGGTGAGATGGAAAGTGAAGCAGAAAGCATCCGGGATACTACTGGCTGAGCTGAAGAATAACACAAAGGTGAACATGGGGGCTGTCACTCCACAAATGAAGAGGTCACAGAAGGACAGGTTCAGGATCATGAAATCAAAGTTGGTTCTGAATTTCCTGAAGGCTGGATCGAAGAAGGACAAGAAGACAATGAAGTTGCCATAGGAACCCAGGCAGAAGATGACCGCCAGTAGAAAAGTACAGGTCACCAAGGTGGCTGTGTGGATGAGATCCTGAAGACCCTCCTGGAGAGAGGTGCTGTTTCCTTCCTGTGAGTGAGGCACATGGAGCGAGGTGGCATTGGGGGCATCCTGAAGGTGGCCTGTTGAGTTCATTTTCGGAGAGAAATGTCTCCTTCTTCTGCTCCCCCAAAATACTCAGTGAGTCAGGGCCTCAGCTCACAGATGAACAATATGTGACAAAAGAGGCCCAAGACAGATAAGCCTACACACAAAAATGCACACCCAGAAACAGAAAGGGATTAATGTAGAAACAGAAAGGAATTCATACAGTGATCTCATTATTAGTAGTAGTATGAGTACTAGTATCTCTCACCTTGAGAGAAAAATTTATTCATTTATTAGCAATGGGGTCTTACCATGTTGCCCAGGCTGGACTTGAACTCCTGTGCTCAAGCAGTCCCCCTGGCTTAGCTTCCCAAGTAGCTGGGACTACAGGCATGCACCACCAAACCCAGCTCTCTCTCTCTCTTTTTTTTTTTTTAACAAAACACTAGAATTTTTCAGCTCTGATTTGGTGCATAGAAAGCATTTCTCCTCACAAAGGCCAACACAGAAAAAGATACAAATACATTCATCCAGCTAATATTTAGTTTTATGACACAGAGGTTTTCAAACAAGTTTAAGTGTCACCTGAAGAGCATGTTAAAAAGTTTAAGTTATCACTTGGAGAGCAGATTCCTTGGCCTCGCCCCTTGTGATTCTGTTTGAGGGGTGTGCAGATGTTACTTTTAGAAACACTTCTGTGTCAGGCACTGAAGATATACAAGAACGTAATCTCTCCACCAAAGAGATCACAATCTAGTTGGAGATCAATCTAACTATGTAATAATTACAGCCTAATAAGGTTGCAGGGTGCTATGAGAGCATGGAAGGGGGGAACCTACCCCAACATGGAAAGGGAGCTGGGAAAGGATAAAGGGAGCTTTAGCAAGCACGGGCCAGCTGGATGAAAGGTCGGGGGTATGGAGTGGGGACAGACAGGCTAAGAGAAGTGGGGGTAGGTCTTTGCAGCAGAAGCACTGTGGCAAAAAACTGCATGTGCTTGAAATATAGGCTGGAGGGTATTGTTGATGCATAATGTGGCCCTTCACATAATGCCCATAAATCATTAACAAACCCTGTTTCGTTCCCTACGAAGAATCCTTTATTTCCCAGTATTTATAATTTTTCCCCCAGCTTGCAATTTCTTGGCCAATTAACTACATATTCTCCTTTGGAAAAAAACCTCGTGTAGGACTACATGTGAGACGGAAAACTGGAAGTAACCAAGGATGTTGGAATTATACTAGAAATTTACAAGGTGCAAAGCACCACATTGTAAAGTCTAAACTGCTATATAAATGTGAGTTACCATTATCCCAACAAGAATATCCTGATGGTGGAGCAGGAGGCATGCACCCATTCCTGCATTCGTTCGCTCAATTTATATTGATTATGTGCATACCATATGCCAGCATTACGCCAGGTGCTAGGTGCTACGATGAGTAAGGCAGTCTCTACTTTAAAAGAATAACTTCTTGCTCCTTTTTCCTAACTTTTTTTTTGCTATTTTGCAATGAGACTTAATGTGCACTCACACAAATCTACATTGTCCCAAATCCCAAAGTCCTGCATGGGTTGGTGCCCAACCTGCTCCCAGCAGATGCTTCTGGTGGGACCGACTAAGCTGTTCCTTGGAGACAGCACTATGTTCTTGACAACCAAAAAGGGTTTGCCTTAATCTAGAATTTTAGGAACAATAAGTGGCACTGCAGAGGTCCAGGGCTGATGTTCAGTGTACTTAACCACCAGCTCAAGCTGGATTCCAGAAGCCTCCAGCTGTTAACCCTTTAGTTGCCAGATCAAGGGGGTACAGCGGAATGAACCAGGTCAGTCAGGGATTACCTGGGGCTCCAATTAGCAGCTATGGACTACCCAATACAGAAGTCTCTCCACATTTAACAACAGATACAGCCATGCCAGTGACTATCAGACATATACCAGTCCTGGGAAATCCATATAATTGACTGGTGTCCTTAGTCAAGGAAAAAGATAACTTAATCTATATTCTTAACATTCATATGGTACAGATCAGGACGATATGGTGAATTTGTCCACTGGAAAGTGAGACCAACTTTTCTATACTTTCCTTTTAAATAAAAGTTCCATAAGAGAAGAAAATCCTGAACTTTTGTTTCTTGATGGTTAGAATTTTTTAAAAATAGTACCAGATAGCTCTATTTCCACTTAAAGGCTGTATATTTGTTTCTGAACACTTTTGATACCTATGTAATGAGAAAGACAATTTTTTACTGTTTTTAAAAGTTGCTAACAGGAGGATTACAGCTAATTTATGAAAAGGGAAGTAGAAGAGAAAACAATTTGAGGAGGCAGGAAGAGCAGGGAGGTGATACTGGTGTCTCTAACCCCCTTATCTCCAAGGGTTTCCTCTTTGGAGGCAGAGAGATGAAGAGGGGTGAAGAGGGATGCAGGAATTTGGCCTGGGGAAATTAGAAGAATGAGGAGTCTGGAATTAGGATGCTAAGAGAAATGAAAAGTAACTAGGTAATAATGAAGCGGGATGATGGAAGTTATGAAGACCTCAGGCTAAGAGATATTTGGAAAAAGGGATTAGGAGAAAAATGAGATGATGAAGCACTAACATTAGTCAAGAATAGGAGGCAGGAGGAAAAAAGGTGATTTGGGGTAGAGGAGAGGCAACTTTCACGTTTTGTACAGTTACATTTTTTCAACAAATTTTAAATTTTTCAATATATATATTTTTAATAGAGATGGAGTCTCACTATGTTGCCCTCACTGGTCTCCAACTTCTGGGCTCAAGCAATCTGCCTGCTTTGGCCTCCCAAAGTGCTGAGATTACAGGTGTGAGCCACTGTACCCAGCCTTCGATAAATTTAAAAAAATAAGAATTCCAGGTCAGGAAATAACAATGGCAGTATAATTATCAGCATCATTATTAGTATATTAATTTTATCAAGTGCTTATGATGTGCCAGGTACTTTTCTCAATGTTCCACACTATTAGCTTATTGAGTCCTCATAACAACCCTGAAATACTTGATATAACATCTCCATTTTGCAGATGAGGAAACCAAGTCAAAGAGAGGTTATCTAAAGTGGTGGAACATGGATTTGAATCTAAGCACTTGCTCTTCCACACTCTTCACCACCATGCTAACCCGAACAACAAAAAAACCTTTTTGGGAGGCATCCCCAGGTCAGAAGTATTAAGTGGTTATTACACACCAGGCACCTATTCTAGAGGCTTTACATAAATTATCAAGCTTTATTTCATTCTCACAATAATCCTATAAATAGGTATTGCAATCCCTTCCCCACTGAAACTTTCTGGAATCCGAAATTCTGATACACCTATATAGCTATATCTACATCTATGTAGATACAGATAGATAGACAGACACACACACACACACACACACACACACACACACACACACACACATTCTTCTATGTATCTAACTGTAGTTCACATATAAAGTAATCATAAATCACTCCTATTGAGATAATTAGAAAAAAAGGAATCATGGGCTGGGAAGAGAAAAGGAAGAAAAAGCAGAGGACAGAATAGGCGAAAAGGTTTGCAAAAAACTTTAGTATAACAGAAATCAAGAAAATGGAGGGAAAGTAAACTCAGGTCTTAGTAGTAACTCCTGAGACTTTAAGAAAAAGGAGGCTGTGACCATAATTTGGAATGACATGATGACGGCAGAAAATAAAAGTGGTTTTGGAAGGGGAATAAATTAATACTGCTTTGCTACTCATAAATATTCAATAAAGGTTACCCATGTTATTTGCAATGCAAACATACAAGCTACTCTTTATCTCTGGGACGGAGAATAGGTTATAGAAGAAGATGTGATTAAAGTCACAAAATCAGAACGATTTTAAGCTGGAACACCAGTCTTAAGCATGCATATTAGCTGCAGTAAGAATGAATTCACATGCATATTCTTACAAATGAGACATCCTGAAGTAACTAGCAAGCAAAGAATATGGATGAAAATTTATTGTATAATTTGAGTGGCAATGATTTCTCATTAAGATATGTGAACAGCCTCTGATATATCTAGTGTGCTGTTTTAAATTTTTAGTGAACATTAAAACATGCTATAGGGGCTTTCGTAAGTCAACTCACGACCTGAATTCTTCCAACCCCATTCCCTGCGCGCCCCAAAATGTCTTAGGTTAGCATTTTCAGAGCCTAATCCTCACAGAGAGCAAGGTTCTGTATTATTGTGATTCCCATTGTATTTCTATCGATCAGGAAAACCTCAGGGAGGTTAGATAACTTCCCCAAGGTCATTATCTGATTTCAAAGCCCTTGCTCTTTCTATCCAGTAAAACTACACTGAACCCGGAGCAGCTAATGGGATGGGAAGACCTGAGTCATTTGATGGGAGAGATGAAGAGGCCAGGGAGCCCCCAGCCTGAGGACAGAGTGGGAAACTGCGGGCAGGGGAGGTCGACCCCCCGTGAGGGGCTGGCGGTGGGTAGGGGCTTCCCGGAGAAGGGTGAGGTGACGGTAAGGAGGGCCTAGGCCGGGCCAGGTAAGCTTGCAAAAGAATGCCGCAGAGGGGTGGTGGGTTAGGAGGGCTCAGCCAGGGTAGGGGCGGTGGGTGGGTGGGGGGGTTCCACGGCCGAGCAGAGCCTGGGAACCGGCAGGGCCGGGTGAGAAGGCTACCCTGCAGGCCGCACCAGGAAGACAGGTACGCGGAGCCGGGCCTGGCCCAGCGCAGCCGCGCTCCTCGCTATCCCGCCGGCCTCCGGGAGCCGTCTCCGGCATCGTGGGGTTGTCCTCCTCCAGGGGCCCGCGGCCTCTCACCTGCCGGGTGGCCGCAGCGCCGCCCCTCCTCCATCTCGCAGTCCGGACCCCAGCTCCGCCTGCCGCTCTGGATGATGCAGGACTAGAGGCATCATCGCCATCGCCACCGCCTCCGCGCATCCCGGGAGCCGCGGCAAGACGCGGGCGCAGAGGCGCAGTCACGGAGACGCCGAGGGCACCGCCCTCTCCGCCGGACACCCGGGCCTGGCGTCCCGCCTGCGCCCCGCACCCTCCGCGCCTCCGTCGCCTGCCTCCTGGGGCCCAGAGCCCGGCCACTCCCGCTGCCCGCCTCACGAGGGGCGCTTGAGCCAGAAGGTTTTTCAGGCTCGCAGTTTTGCTGTTTGGGGAACTCAAGCTCCCTGAAATAGCCAAAACCTGAAACGCAGAGCAAGGTGGAGTGGTAAGGAAGGAAGGGAAAGATAGGGGTACTGATGGCACGCAGGGACCCAGGGAGGTCTTTGCGGGCCTCCCTAGGCTGCTTACCCTGCCCGCAGCCCACCTCCTCCTCGTTCCCCGCGCTTTTAAGACGTCCTAACTAGCTCCTCACTTAGGCTGCGGCTAATATTTTTCCTGATGAATTAAATTGGCGGCGGCTTCCAGTTTGGAACTTTGAGACCTAGAATTTACAAATCAAGTCATTGTAATAGAATTTAAATTAAACCTATTTGAACTGAACTAAGCTCTCTTAAGGTATTAGTGAATTCACTGAGGGAACTCAGCAAGGGGACTAATTGGCAGGAAACATGCAAAGTATAAAGAAACTACCCATGCAAATAAAACGACCAAGCCCAGGAATCATGGATATTGATGTATTACTTAATACTATGTTGAATGTAAAAAATCTTGATAAATCATAGTGCAACGTACAGGCTAATTTTATTAAGCACAAACACAAAACTAAAATTACCATCCTCTCTCATTCTTCTAGAATTCATACATGTCCAAAATAATGAACTCCTAAGATAGGTTTTAGTCTGAACAATCAAGTAACATTCCTAAGTATGTCTGCTATGATGGGTACAAAATAAAACCAGTTAAACTCTTCTCCCTTCAGTATCCCAACCTGGCTAACTAGGATATTACTACTTTTCTAACCTCAGGGATGCTATTTAGAAACAGAGAATGTTATTTGAATGCCCTTTCCTTCATTCACTCTGGTTACCAGAAAAGCAAAGTTGATTCCGTTCAGATGAAATACTTATACTGGATTCTTCATTTTAGCTAATGGTTTATCTTTTTAAAACAGAACTAGCAAGTATCAAGTAATTTAATTAATGCAATTTCTTCAGTTCCCTGTGCTTTCATAAAAACAAAACAAAACAAAAACAAACAAAAAAACGAAAAAACAAAAAGCAAGAAGGCTAGATAACTTATTATTCAGTCCAGGAGTTGAGTATGCCATCAGAATTCTGTTTAGAAATAACTTCAAGAAAGTTTTCCAGTTCCCACATATTCCACTTCCCAACCACTTGCAATAAAGCAGTTCCAGTATATGTTATCAATAATGGTAACCATGAGTCCCAGAAACAATCCACAGAAAAATACTCATTAGCATTTGGAGTGGGAATTCTGATCAAAATTATATACCTCTCTATAATAAATTAGCTACTGCATAAATAAATGCTAGTTCATTTCCAGGCATTTGGCTATATGAATGGAGATTACAATAGGTTTGGGCTGCATTGAGACCATCAGAGTTATACCTACCGGAGAAATGGTCTGAAACTGAAAACAAACAAAAAACCACAAATCATAAAGGATTCTAGAGATCTAGAAGAGGAAATCAGGACTCATCAAAGTTCCAGAACTAGCTAGAACCATTCAACAAGGCTAAAACTAGTATATCTACAAAATCCACAAGTGAGCGAAATTGGAAAAAACATTGGTAGCAGTAAAAAAATGGAAAATCTGCAAATAAATAAGCAGGGCTAATTATAGATCATGAATTGGCTATCAATCTGCCCTGACACTGGCATTCTTCTAATACACTCTTATTATTGCAATGCAAATGGATACATGTGCACTTTGAGGAAAACAGCAAATATGAGAGCTGTTAAAATGTTCTTTAAAACAAAAAAAGCTCCTCATCTAAGCATCTCTCACTCCTTGGAACTGCTCCAACAAAAGAAGAGTTTTAAAGCATAAAGGTATGAAAATGTGCACTGCAGTGTAATCTGTAGTACAGGAAACTGAAAACAACCTTGATGTTCAAAAGGAATACTTAAAACAATTAGGATATACTGAGAAGACGAAGTCTACAAAAACAGTTATGAAGGCCACGTAGAAAAAGTTACTTTTCCTGTGATGACAGCTCATGATTTTTTTATTTTTGTGAGACACGGTCTCATTCTGTCACCTAGGCTGGAGTGCAGTGCCGTGATCTCAGTTCACTGTAACCTCTGCCTCCCACATCAGCCCCCCAAGTAGCTGGGACTACAGGCACGTACCACCACACCCAGCTATTTTCTTCTATTTTTTGTAGAAATAGGGTCTATGTTGCCCAGGCTGGTCTCAAACTCTTGGGCTCAAGCAATCCTAAAGTGCTGGGATTACAGATGTGAGCCACTGCGCCTGGCCAAAAGTTAATTTTTTAATAAAACAAAATTGCTCTTTAGTCTTTCTGGCCACACTCCTAATTACCAAAAGTGGCCTGCGGCTTAAAGGGCTTGGTAATGACAAGTATTTCAAATATTTGAAAACAGCTTTATCATATATTTGCACCTAAACTTTCATTTACATTAATAGGTGAGTAAATTTTCCTCCTAAATTTTGAAGGACAATCTGCAGTCTTTGCTTTCTAAAGGATCCATTCAGAAACTAAATATTTATTTGACCTTATAAAAAGGTAAATAGGCTTTTTCTTCTCCTCACTTCTCATCCACCCTCAGAGAGTGGCCCATGCTGTCTTCCATGCCCAGTCAACAGTGACTTCCAAACACAGGTCAGCCTCTCCCCTCCTCCTCTAGTAAATCTTGTTACCACCCTTAACACAGTTCCTGCTGTCCTCATGCTTTTTAACACACCATATACATGTTAAGAACTATCTTAGACCATACAAGCCATGCAACTCTTTTCTCCACCCCCTTCTCCTTTTCCCTCCTGGTAAAAAATTTCATTTTTCCTATTGGTAAACAATTAATTCATAGGACAATGTCACTAGGGAAATATCAAAGTAATAAGCGACTTCCAAACCCAGAATCAGAATCACCTGGGAGCATGTTAGGCACTCAGATTAAGGTACACTCTTTTTAGGTCTGTGGTGGGATTCGTGTGGTTCTCAAACCTGGCTGAACAACTGAATCATCATAGAGCTTCTAATATTGTAATGCCTAAGCACCCCTGCCAGAGAAGTTTTCATTGAGGAACAGAGAGAGCACCCAGTATCTTACATCTTTGTTTAAAGTTCCCATTTAGGAACCATTGCTAAGGCAGTTTCATACAGCTTAATTAAAAAAAGCTGAAGTGGTCAACATACAATGTAAAGCCTCACTTCTCAACGTGTGGCCTCAGGACCAGGAATTGATATCATGAAGTGGGAACAATGAATTCCCTGTACATTTAAACAAAATCCCCTCATGATTCTTAGGCACATCAATTTAAGAACCAATCAATTAGGATCAGGCACGGTGGCTCACACCTGTAATCCTAGCACTTTGGGAGTCCGATGCAGGTGGACTGCCTGAGCTCAGGAGTTTGACCCCAGCCTGGGCAACATGGTGAAACTGTCTCTACTAAAATACAAAAATCATCCGGGCGTGGTGGTGCATGCCTATAGTCCCAGCTATTCTGGAGGCTAAGGCATGAGCATTCCTCATGGGAACATGGGAGGTAGAGGTTGCAGTAAGCCAAGATTGTGCCATTGCACTCCAGCCTGGATGACAGAGCAAAACTCTGTCTCCCACACCTCCACACAAAAACAATCAATCACGTAGGTCAGTGCTAGGTGAACTTTCTGTGATGATGGAAAAGTTCATCGATATTATTCAGTGTGGTAACCACTAGCCACATGTAGCTCAAGAGTGTTTAAAATATGCCAGTGAGACTGAGGGAATACATTTTTTATTTAATTAAATATAAACAGTCAGATATGGCTAGTAGCTACTGTATTGTACAGGGCAGATCCAGATAATTTATACTGGTCAGAGGACATACATTTACAGATACAAATCTATGGCTGCAAAAGGAAATCCACAGGAGTCACTGCCTACAGAACCGTCTTCTCCTCTTAATGAAGACAAAAGCCAGGTGTTAAAAAGAATCCATTTATTGGGTTTTAAACTAGTTACACAACTGAAATCAGTTTGGCACTACTTTATACAGGGATTACGCCTGTGTATGCCGACACTTAAATACTGTACCAGGACCACTGCTGTGCTTAGGTCTGTATTCAGTCATTCAGCATGTAGATACTAAAAATATACTGTAGTGTTCCTTTAAGGAAGACTGTACAGGGTGTGTTGCAAGATGACATTCACCAATTTGTGAATATTTCAACCCAGAAGATACCTTTCACTCTATAAACTTGTCATAGGCAAACATGTGGTGTTAGCATTGAGAGATGCACACAAAAATGTTACATAAAAGTTCAGACATTCTAATGATAAGTGAACTGAAAAAAAAAAAGAAAAACCCCACATCTCAGTTTTTGTAACAAGGAAAGATAAAGAAAATAATTTAAAAACACAAAAAATGGCATTCAGTGGGTACAAAAGCCCAAAATCACTATAATAAAGAACTACATGTGAATCTTTACAAATTACACAATGATGTTGTGTAAAAGGTTGCATCTGTACAAAGTCTTGCGAATGCTATCTCTACAGTTTATACACTCTTTTACATTTATATAACATATTAAACAAATCAATTAAATATTAAGCCTTATTAGTCTCTCAACGATTCTGCAGGCAAAATAAAAAGGGAGAGAGAGAGAATAAAATAAAGAAAAAAATTACAAAATTTCCACAAACACAGCAGTCTTCCATTTAGGTGAAGTATAATAATTTTCAGAGGGTCAAAAAATAGTTGTAAAGAATACAGGGAAAAAACAGCCAGTCAGGGTTTTTATTGTTGTTGCTGTTTATTTTTAAAATCACACATTGAATACACACAACAATCAGATTTCTTCACCAAACCCCCAATTTTTTAGCAACTGGCTCTATTCAGCACCAAAAACTCCAGTCTGTGGGAAGTGCACAGACACAGACTTCACTTCTGTGTCTTGGTCGAGCAATCCATCAGGTCATTGGTTAGGTTCAGGACTTGCCCTCTTTTCCTTCCCTCTTCATGGCTCTCCAGACCCAAGGTTCTCAAGGCTTCAGATTTATGGCCCACAGCCCCTATTACCATCTAAATCCAGCAGCCATTTGGGAAGAATTCAAAATAATTTGAGATGAATGAAATGACAGGACCTGTATTACAGATGGGTATTCTCCATTCCAAGTAAACTGTTTCTTAATGAGTTCTGAGACTCTGGTCTTGGATGCCATGATCATACTGGGTAATTATTTCTAGTCTGAGACTTTGTGACTTTGTCAGATGCCTCAAAAAAAAAAAGTGATCAGTATTCTGGAAACACTTCCGGACAAGTTGGGAAATCAAATGGCAACTGAGAAGCTGTGGAATGCAGACTAACGAGATCTAACATAGAAACCACCAAAATGATGAGAGCTCAGCAGAGGCAGTTTTAAAACTTGCAGAGAGCCACCACAGATGGTACCTGAGGGTGTGGAATTTTTGATGAAAAGAGCCTGAAGTGAGGACTAGTCATCTGTATCAGGGAGGAAAAAATTTCAATTAGGTAACAAGACATCCAACTCTAAAAGCCTAATAAATGAAATTTTTATTCTTCCTATTCCAGTAGAAAGGCTTCTGGGTACTCCCTCTTTAACAGAATGGGTGTAAGAATCCAAATCAAGTTCTCACAACTTTTAGAACCCAGAGTCCTCAGGGCCACACAAAATGTCCCAGCCCCACCCAGGAGGCAACCAAGAATAAGATTTATTTTCCTTTATCTAACTATTCCCAGGCTGACACCACTCATTTACAAAGGTCCAAAAGCAGTCACACATTTTCTCTGCTTTAAACCTAAAGCAAGGAGGCACAGCAAAATTCTCATTTCCAATGGCCATAGCAAAAGCCATGTTTAAAAACAAACAATCCCCGCCATCCAACTTTATCTAAACACTGACATCTAAGAGTGTCAGCAAAAAGAAAAAAAACAATAAATATCTAGTTCTCAGTCACCAAACCAATGTAAATTCAGAACTTTGCTGACTTACCTTTCTATGCATAATAGCATGGTGACACAAGAAGATCGGTGAGAACAAGCAGTTGGTCATCAGTGAATTGCTGTTTGTGTTCCTGCCAGTTGTCATGGTGAGTCCTTCGGAAATTGGATAAGGTTTTTTTTACAGTCATCTGTAAAGTAGACGACCCACATACGTTTTAACTTCTCTGGACAACCAGGATCATATGTAGGATACTTTTAGTTAAATTACTGTCCCTCTAGACTTCAGATCTCACACAATACCAAGTTCTACAAAACCAAAAAGCCAATGAGAAGGACAAAGTGAATGGTCTTTTGAGTTACTAAAAATGCCATCATAATTTCCTATTTAATATTAGCTTCCAGTAAAATACTTTGCAGTGCTAGAAAAATAGAAACATAAAATTTATCACAACAATATTGACAGTACTTTACTTCCATTGGACTGGGAGGGATAGAAGCTACAATAATTTCCACACTACCAAAAGATCTCAAATATCCATGGCAGCAAGGTCTCTGTAATTTTTTAATAATTACTGGTGAGCAGACAAAGCCCTGGCAGAGGTAGTAGCTTTATGAAAGCAGTTAGTTCAGAGTGTATAGGAAATTATTATTATGGTTTCTTACAAAACATCACTGATAATACACGTACAAACTAATAAGGAAGAACTGTACCTCAATAGGCTGAGGATCATTTAGATGTGCACTGAGATTCATGAGGAGCTGGGGCATCCAGGTGGGAACATCGTAAGGACTAGAAAGAACACATGCACCAAGTCCTAGCACCCCAGCATGGCGTTTGACCAACTCTGCAAAGAGAACAGCAACATTTGTGCAAATATATATATGTCTCTAATGCACTTGTTACAGTGAGATAAAATTAGTTTTCAATTGTGTTGTTTTCAATATGTGAATTTCTGCATTTAAAATGAATCTACATGTAAACACATCAAATACTTGATTTTGAGGCTAAACTAAAAATAATTCTGTATTTAAGAATTTGTCAGCTGGGCACAGTGGCTCATACCTGTAATCCCAGCACTTTGGGAGGCCAAGGTAGGAGGATCACTTGAGGCCAGGAATTTGAGACCAGCCAGGGCAATAAAGTGAGAACCTGTCTCTCCAAAAATAATTTTTAAAAATCAGCTGGTGGCCAGGCATGGTGGTTCATGCCTATAATCCCAGCACATTGAGAGACCAGGGCGGGTGGATCACCTGAGGTCAGTCAGGAGTTCAAGAACACATTGGCCAACGTGGCGAAACCCTGTCTCTGCTAAAAATACAAAAATTAGCTGCGTGTGATGGCATGTGAAGTCACAGATACCCAGAAGCTGAGGCATGAGAATCATTTGACCAGGGAAGCAGAGGTTGCAGTGAGCCAAGATCGCACCACTGTACTCCAGCCTGGGATACAGAGTGAGGCTCCGTCTCAAGGAAAAAAAAAAAAAAAAAAAAAAGCTGGGCATGGCAGTGCATGCCTGTGGTTCCAGCTAGACAAGAGGCTGAGGCAGGAGGATCGCTTGAGCCTGGGAGGTCAAGGCTGCAGTGAGCCATATTCAAAACCACTGCACTCCAAGGAGGGCGATAGAGGAAGACTTTACCTCAAAAAAAAAAAAAAAAAGGAATTTTCAAGACTTCCATAGTTGCTTATCAATGACAGCATAATTGTACCTAGGCCAGTACAATCCCTGATTCTAAAACAATCTCCAATCAAAATTAGCGTGTTTTTTTTTTTCTGGATGTGACGCCCCTACCCAGAATACATCAATTCATTAGTAAACACATCATGTATGAAGAATGTCTATTTCTTAAAACAGAGAATTGCAGCATGTCTGTATTCTAAAGGGTCTCTATTCTTTCTGTAGTGGTGTAAGTTAGTTCTGTAGTGGTGTAAGTGGTTTCAAATTCTCAGCTCCTCAATAAAGGTGTGTGTATTCACATGTTGTAAAGCATATTACATTTGTATTTGTGACACATGGAAAATAGGGAGTTGAAGGTAAGGAAAAGAGAATTTGGACTGGTCAAAATTGTAAACAATATCATTTGGTGTAACAAAAGACCTAAAAATACTTTGGTGCTTTATCATTAAAAAAACAGAGTTCTCAGGCCGGGCACTGTGGCTCACGTCTGTAATCCCAGTATTCTAGAAGGCCCAGGTGGGTGGATCACTTGAGGTCAGGAGTTCAAGACCAGCCTGATCAACATGGTGAAACTCTACTAAAAATACAAAAAATTAGCCAGGTGTAGTAGCGCGCGACTGCAATCCTAGCTACTCGGCTAACAGAGGCATGAGAATCGCCTGAACCCAGGAGGTGGAGGTTGCAGGGGGCTGAGATCATGCCACTGCACTCCAGCCTGGGTGACAGTGGAAGATCCTGTTTCCAAAAAGTATATATTATGAAATATATTTATAATATATATATAATATATATACATACATATATATATCCCAAAAAGCAAAGATACTAGAATGTACATTGATATTTTATTGGATTCTGTTACTAGGTAACTTTATGACATAATTAAGACACTAATCAGCAGTAAAAGCTTTATATTCTAAGCACTTCCTCTGAATTCAATAAAATTCCTACTTACTATTAATCTTTTTATGTATTTTCTATTATGATTACAGTTAACATGGCAGGATGCATCTTTGTAATCACATTTACATTTCTTTTTAAACATGACATAGTAGTCAGATCTTATTCTCGTGTTTATCTTGTGTCTATATTCAATTAGATTGGAAGCTCCTGCAATGACTCCGCACCCCCTCACCAAAGGACTAATGAAGGACCGAATAATCCCCTCTCCAAATAAAAAACAAGGCTTGCTTTAGTTTTTTCTGTTAGTACATCTACATTTAAGTTCTAAATTCCTAAACAGGTTTTTCAGACCCTCCAAAATAACTAATTCTGAATATCTCTTTTTTATGAAGCTATTCTGGGTGGAGGGTAGACTGAATACAATAGTTGTTAGGTAGCAGTTCTACAGGTTCCTTTCTACCTACCTCAATTTTAGCTTTTCTACATTCCAAGTCCTGCTTTCTATATGCAAAACTCCTCAAAAGTAGGGAAAACTTTTCCCAATACCTAGCATAGACCTAGGCACATACATACAAGTTATTCAATAAATATGAGTAAGCCTGGTTAACCCTCATTAATTCCCAATAGGATACAGGTGTTTCCTACCAGCAATGTTACCTGCAGAAGGAATGGTATCTCCTACAGAACCAGGGTCTCGCTTTCTTTTCTTAGGTAGTTTTGTTTTGCAAAGTTGCTCAAAATGAATCTGCATAGGACTGTCCATGGTAAGAAAGTTACACTGTAGCAGACCGCTTAAGGTAGTAGCAGCCATTTCTCGAACCTGTAGATATAATAATTTCTATTAGGACTGACATTCTAAGTCTGAGGGAATAATGGAGGATAGGGGGTAGTGTGGGAACTGGGGTGAAGACCTTCCCTGAAATTGCATGCAAATTTTGTGTATGCTCTTTGGCAGTTTCTTAATAGAGATTTCAGCAGACTCTCAAAGAGTTTGTGGCCTCATAATGGATAAAAACTACATTAGGGTTATGAGCATAAACTTTTATCTCTTTTAGCAAAATTAAATTTCTCCATAAATTATTTTCCCTACTGATAGCTCTCATCAGGGCTATAACTGTAAAAGCAGTGCCAGAACCTGACATTAAGATCAAGTTTTTCCAGACTCTACATCTCTGAAGGCCACTGCTATAGCTATTTTTGTTAGTAACAAAGACACAGACCAACCTAATTTCTGTAATTGGCATACATCATGGAGACTTACATCCTATGTGATTCTTATGAATTTCACAGGCTGCTGTCAGATCACAAACACAGTTTACAAAAGTACTAAATGAAGCGTGTACACAGTCCATTTCAAATTGGAATGGTAACTCAACTTTTGGGAAAACAAAAAAGCAGTAAAAAGACATTGTTTCACATATAAATCACAAACATTTGTTTAATATTCATAATACACAATGATAATTTTAAAAAACAGATGTTTTGCTCTGTTGTATTCCTTCAAAAGGTTTCTCATAATTTTATCATCGTCTGTCGAGTACATAACATGTTCTTTGCTGCGTTCATTACACTAGCATATGAAATACATCATAAAATGTTTTACTGGTTGCACTATTTCCTATAAAGCTTATATGCCACAATTTCTTTTCTTTTCTTTCTTTTTTTTTTTTTTTTGAGATGGAGTCTCGCTCTGTCGCCCAGGCTGGAGTGCAGTGGCACAGTCTCGGCTCACTGCAAGCTCTGCCTCTTGGGTTCATGCCATTCTCCTGCCTCATCCTCCCAAGTAGCTGGGACTACAGGCACCTGACACCATGGCTAATTTTTTTTTTTTTTTTTTTTTTGTATTTTTAGTAGAGATGGGGTTTCACCGTGTTAGCCAGGATGGTCTTGATCTTCTGACCTCGTGATCCGCCCACGTCAGCCTCCCAAAGTGCTGCGATTATAGGCATGAGCTACCGCACCCAGCCGCCAAAATTTATTTTCATAAATACTGACTTGATTGCTTTCATATTCTCAGTACTATGCTATATTCTTAATTTGTGTAACTTTTCATATTACAGTATATATTTTCAATATACTCCATTTTTATTTTTTTATTTTTTGTAGACACGGGTCTCACTTTTTTTTTTGTTGCCCAGGCTGATCTCCAACTCCTGGGCTCAAGCAATCCTCCTGCCTTGGCCTCCCAAAGTGCTGGGATTACAGGCGTAAGCCTCTGTGCCCAGCCTGCAGTATATTTTCTTAGAATAGATTACAAAAATTGGGATTAGTAAGTTTAAAGATATAAACAATTTTACAGCTAATTTTATGGCTATTAGTTGCTTTTCAAAAAAGCTAGTGCTAACATATAATGACACAAAACTTAAATGTGAACTACCAGTTATACCTTACACTGCTTTTCATCACTACACATTTTTGTTTTGTGAAGGGAGGAAAACACTAAATTAGGAGTAGCTAAAAATGCCTCACTGTTTCAAGTTTGCATTTTCCTGGTCATTGGGAGGTGTGACTTTTCACTGCTTATAGCAAGTAGTGTCTTTATCTGTATACTTTTTTTTTTTTTTTGAGATGGAGTCTCGCTCTGGCACCAGGATGGAGTGCAGTGGCACGATCTTGGCTCACTGCAAGCTCCACATCCTGGGTTGATGCCATTCTCTTGCCTCAGCCTCCCAAGTAGCTGGGACTACAGCTACAACCCGCTGCCACGCCTGGCTAATTTTTTTGTATTTTTAGTAGAGATGGGGTTTCACCATGTTAGCCAGGATGGTCTCGATCTCCTGACCTCGTGATCTGCCCACCTCGGCCTCCCAAAGTGCTGGGATTACAGGCATGAGCCACCACGCCCGGCTATCTGCATACATTATTACAATACCACCACCACTCTGAGTAGTCAGATCTGTGCATGTTTTGATGTGACGTCTATTAACTCAAAGGCTTAGAAAGTCATCTCTGCTCCTATTACGTTCCTATAAATAATATCCAAATCCACTTTCTCCTAATTTATTTTTTAAAGCCGGAGGTGGTGATTGGCAGGGCATGGTGGCTCACGCCTGTATCCTAGTACTTTGGGAGGCCCAGGCGGGTGGATCACCTGAGGTCAGGAGTTTGAGACCAGCCTGGCAACATGGTAAAACCCCGTCTCTACTAAAAATATAAAAATTAGCTGGGCGTGGTGGCAGGTGTCTGTAATCCCAGCTACTCAGGAGGCTGAAGCAGGAGAATCGCTTCAACCCAGGGGGCAGAGGTTGCAGTGAGCCGAGATCGCACCACTGCACTCCAGCCTGGGCAAAAAGAGTGAAACTCCCTCTCCAAAAAAAGGTGGGGCGGGGATGGTAAATCTCTTTATCAAAAATATACTGTAATATGAGATGTTTTAATTTATTTTTCTCTTACTTCAAATTGCTAACAAATGATCCCCAACACCTCCAACTGATTTATGCTCTTTTCCAGTGACAGGGTCTACTTCTGAGATATTTTACTCCAGGGTACATGTCTATAATTAACTAACTTTAAAAAGTGAGGAAAGAATATATTTAGCCTTCTCAGCTAAAAACATACTATTTTCCTCTATTTCTAAGAAGTTTCCTTTAAATACAGTAAGGTTTCTTTAAACAGTTCTCATTTAGATAACATTGTTTTTCCCCATACTATCAACGAACAGAATTTAGCGAATTATTACTGCTTTTTGGTTTTACATGTTGCTTTAAAAATATGATAGTTTTAATGATCATGGTTATGTTTATATAACAGCTATGTTTAAACCTCTATATGGAAGAAAATATAAAAATAATTTATAAGGCCAAGGCGGGTGGATTGCTTGGGCCCAGGAGTTTGAGACCAGCCTGGGCAGTATGGCAAAACCTTGCCTCTACAAAAACACAAAAAAAGTAATTCCGTGTGGTGGCAAATACCCATAGTCCCAGCTACTCAGGAGGCTGAGGTGGGAGGATCACTTGAGCTCAGGAGGCAGAGGCTGCAGTGAGCCATAATTGTGCCACTGCACTACAGCCTGGACAACAAAGCAAGACTCGGTCTCAAAAAAAAAAAAAAAAAAAAAAAAAGAAACCATAAAAATGTTCTAAAAGAAGCTCCTAAATGCAAGCAGTATAATAATTAAAGTTAGGAAACAATGACAAGGTCATTGTTTCCACTCCTTTAGGTTAGTTTTTAAAGAATATAATAAGAAATTAAAAAAAAAAATCACAGCTGTAAATATTTTAATTGAAGTCTCTTAAGAGTTGTTATAACCAGGCCAGGCGTGGTGGCTCACGACTGTAATCCCAGCACTTTGGGAAGCTGAGACAGGCAGATCACGAGGTCAGGAGATCGAGACCATCCTGGCTAACATGGTGAAACCCCATCTCTACTAAAAATACAAAAAATTAGCCAGGCATGGTGGTGGGCGCCTGTGGTCCCAGCTACTTGGGATGGCTGAGGCAGGAGAATGGCGTGAACCCAGGAGGCGGAGCTTGCAGTGAGCTGAGAGCGTGCCACTGCACTCCAGCCTGGGTAACAGCGAGACTCCGTCTCAAAAAAAAAAAAAAAAAAGAAAAAAAAAAACAATTGTTATAACCAGTCTGTGAGTACCACCGGGACTAGAAAATATCCACTCTCAGAATATAAGAAATATAAATAGACTCATTAGGGAGGTAGAGAAATTTCCATTCCTACTTTCCTGTGAGTAAAATCTATTTTCAATACTAATAAGTATATAAAATACTGTGAGTACTTTACTACAAGAAAAAACTATGAAGTCCATAAAATAAGCAAAATTTTCACCAAAAATTCCATTACATTTTCTTCCTTAATGCCAACTTAAAAAGTAGTATCTCATGCCATATTTACTGCCAACATGCTTCTTACATTTGGCTATATGGGATAATATATTATCTTTTTGTACAAACCATTAATGTAACCTCACCACAAAAGTTACCTTTTTCTACCAAAGAAAAACAAAAAAAGGACAGCAAACCTGTATTAAGTCTACTGGATAGCAGCGCCTATGTGTAGATTTTTAATCCCTTTGAAACTGCCATCATGCACATTCTCATGAGTTCCTTAAAAATCAGTAGGACTAGTGGGACAATTACAATTATCATCCCCAATTTCTCATGGTTAAGAAAACTTGGGTTCATGAGTATTATTTGCCCAACTGCAAAGAAGACAGAACGAAAACATGCCCAATTTTTCTTCCATTTGTATTATAAGGAATCATGATTAGGGTATCAAAATTACTCACATAGGGCTATGTTAAAATTAAAGTTATTTTTATTTAATTTTTTTGAGACAGGGTCTCACTCTGCTGCTCAGGATGAATGCAGTGGTACAATCACAGCTCACTGCAGGCTCAACCTCCAGGCTTAAGCGATCCTCCGACCTCGACCTCCTGAATAGCTGGGATCACAGGCGCACACCACCATGTCCAGCTAATTTTGGTACTTTTTGTAGAGACAGTCTTGCTACGTTGTCCAGGCTGGTCTCAAACTCCTGGCATCAAGTGATCTCACTGACTTCGTCTCTCAAAGAGTTGAGGTTATAAATATAAACAATTGCACCTGGCCGCAAATACTTATTAAAAAGGGAACCATGATGGTTTCTTTAAATTGACTGAATTTCCGTTTTCTATAACTTAAATTTTACCTCCAGTTGTTCGTCCTCCAAAAGACTTATAACCAGCCACCTGATATCTTTAACTGCATCTTCATTGTTTAGGAAAATAAAGAGGTTATAAAATACCATGGTCTGGAGGTAGGTCAGTACTGTGTATCGTGCATGCCAAGAACTGCTTCTTGCTGTCTGTGAATGACAAATAAATATAAACGATAAAGCAGTACTGACAAGAACATGAGATGACAGATAGTGACATTACACACAAACAATGTAATATTCTAATTTAACTCTATTTACACAGGTATAGTTAGGACAAGCTCATATTTCGTTATAAATAAAAGGTTGAATGAGGCTAGGCACAGTGACTCACGCCTGTAATCTCAGTACTTTGGGAGGATGAGTGAGGTGGGTGGATCACCTGAGGTCAGGAGTTTGAGATCAGCCTGGCCAACATGGTGAAACCCTGTCTCCACTACAAATACTAAAATTAGCTGGGTGTGGTGGCAGGCACCTGTAATCCCAGCTACTTGGGAAGCTGAGACAAGAGAATCGCATGAACCTAGGGGGCGGAGGTTGCAGTGAGCAGAATGGGGCCACTGCACTCCAGCCTGGGCAGCAGAGCGAACTCTGTCTCAAAAACAATAACAAAAAAACCCACACAAAGGTAAAAGTCAATTTCACAAGAGACAGTCATGATTAATGGCTCCTAACTCCTCTGAGGATGGCACATTATTTTACTTTTGGTAGCAACAGCAGGGTCTGGAAAGCAAATGATTAACAACTACTAAATTCTACTACAAAGAAATACAACTGTAGGTTGTTGAAAATATTTTCCAGTGTGGTTATCAAATTTAAAATGAAAGCTATGGGAAGACGTCCACTTCTATATAACATGTGTAATGTCTGGATAAAGCTGACCATACAGTATACCAACAATGCAGGCAGAAAATGTACAGTCAGTATAGGTCTCTCTAGAATAGACCAGGTAACAGAAGTGAGCAAAACAAAGGGGAACTGGTGGTAGAAAGGAACCACCATCCACCTTCCTCATAAGCACTTTTTATCCAAAGCACTTAATAATTAATTAGCTATCTGCATATTTTTGGCTTGACTGACTTGCCCAAACTCACAGAAGGCGGGGGCAGAGCCAGGCACAGAATCTAGGTCTGTTTCTTTGGTCAATATATATGTCTTCTCTTATACTAAAAGAAAATTCAAAACAAAAACCAGGCGCTGTGTGCACTGCAGCTGACTGAAATTCTTAGAATGGTAAACCAAAATCCTAATCAAAAGACATAAATATTATAAACACTCTTACTTGTTTTAGCACCTGAAGTACCAAAGGCACTTGATGAGGGTAAAGCAACCCCTGAGACATTAATGATAAACATAACTTTGCATCTCTTTTCAGTTCATCGTAGCTATTGTCATTTTCCACTGGGGCAATCTAAAAAACAATGTAAAAAGGACAAAAATGGAAAAATAATTGCCAATAAGTACAAAGGCATCCTACATGAGAGACAACACATCTTTAATTTAACAATTTTTATGGAAAATTTCAAACACATAAACTAGAGAATAGCATAATGAACCCCCATGGGCCAATCACCTCTTCAATAATGACAAACTCATAATCTTTTGTTTCATTTTTCCTCCCCTCTGACTCTCATTCCCCAGTGAAATTATTTGAAGCAAATCCCTGACTGTTTTATCCTAAATATTTTATTATGTTATTTCTAAAAGGTCCCTTAAAAAAGAATCATGTAATGGACATCATCACACATAAAACTTCGTTACAGTTGTAATATAAAATATGTGGCGGTACTCAGATTTCCCCAAGTACCACATTCATGTGTTATTACAACTGGTTTTTTGAAATCAGGTTTAAGGTAATGACCACATATTGTACTTACTTGGTATGTTTCATAAATCTCTTTCAATGCATATATTCCCCCCCACCCCCCCAACTATCTTAAAATCCCTTGCTCTCTATTTTTTTTCCTCAGGGAAAAAAAGCTGTGTCTATTGTTTTATAGTTTTCCCACTGTGGCCTTTGCTGATTGCATCCCTGCAGTGGTATTCCTTGGCCCCAGTAAGTCTTATAAATTGGCTATTAGATGTAAAGGTCTGACTTTATTGAAGTTTCACTTTTTTGGGCACAACATAAGTGGTGCTGTGTATTTCTTTCATTGATATTTAGTTTTGTCTTTCTGTGATAATCCATTATGAAAAGAGAGATTTGCGAAATGGTCATTCCTTCTTCGTTATTAGCTAGAATACTTATATATATATATATATATAAGCTTTCCCTCATTTGGAATAATGATTTCCCTTCTGTCCTCCAAAAGTAGATAAGAATTTTTAAAAGACTATCATTATGAATTCCAACAAATCTGATGGCTGTAGCCACTGTCATTCTTTTTTTTTTTTTTTTTTTTTTTTTTTTTTTTTTTGAGACAGGGTCTTGCGCTGTAGCCCAGGCTGGAGTGTAGTGGCACAACCATGGCTCACTGTAGCCTCAACTTTCTGGGGTCGGTGATCCTCCCACCTCAGCCTTCTGAGTAGCTGGGACCACAGGCACGCACCACCGTGTCCAGCTATTTTTTTTTTTTTAATGTATGGTAGAGACAGAATCTCACTGTGTTGCCCAGATTGGTCTCAAACTCCTGAGACTTGAGCAATCTTCCTGCGCTGGCCTCCCAAAGTGCTGAGATTACAGGCATGGGCCAGTGTACCCAGTATCCATATTTGTTTTAATGAAGAAATCAGGTTTGTCTGGTACCATACTTTGACTATGAATGTATGCTGTCTGATGCCTTAAATTCGTTTTAAATATTTGAAAAATATACCCTTGCACATTCAGTAGGGGAAAGCTTTAATAAAGTTTGCTAAGGGACTCTGGGGTGCTAAGTTGGAGGGATTCTCATGAGGCTGGCATGGATAACAGAGCAAGATCCTGCCTCTACACACACACACACACAAATTAGCTGGGCTTGGTGCCACATGTCTATAGTCCTTGGGAGGCTGAGGTGGGAAGATTGCTTGAGCCCAGGAGTTCAAGGTTACAGTGAGCTATGATCACAGCACTGCACTCTAGCCAGGGTGACAGAGTGATACCCTGTCTCTTAAAAAAAAAAAATAAAGTTTGCTAAGGGAAATTATTTCTATCAAATACTGGACAAACTATCATAGTGAATTAATACACTCAGCTTGAAACTGTTGTTAAAAAAAATTATTCTGACATTTGTTAAAATCGTTAAGGAAAAGTTTATTCAGTGACATCAGGGGTAGGAGGATTCCTCCTAAACCAACCTAACGGGATTCCTGCAAAAGGTAGAATAGGGTGATCAGATACCAAGGGTGGGGGATTCTTTCTAAACTAGATTAGAGACAGTCTTGCTAAAACTGGACCAAAGACAGACAGGCCAAAGACAGAGCCCAAGGATGAGATCTGGTCAGAAAGACGGCTCAGAGGAGCTGACTTAAGTTTGGTCAAAGAGAGCCTTTGTCATAACAAAGGCATGATTCAGTTCTTTTTTTGTTATGGGTATGCAAAGACATTTCATAATGCTGAGTTTTAAATATTTTACCTCAGTTAATATAATCCTTGGTATTTTAGAATAAAAATTATTTCTTTTTGCAAATTAAAACCATACTGAGTTATATGTTTCCACCTGTTCCACTGGGAAAAATTGGGATGTTTAATATCATACTGTAAAAGTGAGTCTCTGAGGAAATAACCAATAAAGAGGGGTGTGTAGGAGCGTCTAGCAAAAGCACATATTCATTTACTTTCTACTGGCTGTTGCAGGAAGTCAGGGACCCCAAACGGAGGGACCGGCTGAAGCCATGGCAGAAGAACATAAATTGTGAAGATTTCATGGACGTTTATTAGTTCCCCAAATTAATACTTTTATAATTTATTATGCCTGTCTTTACTGCAATCTCTGAACATAAATTGTGAAGACTTCATGGACACTTATCACTTCCCCAATCAATACTCTTGTGATTTCCTATGCCTGTCTTTACTTTAATCTCTTAATCCCATCATCTTCGTAAGCTGAGGATGAATGTCGCCTCAGGACCCTGTGATAATTGTGTTAATTGCACAAATTGTTTAAACAATATGAAATCTGGGCACCTTGAAAAAAGAACAGGATAACAGCAATGTTCAGACAACAAAGGAGATAACCTTAAACTCTGGCTGCCTGTGAGCCTGGTGGAACAGAGCCATATTTCTCTTCTTTCAAAAGCAAATAGGAGAAATATCGCTGAATTCTTTTTCTCAGCAAGTAACATCCCTGAGAAAGAGAATGTGTCCCTAAGGGGAGGCCTCTGAAATGGCCGCTTTGGGGACGACTGTCTTTTACAGTCATAGCTAAGGGAGGAAATAAGCCCCGGTCTCCCGTAGTGCTCCCAGGCTTATTAGGATGAGGAAATTCCTGCCTAATACATTTTGGTCAGACCAGTGGTCTGCTCTAAAACCCCATCTCCTGATAAGATGTTATCAATGACAATGTGTGCCCGAAACTTCATTAGCAATTTTAATTTTGCCCCGGTCCTATGGTTCTGTGATCTCGCCCTGCCTCCATTTCCTTTGTGATATTTTATTACCTTGGGAAGTACGTGATCTCTGTGACCCACACCCTATTCATATACTGCCTCCCTTTTTGAAAATCACTAATAAAAACTTGCTGGTTTTACGGCTCAGGGGCATCAAGGAACCTGCTGACATGGGATGTCTCCCCCGGACACCCAGCTTTAAAATTCCTCTCTTTTGTACTCTGTCCCTTTATTTCTCAGACCGGCCGACACTTAGGGAAAATAGAAAAGAACCTATGTGAAATATTGGTGGTGAATTTCCCCCAATACTGGCAATGTATGTCTACCCTCCTACCTCAAAGATATACTGGCAAACATATGAAATGTCTACACAAAGATCTACATTGTAGCACTATTTCAAAAGCACAACATTGGAAATAATTCAAATATCTATTGGATCTAGAGAGTGTCTGGTTAAATAAACTGTAGTACATCCTTGTAGTTTAGATATCCTATCATATGAATCATTCCTATTGTTATAAAGTAATCCCTTAAAAGTCTCTTCAGAAAAAAAGCAAAAGCAAAATGAAATAAGTGAAACTCACTGTTTATCTGGCTGGCAGGAAACATACTTACAGCAGTGACTTTTAAAAGCAGGGTAATATAATGCTTTGTGGGATGTATAAAAATCAAATTTAGAGTAACTGTCAACAGGAACCAAGAGTTTTCACATGAGAGGTAAAAGATATAAAAATACAAGTGGTTAAATAAAATCTTAGTAATCCCAAATTTGAATTGAAAATGCCAGTACAAGCTATTTCTCTTAGAAAATGTGCTGTGTCTACCAAATAAGCCCAGAAACACTAAACAACTCAGTAACAATGAATACCCCTTGAGCCCGGGAGACTGAGACTGCAGTGAGCTATGATCGTGCTACTGCACTCCAGCCTGGGTGACAGAGCAAGACCCTGTCTCAAAAAAAAAAAAAAAAAAAAAAAAGGAAAAGGAAATAACATTGAACATTAATTATTGAACATCAACTGGTGCGATGTCAGAACACATTATTTTTTATCCCTGGCATGTGACCAAAATTACTTTATGAATTTAATTCAATTCCAGTAGGAATTGTGTTTTAAAAGGTTAAAAAAATTACAGAAGTATAAACTTGACAAGGAGATTCAAAACCCTGCCTTGGTGTGGAGGAAGAATATGGTGGAAGTAATTTAACCACATCTCCAAAATGGCAGGACATCCATAGCAAAGTAACTTAAGTTGGAAAATAAAAAATGAGCAGTATAAGGGTATTTCTTTAGAGACAAAGAGGTGTGCAAAAGCTTAAAAGTGGTAAACTTGGGCTGGGCAGAGTGGCTTATGCCCATGATCCTAGCACTTTGGAGGCCAAGGTACGAGGAGCACTTGAAGCCAGGAGTTTGAGAGCAGCCTGGGCCACTACAAGTGAGACCCCATGTCTACAAAAAATAAAATTAGCTGGAGTGGTGGTGCTGGCACACGAAGGTACTTCCAGCTACACAAGAGACTGAGGTGGGAGGATCGCTTGAGCCCAGGAGTTTGAGGCCATCCTGGACAACATAGCAAGATATCATCTCTTAAAAAAAAAATGCAGATACATCTCTTTTGCCCAGCAATTTCACACCTAGGCAGTATCCTACAAATATGCTCACATGTGCAAGATACTTAAGAAGAGCCAGAGGTTCCATCAACAGAAAACTGGTTAAATTTTTAAACGATGGTACAATTTAGTCATAAAAAGAGGCAATTTTGTGTAATGATATGAAAAGATGGACATGATATACTGAGTTAAAAACCAAAATCACCTTGCAGAATTAAGTAACTGTTATTCATAAAACAATTTCACAAACACTTTCGTAGGGTAAAGCAGAGACACATTCATAGTCAAAGGCATAAAAGGACATACACCAACAAAGTCAGGGTACAAATGGTAAATACTCAACAGTTCAAATCTCTAGGCATTACACGTGGAGTTGTTTTCCTGGTCATTTTATTCACACTCACAGTAAATATGAGGTGATTTAGAGTTTGGGTAGTTAACTGTGGTATAAAAAAGAAGATATTCATTTACTGGCAAGGTCTATTACCACCAGAATTTAAGATGACTCACTTCATCTGTTGAATCAGCCGTCTCTCTTCCTACCATTACGAAAAAAATGTGTCTTTCTAATGAAATTAAGACACAATATTCTCAAGTACAGCATGGGTGAAAATGTTCTACTAAAAACAGTAGAATTCTAAAATCCAATAGATAAATTTCACCAGATAGATTATATACTAAACTATGTTAACCAGTAGAAAATGCTGTTCATTTAGTTAGCAAAGGAATCACCTTATAAGATATTTTTCTCCTGATTATTGAAAAAAATAGTTTTTCTAAAGAAATACCATCAATGCAAGATGACTGTATCCAATGTACCACAATATCTGTACATTCTTCTCTAAGTTTTACATATGCGAAACTATAGTGGTGGATTTTGATGAGCATTTTCTGAAGTTTGAAACTTAGGGTAAAATACCTCTCTGACCACCACCATTTGAGCCCTTAATTGTTCCAAATTAAAATACAGTTAAAGATTAGTAAAATAATAAGTATGTACTTTACCACTGTGCTTTCTGCTTTACAGGTATGTCATTTCATCCTTCTAACAGTTCTGTGAGGGACACTGATATTAAACTCACACTCTTTATATAGGAGACAAGCTCAGAAGCTTGTGCAAGGTCACAAAGAAAGCACCTGTCACAGGCAGAATTTTTTTTTTTTTTTGAACTGTCTCCCAGCTGGAGCACAGTGGCGAGATCTGGCTTACTGCAGCCTCCGCCTCCAGGGTTCAAGTGATTCTCCTGTCTCAGACCCCTGGGTAGCTGGGACTACAGTATCTGCCACCACACCTGGCTAATTTTTGTATTTTTAGTAGAGATGGGGTTTCACCATGTGGTTCAGGCTGCTCTCAAACTCCCGATCTCAAGTGATCTGCCCGCCTCGGTCACCCAAAGTGCTGGGATTAGGCGTGAGCCACTGTGCCCAACCTAAAGGCAGGATTTTAAACTAGGACTCTATTTACCCGAAAGCCAGGACTTTGTAAGCTATTCTTGGTTGGAAAACCTCTTCCTTTAATCTTAAGAATATGAAGACTCTTAGACCAGAATAGGCAAGTTTATATATAGATATATATAAATATAATTTTAATACATATATATTTCAGGATTTTTTATGGATATAAAACTGCTTTTTATGGGGTAGGATAAATAAGATTTTTAACAGAACAGCCAATGTACCATATGTTTCTTACAACAATGTGTTAGCTGAAGTAGATCCAGCATTTTCACTTCTGGTGATTTATTCTATAAAAAATATGTGCAAAGTGCAAAAGATATGTATAAGATGTTCACTGTATCATTAATGAAGAGGAACATGTCTACAGTGTTTACCATGTGCCTGATGCTGCTTTAAGCACTTCACATATGAAAGTACCCCTTATTCTCTCAATTTAGGATGCAATATCTTTTAATTTAAACTCTTGCTATTTGCTAATGGCAACTCAGGAAATGGAAAATGCACATAATTCCTTGTTATCAGACTCAGCCACCCACTCCTCAATTTGGACAATGAGGGACACGTATTAACTCGTATAATCCTCCTAACATCCTTAGGAGATGGGTGGTATCATTACCCCCATTTTACTGATGAGAGGGATAAAGTTCAGAGGGGTTGAATTAGATGCCCATGATTACCTAATTAGTTCATGGGCCATGGAGATGAATTTGATCCAGGCAGCCTGGCTCAAAACTTCACGCTGTTAATGACTCCACTCACTGCCTCTTGTTGTCTATCTGGTGAACAACTGTCATAAAACCAAACATCTACTACTAGAGAGCACAGGATATTAAATTCTAAAAGCCACATAAGGAATAACAAGTATCTACTTACTGACGTGGAAAGGTACATACAATATATTGATTGGGTTCATAAAAGGGAAGCTGCAGAGCTACTGGCCTGACTCTACTGACAAACAACTGTGTAGGAAAATAACATTTGAGGAAATACAAAAATATATATATATAAATAAGATGAATATAAATAAAACTATGAACAGTGGCTGTTATCATACACAATTAGTCTTGTCAGTCTATCTTATACTTTTATGAATATGTGCTGCTTTTATAAACTCACAATAATTTTAAGAAAAAAAGATACATATAAGAAAGGTTAATGGTAATGGTAGTTTATGAATATTTCCTTCCAACTTTCTCAGTTTTCTCTCAAAAGGCATTTATTTCTTTTAAAAAGGAGAGGAATTAAACTTACACTGTTACTGAAATTTTCCACAAACTTCAAAGTTTTTTTTATTAACTATTTTTTATTAAATTAGGAATGGGAGACCAAAAATAGTAGCTCACACCTGTAATCCTAGCACTTTGGAAGGCTACGGTGGGAGGACCATTGGAGACCAATCTAGACAACATGAGACCCCATCTCTACAAAAATTTTTGAGAAAATTAGCCAGGCATGGTGATGCATGCCCGTAGTCCCAGCTACTCAGGGGGCTGAGGCAGGAGGACTGCTTGTGCCCAGGAGATTGACGCTGCAGTGAGCCATGACTGCACCACTGCAGTGAGACTGTCTCAGAAAAAAGCAGTGGGGGGGTGCGGGGTCCATGTGATAAGCTGCCATTCGCTGGTCTCTCCTCTGATATGAATGTTGTTGACCATCCACAATAAAGAAAGGTAATGTGGGTTTTAAACTTTGGACAGTTGAAAATAATCTAGTCCTCTTAAATGGTTCTAATTTAGTTCATATAAAGTAAGTTACGAGGCATATGCTAACTGAATCATCTCTATTTGTTGTGTTCTCATCACCCTAACCTGTGAATGTTGGCTCAATTCTTATACTTCTTTTTTTTTTTCCATCTACACCCATTCCCTTGATGATCTCATTCAATATCATGGTTTTAAGTATCATCTCTGTTGATGACATTTAAGTTTGTACCACTATTCCACTGAACTCTGCTGCACTATTCCACTGAACTCTGAATGTTTATCCATTATCTTCACTTATAAAAGCATCTTCACTTATAAGTCTTATAAGCATCTGAAATATGTTGGAAAGGGAATTTCTGACCCCCTCTTCAACTCCTGTGCTCCTCTCATGGTTTAGTAAACAGGTTTCTTTTAAACGCCTCTCTTTATCCTCACACTCTACACATCTGATTTATGTGCAAAATAACTATGACACGATGCCTTTGTACCTCTGGCCCCATTCAGCATGATGGTCTAGTATTAGTATATCGTCAATATTAGTATATCCAGGTGAGATGTTAGGCTTGTCAATGGTAACTTATATCGTACAGCTTTCTTTTCTTTTCTTTTTTTTCGAGATGGAGTCTTGCTCTGTTGCCAGGCTGGAATGCAGTGGCACGATCTCAGCTCACTATAACCTCCACCTCCCGGGTTCAAGCGATTCTCCTGCCTCAGCCTCCCGAGTAGCTGGGACTACAGGCGTGTGCCACCATGCCCAGCTAATTTTTGTATTTTTAGTAGAGATGGGGTTTCACCATGTTGGCCAGGATGGTCTCGATCTCTTGACCTTGTGATCCACCCGCCTCGGCCTCCCAAAGTGCTGGGATTACAGGTGTGAACCACCACACCGGGCCTCTATCGTACAGGTTTCTAATGATATAAGTTTTTTCATAAACTTCAAGTGGATTCAAATCATCCTTCTACCAACCTCTTACATACTTGCCTGTATTTGTTCTGAATGAAAGAAAAGGGATGGAACCCCAGCTATCCTAACAATCATTGCACACTATGAATTTATGAATGTTCTATATCCGCTTGGTATGTGACAGAGGAAAAACATTTAAGTACTAGGCAGACAAAGCCTACATACACCAAAGACCTATAGGTAAGAAGGACCTATATACTAGCAGCTACTGTCTACTTTTATACCCCAAAAGATCCCAGGGACATTCATGGGTATCATCCTTTGCATAGCATTCTTAGAAGTATTTTAGTAGTACAATCTTTGAAAGTTACTGGTACAGTTAACTGTGAAATTTCCTAACGACAAAATATACTATAGCAAATCAAAAGTTTAGCATGCCATTTGTTAACAATAATAAGGGCTCTCCTCCTTAGATAATAATAACTGTACTGATGAATAATGTCAAAAAGTGGTGATGTTTATGCCAAGCCTTTCAAATGCACAATTAACACTGTTTTCCTAACCACAGCCAACCATATCATTATTGCAAACTATGATTTTGGAAACTAATGAGTCAACCTGTGACCTTAGTTCCACTAGCTGCATCCCCTGAGTAGATGATTAGATAAAACCACCTCAAGCCATGCCTTTCATTAACAAAATGTCATTATATGATACCAGAGGCAAATGATTTCCTGCAGATATTTGTTAGAAACAGTTATAGGGTCCTTTAACATTGTAAAATAAACACAATATACTGAACATTTTCGTTTGTAGATTATATTAGTAAAGAAGTCAGAAATGGCTAGATTAAAAAATTTCTTTGTAGCTTTTAACTGTCAATAATTCCTCTAATCTGCTATTACTCAGAAATTAGCTACCAGGTAAAACAATATTCCGTTAAATTTTCATGTACCTGTCAAAATCCTGCTATCACCTAATACTAAAACACGATTTCAACAAATATTAAACCACTATCACCTAATGATTTTCCTGTGACCATTCTACTTTTCAGAGATCCAATCAAAATTCACACTGTCTGAAGAACTTCAACCATCAGATGATGAACACAAATTCCTTATGAAGGTCAAAAGGAGATGCATTCTTAATTTCAGCAAAATCTTACCTTGAAAAACAAAGGTAGAAGCTGAAGTTGTTCTGTAACTGCTGTAGAAAAGGATCTTCCTGCACTTGCCATCAGCCATTTCAATACTATTTTGAAAACAAAGATGCAGAGTAAGTCTTTGCCATTCATTTACAGACCACAAAGTAGAACAATATTGTAATGTTATTGTCATACAGCCACTCTGACAGCTCTTCGGTGCTATGAAAGATATCATCTATGTTACTTCATAAATTAGACACTTATTAAGAACAACCCACAGAATAGGACAAAATATTTCTAAATTGTGTATCTGATAAGGGATTGATATTAGAATAAATAAAGAACTAAAACTCAAAAACAACAAAACAATCTAATTCAGAAATGGGCTGGGTAAAGTGGCTCATGCCTGTAATTCTAGCACTTTTGGAGGCCAAGGTGGGAGGATCCCTTGAGCTCAGGAGTTCAAGACCAGTCTGGGCAACATATGGAGACCCCTGTCTCTAGAAAATATTTAAAAATTAGCTGGGTGTGGTGTTGCACACCTGTAGTCCCAGCTACTCAGGAAGCTGAGGTGGGAGGATCTCTTGAGCCCCGGAGATTGAGGCTGCAGTAAGCAGCCTGGACGACAGAGTGAAAGGCAGCAGAGGGCTGGGTAATGAATGACATGAGTAGATATTTCTCCAAACAAGAAATACGAATGGCTAATAAAGATTCTTGAAATATCAGTAATCATTAGGGAAATGCAAGCCAAAATCACAAGATACCTCTTCATACCCACTAAGATGGCTATACTTTAAAAAAGCAAGCAAACAAACAGAAAACAAGTGGTGAGAACACGGAACCCTTGTGCATTTGCTGACTGGAATGTAAAATGGTGCAGCTGCTGCAGAGAAGAGTCTGGCAGCTCTTCAAAAACTTAAGCACAGAAATACTACATGGTCTAACAATTCCACTTCTAGGTACATACCCTAAAGAACTGAAAGCAGGAACTCAAACAGGTACTTATACAAACATCAATGTTCAGAGCAGCATTAGTCACAATAGCCAAAGGTGGAAACCCAAATATCCAGCAAACAGATGAATGGGTAACAGATTAATGACACAACATGATTCAGAAATTCATTCATTCAACTTGAAAATACTATGTAACATGAAATAAGCCAGACACAAAAAAGACTTATGATTCAACTTATGTGACCTACCTAGAATGGGCAAATTCAGAGATGGAAAGTAGACAGTGGTTATAAAGGATGAGGGGAGGGAAAATGAGGAGCTGTTGTTAAAGGGTACAGAGTTTCAGTTTCGTATGATGAAGAGGATTCTAGAGATAAATGGTGATGATGGTTGCACAAGGGTGTGAATGTACTTAATGCCACTGAACTGTACACTTAAAAATGGTTAAAATAGTAAATTTTTCATTATGTCTATTTTACCACAATAAAAAAAGTGGTGCAAAAAACTCTACAGGATAATCAAATAGATGTTTTCAATTGAGTTTCTACTAATTTTATCCACTCACTGGTTTTCAAGAGTTTAATGCCCTGAGTTCGCTCATCTTCTTCACCAATTCCATTTTCTTCCATAACATGGTTCTGAATTTCTTCATCCACATCCATGAGAGGTTTCAATTTCTCCAGAATTCGAGCAGTAAACTCAGGGACATGAGGCGATATGGTTGGTGTGGTATTTGGCAAAGATACATCTATCATGAATATGTAGGTCAGCACACTGCAAAATAAAATACTTAACAATAGGAAGAGGTGCCACATTATAAATAAAAATGAGGTTCAAAAGTTATGACCCAATCAAAGTAAACTGTCCCAAGACAATGCCCGGAGTGGGTCTTAGATTATGCCTGTGTGTAAAAGAAGCCTTATAATTAAGGGGTATTAACACTTAGGTGTTGTGACTGCTCACCTCTGGCTTCTGAGCACACTGCTGTCCTAGTTTACATTCAGAGTGTTTCATCTTGTTTCCCACGACTCAATAGCAAACAATTTGAGAAAGACACCATGAAACCCACTGACAACATAACCAGCATGTATTACTACCTATTATAATTTAAAAAAAAAAAAACAAAGAACTCGAGAGGTATACCACAGAGAAAACAGTACCTACCTTCCTATTCTTTCTCTGACATTTTTGTAAACCTGGGTGAGTTTGGGTTCCAAGTACTTCAGTAGTCTGTGCAATAGTTCAGGCACTCTCCATTCTTGCTGGGCAAGGCCACCTTGTAGTACATAAAGTCGACTAAAATTAAAGCATCGTAGTGTTATATTGGAGGCCCTTTCTGCCTTTGCATATTGACAGTATGGACAGACAATATCTGTATTTCACTTAAAGCTTTTTCGTTTTTTCACCTAATAAATACTACAATATCCACAACTCAAAATAGCCTCTTTATGAAGATTTTATTTTTCCTATATCATTTTCTCTGTATTTGCATTTCATCCACACTACTAGAAAACTGAAAGAAATACTGACTTAAGAATACTCACCGACTAATATTTAAACATCACAATTCAAGTTTTCTCATTAATTAAGTGCTGCTTCTTTTTAATGAAATTATCCATATTACTATTGTCTAACTTTCTACGGCACCATATGCCCCAACCAAGGCAGTTTTTCCTCGAAATGATTACTCTTTCTTTGTATCTTTTTAACAGGAAAAAGTGAAAAATAAGATGTGATGAAGACACAAAAGTACAAAAGACAATTCTGATAAAATATTTGACAGCAAAGAATGCTGACTCTAATTTGTGTTTAAATTACTCAGGTTGCCTACATCTCACTTACTTGTCCAACTAATAAATAACTCTTATTAAGTATCACATGTTATATGCAACCAGATCACATCACCTTCCAGAAGAAAGTAATTACTTCATCTAGACTTTACAAGTATAGACCATTCATTTCCATTTATACATAAGTTAACACAAAACCTTTCGTGTTAACCTCATAGGTTTTTAAAAAAAATTTACCACGCATCTACAAAGGATCCTCCTTCACCACTCAATGGTGATTCCAACAGCAGTTCAAAAAGCCAGTGAAGTTTCCGGGGATCTCTGCTTTCCTGTGTTTAAAACATGATGTAACAGTTCAACAGAGGACCTACAATTCTGTAAATAAATCATACTCAGTTATTTAATTTAATTTTATTTTTGAGGCTAGGTCTAACTCTGTTGCCCAGGCTGGAGTGAAGTGGTATGATTACCTCCCAGGCTCAAGTAATCCACCCGCCTCGGCCTCTCAAGTAGCTGGGACCACAGGCATGCGCCACTATGCCTGGCTAATTTTTTATTTTTTGTAGAGACAGAGTCTCCCTACGTTGCCCAGGCTGGTCTCCAACTCCTGGCCCCAAGCTATCTTCCTGCCTCGGCCTCCCAAAGTTCTGCGATTAAAGTTGAGAGCTAGTGCACCCAGCCATATTCAATTATTTTAGAAATACTAAAAACATATATAAGTATAGTCGCCCCTTGGTATCTGTGGCGGATTGGTTCCAGAACTCCCTTAGGATACCAAAATCCACAGATGTTCAAGTCTCTTATGAAAATGGTGTAGTATTTACATATAACCTATGCACATCCTCCTGTACACTTTAAATCTTCTCTAGAGTATTTGTAATACCTAATACAATGTAAATGCTATGTAAATAGTTGTTATACTGTATTGTTTAGGGAATAATGACAAGAAAAAAAAATCTGAACAGGTTCACTATAGACACAACCATCCCCCCACCCCCTTCTGAAATATTCTCCATCTCCTCAGGTTGGCTGAAACCACAGATGTGGAACTCATGGATATGGAGGGCTGACTGTATAGGAGAAGAAAATCAAACTAAAACTGATAGGTGACTCAAACTCAAATGTGACTATCGCAGTTCAAGTTAACAGTGAGAAAACTGTTGTTAGCTAAATGGATTCTCTTCAATCAAAGTACACGAGCTATGGACATACCTGGTATAAAAAATAATACCTATAACTTTGTATTATGTGGCTTTTACTATATGTAAGTGACATTTCCAAATACATGACTGTCACTTAATTTTAAAATGCATTACCACAGCAGAGAAGATATAATAATCACTTAAGAGTTACTTCTCAAGACTTATTTGAAAGGCTGAATAGAGCCATCTCCAATTACATAAGATGACAAAAGTATGAACAAACTTTCAAGATTCAAGAAGTGAGTTACCTCACTTAGAATAATAGTCTCTAATCCCATGGAAATAAAAAATAAAAACAATTAAAAAACAAAACCCAAAAAGATTTAAGAAGTGTTATGAGATTTCACACACTTTGAGAGACAGTATCAAACAGTTTGAATAGATCAGTTAGACAAAGAAAGATGTAGGGTAACTTACACAGGATGTTGCTATACAAGCTCCCCAGTCATTATAAGTTTCTACGGTAATATTGGACAGTGCTGTTCTAAGCAGAGGGCACAGAAGCTCCCAAAGCTTCTCCACCTACACAAAACAAAATATATGGGTAAGAGTTAATGACACTCAGAACATTTTTCTTCAAATATCTTTCTTTACCTGGAAATGTACACACATACAGGTATATCATTTAAATTATTTTTGAGACATGGTCTCATGCTATTGCCCAGGCTGGAGTGCAGTGGAATGATCATACCTCGATGTAGCCTTAGGCTTGAGCTCAAGTGATCCACTCGCTTCAGCCTTCCAAGGAGCATGGACTATAGGTGTGTGCCACTATGCCCTGAAATTTTTTTTATGTTTTGTAAAAACAGGATCTTGCTATGTTGCCCAGGCTGGTCTTGAACTCCTAGCCTCAAGCAATCCTCTCACCTTGGCCTCCCAAAGTGCTGGAATTATAGGCATGAGCTAGCATGCCTGGCCCTAATTATTTTTTAGAGCACCCAAATAATCCAGCAAAGTACATTATCACCATACATATCCAGGTATAGGTGAAATTTTTTCCTAAAAAATATTCAGAAAAGAGTAAATACTTTGCATGGCTCTTTAAAAAATATCTCTTGGCTGGGTGCAGTGGCTCCTGCCTGTAATCCGAGAACTTTGGGAGGCCAAGGCAGGAGGATCACTTGAAATCAGGAGTTCAAGACCAACCTGGTCACATGGCGAAACCATGTCTCTACAAAAAAAATAAAAATTAGCTGAGCGTAGTGGCACATGCCTGTAATCCCAACTACTCGGGAGGCTGAGGCAGGAGAATTGCTTGAACCTGGGAGGCAGAGGTTGCAGTGAGCCGAGATCATCCCACTGCATTCCAGCCTAAGCAACAGAGCGAGACTCTGTCTAAAAAAACAAAACAAAACAAATCTCTCATATGACTGATAAGTGTTCTTAAAAATCTTGTATAATAGTACGCTAGGCTGAAACAAAACCTCAATCGAGTTTTCCATGTTTATCAAGATCATTTGATTAAACCTTAAAGTAAGAGGCAATGACATTTTAATTTAATTTAGTAATCAGCCTGAGATATAATCTTCAAATTCCAAGTCTTGGATAAATAGCCCATAAAAACATGTACGTTGTACAGAGACTGCATTTACACACATAGATTTTCTCATAGGTTAATGAGCATACAAATCACCTTGAGGTCTTGATAAAATGCAGATTGATTCATGTCAAGTGGGCCTGAGATCTTACTTTCCTAAAAAGCTCCCAAGTGCTACCCCTGCTGCAGGTCCATGGACTGTATTTTAGTTAAAAAGGACATACCTTGATTTCATCATTACACATTGTGTACATGTATCAAAATATCACATGTACCCCATAAACATGAACAGTTACTATTATTAATTTTTTAAGTTCCTAAAAAAATTTTGAATTTTTTTTTTAAAAGAATGAAGGAAGCCCAGGCACAGTAGCTCACACCTGTAATCCCAGCACTTTGGGAGGCCAAGGTAGGTGGAGTTCAAGAGCCAGGAGTTCGAGACCAGCCTGGCCACATGGAGAAACCCTGCCTCTATTAAAAATACAAAAATTAGCCTGACAAGGTGGCGCATGCCTGTAATCCCAGCTACTGAAGGTGGCTGAGGCATTGCTTGAACCCAGGGAGCAGAGGTTGCAGTGAGCAATGATCACACTACTGTACTCCAGCCTGGGCAATAGAGTAAGACTGTCCAAAAAAAAAAAAAAAGAGAAGACAGACAGACAAGGAAGATGGACGGACAGATGGACAGACGGAAGGACAGATGGAAGGAAGGAAGGAAGGAATTCTTCAATCAGCAGGAAGGGTTTGAGACAAAATTTCCAGTGACAGCACTGTTTTGATTTTATCAAAAAAAGCTTTATCTCAAAGAACATATAGGGATAGGAATTATGTTTTGCAAAAGAGGTAACTCAAGAGTGGCTTTAGTAATGTAACGGATGACAAGAATACATGTGACATTTTAAAATAAAATTGTTTCTTGTAAGCAAAAGTGTTTGCAGTCCTCCTAAAAGGTGACCAAAAAACCCTATTTGTGTCATCTCTTCGACAAAATAGTGGTCTACCTTATGCTCAGGTGGTCCTGACATTTGACCAGGTTATTTTTAGTCTGGTGTATTTTGCTAATGAACTAACCTTAAAGGCAGGTGTGTGAAAACTATATCTTACAATTAAAAAGAGGGATACTCTAAAAGGGAGAGTCAAACTCCAACTGTCTAAAAGACTGGGCAAGTAATATAAATGATAAGGAGGCTAAGAGAAAGGACTTAATGAGAAGCTGGAATGGCTTAATGAGGGGAGAAGCACACGTGCACCATCAGCAGAGTGACACAGCGCAATAATGTAGGACCAGTGTTCCAGGATCTTCCTCTTTTTCAAGAAACTGGAATTCTTTTTTATTTTTTTTTTAATTTTTTCCCCCAATGTGGATAAAAACTTCAAAAATTTAAAGATAGTAAATGTTCCTAGAGACCATTAGGCTGTAATCTGTAATCAAAAGCAATGTCTACATATCGGCATATTTCATATCACTGAACATTTCATATTTTAATTATCAGTATCTAATGTGTTGGGAATTGCCACCAAAATGGGTAACATAGCTTTAACAGGAAATGTTCTGTACAAATATTAATACATCACCTTTTCAAATGTCCAGTGCTTAGAACCTCTGATTAAACCAGCTATAATTTCTGCAACACATCGCTGGGTGCTTTCATGTGAATCTGCAACCAAACGTTCTAAATGGGGCTTCAGAACTGGCAGGAAGGCATCATCAAAATTCCTGAATATACCCTATAAAAACAAAGACTGTTCTTCAGTACTCAAATGACTATCATCTCAATTATAATTATGCTTGTAATTATTCTGTACATTACTAAGGTGCTTAAAAACTCCAAGCACACTCCCCTTTAGAACTGCTTTAACAATTGCGCCTAAGTTAAAATAGTAAGAATACTGTCATTTTAAATATCACATTAAAATGTAACCAATGAAACAAACATTAATAATCTCTCTAAGTATCACACCTCAAAAAAAGCAACTAAACATAAAAAACGCATACAGTTTTGGGTATTTTTTTCCTTCTAATGCCAATTACAACAAACATTAAAGATAAATACAGTCATCCCTAGGTGTATGTGGGGAAACGGTTTCAAGATCCCCACCCCAAAATACCAAAATGTTCAAGTCCATTACATAAAATGGTATTGTATTTGCACATAACCTATATACATCCTCCTGTATATTTTAAATCATCTTAAGAGTACTTTTAGGACCTAATACAATGTTTACTAATTGTATTATATATTAATGCTATGTCAATACTGGTTGTAATGTCTTGTTTAGGGAATAACGACAACAAAAGTCTGTACATGTTCAGTGTAAATTCCAGTGCCATTTTAGATCAAGGCAGATGGCTAGCTTTGATCAAATATTTATAAGTTATGAACCTACGAACTGAATAGTTACTAAGCATTACAAAGAGGATATGTAAACAATATAGTTACCTTAAAGAGACAAAAACGTCGTGGATTAAACTTATCTTTTCCTTTTCTGTCTTCTAATGATAGAAAAGTAATTAACTGTTCAACAAATTTAGGATCAGAAAAATGATCAAATATAATCTGTTCTGCCTATAAAGTTAAAAAAAGAACAATATTCAGCGTTTAAAATCCACTTAAATACATGATTCTGAAAAAGTTAAAATTACAAGATTTTGATAGTCAAAAGCAGGCTGTATTTTTGTTTCCATGAATTCTTAGTTCTCATAGACTACAGTGATTTCTAAAACCAAGTACCTCCCTCTAAAAATGCTAAAACAGGAAGTTTTCCTTCAGATTCTCAAGTTTGAATCCTATTTCTCACACTGTGAATTAAAAATCAACAAATGTTCTGCTTGGGAAATGAAGACTGAAAGCCACTGTAACACCTGGTGTGCAATTTGTTAAAATCCCCAAAACTATAAGTCAAGCCCCAACAAATCACTTCCATATTTACCTAACACCAGAAGTTAAAAGGCAAACTGTTCAGAATCAGAAAAAGTTACAATACCATTAACTCAAGGAATAAGTACATAAACTTAAAAACCCTTTCTCGACTTTCTTTTTTTTCTTTTCTTTTTTTGGGACAGGGTCTCACTCTGTCATCCAGGCTGGAGTGCAGTGGTGCGATCATGGCTCATTGCAGTCTTGCCTTCCTCGGGTCGGGTAATTTTCCCACCTTAGCCTCCCAAGTAGCTGGGACTACAGGTGTGCACCACTACGCCCAGCTGATTTTTGTATTTTTTGTAGAGACAAGGTTTTGCCATGTTGCTCAGGATGGTCTCAAACTCCTGGGCTCAAGTGATCTACCTGCCTCAGACTTCCAAAGTGTTGGGATTACAGGCATGTGCCATGGCTCCCAGCCAAGTCAACTTTCAAAGTGAAGTAAATTAAATGAAGTTTAAGGAGTTTTAACTGAAATCTACCAACATGCATTTACGGAGTACCCATAATTTATATGCAATAGAAAACTAAAAATCAGTCATTAACTTTTCCTTCAAAACGCTTGTATCAGAACTGATACAAGAAACGAGCAGCAAATTACATAAAGCAGTAGCCAACGGAGGGCTGAATGGGGTAGTAACTCAGTCTTAGATACATCAACATCTATGTCAACTGGCACTAGTATAAAGGGGTTGAGGAGAATGGATTACGTAGTCACCAATATTTATGCAGTGCTATACTGAAAAACACAAATTGTATTAAGAAAAAAAAGAAGAAGAAGAACTGAAGTGAGGTTGAGATAAATCAGTGGCCCAAAACAAGAGGTTGAGATAAATCAGTGGCCCAAAACAAGATGCATTTGAACCATGGTGAAATGGAATGCTTACCTCAGTCATATCCTCCCTGCTTCTGCCAAGCTTAGGCTGCTCTTCCACACCAGCATAAACAACCATATTCCTATATAGTAAGAGTTCATATTTATCATACGCATAGAAAAAAATATTAGAGCTTCATGGATAGAAAGCATTAGAAGGCACTTTTAATGAACTCTAACTAGATGCTAAGTTTGGGGAGATGAGTACAGCAGTAACAGTCTAGGCCTTAAAAATCTATCAGATCACTGTGTCCTAATGACAAATGGAGTAAATAAGGAGAGAAAAATATGTATTTCTCTGGGCTGGTTTAGGCATATGTATTATTAATAGGTAGGAATATAATTTAGAGCAGCTATTAATAACCTCCTTAGCCATATAACCATGGGATTCAGAAAGGCTAAGGGTTTTTGCACAAGGAAAGAGGCAGGAATGAGGCATAGCATTGGCAGGAGCAAAAGAAAGAGAGGACTAGGGAAGGGGAAAGATAAAAGAACCTTCAAGTGCCTCTGAACCTCCCCAGAAACCAAAATATGATAAAACAGTTATATCAAAGGCATTTAATGATAAGGTGCGCAGTAAGTTACTTACTTTGGCCAGGTGTAGTATCCCCAGTGAGTTTTTTCCACAAAGCAACTTGACTCCCATTCTTTTTTAGTTCTTGGTATAGTTTTGCTGTCATAATGCAACCAATGATTATCAGGCCTATCACCAGCAATAATTTGGGTGGGTTTAGGGCATCCACCTAAGGAAAAGACAATCACGTTTGATGAATTTAAAAATATTCGCCCAACAATTATTACCAAATTTCAATCAACAGTACCAGCGTAACTTTGTCTTCACAAAACAACACTATTAAAATAACATTAAGATAACATATATATGAGCAATTGGAGGCACATTTCAAAACAGAGTAGATGGGACTATCTACTAAATTGTGTTGAATCAGTTATTTTGGGGGAGAGATCAAGTATGAAACACACTTCATTCCTTTTACCAAAAATTAAAAGGATTAATTTTGTTTAAACTATTTAGATTTGAAATAATAATTTCAGACTTACAGAGCTCAAAAAATTCCCACATCTTTTACTGAGACACCCAAATTTTGACATTTTACCATGCATACTTTGATATTCTCTCTCTCTCCACACATACTTATCTAAACTATGAGTATAAACTGTAGACATCATCTCAAATAATCAAAATACAATTCTCAAAAAAGCTTTCATTAATACACTAAAATTATTTCATCAACAGACTTTACTCAAATTTTGACAGTGGTCCCACTGAATGTACTTTATATGAAAAAAATTAAAACATTTTCTTCTGGACTATAATCCAATCCAGGATTAAACATTGCATTAAAGGAAACTAAAGATACCATACAATTTAAATGCAATGTTTTAATCCTGGATTGGAGACCAGAAAAAAATGGTTTTTTCTTCTGAAAAATTCTGGTAATACAATAAGGTATGAGGAAGAAAATTCACCTTGTCCCTAATCCCACCACCCAAAGAGAAACATTTAACAAATTAATAACAGCAACTTAAGTCTTTGAAATACAGTTGATAAAATAATTAGTATAATAGCTTAGTAGGTGAGATAAATATGAAGGCAGAAAGAGTCAATCTATTTTTGTAAATAGTTATCACTAGCTTTTACTAAGTCAACTGTTTCCTTCATAATATTATTTATATTTTGTGTTAATATCCATAGAACAATATTTGAGGTCAAGAACTAGAATTTATACATGTCAAGAAAATTTTCTGAGTTTTATTGGAAAGCACTATTAATTACTTCTGGTAGTACTCACTGATTTCACAGGGGTTAATGGTCAGCTTTTTGTGGGTTCTTTTTAGCTGTTTGAGGATACCAGCAACAGCTGAGATAGCCATCTAGAAAAGGAAAAAGGTACACATTCATAAAAAAAAGTTTAAATCACTTAACTGGTTGTCTGCTTTACTCAAAGCAGAAATAGGATTCTGTTTCTTTAAAAAAACATCTCACCTATTGACATCTGGCAGTACATCCATGTGAGTGCTAAATCTGACTTAGAATGAATCATAGGCAGTTCTTACTCTACAGTCTTGACACATGCTAGTCTCTCTGCCTAGAAAACTTTGACCCTTTCTTTGTTAAACCAATACCTGCTCATTCTTCAAATCTTAGCCTCAGGGTTTTTGTTTTTTTTTGACAGAGTTTTCACTCTTGTTGCCCAGGCTGTAGTGCAATGGCACAATCTCAGCTCACTGCAACCTCCCCCTCCCAGGTTCAAGCGATTCTACTGCCTCAGCCTCCCAAGTAGGTGGGATTACAGGCGTGTGCCACCATGCCCAGCTAATTTTGTACTTTTAGTAGAGACAGGGTTTCTCCATGTTGGTCAGGCTGGTCTCGAACTCCCGACCTCAGGTGATCCACCTGCCTCAGCCTCCCAAAGTGCTGGGATTACAGGCATGAGCCACCAAGCCCTGCCCAGCCTCAGGGTATTTTTAAAGGTCTTTCTCCAATGCTTCAGCTTAGGCCATCTCCCCAACCCCCACCTCACCTCTAACACTTGGAGAGTAAAAAGCTGTACCCTCGAGTTTCTTGCCCCTCCTGAAACACACTGCACACCTAATTTTCTAATTGTTAAATCTTTCCCATTAGCCTATAAACTTATTTCCTGCTATATCCCCAGTCTTTTAAACAGAGTGCCTAAACATGTTCATTTGTTAGATGAATCATTATCATCTCTGAATCAACAGGGGGAGATTTCAAATCAATACACTTCAAGATATTTATTAACCAAGTGTGTATTGCTTGTGAAGAATTTAAAGACTTCAGGTCACGTACATATTCTCAAACCCAAGACTGTAGCTAAAACAAGGTATGTACCTTTCGAACTACAATTGCATCATGGTTGAGATTCTCAACAAAAAACCGTATGGCACGAAGAGGCAACACTCGGTCATCTCTCAGCAGAAGAGACAGAAGCCCAATGCCTATATGTTCAAATTTCCAGGGCCTTAAAAGGAGGAAAAATGACAAAGCATATCACACATAAAACCACTTGGGAAAAAAAAAAAACTGTATGTGAAACACCTTATAATTTTAAATTTCTCAAGAATTAAAATAGGTCTACTGAAGAACACTGCTCCTATCATTAATCCCAAACTTTCCCTCCATCTCTTTTCCTCTTAATCTGCTTCCAAATACACAAACCGGAATATAACTTTTTGTGACATAGTCATTCATAGCCTTCCATGTAGAAAACTCCTATAGTATTTAAGAAAAATGCTGTGAGAATTACAAAAATCTTTTGCACTTACAGGTTTCTTTGCTCCACACCATCTAGCAAGGTGTCTACCAAATTTTCATAGTTCCTTTAAAAAAAAGGTGAGGTATTATTTTACTATAATACTAAAATGAACATCAAAAATATAATAGAAATTCAAATTCTAGCCAAATTCACCCTCCTTCCCCACTTACTTCCCACCACCTGACTGTAAACGGCCTGATGAGAAGCAAGCCAGAATGAAAGTAGACAGGTGAACAGAGATGCTGGGAAAAGCTCATGAAAGGCTAGGAAGAGTGAACTCAACTTTTCCTGAATGGACATGCACAAGTAACTCTGTAAGTAGTAATCAATTAATTGGGAGTGGTACACACACACACACACACACACACACACACACACGATACACCAGGTATCTGAAATATATTAGGTAGGCTATAAGAGTTTATTATTTATAGACATTTTAGAAAACAACAAAGAGGTATATTCATATACTAATTATAAGGCAAAGACAAAATCAAGTTAGGAAGACTCTTGCTTGAGTGTTATCACTGAAGCATTTAAGTGCTTTGGTATCAAGAATCCAAAAACAGTTTATTAAAATCCTGATACCAAATTTGACCAATAAGTTATTACTGTTATAAGAACTATTAAATGATACATCTGCTAAACTTGAATTTGGGAATTAATGACTGATGTGTACCAGTTATGTAGTTTCTGAAATATTACTACCTTAAAAAAACAAAAAAAGAAAGATAATTTACTAGAAAAAAAAAGATAGGACAGTGAAATAACTTTTTGTTTTGTTTATTTGAGACAGGGTCTTGCTCTGTTACCCAGGCTGAACTGCAGGGGCACGATCTCTGCTCACTGTAACCTCTGCCTCCCAGGTTCAAGCGATCCTCCCACCTTAGCCTCCCGAGTAGCTGGGACTGTAGGCGCGTGCCACCATGCCAGGCTAAATTTTTGTTTTTTTTGTATAGACAGGGTTTCACCATGTTGCCCAGGCTGGTCTTGAACTCCTTAGCTCAAGTGATCTTCCCACCTCAGCCTCCCAAAGTGCTGGGATAACAGGCATAAGCCACCGTGCTCGGCCTTATTTTTAAGATGGTGTTTTATACCTCCATAGCTTAAAAAGGAAAAATAGGAATCTGTGTAGTAATTACCTCTCAACTTTTTTGTATTTTTTTCAGAAGTCAATGTGTAAACATCATTAAGCAGTTATGGTATACATCTATATTTTAGAGATGTTAAAAACTTACTATCGGCCAGGCGCAGTGGCTCATGCCTGTAATCCCAGCACTTTGGGAGGCCGAGGTGGGCAGATCACTTGAGGCCAGGAGTTCGAGACCAGCCTGGCCAATGTGGTAAAACCCTGTCTCTACTAAAAATACAAAAATTAGCTGGGTGTGGTGGTGCATGCCTGTAATCTCAGCTACTCAGGAGGCTGACGCATGAGAATAGCTTAAACCCAGGAGGTGAAGGTTGCAGTGAGCCATGATCGTCTCACTGTACTCCAGCCTGGGAAACAGAGCAAGCATCTGTCTCAAAAAAAAGCCAAAACTTACTATCTATAATGTCATCTATTGAAGTACACCATTCATCAATTACCTTAGGGCATCAGCATTCTTTTCTTGTTGGCGTTTAATTCCTTCCTTAATTTTTTCTGGGCTAAGCAATATCTGGTTGATAGAGGGGTTTTTTGACTGTTGAAGTAATTCCGCTATTTCAACACATGACTTTGGAATCTTGTTAAAAAGAAAAAAGCAGGAAAAAAAATGAAGTTCTGATGCATACTACCTGAACGAACCTTGAAAATGTCATGCTAAGTGAAAGGGGCCAGACACAAAAGTCCACATATTTTACGATTCCATTTATATGAAATATCTAATAATGGGCAAATTTATTGAGAGAGAAAGTGGTTTCCAGGGGTTTGGGGTACGGAAGAATGGGAAGCGACTGCTATTAGGTACTTGTTTTCTTTTGGGGTGATGAAAACATTGTGGAGGCCAGACATGGTGGCTCATCTCTGTAATCCTAGCACTTTGGGAGGTCAAGGTGAGGGGACTGCTTGAGGCCATGAGTTTGAGACCAGCCCGGGGAACACAGCAAGACCCCTGTCTCTCTCTCAAAAAAAAAAAAAAAAAAAAAAAAAACAAAACTTAAATTAGCTGGGTGTAGTGGTGCACACCTATAGTCCTAGTTACTAGGAAGGCTGAGGCAGGGGATGATTATGCCACTGCACTCTAGCCTTGGGGGACAGAATGAGACAGAATGAGAATGAGAAACAAAGAAAAAGGAAAATGTTCTGGAATTCGAGTAGTTACACAGCCCTGTGAATATTCTACTGTGCATATAACATGTCCACATTAAAAGGGTGATATTTATGATATGTGAATTACATCTCAATTAAAATTTTTCTTCTAAAAAATAAAGTATAATCTAATGACAGTCGCAAATAGCAAGCCTATGTTTGATTTAAAAGGAATACATTTAGAACAGTGGTTTTTAAACCAGGGGAGAGATGTCAACCATAGTCACTCCAGCCGAGAGGGGGATTCTGCTGTGCTCACCCTTCTTTTACTCACCTCCATGTTCTGAGGGAGTATAAATACAGATTTGCAAGTTCCTAGAAAATCTGCTATAACTCTCAACCTAAGCACCACTGAAAGTTATATTTTTAGTCTTTCATGAGTCAAATCATTCAATTCTAGTTTTCTTCACTATAAATTACGAACCCAGTAGTCGATCTTTTGCGACTTTGGCTAGCATGGTAAACCTCATAAAATATAATTAACTCTTTGAAAAATGAAGCTGTGGGCACACACAAAATAAGGGTAAATACAACAAATCAATAACCCTTTGTGGAGCCCTGGCTGTCTCCCTACCATGCTCCAACTTGCTACTCCACCCTGTTATGTACAATAATGATCAGTGAAAGTACAAAAAGCAAACAGGTAACAAACGCTTTTTTAAAAAAACACTGGACTCAAATGCCAAGAATATTATTACTGGAAAAAGGGCAAGAAAAATAAAGGGCATTTTAACAAGACAGGATTTACACTAAAACTTGAATGAAAGAATGATATTGCTTACTGTGAAGTCCAAGCCAATTGTTTCATACTGCCTATGAATCTTTTCTGCAAGATCATCAAACAATCTCACTATTGATGGCTTTTCCAGGGACATTGCCTGGCTAAGCCCTGAAGAAACAATCGCTGGCCACGTCTGTACAATACAGTCCCAATCATGAAGGTTTGCCAAGCACACACCACTGTGATTTCCAAGGAGACAGTACAAGGCACCCTGCAGAAAAAAAAAAATACATGTTTACATGGGAAATAAGAGGCATCATGTAGTTGTAGCCAATGCACCTATGTATTGGTTTTAAATGAGTATTGATTACTTAAATGCTTAATATTGGTTAGTAAAATATGTTCACACATTTAACATGTTACTTTTTAGAAATCTGAACTTGACATTTAAGTGATATCCATTAATATTTTCTCTAAGTCATTTAATAAAGAGTTTGGGACAGGTGAGGTGGCTCATGCCTGTAATTCTTGCATTTTGGGAGGCCAAAGAAGGCAGACTGGTTGAGCTCAGGAGTTTGAGAGCCTGGGCAACATGGTGAAACCTCTTCTTTACAAAAAATACAAAAATTGGCTGGGCATGGTGGCACACACCTGTGGTCCCAGCTCCTCAGGAGGCTGAGGTGGGAGGATCACTTAAGCCCAAGAGGTTGAGGCTACAATGAGCCATGCTTGTGCCACTGTACTCCAGCTTAGGTGACACAGCAGGACCCTGTCTCCAAAAAGAAAAGAAGAAATTGTTCAAAGAATGGCTACTAATAAGGTAATAAAGAAATGGAAGGATGTTTCTAAGAATATATATTCCATTCTGATTTTCTTCAACTATATCATAAAAACCACAAAATGTGTCACTCTTAAAATTTTAGAGTCTAAAGTTTGGTGTTTGAAATAATTTATTAAATATTAGTTAACACCTGGTTGCTGAGTAATTTACAAAGTACATAAAAACTAAAGTATACTGCATATTTATTACTCATAAAAGTCCAATTAACCACAATGATTCTGATGACAGCAGGTATCCTTTGATGACAGTAGGTATCCTTTCTAAAGTGCTTTTTCATAAAAAGAGTTATTACTATCAAAACTTTTGATTTCCAATTTACCTCACCTGATTCCAATCTAGCTTATTACTGACTTTGTATTCCACTCCTCTCTACAGGTTCTCTATAAGGTCACTCATAACCTCGATTTTGTTGATCTAATAGATATTTTTCTGTTTTGATTGTACTTGACCTCTCTAATTTTGTCCATTTAAACTGCTCTCATTAAGGTCAACAACAGGATAGTCAATGAGTCAAACCTACAACACTCTTGAATTATACATCTGCACCAGGGGTCAGCAAACATTTTCCATAAACGGCCAGAAAGCAAACAGCAAAGCCATTTGCTCTCTGTCTCAACTACTCTTCTCTGCCACTGTAGAGTGAAAGTAGCCATACATAATATATAAAGGAATGAACATGGCTGTGTTTCAATAGAAGTTTTAAAAAAGCAAGCTTTTACTTTTACAAAAGCAAGCAACTGAGCCTGGGCTATAGTTTATTGACACCTCTGTCTTACAAGCTTCATGGAACATGTTTAGGGCTCGTCTTCATTATCTCCAAAAAACAATGACTCTACTCACTGAGTCTTCCTTCTAGAAAGACCTCTCCCTGCCTTCTGTGATTCTTCCCGATTTCTTGATACCTTTCTGACCTCTCCAGGGTCACTCAGCTCTTCTATTTGGCTTCTAAAGGAGTTTCTCAACATAGGCCCCTTGATCCTCTTCTTATTCTCCTCCTAGGCTTTCTTATCCATGCCCATAGGTTTCAATTATAATCAACATACATGGAAATGGTATCTTCGGACTCAGATGTCTAACTGCCCACTTGATGGTGCTCTTAGTTCATTGGAACCACTTCAAATTAAACTAGTCCAAATTAACTATGTCATCATCTAACTACTCTCTCTCTCTCTCTGATGTGCCCAGCAACTAGTTGTACGATCCAAAAGCTTAGTAACTTTGACATTTCCTTTTTTCAGTCCCCTCATATTCAATCAACAAGTCCCATCCGTTCTCACTCTTAATTCACTCTCAATATATTTCTTTCTACCTGACAGTATAAGCAATCATTATATATTACCTATACTTTATTACATCCCCATAGGATGTAGTATTTGCCTTATCCTGTATAATTTCCTTTCTTCTCTACTCCAATTGCATAAGCTTTCATACCACTGCTCAAACTTACCATATTTCTTCCTTCCTGTCTTAAGCCCTTCCTTCACACTGGTCATACTACTCTAAACTTCTTGGTCTTTCATCCCTCTCTCCCATATGCCAGCCAGGCTACTTGGCCACTAGCACTCAAGTTAAACAATTCTTTTCCTCAGGAAAGTCTGCTTCTTATATTTTCTTCATCATAATACTGATCACAAACAGAGGCAAATAACTAAATAATGAGTCTCCTCATATTGGTATGAAACAAAGATCATACCTGTTTAAAGGTGAATCATGCTGATATCTTCAATTTACTTTGAAATACATAAAAAAAATGAACAGATATGCGATAAAGCAAATATAGCAAAATCTTAAATACAGAATCTCAGTGGTGAAGAAGATATGGATGTTTACCGTAGAGTTTTTTCAGCTTTTCAGTATGTTTGAAAATGTTTACAGTAAAATAGGAAAAAAACCCTATACCTTGAATTGTTGCTGTGTAACATCTTGTCTATCAGGCCTTAAGAACTCCAAAACCAAGGGAATGATATCTCTGCAACAGAAGTTATATGCTCCCAAGGCAGCAAAAAATGTTTGCTGAGCCTTATTTCTCACCTGGAGGAAGTATTATTAACAAAGGACTTTTATTAAATAGTAAAGTACAAAGCAGTTTAAAACAAATTATCAAAAACAGTAATGATAATTTACATGTTTTTCTCATCAACAAAATAAATTTCAAAGCACGTACCCTAAAAAAGAAGTAAATGATTATCTTTACTTATATCAAAAGGAAAGCACAATACCACCGACCATATCCATGGTTTAGGTTACACTGACTGAAATATGTTTGATAAAGGGGAGACTGAATGGAACCTACATGCATTTGCTCAGTAACATAGCTAAAAGTAATCAGCATACTATTAAACTTTTTATTCTGAATTATTCTAGATATAAAGAGCCAGATTTTCTCTTATGTCCACATGAGGAAAATTAAAGAATTTCCAGGAGGAACTAAAATAAACCAAAATAGACACATAACAACTTAACCCTTTTAAGGCAAACCTTAAGTACAATCTCACATATTTTTGACCCAAACAAAATATTCAGTATAAATTTACAACTTATGAACTAGTTAAATAGTAATGGATAATAACTGGTTATAGTAGGATGGGCGCAGTGGCTCACGTCTGTAATCCCAGCACTTTGGGAGGCTGAGGTGGGTGGATCACCTGAGGTCAGGAGTTAGAGACCAGCCTGGCCAACATGGTGAAACCCCGTCTCTACTAAAAGTACAAAATTAGCCAGGCATGGTGGTGCGTGCCTGTAGTCCCAGCTACCGGGGAGGCTGAGGCAGGAGAATTGCTGGAACTCAGGCGGCGGAGGTTGCAGTGAACCAAGATCGTGTCACTGCACTCCAGCCTGGGTGACAGAGCGAGACTCCGTCTCAAACAAACAAACAAAAAAAGAGTTTGAAATATATACAATGTGTTGCTTTTACTATAACCAGTTTTGTTTTTTTTCCTGCTCTGTCACCCAGGCTGGAGTGCAGTGGCGCCATCTCGGCTCACTGCAACCTCCGCCTCCCAGGGTTCAAGCAATTCTCCTGCCTTAGCCTCCGTGTAGCTGGGACTATAGGCGCATGCCACCACGCCTGGCTAATTTTTGTATTTTTAGTAGGGAGGGGGTTTCACCATGTTGCCAGGCTGGTCTTGAACTGATCTCAAGTGATCCACCTGCCTTGGCCTCCCACCCAGTGTTGGGATTACAGGCATAAGCCACCACACCCGGCCTCAAACTCATTTTAAACATTACTTTAGAGGGAATCTCTGAGCTAGAGATTAGTTACAGGTTGAGTATCCTTTATCTAAAATGTTCAGGTAGCCGGGCATGGTGGCTCACACCTGTAATCCCAATACCGTGGGAGGCCCAGGCAGGCAGATCGCTTGAGCCCAGGAGTTCGAGGCCAGCCTGGGCAATACAACGAGACCTTGTCTCTATTAAAAATGAAAAAAATAAGTCCAGCATGGTGGCGCATGCCTGTAATCCCAGCTATTTGGGAGGCTGAGATAAGACGATCGCTTGAGCTCAAGCCCAAGGCTACAAGGCTTGAGTTCAAGACTTGAGTTCATGGTGATGTATGCCTATAATCCCAGCTATTTAGAAAGCTGAGGTGAGACAATCGCTTGAGCTCAAGCTCAAGGCTTGAGTTCAAGGCTACAGTGGGCTGTGATCGCACCACTGCACTGCAGCCTGGGTAACAGAGAGAGACCTTGTCTCAAAAAATAAAAATAAAGTAAAATAAAATGCTCAGGACCAGAAATGTTTTGGATTTGAGATTTTTTTTCACATTTTGAAACATGTGGATTATAAACTTCCTGGGTGATCATCCCAAATCCAAAAATCTGAAATCTGTAACGCTCCAATAAACATTTCCTTTGAGCATCATGTTGGTACTCAAAAAGTTTTGGATTCTGGAGTATTTTGGGTTTCCAATGCTTAACCTGTAGTTAATTTACATTATTTCATAAAGATAGAATAATTAGTTGCACATGAATCTCTTTTTCCACTTTTCTGTGCTTGCAGATAATCTCTTGTTCCTACACTAAAGGACAGACCTCACAATTCATGTGGTAGCAGCTTCCTAAAACCCAAGCTTAATGTCTAGGAGGAATTATGTGGCCTTCGTAGACTGGGCTTCAAAATGTGACTGAAGTGCCAGCAATATCACACTAGCACTGTCTTCCAAATTTAAATAAATGAGAAGCAATTACAAACAGCAACATTAAGCATTACAAAAAAATGACTAGCAACCTTAGCTTGAATATATTTGCAATTTGAAAGCTGTTTTCTATGCTAACATGAGTTAAGAGAGCCTAGCTTTTGGTCCTGGTTTTATTACTTCCTGGAGGTAATTACTGGAAATTACAATTTCCAATAATTGAGAGAATAATTCCAATTATGGGTGAAATTATTTAAACTCTCTTCTTAAAAGGGGGATATTAAGATTGCATGTAATAAAATGGGAGGGCATAAGAATGCAGCGTTTGGATAAGCCTTACCTGACTGTATGAACTTGTAGATAAGCGAAGAAGATCTCTGATCATATCTTGATGTATCTTTTTGTATTCACAACCCTCAACAGTTAGTGTCCGTAGCTAAGAAAACAATCACAAATATTTACTAAAATTTGATTATGAAAACAAAACTAAATACTCATCTGGAAAATTGACATTTTAAAAAGTCACTATGACTGAAAAACATATTTACCTCATGCTGTAACATTACTCTATCAATCAACAGTGCTCTGATATGTTGTTTTTTCCCATGGAGCTGGAAAACAAAGTAGCAACAAATACTTCAACATTTTCCCTAAATGACTTCAACAATGGATGCCTCTAAATACCTTAATAAGTGGTCAAAAAGGTCCCTGGTTGACTGGTGAGTGGTGGTGGTATTTCCTTTATTCTAAAGACATCAGGCTTATATAAAAATATGTTGTCTTAATTAATTTTTATGGCTAATAGTAGAAATATCCCCCTTTTAAATAGCCCATCCAACACCCTGTTTTTCTCTGATAGTTTACTATTAGACCCATGCATGGGAGAGCAACAGAGTTGTGTTCTTATTCAGTTAAATACTGAAAGTACAAAAATAGCCTACTAAGACAATTGCTCAACTCTCTTAAATCTACAAATAGCCATAGCCTTTCAGGGTAATCAAATATGTTTACTACAAAATTTAATAATAATATCTTTTAGATTTCTAAAAGTTATCATTTAACCTTTTATCCATATAATCTTCCACCTGGTCACCAAAGGCAGATAGTTGAGGCTCAAAGACTCTTCTTCTTTCACACCACAGTTCCTTAGTCATTAAGCCCCCCAATTCTACCATTTTCAAAACATGTTATTTCCATTTCAATACCACTGACTTGACTCAGGCTGTGTTTTTCACCTGGAGTGAAATAGTTTAACTCCCTTTCTTGCTTATAGTATCAATCTCTTTGTACTTACTGTTCACAGTGGTGGCAGAGCTTTTTAATGTTTAGTGAATTGAGTGTTGACTTTTCCAATCAATATTCAAATCAGATCTACTTAAGAACTGTTAATGACTCTCCTACTGCTGAATATAAAACTGAAACACTTTCTCAAAACAAAGTATAAGCAACCTAGTTTACCCCCTACAGCCCCTGGCCCCTAAAAGCATGCCATGTTTTTATATCTCCTTGCCCTTTTACATGCCATTCCTTCTGTCTAAAGTATCTAGCAACTGTTGTCTAAACAATGAACTCATACAACCTTTTTAGACTCAATTTCAGTAAAAGTTTCTGGCATAAGAATATTGCCATGAACATCTCTTGGCTTACACTGATACTCTTTCTTCCAAGGTCCCAAAGCAGCTTACAATGACTTCTGCAGCTGAATATAATACAAGGTAACTTTTTCTCAGATCTACATAAAGTGTAATGCTTTAAATTCATGCCCATAGATAATTCCTCCTATTTTTAAATTCCTTCAAGTGCTTACAAGGTAGCCTCAATGCTATTGTCCAAATTCCCATTGAGAGTTTAGAGACTGCCATGGAAACAGGCAGAAGATTCTGTATAAGAAAAATATATTTTTTGCTAGGATCCATTTGATTTCTACCATGATGTTTTTAACTTTTACATATTTTTAAATCTACTATTTTTCCTTTTAGGAAAACTTCTTCTATATGCTGAATAATACCCAAATTACGAGGTTATTATACGTCTTTAAAAAAATTAGTGCAGACTTTTAGGTGAAAATACTGACCCGATTTTCCATTGATTTCTTTACTAAGTTGAAGCTTTTCCATCGGGAGTCAAATTCATGCTTGTGAGATCCTTGGAATTGTAAAAGGTCTCCAATAATCTGTGTTAAAGAATTTCAAATTGTATTTGCAAGTCATCAATCCAAGCTTGATCGTATTAATCATTATGCAACTATCAAATGACAAATGTACCTTTATAATAAGAAACAATGACTTAGTATCATCTTCTGAATTATCAAGTATGTGGTCTATAATGGAAGAAAGAAAAGGATTTTGGTTAAAATATTTTGAACTACTATAAGAATCTTGAGGCATTAGTCAAGAATCCATTAAGAAAAAAAATCACTGCCCAATATTCCCACCATTTAGAATAAAAAACATTAAGTAAACACATGCATGTTATAGATTAAAATTCCAAAATACTTATTCCAAAGTACAAATAAGTTAAATGTACAGATACACTTACTAAGAAGTTTCCTTATAACTGTAGCAATTACTTCTCGGTGGTTCTCTCGAGACAGATCTGTTTTGAAAAAATAAAAGAAGGTACTTTAGACACTGAATGCTCCTCAGACTTTTAAAGTTTATATCAACAGGTTAGGTCAAGGAGGGATAAAGTATTGGAGAAAAAATAGGTCTGCCTTTACCATAGTTGAATTAATGGCTAGGCATGCTACAGCAACTTCTAAAACCTCTACACTTAAATGACCTGCTTATGAGATGTCTATCATGCTTCAAGATAAAGAAAAATAATAATAATAAAAAATAGAGAAAATGACCTGCTTATAAAACTTCATGGGGCAAGAAGGTTGGAGAGGCGAGGGAAAGAAAAACCACCTTTGCCAATATTTCAAAGGCTCTAGTCACTAATTAGAGATTAAAATACATGGAATTTTCTAATTAGTTGTGGGTGACGTAAATCAAGCAATTACAGCCTAGCAATTAATGTATGTAACTAACTTTGGTGTTAATCCAGCGATGAGAAAGGGTGCTAAATTTCTATTAGATTTAGAACATTAACAATAAAATGTTTTACATAAATGTTATTATAAAACTTAATTTACTATGATAGGAAGGTATAAAGTTTTTTCAAATATAGGGTTACAATATTCCTATTTACACCAAGTATAACATGTAAGTGCTAGAATAATTTTAAACATAAATGAGCATTATGATATATAAAAGCCTACCTCTGTACATAGCATTCAAATACAGACTGACCCAATTTCTTACTGGCTATTCTTTATACAATAATTTTCCAGTTTCTCCAGAAAAGGCAAAAATGACTACTGTATAATTAATATTCTTTTCATATATCAAAAAAGAGATTAGGGACATCATAATACAAAACTACTTCATTTTAGGCCAGGCAGGGTGGCTCACGGTTGTAATCCCCCAGCACTCTGGGAAGCGGAGGTGGGTAGATCACTTGATGTCAGGAGCTGGAGACCAGCCTGGCCACCACGGTGAAACTCTGTCTCTACTAAAAATATAAAACTTAGCTGGGCTTGGTGGTGCACACCTGTAATCCTAGCTATTTGGGAGGCTGGAGCAGGAGAATCGTTTGAATCTGGGAGGCAGGGAGGCAGGGGTTGCAGTGAGCAGAGATCGCGTCACCACACTCCAGCCTGGGCGACAGAGTGAGACTCTGTCTCAAAACAAAACAAAACAAAAACACTACTTCATACTTCATTTTAGTCCTTGTGGAGTTACTGACAAAAATAATCCACACAGATTTACTCGGATTAGGATTCACATACCATATTCAAGTCCAGTATACAACTTTGTCTCTTCCAAGGACACCATACTTGGTACTCTGTATAAAAACAAGAGTGCTTGCATTTATTAATAATGCCAATATGAAGTATTAAAGGGAAAAGTTTCATTGCTGGACTGTTTAAACCAAAACAAAGATAATGTTCTTTTAACAGACACAGATTTCCCATCTTCAATGGGAAAAATCAATCTATCTTTCTCAAGATGAATGCTGTTTCAGTAAGAATCATGTTATTTAACTTAAAGAAAAAATTTAGTGACTTCAGGAGGCCTCCTAAAGGAACATAATATTGATATCCAATACTCAAATGTAAAAGATTAAATATGATAAACCTTTACATAAAGAAAAGTCAGCTTAATAATGGCACAACAGTTAAAACAAATTTTACTAAAGCATATAGAGCTGACAAGCTTATTTAGATAATCATTACCTTCCTCTTAAAATCAGTCAAAAACATCTCTCCTAATGTGCAGTAATAAGACACTCTTTTCGAAGAAATTCAGGTATAAAAATCACTGTTTCCTAATTAAAGATCTGCCATAAAGAATTATGAAACCACAACCAGAGGCTACCCTGAGCCTATAAGCGGTAGCCTTGCTCCACAAGGCTACCACAACCAGACCCAGCCAGTTAAATTCATTAAACAGTTAAAAGTCACTTTTTACATATGCAAGGACAGATTTTATAGGAAAATGAGAATTGACATATCTGAAATCTACATTTTCTTTAGTGAAAAATATACCTCAATTTTCAATACTTTATTTTAAAATATGAGATTCAGTTCAAAGCTTTTATTAAACAAAGAGATACATTCTAAAAGGAAAAAAAGGCACAAATCAGGCAAGCATATACAGAGTTAATAAACAGCAATCTTATTATTATTACTAATCACCAATGAACTGCACAAGACTTGCCATGAAGAAAATATTATTTTTAAATCAACTCATCCCCAGCTATATTGTATACCCTCAAAAAGTACCTGAATTAAATGGGTTATCTCTACCTTAATATTTGACAGTTATGAATTCAGGTATTTATCTAAGTAATAGGTAAAAACATATTTCTAAAATGTCAATTATTTAACTATGTTTCTCACCATAACCCAGTACAGAGGATAGCAACAATACCTTCTCAAGTTTCAAAACCAAGCCCATAGAGTATAAACAAAGAATGGCTTCTTTTTCACTAACTTACTTCAAAGCTTATTAATATTTTATATTAATAGTATCAAACGTTAATTTGCTTTTTCAGACTTTCAAGACCAAATTCCTCTTAAAATTTTGTTTTCCTTCTATAAAGCTTCAACCACTGGCAAACCTGTGCATCTTAAATATTTTTGCATGATCAAAAATATGTATGTATCCAAAATCTGTTAGTAAAAAATAAAATCAGATTCCTTTACATGAACGTTATGTCTTTACTGAAATTAGATTTCACCAAAGAGAAAAGGCCTGTACTCAAGAGTAACAAGAATAAAGCACAAGAGAGTTCCCACCCTCCCCCCGCCCACTGTTAGAGCAGGGGAAGTGCTTGCTATGAGCCATCCTATTAGAGTATGTGTCTCCCCACTGCTGCCATAAACACTTAGTTTTCTGAAGTAGAAATATACAGTCTGCAGCTTATGCAGTCTGTATCTAATGCCATATAATATTAAATCAAGCATGAATTTTAATTACTGTCACTTTAGTTACTGTCATATTATACAAATTAAAAAAAGCATTCTTTATAACCAATTATTCTCCATAGTTTTTACTATATCTAAAAAGCCTGTCATTTGGGAATTTAAAGTTTTTCAAACAAGTTTCATCTAAGAGTCCGACACCAAATTTCTTAAAATCCATGTGACATTTGAATTGTTTTCTTATCAGGGAATTTGAAAAATAATCATTTATGCTGACTACTTTAAAAAATGCTGTATAAGATTGTAAAATATTAAGTAATGTATTTAAATAAAAGCCTTATCTTCTTCCTCTACTTTTAAAACTTGGATTAAAATACAGCTTCCATATCTCCTACACAGAGTTGACCCTTGAACAACACAGGTGTGGGTCTACTTACACGTAGATTTTTTTTTCAACTAAATGTATTAGCCAGATGAGAAATCTACACATATGGAGGGCTGACTTTTCCTATATGTGAGCTCTACAGGGCCTACTGTGGCACTTGAGTATGAATGTATTTTGGTATGCTGTAGGTCCAATCCCCTAACTTCACCAAGGGAAGACTATATATAGGACATCTGGGTAGTATACATTACAGCTTTTGTTTATTCTTATCCACCATAATTTGATCTCTTCTTGCCTACCACAAATTAACTGGATTAACATGATTTACAATAAATGCTTCTCAGCAAGTGTAGCTATTTATTTATTTATTTTTCAAGACAGGATCTCCCTCTGCCACCCAGGCTGCAGTGCAATGGTACGATCATGGCTCACTGCAGCCCCAACCTTCCTGGCTCAAGTGGACTCACATACACCTCAGGCTCTTGAGTAGATGGTACTACAGGTGCACACCACCTCGCCAGCTAATTTTGTTTATTTACTTTTTGGTAGAGACAGGGTCTCGCTATGGTGCCCAAGCTGGTCTCAAATGCCTGGCCCCAAGCAATCCTCCTACCTCCACCTCCCAAAGCACTGGGATTACAGGCATGAGCCATAGTGTCCTACCTCTTCTGACCTTTAGAAGATTTTTTACTAAAAGAAATCTCTATCCATTACCCAAGTAAAATATCATGACTGTATCTCTTTGTGACATTATAGATCTCATTGTGCCCAGGATGTAATCTCTGATATATTAAACTGTTCTGGTAGCTTTTAGCTATGCACATAATCTTAAGTGAATAGTCTTAAGGCACTGTCTTACAGATCTAAATTCTGACTAAAAGCTATGTTAACAATATGTAAGTTAAATCAAATTCCATCACTACCTCTCCCTTCCTCATGTGAAATCCATCCTACTCATTCACTAGTTCATTTTACAAACCATAGTATCATTTAACCTAAGGAACAATACAATTCAAAAAAATAATTCCAGCACAACATACTGTAAATAACACCCTCTATGTAATAATAATAAAGTTAAATCTGCTTCATAGCTTCTAGATAGTACCAGGCCACCCACCTAACATATAGTAAAATGTATTAAAATATTTGTACCACTAAAAAAAGACCTATGAATTTTCAACGACTATAGTATTCGTACCACTAGATGGGAATCTTCTTTAGATATGATTAGAGCAGGACTATGAAAAGAATCACTGGTAGGAAAGAAGGGATGGTGAAAAAGAAATAACTAATAACACAAAAACAAAATATATAATACATATCACATATGTAAATGAAGGCTGGGCGAATTGTCATGAAACAGCTGTAAACAATAATATAAAATTCTTCCTGTGTATAAGTGAAAGAACATCCTATCTTCCCAATAACCCTTCCCCTTCCAAATAAAAATAAACATAAAAGATGTAAAACCAATCCACTAATAGATTTTTTCCCTTCAAAGTACAAATGTCTCACAAGAGACAGTTAGGCCTATTTTTGTGTTCTATTATCCAATTCAATCCCAGGTAGCAATAATAACTATAAACACAAATGAAAACCTGGCTCTTATCCTACCAGTGAACAAAGGGTCACTAAATAAAGAGAAATCTTATATGTTGCTAGATTTTAAATTAACTCTGAAAACAGGAACTACTTCCAAGTCTGACACATAAGCTTTTAAAAATAAATGAAAACAGTCAGAAGGTGAAATAAGGAGAAAACAGGGTTACTCACCGTGGAGTAGTAACTGTTTCCTTTTCTGTGTGCAGCTCCCCCAGCAGAGCTGGGTAGTTTCCTGGAGGTGCCAAGAGAGGTTAGCTAGCCCTGCCCCTCATTGCATAAGCAACACATCCTTTCACATATCAATGAAATGGTCTCACTATTAGACCTTAAGTATGAATTTCTTTGAGCGAAAAGTTAGTAAAAGCTGAGATCCTAAGGATGATTTAACTAAAAATGACGTAATAAATCTATCAGAGGAAAGGGGACACAAAATAAAGAAATATTTTGAGATGAAAAATGACTCCTCTACCTTGAGTAACCCTGTTTTTTAGATGTTAGTTTTTTGCATCCTGTGATAGCTGGTTAGACCTAAAAGATTATTTAGAGAATGGACTGCAAAAGGAAAAATTAATGATGATTTCAGGATTAAAGGCAAGGGTCCAAAATTCCTGTGACTCTGGAAAGACATAATCCAACTTCCACATCTATAAAGGTAGAATTATGAGTATAAACTATACCACAAATATTTCTCTTAAAACATTATCTAAAGGTTCCAAGAGCAAAATAGGTCCTATTTTAAGATTAATTCAACAACCTGTGATATCTGACAAAACTGTTAAAAATTCAAACTGTTTTCAATAGTACGAAATAAGAAAAAATTTATCCTTAATTACCCACAATTACATTATTATATCCATCCTTTGAAACTGTAAAGTTTATAGTAAGTATAAGATATTTAGTGGCCAGGCGCAGTGGCTCACGCCTGTGATCCCAGCACTTTGGGAGGCAGAGGCGGGTGGATCACAAGGTCAGGAGTTCAAGACCAGCCCGGCCAAGATGGTGAAACCCTGTCTCTACTAAAAATACAAAAATTAGCCGGGCATGGTGGCACACGCCTGTAATCCCAGCTACTCGGGAGGCTGAGACTGGAGAATCACTTGAACCTGGGAGGCAGAGGTTGCAGTGAGCTGAGATTGTGCCACCGCACTCCAGCCTGGGCAACGAGTGAAACTTCGTTTCAAAAAAAAAGATATTTAGTAACCCTATATTGCTAAAGGCCCAAAGGTACATGGCATCCCCAAAGTGGATACCATTAGGTAGATCATTTACTTTTATGCTTAGGACTTGGCTTTTTATTTTTTGTCAATCTCTAATATAAGAATATAGCACAGAAGACAGGTTTTCCCATTTAGTAGCCACTTCCCTGAACAATGAGATTTTAAGACCATCCCACATACCCTATTAGGACTAAGTTAGACATTCTCACAGGAAAACTAAAAAAAGTAACCTAAGCTTTGGCTGGGCATGGTGGTTCATGCCTGCCAGTAATCCCAGCACTTTTGGATGTGGAGACAGGCAGATCGCCTGAGCTCAGGAAATTGAGACCAGCCTAGGCAACAAAGCGAAATCCTATCTCCACAAAAAATACAAAAATTAGCTGGGCATGGTGACCCACGCCTATAGTCCCAGCTATTCGGGAGCTGAAGTGGGAGGATCACTTGAGCCCAGGAGATGAAGGGAGCAGTGAACCAAGACTGTGCCACTGCATTCCAACCTGGACAACAGAGCAAGACTCTATCTCAAAAAAAAGGCTGGTGTGGTGGCTCACACCTGTAATCCTAGCACTTTGGGAGGCCCAGGTGGGAGGATCACTTGAGCTCACAGACCAGTCTGGGCAACATAGTGAGACCTTGTCTCTCTGTATTTTTTTTAAAGTAGAAGAAAAAAAAAGAAGTAAACTAAGCTTCTAGGGTCTTTTTGTTTGTTTTGTTTTTTTATCACTGTACTCTTCTTCCAGAAGACAAAGACTACTAATACACACACGGCAATCTTAACACTAAGTAATCCGACAAAAAAAAATTACAGCAGCTAGAATTTTATCTAAGATTTATATAAGTTTAAATGTTTAAAAAAAAGAATTTTATGAGGCTGAATGTGGTGGCTCATGCCTATAATCCCAGCACTTTTGGAGGTCAAGGCAGGCGGATCACTTGAGGTCAGGAGTTCGAGACCAGACTGGCCAACATGGTGAAACCCTATCTCTACTAAAAATACAAAAAACAATTAGCCAGGCATGGTGGCACACGCCTGCAATACTGGCTACTTGAGAATGTGAGGCAGGATAATCGCTTGAACCCGGAAGGCAGAGGTTGCAGTGAGCCAAGATAGTGCCATTGTACTCTAGCCTGGGTGACAAAAGCAAAACTCCACCTCAAAAAAAATTAAAATACAAAAATTAGCTGGGTGTGGTGGCGGATGCCTGTAATCCCAGCTACTCAGGAGGCTGAGGAAGGACAATTGCTTGAACCCAGGAGGTGGAGGTCGCAGTGAGCTGAGATCCCACCACTACAGCCTGGGCAATAGAGCGAGACTCTGTCTCAAAAAAAAAAAAAAAAAAAAATCTTATGAATTGCTATGTGCGTCTAAAAACTGGTCTGGTATTTCAGAAAATGCATAATGTCTCCTGTCTCCTAATACCACAGCCAAACTGTTATTAACAATAGATATTTTCCTCAGACATCTTAGACATTACACTAAAATATTCATTACAATTATGTGTTTCATTTTCTCCCTGACCTAGTATATTTTCCCATTTCCTATGGAGCAACTAATGTGCTAAGTTAATTCTCTTTCTCTACTAGTTTCAAATTGATCTGCTGATAATCACCATAAATCATGCTACAAATATTCATTCTTCACACCAGGCAGTATGAATTCGTATCACAGAACAATGGGACCATTTATTGGAATTACTGTATTAGTTTTTTCAAATCAATTTAGATTTAGAAGATTTGAACAATTACTAACCTATATTAAAATAAGCATTTTAGAAATTTTAAAGGCTATTTTATTTTATGGTACTTTATGAAATTAACCATCTGTTAAAAAAAAGTAAAAATGTTACACATAGGAAATAAATGTAAAAAGCTATACTTTGCCAAAATAAAGTTTCAGCTGAAGGTAATGCTAGTTATAAATTAAATACAATTCTATTAAGAACTTGCAAAAGTCAAAGGAAGACTGAAAACTCCCTCTTTTGGCAATTCAAAGGCAAAGACCTGTTCATTTATTCTTAATTCTACTTTATACAATCATTATCCCCCACAGATACATGTAACTAAAAAGAACCCTAAAAATACGTATTATTCAATTATTTTTAAAAATTGAAGTTTTATTGTTTTATTTCATTATATTATTAAGTATCAGGAAGCATTTTATATTTTAATCTATATATGTTTAAATAAACATACATATATTTAATGTAGATTTTTATTACTTCATCATATTATTACATTAAATTTTCACTCTAAATGTGCAAGTGCTAAAACGCAAAACCTTTCAGGCTAAATTTATCTTTTCCTTTTTAACTTTTCTGGGAAAAGCAGATAAAAGGATACTCAGGATCAATTTTATAGCTTATAATATATAGTAATATAAACTAATAGTCTGTATCATATGGTATTCATAAGATTATCATAATATATTCTTTTCCTTATTAAAATGCACTTCATTATAAAAAATCTAACTGGCTTTATAATAATCAAATATATGAAGCTATTGTCATGATGCACATTTATTTCAAAGGATAAAGCCTTTTGCTTCAATTCACTATTACAGTGTACATGGATGGCATCAAGATACAGGCTGATACGAACTGCAAGGAAAATCCCTTGGCCTCTTTAGCTGACCCTTCAGCAGTGCATCCTAATGATTACTCAGTACTAAAAATTTACTAACATTAAAAATACATGCTTTTGCTCTTAGATAAATTATTGGATTAAATGACCACAATTCTAATTGTTGACACCTTCAAGCAGAACTCAATTTGCTGATGTGCAAAGTTTGTTAAGTATGAAATAGCTTTTTGCCTGCCATAAAAGGGTCAAGTTCTTACTGTATTACACACTGTTAAGATCATAGGTGAAAATCGAAACAATTTTTGAAGCCTCTTATTTTTAAATTGTTCAAAATCAATCTTTTTTAACAAAAATGAATTCTGGTACAACTGCGCTTATATCAAACAACAAAACTAATGAAAAACAAAAGTTCTTTAAAAAGAATTTGGCAAATTCCTAAACACACTTATAACAGATTTCCTTACCTGAAATGACCCTAACTTCTCCTTCTTAAACTTAATAATCTAAAAAGTTCAATGCCTAAGGACAGTTTTTGGAGTGAAAAAAATGGGAAATGCATGACTCCAAACAATGACTACACAAAGTATGGGAAAGACATGTAGCCACATTTTGAAACCACTTCTTGAGGCTTTTTAACGTTTTTGTTGGAAAATCAGTAAATCATTTTCCCCTTTGTGTTTTTTGAGAGGGAAGAGAGGGCACTTACTCATTTGAATGTGATTTACATGTGATTTCATTAACTTGCTTAGTAACAAGATATTGACGTTGAAAAAAATGGTCTTAGTATATTTAAATTATTATCTATCTGCTTAATAATTAAGCTAAAATTAATATATACTGCTGATTTTATTCTTTTTCTTTTTTAAAATTTTTTTGAGACAGGGTCTCACTCTATTGCCCAGGCTAGAGTGCAGCAGCATGATCTCAGCTCCCTGCAACCTCTGCCTCCTGGGCTCAAGCAATCCTCCCACCTCAGCTGGGACTACAGGTATGCGCCACCACGTCCAGCTCATTTTTGTATTTTTTTGTAGAGACGGGTTTGCCATGTCATCCAGGCTGATCTCGAACTCCTGCACTCAAAAGATCCGCCTGCCTCATAAGCCACCGCACTGGGCCTCTGCTGATTTTATTCTAACTTAATTTTTTTTCACCTTAAATGGCGGAGCTAACAATGGATTCAATTTAGCTATTCATTCGAAGTAATAATACTCTGAAAAGCACTTAAAAAATCATAAAACCAATTCAAAATCATAATGAATAAGATTGAAGAAATCTTTTTTTTTAAAGTTTTTTGCTACAAAATTCTAAATCAACATTTGCTACAGTCAAAAGAAAGCAGTATTTTTCCTTTTTAAAAGAACAGTATTTATCTTAATTAACTCAGTAAACTAACAGACTAAATTAATATCTCCACATTTGATATTTTAAAATTAATACCTAAAGTTATTCTATACTGGTACCATGTGAAAATCTGAATAAAGCCTTCAGGTTTATAAATCTAAATTGTACCTCTGGTATTTTTGACCTTAACAGTGACAAATAAAAAGGTTAAAGTGATACAGAAATAAAAGCAATAACAACAACAAACCAATAACTCATTAAGTGACTAAGACTTAAAACATATGTTAAGTGGAAAACAGTTATTTTTACTTACAAGTTAGTAACTGGCTCTCCTTTCAACGGAGGTAGGAGGTTTCCAGAGCCAATTAAACAGTTGTGCACTATAGTCAGACTCTGTAGAATATCATCTCTAGAAAAAAAAAAAAGACATTTTCATATTTCCAAATCCCTATTTAATAAGCCTGCTAGAGCCTAGCACAGAAGTTTTCTCATGTGGGGATATAAATGATTAAGGTAAAGAAATAGCAAATGTCTTCAGTTTACCAACTTAACAGTGAAGAACAATTAAATATATATTTATTGCTAACACTATGCCTGCTTACATTTAAACAGGCTCTAAGTAAATCACAAGTAACAATAATTAACTGCCCTTTGTGAAACAACTGTTAATTTAAGCATCCCTTTACCAAAGACCACTGCCACTAACAAAAAGAGGAAATAATGCTACAGAAGATCTTCCAGCTTATTCCATCTTTTAAAAATGGGACTAAACATTTACTTCCAAAAAGCAGTTCAGAGTACGACAGAGTTGATGTTAGTCAGTCACACTTCCTTCTCCAAGTGCATTCCTAAATCTGCTTATGAAAAATTTGTGGTGTTTGATACATTAATTTTCTTGCTATTATTTTAGAAACTTTCAAACTATGAAAGTCTAATGGTTTCAAATACTTATTTCTTGTTAAATACCTGTGGGAGAGGGAAAAAAAATCTCATAAAAATAATTCTTAAAATAAAATTTTGAGAACCCAATAAAATCTTAGCTGAGTCTAGGAAAAGAGGCATTCCTTTCAAAGGAGGCATGTCTACACACACCTTCCAAAAGACAAGTGAAATTGCTAAGTAGAAGGTAATAAAAAAAATTAGAAAAAGAAACCCACAATTTTTGGGTTTAAAATGTTTAAGTGTTGTTAAATTTTCTGTTATACAACATTATATTAAATGATTTTCTAAGTACATGTATAGCAGATTTTCAAAACACAATTGAAAATGAATACATGAGATATGCCACAGATAAAGCCATAAAAGACTTCTTTAGTCTGCAACTGAATAACTCTAATTATAAAATAAAACCAACCTAGACATTTCAAGTTTTCCATCCCCACAATGCTGGAGTTTGACGAGCTCAGGCTGAAGAAAGGAGTCCAAAACATAAAAGGCAAAAGACACTTCTTCTGAAGAAGGAACATGCCACTGGATTCCCAGATTCCACAAGTCCCCGGGTTTGCCCCAGTCCTAGAAGAGAACAGCATCTACTCAGCAAGTTGAGAAAATAAAAACAACAACAACAAACCCACATACATATACACAATTTTTAAAATTTAAAAGAAAATGTACACATAATCCAAACCTAAGGTAGCAAATGACATACAAAAAAGTAGCATGAAAACAACATCTTACTGCCTCTTCGTTATCACTCCTGAAAAGTCTCCCCGAAGAGTACTCATTATAATATGAGTTTGCTCTAAGAGTGATATTGTAAGAGTGATGATGAGTTTAAGTGAGGCTTAGTTTAGCAATAAAATTATATTGAACTATAGACATTAGATAAGGAATATATACCAAGTTGTTTCACATATCAATAGGAAAGAAAACTAGAGTTTCAGTTCCATGCAAAGTGAGACAGCACAAGTTTCACATATTTCAATAATAGTTTCAATAATCTATCTTAAAAATAAAAAACTAACATATGCAAGAAAAAATAACACTTTGAATCCCTTAAAACAAAAAATCAACATATTCTTGAATCCTAAAGTACTGAAAATGCTTGCCTTGATAGGAAAGTATTCAGAAGGAGGCTTGTCAAAGCCACCTGGCACACTGCAGTATTCTGTAGGGTAGATAAGTGTGGTAGAACGGAGAAGATGATGCAAAAGGTTACAAGACAGAGTGTAACCCTGCTTACAGGTTAAATGTAGGGTTCTTTGGAGAATCTTTACAAGCTGCTCCCTATAAAGAAGCAACTTCCTTCCATCCACTCGAGTAATCTAAAAGGAGGGAAAAAATAGTTGAAGATATTTTGGTTAAAAGAACAAGAACTAATCATTAATGCAAAGTTCAATGTTTGGCCACTAACATAGTGTTTCTCTAAATGACTTTAATTAATTTTAGGATTGTCACTTTAACTGCATTCTAATAATTAATTGTTTTTTAAAATCAAACACATTTTCTGAGCTTAAGCTTTCATGCACCATAGTAACATCCCTTTCAAAAGAGTCTATTCTATTCAAACAATTCTCCTGCCTCAGCCTCCCAAGTAGCTGGAATTACAGGCACACGCCACCATGCCCAGATAATTTCTGTATTTTTAGTAGAGACAAGGTTTCACCATGTTGGCCAGGAGGGTCTCTAACTCCTGACCTAGTGATCCGCCCGCCTCGGCCTCCCAAAGTGCTGGGATTACAGGCGTGAGCCACCACGCCCGGCCCTAATTAAACTTCTGAAAAAACTGATAAAGAAAACTGAAGTTTGGGCCAGGCGCGGTGGCTCACACCTGTAACCCCAGCACTTTGGGAGGCTGAGGCAGGCGGATCACGAGGTCAGGACATTGAGACCATTCTGGCTAACACAGTGAAACCCCGTCTCTACTAAAAATACAAAAAATTAGCCGGGCGTGGTGGCGGATGCCTGTAGTCCCAGCTACTCGGGAGGCTGAGGCAGGAGAATGGCGTGAAGCTGGGAGGCGGAGTTTGCAGTGAGCCGAGATTGCGCCACTGCGCTCCAGCGCGGGCGATAGTGAGACAAAAAGAAGAAAAAAGAAAAGAAAACTGAAGTTTGATTGATGGCCAAATTTAAAGTGTAGACCAAAAAAATTCCAAAATCCGATCAACTTTTTCAATTAATGAGTTACCCATATTAGAATTAACTGGTAAAACTAAGTAGATGGCTGAACATGCAGTGATTAACTACACCACTCCTTTGACAATAAGAGTATGACATATTCTGATCTTCTGAAGCCTCATCAAATTTCCAAAACTCTGACTTTTCATATGTTTTAAAGTCATTTTGTCAGAAAGAGCTAAATCCTAAAAGCAAGTCAGTGTTTTCACAGTCATGTTTCTTATTCCAAAGATTTACAATACCTCAGACAAAAGTTGAAGATTCCATAGTAATTCCTTGTCTAGCTCTTCATCATTTAATACATCATCATCTAAAAACAGCAAAATACTATTAGGGGGAAAAAACTATGCATTCAACTAAATACAGCATTTTTAAATACTTCTATTTAATATTTCCAGTAGCTGAGGAAAACCTCTTTTAGGAAGACTTTTTATTTCTTCTTCATGAAGCTGAGCTTGTTCCAAAAGGAGGTAGAAACAGAATTTTCAAGAAAATAAACACACCAACCAAGACTTCTGCCCCTCTATATCTCACAAAACAACTGATATTTTTGAAGGTAACCTCTGAATGGTGGTTGTATAAGAATATTAATAAAGTAACATTTTTAAGCTACTGCCAACCTGGATGATATCTTTTTTGGAGACAAATTTTCCCCAAATTGCCAATCAAAATATTGTGAAGCTAAAAGAATCTGTTGTTCATTAACAGAGTTTTAGAAACCAAGAAAAAAACTTATCCAAAATTGTAAAGAGAGAATAATGACCTTATGACTTACTCATTGTAAGCTGAGTTATAACACTGCAGCAGTGGGGAACAAAGAGCTTCAAAGATTCTTCTGGGCAGCACTGAAAATGTATTTGTATAAGTAAGGTTTTTTTGAAAGGCAAATATATACAAGATTATATTTTCAGTGGCAGTAAAAGGCTGTAAATAAGCAGCTACTGAAAGAACTATGCATTTTAAGCATAGAAGCACCTCTAATAATTAACCATATAAACTAGTTGATTGTTGAGTCATTAATACATCAGTTCAAAAAAATAAACTCACCTTTACAGCAGCGCGGCACATGTCCGCCACCATGCGACCTGCTACTCTTGTTTCAAATATATGTGAAGTAGAAAAATTAAAAACCTTCTGAAGGGCCACCTGTTAAGATATGAAAATGTTTAATGAGCATTTTTTAAGAAAATTAAACATCTTATAGAACATAAAAGAAAATGATAAATATATTTAGACAATTCCAAAAATAAGCCCATTGGCAATTTTTAACCATCTGATTTTATAAGAATTTGTTTAATGATGTTACATTCAGGTCTAAGAACAATCTTTGCCCACGATCCTAACTTGAACAAAATATTTGAGGTACTGGCTGGATGTGGTGGCTCACACCTGTAATTTTAGCACTTTGGGAGGCTGAGGCAGGAGCATCACTTGACAGCAGGAGCTCAAGACCAGCCTGGCCAACATGGCGAAACCCTGTCTCCACTAAAAATGCAAAAATTGACCAGGCATGGTGGCGCGTGCCTGTAGTCCCAGCTGCTCGGGAGGCTGAGGCATGAGAATTGCTTGAACCCGGGAGGTGGAGGTTGCAGTGAGCCGAGATCGCGACTGCACTCCAGCCCAGGTGACAGAGTTAACAAAAAAAAAAAAAAAAAAAATTGAGGTACAAGATTTCACTTGCCACAGAAACCCTACACATAAAATTATACCTGGTGGAAGCAAATGCAATTTAATTGTCTTTCTGGCTAATTGAATATAACACAGGGAATTTTTTGGAATACCTAATACAATTTGTCATCCTGACAACTACAAACTAGACATCTATCCTTATCCTAAAAGAACTGAAGCAGTCTGTTTATTTTACAATCATGTCACAAAACTTTAATTTACTTGCTCAATGGAAGAATGAGTTCTATACCTGGGTTAACAATACTGAAAAGTATAAACAACTCTTTTTGGTTAAATAAGAGATGATTTGTGTTCATTTCTTTATACTAACATAATCATAGTATTTATTTCACACAGCTATAAGGCAGTTTGGCTTCTAGGATTAACATATTTAACAGTGATAATTACAGATGATGGGAGAAGAAACAGAAATGAAAATAAAGTGTAGTCTTAAAGGCTACAGATAATAGGTACCACATTACAGATAATAGGTACCAACCAATATTGAATTAGTGAATGCTTACTGAATGTCTTATGAAGATAACTACTTCTAATCCATCAGTTAGTCTTAGGATTTAATTTCTATCATGGGAGTGATGTCATAAGCAATTTCTAAAACTCAGTTGAGTAATTGTTTTTAATTGTAAAATTAAAAAATACAGTTGTTTCTTTTTTTTATTTATTATACTTTAAGTTCTAGGGTACATGTGCACAACATGCAGGTTTGTTACATATGTATACATGTGCCATGATCCTGTGTTGCACCCCTTAACTCGTCACTTACATTAGGTATCTCTCCTAATGCTATCCCCCCTGCGACAGTTGTTTCTTGTTGTTCATGGTAGTCATGTTCTATAAATTTGCTGTGACCACTGAACTAGCAAATACTGAACCATTGCTCCCAGGGGTAATACAGGATTATGTTCCTGTGAACCTATGGTGACAACATTTTCATCAACTGATCAATACATAATCCTAAGTGTGTTTCTGTTTACAGACAACTTATTTAATACATATTGTTGATTCACTAACATTTAATCCGCAGTCAACAGCAACATAACTCATGCCTGTTGACGCTTACCTAGCACAGTGTTTTTTCCATTAGGCACAGCACAACTCTCTTATGCTTAGGAACCCTCAACCACTTTAAACACTAAACTCTTGGGAGCCATTTTTGACATTTTTAAACAGCAGAATCACCAATAAGAAGCACAAAAATGTAAAAAAGTGGCATTAAATAGATCGCAAAGGGGACAGTTATTTAAGTGGAGCTGGATATAAGATGGCAGAGTGCCTCGTTTGCTCTCAGCTGAGAACACATGGCATATGTGAGATCAAATTTAAGTAACTGAATTTTTGTCAGTCGCAAAAGCTTGATTCTCAGGTTGCAAATAATTAGAGCAAACAGGTAAATTTGCAAATATGAAATTTGCAAATAATGAGCAACTGTACATTTCTTTAAAACTTTAGTATGAATGTAAATGATAAACTGCATGTTATACACAAAGTAACTTGAAGTCAATTTTAAAACATCAAATGAAACTTAAAAGCTGGAAGTTTATTTTTTGCAGCAATGTTCTTACCATAAATATTTCTTTGGAACATTGGGTGAGGATTGTACTAAACGTAGAAGACAGACCTAATTCGACCAAACTCTCCAAGTGTGTCATTTTCTCAGTTTCTGTCTCTTCTCTTGTTTGCTCCAATGTGCTACTTTCTATAAGTCCAAAACATCTAAATAATCCAAACAAAGCATAATTTCAGCAACTAAAATCTGGTTTGACATTTTTGGTGGTAATCAGGTAACTCTCTATTGTCGTAATTATTCAAGTGATAGCTACTTAATTTCTACGTGGTTCACAAATGGATTATCCTTTTATAACTTCAGGAGCACCAGTAGTAGCTAAATAAAGGTTATAATGCAGAAATAAACTAAACTTTCTGGGATAGAAGAGTCATTTTCTAGAATTTCAGCTAAACGTTGGTGTGGGTTACAAGCTCACCTGTCCATAAACTGTAAGACGAAATCCTCAAATTCAGCTGTGGCTGAACAAAGTTCTCGTTCCACCTATAATATCCCAATATGGAGAAAGATTACATATAGCCTTTTTTTTTTTCCTGAACTAACAAAACTCAATTATTGCCTGCCAAATGTATCCACACTAAACCATTATATTGGGTACTATGAGAAACAGCACCATGCTAGACTTCATCTACTACTTTCAATTTAGAACAACTTCATCTACTACTTTCTAGGAACCAAAGAAAGAAGAAATTAATGTTATTTTACAAGGGCCAAATACAGAAGTCAAGCAGGTATCTTTATTATAAATTCAGTTTTCAAACTGCTGATTTTTGCAAAGTCTAGTCTCTCACTACCTGAATGTCCAGAAAAATATAAACAATAACATGCTCGCGACTGGGCACGGTAGCTGGCCAGACACTGTGGCTCATGCCTGTAATCCTAGCACTTTGGGAGGCCGAGGTGAGCGAATCACTTGAGGTCAAGAGTTCAAGACCAGTCTGGCCAACATGGCAAAACCCCATTGCTACTAAAAACACACATATACACAATTAGCCGGGCGTGGTGGCACACGCCTGTAATCCCAGCTACCCGGGAGGCTAAGGCACAAGAACCACTTGAACCCAGGAGACAGAGGCTGCAGTGAGCCAAGATGGCACTACTGCACTCCAGCCTGGGCAACATGCTTGCAATAAAGAAAACAGTTCTGGGGGCTGGGTACAGTGGCTGACATCTGTAATCTCAGCATTTGGGAGGTCAAGGCGGGCAGATTACTTGAGGCCAGGAGTTCGAGACCAGCCTGGCCAACATGATGAAACCCCGTCTCTACTAAAATTACAAAAAATTAGCCAGGCGTGGTGGTGCACGCCTGTAGTCCCAGCTACTCGGGAGGCTGAGGCAGGAGAATTGCTTGAACCAGGAGGTGGAGGTTGCAGTGAGCCGATATCACATCACTGCACTCCAGCCTGGGTGACATAACAAGACTCCATCTCAAAAAAAAAAAGAAAGAAAGAAAGAAGTTTTGAAAGAGCCAGACAGAAATGAATGAAGAAAATCTTTCTTCATTAAATGTCAATCCCTTGGACAGATTTATTACTAACCTAAGATGATAGAAAAATAAAATATCACCATCTTTTGCTTAACAAAACATTGAAAAGTGACATAAAACTGAAATACACCTCCAGATGTCAGATGTTTATAGAAACAGCCTATTTTTGAGCCACCTCCTGTGGTGGGTGCTCTGTAGACTCTCTTGCCAATGATGTCCTGGCCCTCCATATGTACCATTCTAGTCACAAAATAGTGACTTTACTTCCAAAGTCGTTTCTAAACTGTCAAGTGTTACTATGCATATGCAATAATAATTAGAACATCTTAGCCCTTTTATAACCATAAAATACCCTTACTTCTGTGAGGTCATTTCTTTCTTGTAGTACAGATGAACAATCTACTAAAGGCACCAGAGTAGAAAATGTTGCTATGAACTGGAATGTGATCTGTGGAAACATACAAAGGATTTTCAACATTACATAATTCTAATTCAGAAATACAAGTATACCATGAACTACAATAAATTACCCCAATAAATTATCTTGATCAAAATCCCACAACAGTTTTTCTGGGTATTCCTCATTTAGAATTGAACACTGTAAGGTTCTTCATAATTAACTAGCTGTCGGCCGAGCGCAGTGGCTCACACCTGTAAACCCAACACTTTGGGAGGCTGAGGCGGGTGGATCACTTAAGGTCAGGAGTTCGAGACCAGCCTGGCCAACATGGTGAAACCCTGTCTCTACTAAAAATACGAAACCTAGCCAGGCGTGGTGGCGTGTGCCTATAATCCCAGCTACCCAAGAGGCTGAGACAGGAGAATTGCTGGAACCCAGGAGGCGGATCACAGTGCAATGAGCCGAGGTCGCGCCACTGCACTCCAGTTTAGGTGACAGACCAAGACTCCGTCTCAAAATAAATAAATAAATAAACAACTGTTACTTTAATAATTAAATTATACAACATTTATTTTCATATTTATATTAGGCTTATGCACAAAATTCTCCAACCTTTTGTCACTGAGAAGTTTACTTTGCCTCCTACCTAAATACGGAGTGTGTAATCACCAATATACTCACCATGCATTTACTAAAGTCATTTGGATCCACCCCAGGCAATGCTCTCATCAACAGAGGTAGCATATGTGTAGGACCTTCAGGAAACCATCTGCCTCCTGATACCAAACTGCGGGCTACTCCAATTACACAACTTAAAGTAGCTGTGAGCTGGTGAGGTTCTGTTAATGTCTCTAATGCAGGATATGTTCTACAGTTTGAAAACAGAATTTTTAAAGTCTCCATCACAGATATGCATAATACCATAATACATTAAATATAATAAATTCATAAACTGCACTTTGACTTAAAGGCTTACAGTTAGCAAAATACTCAAAGTGAAAATCTGCAATCAAAGTTAACAGAATTACAGTAGCCCCGTTATCTGTAGTTTCCGTAGTTTCAGTTAACAAAGGTTAACCAAATATTTCAGTGTCCTGAGAATGAGAGACCATATTCACATAACTTCTATTACATTGAACAATATTTTTACAATTGTTCTATTTTATGATTGTTTTTAATCTCTTACTGTGCCTAATTCATGAATTAAACTATCACAGGTATGCATGTATGTGAAAAAACACGGTATACATAGGGTCCAGTACTATCCATGGTTTCAGGTATGCACTGGGGGTCTTCAAACACATCCCTCACTAGTAAGGGGAGACACTACTGTACACAAATAAAGGAAAGATACACAGATTATTTATTGCACATGTCCCCAATCCCCTGCTACCTTACCAACTCTTTCCATGCCAATTCCACAGTGAAAAAAGAACACAAACTGGTAGAGGCCAGGGTGTGATGGCTCACACCTGTAACACTAGCACTTTGGGAAGCCAAGGCAGGCAGATCACCTGAGGTCAGCAGTTTGAGACCAGCCTGGCCAACATGGTGAAACCCTGCCTCTACCATGAATACAAAAATTGGCGGGGTGTGGTGGTGCATGCCTGTAATCCAAGCTACTCGGGTGGCTGAGGCAGAATTGCTTGAACCTGGGAGGCGGAGGTTCCAGTGAGCCAAGATTATGCCACTGCACTCCAGCCTGGGCGACAGAGCAAGACTCTGTCTCAAAAAAAAAAAAACAAAAGAACATCAACTGATAGATCCTGCATGATTTCAGCCATCCTAATCTATGTTATACTAATCTAATGGTCAGTCAGTGGAATAACAAGTTACAGATACTCTACTCTTTCTTTCCCCTGACCACCCCCAACCCTGGAGTCAGGGTTTTACTCTGCCCCAGGCTGGAGTGCAGTGGCCTGATCACAGCTCACTGCAGCCTCCACATTGCCCAGATCAGGTAAACCTCCCGCCTTGGCTTCTCAAGTAGCTGGGACTACTGGCAAATGTTACCACTCCCGGCTAATTTTTGTATTTTTTTTGTAGTGACAGAGTTTTGCCATGTTGCCCAGGCTGGTCTCAAATTCCTGAGCTCAAGCAATCCATCTTCCTCAGACTTCCAAAGTCCTGGGACTAAAGGCATGAGCCAGCCTAGCTGCTTATTTTTTTTTTTTTAATGGAGAAAACATACCAAACTCTTTAACAGAAGCTTTCTTGGAGATGTAAAACTAAGTGTCTAAAATTTTTTTCTACATTTTTAGTTTTTAAAAAAGTTTTGCTTTTATTAAAAATAAAATCTTTGGCCAGCCACGGTGGCTCACACCTGTAATCCCAGCACTTTGGGAGGCCAAGACTGCTTGAGGTCAGGAGTTCAAGAACAGCCTGACCAACATGGTGAAACGCCATCTCTACTAAAAATACAAAAATTGGCTGGGCGTGGTGGCAGACACCTGTAATCCCAGCTACTCGGAAGGCTGAGACAGGAGAATCGCTTGAACCCGAGAGGTGGAGGTTGCAGCGAGCTGAGATCATGTCACTGCACTCCAGCCTGGGCAACAGAGCAAGAGTCTGTCTCTAAATAAATAAATAAATAAATAAATAAATAATAAATTTTAAAAGGTGATGCCACTTCAAAACAGCACCAAATTACAACTGAAAGTCTCAAAAAATGTCATTGTATTGTCAATTTGGTCTATTAAATATTTATCTTGGCCAAGCATTCAATATCACTTAATATGCTGATATTACATTTGTCCAAAATTTTAGGACTAAAGAAAAACGTGATAGGTCTATTTATTTATAAGCTTTGTTCTTTCTACTAAGAACTTAGCTCACTATTCATAATTAATCAGCTGAAAATAACAAAGCAAAGGGGAACTAAAGAAACATCAAAAACACTCCAAACTTCAAAATGTTAGCTAAGCAAACAGATGAAGTCCCTCCTCTCCAGGGAGCATCAGGGAACCTAACATTAACTGTTGGCTTCTGCTACTCTGTGGAGGCCAATAAGCAAAGAATACTGGGGGTTGAAGACAGACAGGAAACTGCCTATCTTCCCCAACTCCATTTCCTAATTAAGTTCTATATGCTGGAAGAGTTTCAATGCCCCAAGATGTATATGCAAAAATAGGAGAAGTTGGGAAAATGAAGTTCGGCCTAACTTGAATATTTATGGCAATGAGGGCAGGTAAGGCAGCATCAACAGCTCAAAATTATAGATAATGGAGGCCCATTTTTGTTAAGATCTTGAACACGGTACCCTTCCCCAAGTAAATATGACCAACACTTATTCTGTCTCAACAATAAGTCAGAAAATAGGCTATAGTCTGAATTCTACCACTAGGGACCTTGGACAAATTTTTATGGAACTCAATGGCTAGATCCTTCTGGGTTCTAAAAACTAACATTCCTCCTCTATATTTGACAAAAACATTTAGAAAGAGATCATAAAGCTTCAGATAGTAGAAGAATCAGAGGTACAACAGAAAGCTTAAGTAATTTGCTCTTGAACAAGTTACTTTAAAAATTGCTCTCAAATTAAGAGTAGGCCGGGCACAGTGGCTCACACCTGCAATCCCAGCACTTTGGGAGGCCAAGGCGAGTGGATCACCTGAGGTCAGGAGTTCGAAACCAGCCTGGCCAACATGGTGAAACGCCGTCTCTACTAAAAATACAAAAATTAGTTGGGTGTGGTGGCGGGCGCCTGTGATCCCACCTACTCAGGAGGCTGAGGCAGGGGAATCCTTGAACCAGGAAGGCGGAGGTTACGGTGAGCCAAGATTTGCACTCCAGCCTGGGGGACTAGAGCAAAATTTCATCTCAAAAAAAAAAAGAAAAGTAGCTGTCTCTCTCTTTGTAAGTATACCACACCTATTCTGTGACAGTGGCTAGGCAAGTAAAGAGTTTTCCTTACCATTTCAACACACAAAACACAATGAATAAAATAAAACTTACACTGTAAAAACAACACACCTGAATATATAATACATGAAAATAATAAACACAATTTTCTTCTCTACCACTGATTCTAAGAAATAAAAGAAATCCAAAAACCACTTTCACTGCCATATTCTCAATCCTTAGTGACACTCAACATTTTGATCTAAAAAAAAAGGCCAGATCTTAATTCATAAGCATATAATTTTGGTAACTAAAATGTGTGAAGAATCCAAAAGATGTATGTTACCCATTTCATTTCAATTTTTTTCTCTCCAATAAATCTTTATCAAGTTACCAATCATTACATTAAAATGTCCTGCTTCTCCTCTAGGAACAGGAATAAGCATCGAAAAAGCAAAACAGAAGCCACAGAGGAGAAAAGAGAATCGAGCTGAACAGACCAAAAGAAAAACCTAGCTGTGGCTGAGACTCCCACTAACCACTTACCTTTCAAGTACAGGGGGTATTACCAATTCAGGTCTCATGAGTGCAAGATTCTGCAAAGCCTGGGCTGCTTCTAGACTACCGGTTTTGCTAAACATAGCCAAGAGGACAGGCTGAATAATGCATTGTACAAACTCTGTAACATCTTGATCAGTAAGCTTGTGGCTATCAGGCACAGGAGTTAACCAAGAGGGCTTCTTGTATCTTTCACGATGCAATCTTCTAACAACACTGTTTGGCAACCGCTGAAGTAGTTTCATTAACTTGTTCTGGGGACACAGAAGCAAAAAGTTCGAAGTAGGTTCTACTTTGCCACATAGATATTCATGGTTGCTCTCTAGCTTCTTGAGAAAAGATTTTAAAAATAACAGTTCTTATTATCTTATTACAAAGAACTGCACAGCATAACTAGATAGAATTAAAAGTTACCAATTAATTATTCCTAATAATTAATGAAAATGAGTTTCAAATTCCAGTCTAAAAAAATTTCTAGCACATAATTTTCCATTACATGAAAGCCATTTTAACTGGACAACTTAAAAACAACAAAAACAGATGACAGGATAAAACTGAAAAGTTGGTTCTATGCTTCTAAGGCATTTTTGTTACCATTTTTTTGCAAAAATGAGCCATGTTGTCAACAGTTACCACATCAATATTATTTATTTAATTTATATGCTCTCCCACACAGTAATTTAATTTAAATGTAAGCATTTACATATAGCTAAAGCTATGAAGGACAGAAAATGTATTACAGGTCACACAATAGGCAATAGTCAAGGATGACCATATCTTTAAAAATTCCAAGCCCTATAATGCAAAACGAAGTTACTCACCAGCCAGCGCCCATTATTTGAAGGATGGTAAAAAGATGTGATGCTGTTAAACAAACCAGTTAAGTGTTTTTGCACTAGCTTACTTGGTCCACCCTGTCCAGATAAAAGAGTAAAAATGTCAGTACCCACATCATACTGTAAAAACAGAGGTCAACAGGCCCAAGCCTATATGTAAATCACTAATACAGTTTATAGTCAACTTGCTGACAAAAATAAATTCTACCTTTAAATAAGAGTCAAAAACAATTCCCTGATGAACTTCATGCAAACCAACTCAAAATATTCTACTACAAATAAGGGCAGCTTACTTGAACCAACATAAAAAACTAAAAAAATACCTGTCAACTTAGGATAACAAACAGCGTATTTTACTGTTCTGCAGTAAATAACCTGGATACTAAAATTTATCACTAAGATTATCATCTTAAAATCACCAAGAATGCTAACATCAGGCATAAAAAACCTGATGTAAGGCTGAGGTGGGCAGGTCACTTGAGGTCAGGAGTTCGAGACCAGCCTTGCCAACATGGTGAAACCCTGTCTCTACTAGAAATACAAAAATTAGCTGGGCATGGTGGTGGGCGCCTATAGTCCCAACTACTCGGGAGGCTGTGGCAGGAGAATCACTTGAACCCGGGAGGTGGAGGTTGCAGTGAGCTGACATCACGCTACTGCACTCCAGCCTGGGCGATAGAGCGAGACCGTCTCAAAGAAAGAAAGAAAGAAAAAAAAAGCGTTTCCCTCTGTTGTCCAGGGTGGAGTGCAGTGGCACAAACATGGTTCACTGCAGCCTCAATCTCCTAGGCTCAAGCGATCCTCCCACCTCAGCCTGCTGAGGAGCTAATACCATAGGCATGTGCTATCGTGCCCGTGCTTACTTTTACTTTTGTTTTCTTGTACAAGGTCTCGCCATGTGGCCCAGGCTGGTCTCAAACTCCTGGGCTCAAGCTATCCTTCCATCTTGGCTTCCCAAAGTGCTAGGATTACAGATGTGAGCCATGGCACTCAGCCATATTTTCACACTTAACACAAAATGAAGTTGCCAATGAGAACTGTGTGAGAAAGCAGAGCAAAATTCACTCACACAATAACTAATACTAATCACTATCCAATTCTGTAGCCCCCAAAAATCCAGTTTCAACTCACTGCATATGTAAGATAGTAAACATCCTTCAGTGTTTGCCCCTACTGATTAAGAAAAATGGGATTTTTCTGTGTAACAATAAAATGGCAAAAACAAGGGGGGCTTAAATTTGTTTTTCTTACAATGAAGTTTAAGAAGTAAACTTTTAAATAAAAAAAATTGTCTTTTCCACAGAAACAAGCTAACGTGTAAAACAGAATAATAATTCATGAAGAAATAGCTGCAGAAGCAATATATGAATGATAAACTAGATAATTATAATAGGAAGCTGTTCTAATATTCTTATATGAAAGATGACATTGAAATCTAAGCTTGATATGTCTTCACTTTCCTTTAATGATGTCAACAAAGTAATCCTTCACATCTCTCCCTTCACTAAGATTACTTTGTTAGTAAGCTTTATGTTCAATGCAATGTTTTATGTGAACATTAACAGTGAGTAAGTAATGGAGTCTAAGCACATACAAATCCTGAGTTGTAATCCTACCTTGGGAAAGTCTTCTGGGCTACAAGTCTGGTTCCCGGACAGTAAAAATGTTAGACATCGTGAATCCCTCAAAACCCTAGATTTTTGACTCTATTTATAATGTCCATCGGTTAGGGAGATTTAGAAATGGTACCACTATATTCTGGATTTGATAAACATGAGCTTGCTAAATCAGAAAATATCCAAGAATCAAGTCACCAACCAAGCCACTATTATCAACTTCTGCGACTATCCAGAATTTTTGTAAGGTTAACACAAAATAGGCGTAAACTACAGAAAACAAATATAATGTATTACAAACCATCATGGCGGTGATCCATATTACAGCATGTCCTATATCATAAGCATTTGTTAAAAATCTTGGGACTAACACTTGACTGCTTCCCACTGGGAGGTTCAAGCTTCTCAGAATTCTTGTAAATATCTTTTAAAAGAAAAAAATAATTAAGGATATTTACAGGTATCAAAATAATTCTTTAGCTTAGTAAGTGCTGTATATTAGTGTTACTGAAGATATTTTCATTTTATCACAAGGGTTTTTAAGTGAAATTACATAGTATTTAGTAAGTTGCTTTATTCTTTAAAAATTAC